>NC_030812.1:38854092-39479092 GCF_001704415.2 Capra hircus | reverse complement strand
TGAACTGAACTGAACTGAAAGCTGATTAATAATATTGTGATAGTTTCAGGTGACTTGTATCTAACTTTATATATAGCATTGTTTACCACTTATCCCCAGTGGCAACTGCTGGCTTGTTCTCTATATCTGTGAGTCTGTTTCTGTTCTGTTATATTCATTTGTTTATCTTTTAGATTCTATGTGTAAGTGATAACATTTAATATATGTTTCTCTCTCTGATTTATTTCACTAACTATAGTACCCTCCAGGTCAATCAATGTTTTTCTAAATGGTAAAATTTTATTTTTTAATGGCCGAGTTATACACACACACACACCATTTCTTCTTTATCCATTCCTCTATTGATGAAAACTTAGGTTGCCTCTACATCTTAGCTATATAAATAATCTATGAATCTATAAAAAAGCTATGAACATTGAAGTGCATGTACTTTAAAAATTAGTGTTTTAATTTCCCTATGAATATGTACCCAGGAATGGAACTGCAGGATAATACGGTAATTCTATTTTCAGTTTTTGGAGGAATCTGCATACTGTTTTCCATAGTACTGTTCCAATTTGCATTTCCACCAGCAGTGTTTAAGGCTTCCATTTGCTCAACAACCTTGCAATCATTTGTTGTTGTATAGTCTCCAAGTTGTGTCCTAATCTTTTGTGACCCCATGGACTCTCAGGTCAGTTCAGTCCAGTCTCTCAGTCGTGTCTGATTCTTTGCAACCCCATGAGTTACAACACTCCAGGCCTCCCTGTTCATCACCAACTCCCAGGGTTCACTCAGATTCATGTCCATCGAGTCAGTGATGCCATCCAGCCATCTCATCCTCTGTCATCCCCTTCTCCTCCTGCCCCCAATCCCTCCCAGAATCAGAGTCTTTTCCAATGAGTCAACTCTTCACATGAGGTGGCCAAAGTACTGGAGTTTCAGCTTTAGCATCATTCCTTCCAAAGAAATCCCAGGGTTGATCTCTTTCAGAATGGACTGGTTGGATCTCCTTGCAGTCCAAGGGACTCTCAAGAGTCTTCTCCAACACCGCAGTTCAAAAGCATCAATTCTTCGGTGCTCAGCCTTCTTCACAGTCCAACTCTCTCATCCATACATGACCACTGGAAAAGCCATAGCCTTGACTAGACAGATCTTAGTTGGCAAAGTAATGTCTCTGCTTTTGAATATGCTATCTAGGTTTGTCATAACTTTTCTTTCAAGCAGTAAGCATCTTTTAATTTCATGGCTGCAGTCACCATCTGCAGTGATTTTGGAGCCCCCAAAAATAAAGTCTGACACTGTTTCCACTGGTTCCCCATCTATTTCCCATGAAGTGATGGGACCGGATGTCATGATCTTCATTTTCTGAATGTTGAGCTTTAAGCCAATTTTTTCACTCTCTTCTTTCACTTTCATCAAGAGGCTTTTTAGCTCCTCTTCACTTTCTGCTGTAAGGGTGGTGTCATCTGCATATCTGAGGTTATTGATATTTCTCCCGGCAATCTTGATTCCAGCTTGTGTTTCTTCCAGTCCAGCATTTCTCATAATGTACTCTGCATAGAAGTTAACTAAGCAGGGTGACAATATACAGCCTTGACGTACTCCTTTTCCTATTTGGAACCAGTCTGTTGTTCCATGTCCAGTTCTAACTGTTGCTTCCTGAGCTACATACGGGTTTCTCAAGAGGCAGGTCAGGTGGTCTGGTATTCCCATCTCTTTCAGAATTTTCCACAGTTTACTGTGATCTACACAGTCAAAGGCTTTGGCATAGTCAATAAAGGAGCAATAGATATTTTTCTGGAACTTTCTTGCTTTTTCGATGATCCAGGAGATGTTGGCAATTTGATCTCTGGTTCCTCTGCCTTTTCTAAAACCAGCTTCAACATCAGGGAGTTCACAGTTCACGTATTGCTGAAGTCTGGCTTGGAGAATTTTGAGCATTACTTTACTAGCTTGTGAGATGAGTGCAATTGTGCAGTAGTTTGAGCATTCTTTTGCATTGCCTTTCCTTGGGATTGGAATGAAAACTGCCCTTTTCCAGTCCTGTGGCACTGCTGAGTTTTCCAAATGTGCTGGCATATTGAGTGCAGCACTTTCACAGCATCATCTTTCGGGATTTGAAATAGCTCAACTGGAATTCCATCACCTCCACTAGCTTTGTTCGTAGTGATGCTTTCTAAGGCCCACTTGACTTCACATTCCAAGATGTCTGGCTCTAGATGAGTGATCACACCGTCGTGATTATCTGGTTCATGAAGATCTTTTTTGTACCGTTCTTCTGTGTATTCTTGCCACCTCTTCTTAATATCTTCTGCTTCTGTTAGGTCCATACCATTTCTGTTCTTTATCGAGCCCATCTTTGCATGAAATGTTCCCTTGGGATCTCTAATTTTCTTAAAGAGATCTCTAGTCTTTCCCATTCTGTTGCTTTCCTCTATTTCTTTGCACTGATCGCTGAGTTTAACTTTCTTATCTCTCCTTGCTATTCTTTGGAACTCTGCATTCAGATGTTTATATCTTTCCTTTTCTCTTTTGCTTTTCACTTCTCTTCTTGTCACAGCTATTTGTAAGGCCTCCCCAGACAGCCATTTTGCTTTTTTGTATTTCTTTTCCATGGGGATGGTCTTGATGTCTGTCTCCTGTACAATGTCATGAACCTCATTCCATAGTTCATCAGGCACTCTATCTATCAGATCTAGGCCCTTAAATCTATTTCTCACTTCCACTGTATAATCATAAGGGATTTGTTTAGGTCATACCTGAATGGTCTAGCAGTTTTCCCTACTTTCTTCAATTTACGTCTGAATTTGGTAATAAGGAGTTCATGATCTGGGCCACAGTCAGTTCCTGGTCTTGTTTTTGTTGACTATAGAGCTCTCCATCTTTGGCTGCAAAGAATATAATAATTCTGATTTCGGTCTTGACCCTCTGGTGATGTCCATGTGTAGAGTCTTCTCTTGTGTTGTTGGAAGAGGGTGTTTGCTTTGTATTGAGATATAGCCAATTAACAATTTTGTGATACCTTCAGGTGAACAGTGACGGGGCTCAGCCATACGTATACATATATCCTTTCTCTCTCATACTCCCCTCCCATCCAGACTGGCACATAACATTGATCAGGGTTCCATGTGCTATACAGTAAGTACTTGTTGATTATCCATTTTAAAATATAGCAGTCTCTGCATGTGAATGCAACTCTTCAGTTTTCCCAGCACCACTTTTTGAATAGATTAGTCTTTTCTCCATTGTATATTATTGTCTGCTTTATAGTAGATTAATTGAATAAAAATGTGTGGCCTTATACTGGGATCTCTATTCTGTTCCGTTAATCTATATGTCTGTTTTTATGCTCATACCACATTGTTTCAATTACTGTAACGTTGTAGTATAGTCTGAATACAGGGAATGTGGTGGCTCTAACTTCAGCCTTTTTATTTTTTTAATCAAGATTGCTTTGGCTATTCAGTCTCATGTGCTTCTATTATCAATTTTAGGACTATTTGTTCTACATCTGTGAAAAATGTCCTAGGTATTTTGACAGGATTGCATTAAATCTGTAAATTGCTTTGGGTAGTGTGGGCATTTTAATATTATTTCTTCCAATCTATAAACATGGGATATATTTCCATTTCTTTATATCATCTTCAGTTTCCTTCAACAGTGTTTTATAGTTTTCAGATATTAGGTCTTTCACGTCCTATTTTAAACAGGAGTGTTATCCTTTCTCTTTTCTTAAGTTCACTATTGATGTATAGAATGCAATAGATTTTTGTATGTTAACATTATATCCTTCAATTTTATATAATGCTTGTATTATTTCTAAAAGCTTCTGGTAGAACTTTAGGATTTCCTCTATAAAATATCATGTCATTTATAAATAGTGATAATTTTACTCTACCCTTTTCTTTTGGAAGTTTTTATTTTTATCTGATTGCTGTGGATTACAATCAGAAAAATGTGGCTAGCAAAAGGCAAAATGGTTGTCTGAGGGTGCCTTACAAATAGCTGAGAAAAGAAGATAAGTGAAAGGCAAAGGAATAAAGGAAAGATATACCCATCTTAACGCAGAGTTTCCAAGAATAGCAAAAAGAGATAAGAAAGATTTCCTAAGTGATAAATGCAAAGAAGTAGAGGAAAATAATAGAATGGGAAAGACCAGAGATCCCTACAAGAAAATTAGAGATACAAAGGGAACATTTCCTGCAAAGATTGGACAGAAACGGTATGGACCTAACAGAAGCTGAAGATATTAAGAAGAGATGGCAAGAATATACAGAATTATACAAAATGATCTTAAAGACCAGATAACCACGATGGTATGATCACTCACATAGAGCCAGACATCCTCAAGTGTGAAGTCAGGTGAGCCTTAGGAAGCATCACTGCAAACAAAGCTAGTAGAGGTGATAGAATTCCAGTTGAGCTATTTCAAATCCTAAAAGATGATGCTTTGAAAGTGTGGCACTCAATATGCCAGCAATTTGGAAAACTCAGCAGTGGCCACAAGACTGAAAGAGGTCAGTTTTCATTCCAATCCCAAAGAAAGGCAATGCCACAGAATGCTTAAACTACTGCACAATTGCACTCATCTCACACGCTGACAAAGTAATGCTCAAAATTCTGCAATCTAGGCTTCAGCAGTTCATGAACCAAGAACTTCCAGATGTTCAACCTGGATTTAGAAAAGGCAGAAAAATCTAAGTTCAAATTGTGAACATCCATTGGACCATAGAAAAAGCCAAAGAGTTCCAGAAAAACTTCTATTTCTGCTTTATCGACTATGCCAAAGCCTTTGACTATGTGGATCACAACAAACTGAAAAATTGTAAAAGAGATGGGAATACCAGACCATCTTACCTACTGCCTGAGAAATCTGTATGCAGGTCAAGAAGTATAGCCAGTTAGAGCCAGACATGAAACAATGGACTGGCTCCAAACTGGGAAAGGAGTACGTCAAGACTGTATATTGTTGCTCTGTTTATTTAACTTATCTGCAGAAACAATGGATGGATGAAGCACAAACTGGAATAAAGATTGCTGGGAGAAATATCAATAACCTTAGATATGCAGATGACACTACCCTCATGGCAGAAAGTGAAGAGAGACTAAAGAGCCTCTTGATGAAAGTGAAAGAGGAAAGTGAAAAAGCTGGCTTAAAACTCAGCGTTCAGAAAACTTAGATCATGGCATCTGGTCCTATCTCATCATGGCAAATAGATGGAGAAACAATGGAAACTGTGACAGACTTTATTTTCTTGGGCTCCAAAATCACTGCAGATGGTTAGTGCAGCCATGAAATTAAAAGATGCTTGTTTCTTGGAAGAAAAGCTATGTTAGACAGCATTTTAAAAAGAAGAGACATTACTTTGCCAAGGTCCATCTAGTCAAAACTATGGTTTTTCTATTAGTCATGTATGGATGTGAGAGTTGGACCATAAAGAAACCTGAGCACTGAAAAACTGTTGCTTTTGAACTGTGGTGTTGGAGACCACTGTTGAGAGTCCCTTGGACAGAAAGGATGTCAAACCAGTCAGACTTAAAGAAAATCAGTCCTGAATATTCATTGGAAGGACTGATGCTGAAGCTGAAACTGCATCCTTTTGCCACCTGATGCAAAGAACTGACTCATTGGAAAATACCCTAGTGCTGGGAAAGATTGAAGGCAGGAGGAGAAGCAGATGACAGAGAATGAGATGGTTGGATGGCATCATCACCTCGATAGAAATGTGTTTGAGCAAGCTTTGGGAGTTGGTGATGAACAGGGAAGCCTAGCGTGCAGCATTCGATGGAGTCGCAAAGAGTCGGACATGACTAAGCCACTGAACTGAACTACTGTGGATAGGACTTCTGAAACTATGTTAAATAGAAATGGTAAAAGTGAAAATCTTTGTCTTCTTCCTGGTTTTAGAGGAAAATCTTTATTTTTTACCATCGGGTATGATGGTAGCTGTGGATCTGTCATAAATGATATTTTGTTAAGATATGCTACCTCAGACATGACTTAAGGACTGAATGGCTTATCCTGTTTCCTTTGTGCCATCTTTGATGAAAGCTTTAATCACAAATGAATGTTGAGTTTTGTCAAGTGCTTTTCCAGTGTTATTGAGAGGAACATGTAAAATTTATCTTTTGTTTTGTTAATACAGTATATCATATTGTTTTGTGGATATTGAACCACCCTTATATCCCTGGATATAATTCCACTTGATCATGTTGTATAATCCTTTTTATATTGGTGAATTTGATTTGCTAAAAAATATTTTGTTGAAGATTTATTGTATCCATAAGCATCAGAAATATTTGCCTATAATTTTCTTTTTATAGTTCCTTTGTCTGGTTTATGTATCAAAAACAATGTGCCTCATAGAGTGAGTATGGGAGTGTTCCCTCCTCTTCTATTTTTGGAATAGTTTGAGAAGGATAGATATTAAGTATTGATTGTAGAATTCCTCTATGAAGGGTTTTAATCTTGGACTTTTGTTTGCTGGAAGTCTTTTGGTTACTGATTCAACTCCATTATTATGATTGATCTGTTCAGATTATCTATTTCTTCCAAATTCAGTCTTGGAAGATTGTATGTTTAGGAATTTATCCATTTTTGTAGGTTGTTTGTTTTTGGCTGCAATATTCCTTATTACTTTTTGTATCTCTGTGATAACAGTTGTAATATTTCACCTTTCATTTCTCATTCTGTTTATATGAGTCCTCTCTCTTTTTTCATAATAAGCCTAGCTAAAGGTTTATCAGTTTTGTTATCTTTCCAAAACTAGCTCTTACCTTCATTGATCTTTTCTACACTTTGTATACATTTTATTTATTTATTTTCTAATAGGTATTATTTTCTTCCTTATGCCAACTTTGGATTTTGTTTGTTCTTTTTCTAGTTCTTTAGATGATAGATTAGGTTGTTTATTTGAGTTTTTTCTTGTTTCTTGAGGTAGGTCTATATTGCTGCAAACTTCCCTCTTAGAACTGATTTTGCTGTATCCCATTTATTTTGGAATGTTGTGCTTTTGTTTTATTTGATGAGGTATATTCTGATTTCTTATTTCATTTCTTTACTGAACCATTGGATTTTTAGTAACATGTTTAGTCTTCACATGCTTGTATTTTTCCCAGTTTTCCTCCTGTAACTGACTTCTAGTTTCATACCTTTCTGATTGGAAAAGATGCTTGATATAATTTCTATCTTCCTAAATTTCTTGAGATTTGTATTGGGGCCTAGAATGTAATCTATCCTGGAAAGCATTTCATTGCTGGTTTTAGATGGAATGTTCTATGTCTATTAATTAATATCTATTAATTTCAACTTGTCTGATATATATTTTAAAGTAGTTTTCCTTATTGCTTTTATGTCTGGATATGTTCTTTTATATGTGAGGTACCCTACTATTTTTGTATTATTGTCAGATTTTCCTTTTATCTATTATTGGTTGATTCATATATTTAAGTGCTCCTCTATTAGGTGCATACATGTAAATAAAATGTTATATCCTCTTCTTATTAGGATCCCTCTATCATTATATAATGCCCTTCTTGGTCTTTTGCATTTTGTTTCTTTAGTTTAATGTCTACTTTGTCTGACATGAGTACTGCTATCCCAACCTTTCTCTATTTATATTTTTATAAAATATCATTTTCCATCTCCTCATTTTCAGTCTGTGTCATTAGATCTGAAATGAGTCTTCTGAGGATAGCATTTTTTTCCTTGACAGAGATATCAGTGGTTTATTGGATAGGGAGATCTTACAAGTCTAATACAAAGAGTCTTGGAGTGGCAACCCATAGTGTACAGCTGATAGCAGGCAGTATATAGTCTTTTTGTTTGTTTGTTTTAATCTGATCAGTCACCTCTGCCTTTGAGTTGGAATATTTAGTCCATTGAACATTTAATGCAATTATCACTGAGCATGTACTGTTCAAATTTGGTTTCAGTTGTCTTTGTGGTTATTCTCTGTCCTTTCTCTCTCTCTCTCTTTTTTTTTTTAGCCTGTTCCCCTATGGTTTGATGATTATCTTTAGTGCTATGCTCTTATTCCTTTCTTTCTAGTTTTTGATAATCTATTGTGTGTTTTTCATTTATAGTTACCATGGATTTCTATTTGTTTTATTGATAGTCATTTAACTTCAAATACATTCTAAAGCAGGTACAATTTTTACTCTCCTCCTCCATGCTTTGTGTTTTTGATATTTTGCATCATCATGTCTATCCCTTACATGTTTATTGTAGCTATATAGATTTTACATTTATTGTCTTTTAATCTTCATACTTGCTTATTTAAATTGTTGATCCACAAACTTTATTATATATTTACCTTTACTAGTAGAATTTTACCTTTCCTATAAATTCTTGTTGAAGCCTGTTCTTTTCCCATTAAAATTACCATTTAGCATTCCTTTTTGTGTCAGTTTGGTATTGCTGAACTCTTAGTTTTTCTTGTTTGAAACATTATATTTTTCATCTTTAATTCTGAACGATAATTTTACTGATTATAGCATCCTAGGTTTTAGGTTTTTCATTTCAGCACTTTAAATTATAATGTCATTCCCTTCTGGCTTGTAAAATTTCTGCAGAAAAAATAAACTGAAGCATTATAAGAATTCACTTATAAGTGACTTTTTGTTTTTCTCTTGCTACCTTTACAATTTTCTCTTTATCTTTAACATTTGTCATTTTAACTATGACCCGTCTTTGTATGGGTCTCTTTGAGTTCCTCTTGTTTGGGACTCTTAGTGATTCCTGTACCTACAAATCTGTTTCCTTTTTCAACCTCAGGAAGTTTTCAGCCATAACTTTATCAAATACATTTTCTACCCCTTTCTCTCTTCTCCTCCTGAATCCATACAATGCAGAAGTTAGTATACTTTATGTTGTCCCCAAAGTCTTCCAAGCTATCCTCATTTCTTAAAATTTGTTTTTATTCTGCTCTTATTTGGTGATTTCTATTATTCTGTCTCTCAGATCATCTATACCTTCTTTCTACATCACCGATTCTGCTTAGTTCCTTCTAGTGTAATTTTTAGTTCAGTTATTGCATTTTTCTAAAGTAATTGATCAGAAGAAGGAGTGGCTAGGGCCAGATCCAGGTTTGAACTGAGACTTCTCTTGTGCTCAATGGCAGTCATCCCCCTATCAAAGGCAGAGTTGGTGCCCAAGGCGCTGGAGCAGAAGCCCTGAAGTTTGTATCTGAGCTGGTTTCATTCTAATTGTGTGAAGTCTACTGGCAATGGCAGCTTTCATCCTGTTGGAGAGCAACACCAGTGCCAGAAAGGCTGGAGTCAGTGCCAGGTATGGGCCAAGGTACACGCTGGGGCAGTCACAGAAAACTGGTCAGAGTCCTAGGCAATTTTCAATGTACAGCTTCTGCACTGTTACTGGGAGTAAGCAAGCATCTGCATGCATGCTTTTTGAGAAAAGTCTGTTTCTCGTAGCTCTCTGGTAAGTTTCACTGGTTTTCAAACCAGCTAAGGGAACTCATCTTATCAAGATCTGAATCCAGGACTGAGGTGTCTTATATGTGATTCGATTCCTGGGGAAGATCCCTCAGCCTGGGATATCCCCATTCCTCTTCTGTGTCTCCTGCTAAGGGCTTGGATCCAACCCATTCACTTCTTCTCTCTTCCTACCTGATTCCATGTGGATCTTTCTTTAAAGGTTTGGTTGTAGGAGACGTTTTCTTGCTGGTCTCCAGGTTGTTTTCAGCAGGAGTTGATCCACATGTAGATGTAGCTTGATGTGATCATAGTCGGAGGTCAGCCTAGAAACCCCTCACTCTGTCATCTTGATCTCCCTCATAAACCAATTCTTATTAATACACTGATGAGAAAGAGGTTGAATGGAATCCCCCATGTATATGTTTGAGTCTTAAATCTTTTTTGACAAAGCAACCCTTCCCTTGTTCATTGTTCATCCAAAATCAATAATTTGGGAATTGCAAATAATCAAGAAATCTTATCACCTCATTAGCTTATTACTGTATTTTCTGTTATCATCTCAGTTTTGTAATTTCAAACAGAATAATTAAGTACTATTGGCATCATGTCTGGAGAAGGCAATGGCACCCCACTCTAGTACTCTTGCCTGGAAAATCCCATGGACAGAGGAGCCTGGTAGGCTGCGGTCCATGGGGTCGCGAAGAGTCGGACAGGACTGAGCGACTTCCCTTTCGCTTTTCACTTTCATGCATTGGAGAAGAAAATGGCAACCTACTCCAGTGTTCTTGCCTGGAGAATCCCAGGGACGGGAGAGCCTGGTGGGCTGCCGTCTATGGGGTCACACAAAGTCGGACACGACTGAAGCGACTTAGCAGTAGGCATCATGTCAGTTTCATTGGGGAGGCAATTTCAACTCAACAAGGACTTTCTCTACTTTCTTGTATTTCAAGCGATATCTGGCTACACACACACATACTCCTGAAATGGGGGACAAAATTCTGTAGGATTTTATTTATCATATAAAAGTGAAAGTTTCTTGAAATTACCCCAACAAAAAGCATATCGATTAGGACATGACAGAATGACTAATACTTTCACACTTCTTTCATATCAATTAGTCCTACATGACATAATGTGCTGACAAAAACTTACATGTTATAAATATCATGAATAGAATTGCATTATTTTTAAATCCTTCTGCAGGCATTACATCATTTTGAAATAAACAAGTAATTAATTTATTCATAAATTCAATCAGTTGTTTTGTAAAATGCAGGGTATGCTGTCAACACTCAGTAAATACCCATATCTTCAAAAAGCCTTCAGATTTATTTTCCCTCAGCAGCCTCCAAGTCATTAATTTCATAGTCCAATAATTTTATGTTTATTAAAACGCTTGAAACATATTATTTTGCTCCTCTTTTTATCTATACTTCACACACAATCCAGTATCAGGTTATTTCAGCAGCTAATGTAGTTGCAATCTGAAAACTATCACATCCTACCTGTTAGTTGAACAGTGTCTGACTCTATTCTGGAAGAGAAGGATACTGTTTATAATCATTTTCAAAAAATGCATTTTTCTTGGGTGTGTACTTTATTACTTGGCTTAGAACAGTATGTTCTTCAGAAATTTTTACTAAATATTCTTAATCATAGCTGTAAGCTGCTAAAACACTATTAATAACTTTGCAGAAAAACTATTAAACTTAGACAATAATAATTTGATAATAGAGTTTTAAGCTGAGACAATAATAATTTGATAATAGAGTTTAAAGAAGTGTGAGGCTGAAGAAGACCTCCTAAAGTATGTAATTATGTAGCTAGAGAAAGTTATGTCTATGTTTAAGTTGTTTTTAATAATCTGAAAATTATACTGGAACAGTATAATATTGATGTGAAAGTGCTTAGTATATAATGTATATAGTATCCCCTTTCTGAGGGATAAGACTTTTAAAATATATAATTTCCCTTTTCTAAAACATTCACATATTTTAAATTCAAAACTAATTTGAGTCTTCCCTGGTGGCCCAGTGGTTAAGACTCTGCGCTTCCACTGCAGTGGGTGTGGATTCCACCCCTGGTCAGGGAACTATGGTATCCCACATGCCACACAGCCAAAAAACAAACAGAACAACAAAAAATACTGACTTTATTTCTGGAGATTTTTAGTTAATTTCACTTCAGTGTTTTGACTTCTATTATGTACACATCACAGGACTGAGTAACTGAACAACAGCGTAACTATGTCAAAAGGCTTTTACTTACACACACAGATGTGTGCCTATATGCATGCATAACTTGTGTGTGTGTACCCAGTCATGTATGACTCTTTGTGACTCCATGGACTGTAGCCCCCCAGGGTTCTCTGTCCATGGAGTTTTCCAGGCAAGAACACTGGAGTGGGTTGCCGTTTCCTTCTCCAGGGGATCTTTCTGACCCAGGGATTGACCCCATGTCTCTTGAGTCTCCAGCATTGGTAGATGGATTGTTTACCACTGTGCCACCTGGGGATCCCCATGCATAATCTAGTCCTCACGATAATCTTCTGAAGAATGAACTTGAATTTCCGTTCTACAGACTGGGTAACTGACACCTCAGGAAGGTTAAGTGATGGGTGCAGCAGAGACAGATTTTCAGATTGAGTCTGAGGACAAAATAGTCCCTGATTTTAAAATGTAGAGTAAGAGATATTGATGTCTTTTTACCTAGGATAATCTGAACTCAGCACAAACAAGTTTCCTCTATTTTCTGGAAACTGAAATTCATGGCAAATGTTCCTTAGAACCAGAGCAGAGTGATGAGTATCATATATAAAATTTTAGGTTAAATATTTTTAACATGACCTTTTATGAGCTTTGTTGAGGATCAATCAGAATAGATTCCTGAAATCCTGCCAAATCTTTTTTTTTTCTAAAAGAGATGCCACCATTTGCTAATACATATTCATGTATTATCCATATTTCTAAATTTTGTTCTCTTTCAAGGTAAATGCTTGTATAAGCATCAATTCAATGAAATATTAGATTTTGGTATTGTTGAAGCAAACTCTGATTATATCCCAATACTAAATACTTTGTGAATAATTGTTAGTGGCTAAATGTTTGCTAATGTATAGTTGAAGATTTTTTAAATAATTTATATGAACTATCTCATGACAGAACAAAACAAGACAAGAACTAGATGATGTCTGTCTAGCAGAAAAGTGCATGCATACATATGGACCAGATTTATCAAAAGAGAGCCATAGCATCATCTAGAGTAAAGAGGCAGAGGGGAGGGGGAAGAAAAGCATGGGAAGACAGAAGAGAGCATGAAGGAAGGAGATAGAGACTGTCACCCTGTGTTGCCTTATTATATTTTTGTTGTTGTAGTTGTTTAAATACGTAAATAAGTGCCTTAGTAAAGGATGTTGAATTGTTTGGAGACCACTATAGCACCAATACATGTTAGGGAAACAGCAGTCACTAGACACCCATAGAGCTGTGGTTAAGCTGTGAGATGAGCCATCTGCAGTACCTGGTGAAAAGGCCTAGGGGAGAGTAGGAGAAACCAGGAGCTGTTTTCTAGCACAGCATGGCATGTGGACAGGAATGCATCCCCAGGATCTGCTCATTCTGTTCTTTTGGATATTGGGAAGAAAAGGTCTGCTTCTTTTATTGGCACATCTTTGAGCTGTTTTCTTCTTATGCCACTTCACTTGCTACAGCACTTTCAGGAATATGGCGGCTGGGAGCTGGCTGGATTACTGAGTGGTAGGTCCTTAAAGGAGAATTAAGAAGAGCTGTTTCTTCTGCACCAGCAAGTGTGGGCTCAGCCTTGCCCCTCTCTCCTCTGCTGCACGTTTGAGAGGATGAGATCAGGAGTCACAAGTGATGGGATAACTGGTGACACAACAGAACAAATCAGTAGCAGAAAGTGATGTGAGAGATGCTTTTATTCTGAAACAGAAAGAAATCCATTAAATAAAATAAAATACATGGTGCCAGAATAATCACTCACTGTCCTATTGAAATAGACAATATTGGAGTGAAGGAAAAGATAGTTTGCCTCGGGATAATGGAAAATGTCTCCTTCTGATGAGGATGAAAATATTGAAATTGGAAGACAGTCTTTCAAAAACACTCAATAAAATACATATTAAAAATGCTTCAAAATATTCCTGCTTAGACTATCCTCTTCTCGGGTGTATATATAAGCAGCAATAATCCATAACTGAGACCAGAGCCCCAGTAAGAAATACTGTTTATTACCTATTGTAAGTATTTTATGCTTATCTGAAGGAACTAAAGTTAAATTTTAATTTGTTTGTGGCAAGTGTTTTGAAATACAGTTATGGAATGGTCCATTCATTTCTTCAGTAAATATATATCAAACAACTTCTCAGTGCCAGGCATTAGAGACATAACAATAAACAAGTAACATGTCACTGTCTCTTGTAGCCTGATGGGCCCTAACGCCTAGCAGAATAATAGTTAATATTTATTTACTACTTTCACAGTAAGCATTTCACATGCATGACACTTGCAAGAGTTCTATGAAATGCACATTTTTTTTTCATATTTTGTACATGAGTCAGAACTTGAGTAATTTCCCAAAGTTGCAAGCTAAAGACTGGTTGAGCCAAGTTTCAGCCAAGATCTGGCTGACTTTCCTGGATTTCCTTTGACTATGCCTTACCTCAGGTTCCCATATACTGTGGGTGTTGTCTAAGAAGGCAATATAAAATAATATATCCTTGACCTAGAAAATTCGTCTGTATCTCATTTTTAGTTTCTTGAAATCGCTCACTCATAGTTACTCTTCCTTTAGACCTGCCCTCATTCTTTCGCAGATTCTCTATATAGTTAATAAGGTAAACAGACCAAGATCTCACTCACCTAATTTGTCAAAATTAATAATCTGAAGGATACTCTTCAGAGTAATTGTTCTTTAATTTTACCTGATTCTTTTTCTCTCTGGTCAGTACTACTTCCTCTATAGTCAATAAAAATAAAAAAAATTGCAGCAGCATCCCTTGCTCTTAAGATGAATATTATTAGTATGTAGAGTTATTATTTAGGATTATTTATTATCAATTTAAGTTTATTAATTTATAAATTTGAACTATTTAAAATCCAATGATCACTGACACATTAAACTGCACATGCTTTGTAATTTGCAAAATGTTTGCAAATATATTATCTAAGTTGATCTTTACAAAAAGAACTGTTTGATAGACACAACAGTTTTGGCATAGTTTATGTCTGCCTTTCTCCCCTCCTCCTCATTAAAGAACTCATCTTAATTAGTGTGTATAACTCAATGAAAAGAATTACAAACCAATGGGCCAAGAAAATGCTGAAATGTACATTTTTGGAGACAAACTTTAAGAGATATAAATAATGTGTAAAGGTTTCAAAATTTTTAATTTAGGTTTATTTTTGAATATTAATGATAATAAAATGAAAAGCTGAATTCTTCTATAGATCATTTAACTGATTCCCCTGCCTCTTGAAGGAATTTATCTTTATTCTTCACCTTTATTTACCTGTTTCTTTTCCTTTCTAATCAGTTCTGTTTAGTAAAAGAAATAAAGTAAAATTTAAATTAAAAAGTCTAGACTTAATACAATCTATACATTTGTGTAGTTCTCATCTTCTTACCAATGTCTGAGAGAAATAAACTGGTCATAAATCAATCTTGGCATTTAAAAATTATCTGTTGAATATTTTTCCTCTTGCAAAGATATTTAAAAATTTCCTGTTGCTCCACTGACCCATGTTTACTATGTTTGATCGAAAAATTCAACTCATTTTTTTCAAGAAATAAATGATTTTTCACTGAAAAATAACCTATACACTAAAAGGGAAAAATATTTTTCCTGGTCCATGTAGTAACACTAAATATTTTTACCAGTCTTGGAAAATGCTGGAATTCTAGCAAATTAAAGGCAATAAATATGGCCTTAAAGTCCATCACATTTAAAAAAATGAGTAGTACTCTACATGTCATTATTATGCAAGAAATCAGTACCATTTTATTTTGGCTGCTTTAGATAGCATTTAAATGTATCTATATATTGATAACAATAACATTAGGTATTTTCAGAATTGCTTTCATGCTTTAATTTATATTTTACATTCAATTCTATGTCGAGATTCTTATATCCTATTTCTTACCTATTCTTTGAAAATATGATTTCATGTGTTTTTCAAATTGAAGAGCCTATTGCATCTCAATTGAAGAAGTCAAGTCTCTTTCTAATGCCCTGCAATATTTGAAAATTTGTTATAGTGCCACCACCAGGTCCATCTGAGACATACTTTGCAGTGTTTTTAATAAAATGATTAACATGCTTTCAACTTTAATAATATGTAGATCCAAACAAGTCTCTCATTGCACTGACCTGTGTACACATAAGCATTCCTGTCGATCTGTGAACTTTTTAGGGGCAAGCAGACTGTGTCTTTCTTTTTGATTCTTTTATCTGCATGCTTGGTCGCAGATGGATCTACAAAGATGATGATGAGGCTTAAGTCAAAGAGCCCCTCACTAAAATGAGGCTATTTCAGTGCCTTGAAACCAATATAATCATGTGGTCTGAAGTTTTTACAAAATTTTTTAAAAGCAAGATATTTTACTTAGACTGATGCATAGTTTTGTAGCATAGTTTATTTATTTATTTGTTTATTTATTAGTATTTTTTAAATTTGGCTGTGTTGCATCTTAGTTGCTACATGTGGGATCTTCCATGCGTAGTGCAGGATCTTTCATTGCAGCTCATGGACTCTCTAGCTGTGGTGAGTGGACTCAGGAGTTATGGCACGTGGGCTTATTTGCTCCATGGCGTGTGTGATCTTAGTTCCCTGACCAGGGATTGAACCTGTGTCCCCTGAATTGCAAGGCGGATTCTTAGACTTCCCTGACCACCAGGGAAGTCTCTGTCGCTTAGTTTATATTAGTGATTTTGTCTTCTTATCTTTAGAGATGGCTCTCCAAATTTTAAAGATTTTGACACACAAAACCTAGCTTCTCTCTTATAAGGAACAATTATTTACATTTTGTTGAACGAATAAAGGAAAAAAGTGAAAGCAGGGAAAGGGAATAAACATGTTATTGATCAATATACGTTAACACTTAAAAATTTAGCTTTTCTGGCAAAAGTTTTCCCTAAACGACCAACAAGCAATGCTAACATATAACTCTTGTACAGTGTCTATGAATTTACAAAATTCTTATACAGATATGGTTGTAGTGATGATTTAGTTTCTAAGTTGTGTCCAACTCTTGAGACCCTGTGGACTGTAGCCTGCCAGACTCCTCTGTCCATGGGATTTTCCAGGCAAGAATCCTGGAGTAGGTTGCCACTTCCTTTGCTAGGGGATCTTCCCTACCTAGGGTTTGAATCTGGGTTTCCTGCATTACAGGGGGATTCTTTTACTGCTGAGCTACTAGGGAAATTCTTATACAAATATATATTATACTAAATCTTTCTACCAGCACTTCAGGTCAATCATGTGCATAGTGGCAGGAGTATGGATAATCCTGTCACACAAGCTAGTCTGTCAGGAGAGAGGTTTGACCTGAGACATCCTTGTCCCACCCAGAGCAGGGAATTAGCAGCAATTATTGACACAACAAATGAAAAACCCTTCACCAATATAATTCCTAACCGACCCACTTTACTAATAATTTCTAACTCCCCAAAAGAATGTGCCTTTAGTAAGTCTAAAACATCTCATGCCTCTCAGGTTGGGAGGCTGTAAACAATCACATGTGGCCGGACGAACCTATACAGGTGGGCTAAGATAACCTTCAGAGGAGTCCGTAAGCTGAAACACTCTTGTCACGCCCAGGAATTTTTATTGCCTTAGAGCTGCACGTTTACTTCTTCTCCGAGAGAAACGGCTATGGGGGAGAGCCCCCCGTAAAGTCAGAGGTGTAGGTGAGAGCATAAAACAGACTCTGGTTTTGGGGTTAGACGCTCGGGAACAGGGGCTTTCCTGAGGCTTGATCACGCCTTTGCGTATGCCAAGCCTTCTTCCTCATGACGTTTGCCATGGGCGGAGTTCCTCACGCTGGCCCCCGGCAATTTTCCATTCCCTTTCTTTCCTTTTCCTCATCTTTCCTCTTCCTTCTTCTCTTCTCTTTATGCAGGTGTTTAATATTATCCAACTGCCATAAAGTTAAAGCTTTCTTTTTGAAATTTGAACCTAAATTCCACTGAACACAAGATGAAAATGTGGTTGCTGTTCAGTCTCCTAGTAATAATATCTTTTAAAACTTGTCTATCAGGTAAGAAATATCCTGTCTATAACATGTAACTTCCACAATTTATGTCAATGTAATTAATATTCTTTTCACTATATTGAATCTGGTGTATAAAGTTCAGAATTAATATTTTCTTTTGCCATCTGGATCAGGCAAGTAAATGCATATATTTTAAGGCTGACACTTTTGTTCTTTTTTCTTTTTAGTTTCAATTAAAATTTCATAAGATAAGTTAATCAATCTTATATAGTGATGTGCTGGTAAATGTTTAAAATCTGAATATCTGGGAGGGAAAAAATATCCCTGCTGTAGCATTTGTCAATTCCTACAGAGTAAATTGTCCTACTGTGTCATTTTCAACTTGAAACCATTTAAGGTGGTGGGAGTAAAGTTATGCAACAACACACCATTATATAGTATGTTCACTATAGGGGGTAAAATCAACTTAACCTCATTAGTATACATAAAAGTAAAATATAGTAAAATAGTAGAAAATAAAGGGTATTAAGCTTTTGATACCTTTGTTTATTTTTATAAGTTAATATAATTTAATTTTTATTATTGGTTGGTCAATCTTTTGAAAAACAATTCAAAAATAATCTACAGTGTATTCAAGGACTTAAGAATAACAATGCAGTTTTAAGTATACTGTAGTTTTAGGAAAAAAACACTATATGTCTATTTTTCAAAGATAAGTGTGAAAGATTAAAAAATATTTTCTAAAGGAACATTGTATTTTTATCTGAAGCAGTGTGTTTTCTAACAATATTTTCTAATACCTCTGTTTCAGTTACCTTAATTCAGCACTTGGTGAGTTGCTATTAAGTTCAAGATATAGATGGATCTCATATTTTCATTTATGAACCTCCCTTGATTGCTTTAATAATGAACTTGATGGGCACACACATATAGAACTATTTGCATATATGCATACATATTATTTAAATATAATAAAGAAAAATTTGTGGTAAGGTTATTGCTGTCTACATTTATAAATAGAATAAAACAAAGATATTCTTATTAGTACTGAAAATTCATGCCAATTCTTTAAAATTTTGGCGCTGTAATTATAAAAGTGCAAAGATAAGAAATAAATATTTCCAAAGACATGGTCATACTTCAGCCTTAATGGTGAAGAGCTGATAATCTAATTTCATTAACTAATATCTCGATTATTTGAGTAACATTTGAAATCAAAACAAAGAGCAGCTTTGGGATTAATATTTTTCTGTTTTTGTCTTTTTTTTTTCTTTTTAGAGTTTACATGGCACAGAAGGTATGGTCATGGAGGTAAGTTGATGAAAGGGTAAATTTTTAAATATATTTCTTCAAATAAACCGTATTTCATCCCTACATTAAGCTATTAAGTTTTTAAACTTATAGCAAGTGGTTACAATTAGAGCACTTGGAAATTTTGTTAATGTTTTATCTGAGGTCTTCATGTAACTGATTTGATTACCAAAATAAATGAATAGATACACCACAAGCAAATATCGAAGTGGAGGATTGTAGCAGATAGAATATATTCAATGCAACCTCTATTTTCCCTTCATGTTTTTTAATAATCCTATAGTACTTAATTTTGCAGCTATATTTTTAATATTGTAAAATTCTAGCTTGTTTTGAAAGCCTTCAGCTTTCCTGCAAGAAGGAGAATTAACGTTAATAAGCTTGGAACCTTAAGATTCAGTTTAATTAGAAATCCAGATAGTGGAAAATTTATTGTTTATCCTTCACTAAATATAATTAGCGATCCCGATAGTTTAGATTATATTTTAACCACTGAATAGTTCTTGCTAGAAATATAGACTGGAAAAAATAGAGTCTAGAGTAAGATCAGTCTGGACTTACATAAAAACCTGGTATTCACTATGTGATCTTGGGCAAATTATTCAATTTCTATGAGACTTATGTTTCCTACATGTAAAAATCACAGGATTCTTGTGAACACTAAAAGTACAATGTGGTGATAACTTACAGCACTGCTGCTGCTGCTGCTGCTGCTGCTAAGTCGCTTCAGTCGTGTCCGACTCTGTGCGACCCCATAGACGGCAGCCCACCAGGCTCCCCCGTCCCTGGGATTCTCCAGGCAAGAGCACTGGAGTGGGTTGCCATTTCCTTTGCCAATGCATGAAAATGAAAAGTGAGAGTGAAGTCACTCAGTCGTGTCCGACTCTGTGCGACCCCATAGATGGCAGCCCACCAGGCTCCCCCGTCCCTGGGATTCTCCAGGCAAGAACACTGGAGTGGGTTGCCATTTCCTTCTCCAATGCATGAAAGTGAAAAGTGAAAGTAAAGTCACTCAGTCGTGTCCGACTCTTTGCAACCCCATGGACTGCAGCCCACCAGGCTCCAACGTCCATGGGATTTTCCAGGCAAGAGTACTGGAGTGGGGTGCCATTGCCTTCTCCAACTTACAGCACAGTGACCTACATAGTAAACAAATAAAGATGGTAATATTGGTAATCATTGAAAACCACAGCATAATGGTAAGAGAATGAGTAATTAAGAAGAATCACTGAGTAATCAGTGCTATTGCTTCCATGCCAAAGCAAGATTTTCATGCCAGAGTGAGTCAGAATCTCCATCGATAGGGGATTTATAGAAAGGACCGTCTCAGCAAGAAGCGTATCAAAGCTATTTCTGTGTCCTCCTTGTGAGTTAGCCTATATAGTGTGAGTATAGGCTATATAAAGATCAGTGACATATGCTCCTTGATTTCAAGAACCTTACATATAATAAGGAATAATAAAAGTCAGTGGATAACAAATTCATAAGAAAAATATGATAGGCTTTTTAAAATAATTGAGGAATTAATAAATATTTAATGATGGAGCTAGTAGGCAAGGGAAACTGGAAGCATTTCAATTATTAGAAATGGAAATAATTCTTAGAGGAAGTAGAACAAATAAACTACACAAGTGGGTAAATATGGACTGTGTTAGGTCACTAATTCAAAGAACACTTGTTCTGTAGGATGTTAGTAGGACTTCACTGTCAAATAAATTTGAGAAAGGCTAGTTCATTACACTTCAACAGTTTATTATTATGCGTGTTGTTTTTGTTCAGTCCCTCAGTCGTGTCTGATTCTTTGCAACCCCATGGACTGCAGCACACCAGTAATGGACATATTAGTTTCCTAGGACTGCTATAGCTATAATAAAGCCACCAACTGGGTGGCTTAGAACAACAGAAATTTATTGTCTCACATTCTGAGGCGAGATGTCCCAAAGAAAGGAGATATCAGAGTCAGGTTTCTGCTGAAACCTGTATGGGAAAGCTCTTCCCTTTCATCTTTCAGCTTTTGGTACCCCAAACACTGGGCTTCCATTGTGGCTCAGATGGTAAAGAATCTGCCCACAATGCATGAGACCCAGATCAAGAAGACCCCTTGGAGAAGGGAATGGAAACCCACTCCAGTATTCTTGTCTGGAGAACTCCATGGACAGAGAAGCCTGGCAGGCTACAGTCCATGGGGTCACAAACAGTCAGACACAACTGAGCGACTAACACACACACACACATCACAAACATTCCTTGGCTTATGGCAGCAAACACAGGCAGACATAAGGTAGGTGTGAACAGATGCCCAGATTGTTATGCAAAACACAGTGTCTAGAGCTTTGAGGTTGCACCATAGGTCAAGGAAGTGGTTGTCATTAATAAATGTGAAAGGTTCTTCTTAGGCAAATAAAATCATACAAGGAAAATTTAGTCAACTTAACCATTCTGATAGCCTGATCTTAATTTTCCTTCTTGGATTGGATTCCTGTACATTCTCAAGACCAACTTGTCATATTTTAGTTATGATACATTGCTGCACTGTTACCTATCACCCATGAGATTAAAGAACTCACGAACCAGAGTATTCAAAGCCTAAGCCCTAAATGTCCTTATTCTCTTATCAGTGAGAAATGTTTGAAAATGGAGATAATAATAATGCTTTGAGCCAATTTAAATATTGTCTCATTTAGAGAGTTTACTGTATTTTAAGAGGGCTTACAAAACTCCCCAGGCCATATCCACTGAATATTGTAAACGCTGTAAAAATTCAAATATTAGACTGCTAAAATTTTGTTCTCATTGCTTTCTTCCTGAAACTCTCATTAAAACATACTTATGTAAAATTATGTTTGAAAACTAACAGATTAAGTTGACATATTTCAGAATGAGAAATAGGATTTCTTTCATTGAATATAAAATGAATAAAAATAACTCTCAAGAACAAATTGTAATTATACTTTCAATTTCCAGAGATAAAATAGGATAGCAAGGTTACAGTGGATCATCTCTACATAGCAGGAGGTTAAGTATTTCATTTAAGATCGTATACTAACTGACTACATTAACTGTGAGACTGAGAATGCTACTGAAAAAAAGCAGCAGTTTTTGCCTTTCTGTTAATCTTCTTGATCAAATTTAAGAAATGAGCTTACTTCTGCAATAGATGGAGAAGGAAATGGCAACCCACTCCAGTGTTGCCTGGAGAATCCCAGGGACGGGGGAGCCTGTTGTGCTGCCGTCTATGGGGTCGCACAGAGTCGGACATGAGTGAAGCGACTTAGCAGCAGCGGCATATGGTAGACAATAAATTTGTACTGAGTAAATCAAAGAACTATTTGAAGTAATTTTTTCAACTAGCTTGAGAAGTTATCTATATAACTGTGTGCTCCTTTTTAGAAGACTATATCTGGCACAAAAAAAGAGCATATGTTTTAAAAACAACCTTATTTTGTTAACATATTTTCCATTTGTTTCTATACCCTTTAACCTCATAATACTTCCAAAGCATGATAATTTGTCATCTAATTATTTCTATTGCCCTAGAAATAAAGCAATGGATAACTTAATTTTTGTTAACAGAGATTGTAATGCTTGTATCAATGGATCCTTTGCTGAACCTTGTGTTATATTACCCCTGAAAGTTCTTTTTCCTTGATCTGAGTGCCCTAGCTCAACTAACAAAGCAATGAGCTTGGATAGTCTTCAAGCGGGTTCTGAAGCTTACATTCAGAAGTTAACACTGAGCATACCAAAGCAATTCGAAGCTGATGATGAATAATTTATCTTCCAAGAGCCCAAATATGTCCTCAAAATAAAATGTATATTGTAATTGGTAAACCACCTAATGAAATACATTATTTTATTCAGGCTTGAAAATATTAGAAAAGCAAGAAATATTTATAAAATTTATAAATATATTCTAACATTTTATAAATAACATTTGTAAAATAATACTAACTAGAAACACTAATGTGATATCAAGTGTGTCGTATTTTCCTTTTGTTCTTAAAATGGGCAAAAGGAAATATCTTCAATATAATATTTTGTCAAAATGGAAAAATTCAGTGTTTTATTGGAAACTAGTTCCATATTTTATCACTTAAATGATTCATTTTTCTCTTTCTGTAAAGGGCAAATGGAAATGGAGCACTTGGAAATATCTGCATATAATTTTGGGAAAGCACTTGAGAATAAAATAGCTTGGGGCACTGATAATATTCAGTTTGGCCTATAAACTTCAACCCAACTCACCCCCAAAGTGTTTTATCTTTACTTCAATCAGTAGAGGGATTGCCAATCAATAGATATAGTCTGATCATTATTAACATATGGCATTCCATTATTTTCAGTGGAAATTGCCATTGCTGATATCTTTTCCAGAAAAAAATATGCCTTATGATCATGATGAAGAAACTATAAACATATGTTCAGTTTTCTCAAAGCTGATGAATTTTTATCTCAAAGTCACATATCTTAAAATCAAAAGATAATGCTATCAAAAGAAACATTTAAAACCATGTATTTTATGAAGATATGCAAGTGTGCAACTAACCTCTACCTCCACACAGATGTATATTTATGTGCAGCTGTCTGTATTTCAAGGCACCATACAATACTTGAAATAATCGAAGCAATTAGGAATGAACAAAACTCAACTATTTCAAATGATGAAACTAGTTATTTTAAGAAAATTAATAAATTATTAATTAAATTGAGAATTCAGGAATGTTATAATCCCAATAAGGCTTCCCTGGTGGCTTAGATGGTGAAGAATTGACCTGCAATTCAGGAGATAATGACACTACCAGAGGACTCTTTAGAAGCAGGTGCTAGACAGGCCAGGATTAGCTATTTCTATATTGGAAATACAATACTGTTTAAGAATATTTAGTTAGTGCAACTGTGCACCTATTGAGATGAGTTCAAATTTTTTAAAATTGTATGTGATCACAATTATTAAGTGAAGTATATATTTAATTAGTGGAAAGTATTTCCAGTTTGCTAGTTATTCCAAAATTCTCCAATGTATGCTGAAACGGACCTAAGGAAAATCTCTAATCTTGAAGACCTAAAATTCTATTAACAGTATCTTTCACAGAACAGAACTTTTAAACTTGAATAAAGTCCAGCTTATCATTTTTTTTCTTTTATGGATCATGCTCTTGAAATTATGTCTCAAAATTCTCCACCATATGTTAAGGTCTGAATCAAGTTATTGACTGAATTAAGGACAGCCAAAACCTCTAGTTCATTAAACTGTAGCCTCACAAAAGACCATTTAAAATTCTTATGTTACCTCTAATGTAACAAGTTCACGGTTCACATATTGCTGGAAGAAACACGAGCTGGAATCAAGATTGCCGGGAGAAATATCAATAACCTCAGATATGCAGATGACACCACCCTTATGGCAGAAAGAGGAGCTAAACAGCCTCTTGATGAAAGTGAAAGAGGAGAGCAAAAAAGTTGGCTTAAAGCTCAACATTCAGAAAACGAAGATCATGGCATCTGGTCCCATCACTTCATGTGAAATAGATGGGGAAACAGTGGAAACAGTGTCAGATTTTATTTTGGGGGGCTCCAAAATCACTGCAGATGGTGACTGCAGCCATGAAATTAAAAGACACTTACTCCTTGGAAGAAAAGTTATGACCAACCTAGACAGCATATTCAAAAGCAGAGACATTGCTTTGCCGACTAAGGTCCATCTACTCAAGGCTATGGTTTTTCCTGTGGTCATGTATGGATGTGAGAGTTGGACTGTGAAGAAGGCTGAGTGCTGAAGAATTGATGCTTTTGAACTGTGGTGTTGGAGAAGGCTTTTGAGAGTCCCTTGGACAGCAGGGATATCCAACCAGTCCATTCTGAAGATCAGCCCTGGGATTTCTTTGGAAGGAATGATGCTAAAGCTGAAGCTCCATTACTTTGGCCACCTCATGTGAAGAGTTGACTCATTGGAAAAGACTCTGATGCTGGGAGGGATTGGGGGCAGGAGGAGAAGGGGACGACAGAGGATGAGATGGCTGGATAGCATCACTGACGCGATGGACGTGAGTCTGAGTGAGCTCCGGGAGATGGTGATGGACAGGGAGGCGTGGCGTGCTGCGATTCATGGGGTCGCAAAGAGTAGGACATGACTGAGCAACTGAACTGAACTGAATGTAACAAGTGGAAACTCAAGATCCATCCAGTATAGATAAGTGGACTTCTTTCTAAGTTTTGTAATTGCACCAAACATTCATTCCTCTTTAAATTTGATTATCTTTTCTGTTGATAATGATAGCAATACCATAATCATCAAGCTTGTGTATAAATACAATGTATCTAGAAGATATTCATGAGCTTAAACTCCCCTAAAATGTATTTATTTTAATATTCTGAATAATTAGTATGTTTAAATTTTTTTAAATTGCTCAGAATTGTCACATTATTCATTATTCTTCAAGGGTTAAAGACAGAATAGTATTCATCTTACCATCAAGAAGAGAATCAAAATATGTTAATAAAATTGAACTTCACTGCTCATCTTTTTAAGCATTTTTGTGTGAATTGGGAAGAAACAGCAGACGCTCCAAAGCATCAGAGTTACTAAATTTCTCCAGTTAGTAAAGCAGGGCAATTGACAGAGATTCAAAGAAGTGTTCATGAGACTGTTCAAGTGGGAGAAGAAATATCACATGACTTATGTCATAGATATGCGCTTAGTCACTCAGTCATGTCAAACTCTTTGCAACCCCATGGACTGTAGCCCACCAGGCTCCTCTATCCATGGAGACTCTCCAGGCAAGAATAGTGGGGTGGGTTGTCATGTCCTGCTCCAGGAGATCTTCCCAACCCAGGGATCAAATACAGGTCTCCCGCGTTGTGGCTGGATTCTTTACTATCTGAGTCACCAGAGAAGCCCAAGAACGCTGAGTGGGTAGCCTTCTGCAGGGAACTTACCAACCCAGGAACTGAACTGGGGTCTCCTGCATCGCAGGCAGATTCTTTACTAGCTGAGCTACCCAGGAAGCGCTTTTTATCATAGATAATTCCAAAGCTATTTCTTTCTGAAATCAAAAAATCTAGAACCTACATACAAATGAAGGTCTTGTTATTAAGGATTTGAGATTCATTACATGTTTCCCTGTCATGCTATTTCTTCCTAAAGGCCAGAAAACATTGGGCATCATCAGCTAATTATTAGAAGCAAAGCAGAAAACATTATAGTATTTCTAGTTTTTAGTCTCAAGTATATGGAAATAAACAGCTTAAAGCAGGACTTAAAAATCATTAGCAAATGACTTCTGTGAACACCTTGCATTCATCTTCTTACTTAGGGTTGCAGTAGGCCTATGGAGTCCTTAGGGCACATGCCCCAATTCCTTTTTTTTTTTTTTTTTATTGTAAATACCATATGGAATGAAAGACGTGCATAAAACAACAGCTAGGAAACCAATATTGAGCTAAATCCCATTTTCTCTAGTTCCTCCAGTTCTGATCCAGTGATTTATCTGTGATCTGAAATAGGATGATGCTATATAATGTAACTGAGATCCGTAAATTCTTGAATGGCATTTTCAGCAAATTCCAACTAAAAATGAGGCTTCTCCCTTTGAAATATTTCAGGTCAGTTTAGAAAAATTAGTACTGGGAAAATTAATACTCTTCATACTGTGAGAAACTAACTGAAGCTTTTGATTAATCATCTGTGTACACAAAAATGTGTATTGACATGATGCTTGTGATACCAGAATTAGAAGAATGAATAAAATTTGGCTTCTGAAACTTTTGGAATTAGTCTAAAGGGTGATATATGTGAGACATGTAAATTAAATTTTGAAAAGATTGGCAAATTCATGAGAATGTGGGTTGTCTCAATGTAATTCTCACAATAGTCAAATGAGGTAGGTTTTAATATTATCTCTATCTTATAAGGAGTGATATCAAGGCTTGGAGATATTAAATAATTTTTCCAAAAGCACTGATAAACTTCACTAAGACAAGATTTAAAGGATGTAATTAAACTGCTTGTTAAGAGAAACTAGAAGAAAGCTCTTATCCTCAAGTTTAATGTTAGAATAGCCAATTTTTCAGTATGACATTTGCCTTACACTTGCTCTTAAAAAAATTAATGGGAAGAGTGAACCATAGCTTTTGATTAAGCAGAGACCTACAATGATCCCACGTAAGAATATTCCTCCTTTCTAGCCATATATATATATATATATATATATATATAAGTATAAAGTCATCTGGAGCATCTGGCTCTTTGCTGGGCTCTATAAAAAACATTCCAAACTGATGACATGTGAGTGATTCTCTTCCTCATCCTGCTGTGAGGTGTCACACCTCCTCTCCAGAGAGGATACGCTGTCAGGAACAACTGCTTCAACACTGGTATTTTTGTGGTAGATTTAAAACCGGCTGACCAGATCCCATATCCATTTACTGATAACTCATGGATTGTTCAGTAATTTACAGATTGTTCTAGATGCTACCAGTGCTGGTCACATGTTTAAAGAGAAAAACAAAACAGGAACTGACCCAAGAAAAGGACTCATTTCCTCAGAACTTCTAGAAATATATTCATTCTATTGTTCAAAAATTGTTAAACAATTATTATATTCCACACAGCTAGACAGCTGTGGAGGAGAGTGCGGTATAGAAATTATGGCATCTGCAATCTAGTAAACCTTTCCCCAGGCATCTGCAATCTAGTAAAACAGAAAATTGCATCAAGAATCACAGCAGCTGTGTTAAGTGCCATAAGCCTGCTAGGGAGTGATGAGAATGTGGACCTACTAAAACTAGGAGGAGTTTGAGAGCTGGCTTCCCGAAGGAGCTAACTTTATGATTGTCATTAAGGATCGTACAGATTTTGATGGGAGGAGAGAAATGAGATGGTGGTTCCAGAAAGAGGAAAAGCTCAGAGGCATGAAAGCATGGCTTGTTTGAGAAGCACTAATTAGTTAAGCATGGCAACGCAGAGTGCTTTTCAGAAAACGATGAGAGAGAAGTAGAAAAGAATTTTGAATAAACCTAAACATTTTCCTCAGAATCATAGAGGCAAACATCTTTGGTTCAAATGACACTGGAGATCCCATGTTTCTGACCTTTCTTTCAAAAAAAACCTTTTTAAATGTACTCAAATTTTCTTTGACTTCTAAAATAAAGGAATATAAAATAATTTTATTTTTCTTATAGTTTCTGAGGAAGACAAAGGATTTGGACCAATTTTTGAAGAACAACCAATCAATACCATTTATCCAGAGGAGTCACCGGAAGGAAAAGTTTCACTAAACTGTAGGGCACGGGCCAGCCCTTTCCCAGTTTACAAGTAACGTACCTCATTGCTCTTTTCAGAATGAAGTGTTGGACTAAGATTGCAGATCAGCATCTATGATCCTATATCTATAGAGAAAGTTATGGCCTAAAGCTTTCTACAAAATCTAGGGTCATTATCAAAAATATTGTCATACAGCTAATTTTTAAAAAGTTGTTTAATACTGAAATAGTTTCTTAAACATATGCATATAATTCACTTCCTATGTCCTGCACAGAGAATGCCAGTACCATTTAACATTATCACTTAAAAATTGGCTAATGGAGATCATGCTATTAAGTACGAAAATGGTTACCTGAAAAATACACAGAATTTAAATATATGCACTTGAGGATAAACTGTTTTTGTATTTATTGGCCTGCGGCTGCTAAGTCATTTCAGTTGTGTCCGAGTCTGTGTGACCCCTAGATGGCAGCCCACCAAGCTCCTCTGTCCCTGGGATTCTCCAGGCAAGAACACTGGAGTGGGCTGCCATTTCCTTCTCCAATGCATGCGTGCATGCTGAGTCGCTTCAGTCATGTCCAGCTCTGTGCGACCTCATGGACAGCAGCCCACCAGGCTCCTCTGTCAACAGGATTCTCTAGGCAAGAACACTGGAGTGGGCTGCCATTTCCTTCTCCATGTATTGGTCTGGATAACTCATATATACAGATGACAGATAATAGTCTATATTAACCACATTTACAGAGCATATTACATAGATAATTCTAGAAAACACCATTTTTCAGTAGTCTCAAATCTATATTCCAGACAACAAAACAAATTTTTTAAATGACTCTACCTATCAGACAATCTATATATCTCTACATGTTTTTTCTGGAGTACCTATTAACACTATCAAAAGTAAATTTATAAAAAGTAACCGTCAGTTTTTTGCTTTAGGGTGTTCAGAAAAATATACTAACAGTTTCTAGTCTGATATAAAGAATAAGATTTTAAAATTAACCAAATGCCAATGGATTTCAGTTCCATGAAAACAAAGCAAGTGATTGACAGGGAAATTGGGGCTCTTGTGTGTTCTTATCACCTGAGTTAATTGAAGGTTGTCATTCAACAAAGTTGATTTTAGTAGTAGATTTTTCTTTTCATGGATAGAAAAACAACTTTTCATTGCTATTAAAAATTTATTATCATGAAGAATACACTTTCCTTTCACTTCATTATACTTGAACTCATTTCCTAGTGCCTTTAACTATAATTGCAAAATTTTTCATAAAATAAAATATAAATTTATATGCAAAATCACCATCTTGGAGTGCAGTATAAGTGGATATTTTATAAATTATATAAATAACATATTTGTTCCGAAAATATTTGATGGGCTAGATTTATTTCTACCCTTAAGTCGTTTATGATGGGAGTTTACATACATAAACTTGGACTTGGCATAGTATAACTAATGAAAGGCTCTAGAGAAGTACGGAATTTTACATCAAGTACAGAATTTTATAGGAAAGGAAGCTGTGAGCTATATAAGTAAATTGACTTGCTCCAGAACTAGTAAATCACAGCTCTAGGACTGAAACACAGGTTTTATGACTTTCAATGACTTTCAAGGAAACATATAATTTTTTTTCATTATTCATCTATCTAGATGGGTTGATAGTATTTGAAAAGCTATTTTCAGTGATGGTTATTCTGTGGTTCTCTTTCCTTGACGTTCATACACGTGGAACCTAAGCAAATCAGCCTCCAGGCTCCCATGGAGAATAAAAGAACAGAAAGAGGTTGTTCTCAGATAGTGTTCTAAGAACGTGTGCTTCTCTTTGCTGCCCCACTGCCACCATAGATACTGTAAGAAGCAAAGTTTTACATCACTAAAATTGTGTACATATTAACACCCCCTTACATCTGCCTCCCCAAAGTCCCATTTAGTTTTCTTACCACAATTTAAAAAATAACAATAAGAAGCAAAACTTTGCTTGGCAAACATATCACCAACTTCCTCCCACAGACTACAGAAGCATTTAAGTCCCCAGGGCAAGTATGCCCTTATTATCTATACAGTAATATAGAAAACTGATGGGAAGAAGTAGATGTCTAATTGTTGGGAAGATGGTCTGCATTTGACAGCAAAGTAAGAAAAAATTATTCAGCTCATGATGTAGCTTGTCTGACAAAATAACACTTGCCATAATGAAAATTTACTTAATATTCAAGGAAAGCCATACTAACCTTGGTAATCATGCAATTTGTCATTCACATAGTACTTTGATATTTATGGTATGTTCTGTGATAATTTGTTATTCATGGCAACATCATGAAAGATAAAACAGGGAACTTTTTTACTTATCAGTCTTGAGACTTTCACTATCTTGCCCTGTCTCCCACAATAACAAGAACTCTAATAAAAATTGTATTTAAGGCTGTGTGAAAGGGATTATAACAATGGTGAGTATTCTGAAAAATCAACTAGACGAGTGAACTTACCTAATCACAGCAAAATTTAATCATTATATGACATCAAGAGCAGAATCAGACCCACTGGGAAGAAGTTAAAACAAGAAATAAAAATTTGGAGTGAATATAATGGGAAGGAATTTATATTGATATCTTATATTTTGATATAACTAGTGCTTCATAAGGGAAACCACTGCCTTGGCAAATGCTAAGTGACTCGACATTGGATGGTTCAGGCAGGGACAATATTGCTATCAGCTAGGATGAAGGGGATGATTTATTCATAGGGCTGATATTTGGTAGGTTTTGAAAAGCAAAGCATGGTTTTCTGTGTTTGCTTTTAAATTACTTCCCACACTGTAAAAACTAAAACTAAAAATGTTCTAGTAATTTGGTTTATTAAAAATATTATAAAATTATTAGGCCTTTCTGGCAAGATGCTAACCCTAATCAGAATTCTGCAGCCAGGATGTGAGTGATGGGGTCACAGCCCACTGGTTGACATAGCTCTTGTTTTAGAACACTGCAGAAGACATGAAACTTTAACCCTAAAAGAGAATGATTATAAAATAATGTAGGGGGTCAGATTAATTGAAAACTATTTTATATATGCAATCCTCTCATCATCTCACCATGAAGGTTTCCTGATTCTAGTTAGTTTAGATTCTAGACTCCTGTTTCTAGTTTGTTCACCATCACCATCAATATACCTGCAATAATGTATCTGTGGCCTGGAACCAAGACCCAATTGACTTTAGCCATTTTCAAATGGTGTGATCGGCCTCTAGTGGTCAGAATATGACATTAACTGAGTAAAACCCTGATTTCTATTGGTTTGTTTTACTCAAAATGAAATTTTATTCAAAAATGACTTTGATATTGATATCTTATATTTTGAAATCTTATACTTTGATATCTTGTATTGATATCATATTTTATTTCTACTAGAGTAATATTTTAAATATTTATATAACATTTATTTATTCTTGAATCTACTGCATAAATGGTTATCATTTATGATCCATGTATATCTGCTAAGAAACCAGTTTATGTAGCAAAATTCAATGAAATATTTGTCCTTTGGAATGCCTTATGCGAAAAAAGGAAATATCTCATATGCTTGAACATTTACCTTTCTGTGCCTGAACTAAATTATAAATCATGAGCCCAGAGACATGGAATTATAGAATATGAAGAAGTACCACTCTGAGTCAACCATTTAATCATCTTCTTTCATATGGAGCTGTACTCATATTATTTTAGAACAATGTTATCCCAGGATACTGATTTCAGTCCTCTTGACATTTGATATGACATTTACTTATTTTTTCATAGATGGAGAATGAATAATGGGGATATTGATCTGACAAGTGATCGGTACAGTATGGTAGGAGGAAACCTTGTTATCAACAATCCAGACAAACAGAAAGATGCTGGAATATATTACTGTCTAGCATCAAATAACTATGGGATGGTCAGAAGCACTGAAGCAACCCTGAGTTTTGGATGTAAGTAACTGTGACTTTAAAATGGGTATGTGCATTTAGGTAAAGAAAATTTTAGACATTATCAGAAGAATTAAGCAAAAAAAGGAGAAATCCAGGAGAAAGAAAAGTGAGAGAAAGACTTATAGATGAGGTGGGTTTTACAAGATTAGTGGGCCTTAATTGTGTGGAGCAGAAAAACAATTCCAAGAGAGCAAAGTGTTATGAGGAATATTATGAATGTACTTAAAGTAGTGAAAAATAACACTGGAAAATAAACTAAGGTCATGTCCAGAAAGATCTTGAATAAGTTTCTAAAAATTACTCTCAGTGGAAATGCTAAGCTTTGGATTCTCACTGGGGATGATATTGTTCCCAAGGTAGTGAAAATCAGTTCTTGGAGGGAGGGAACCATTTTATATATTACAACATAATGGTCTTATTCCTTAGTATTTAATTTTTCTTGTTAGTAATGAATTAAATGTTAACTGATTTAAGTTTAAATTAAATGAAACTTCTCCTTTCAGGGAAAATAATAATGAAAATACTTTGAGAAACATTGTGCTAAACTAAAAGTTAGAGGTTATTATGAAATAAAAATGTGTATTGGGAGAAGAGTTAGACTATATGTTCTCCATACATGATTTTATAAGTCATCTATATACTTTGCAAAGTGAATTATAGGATGAAAGTGACATTTTTAAAAGGACCCAAGTGGTACTGATTACCAGAAGGGAGTGAGACAAAATCAGCAAGTGCAGCCAGAGTAAATTCATGTGGTGACAGTGAGAGTGTAAATGATAAACTTAATCCTTGAAGAAATAAGCAGCAGATTCACTGAAGGAAAAAGACCTTGCATATTTCCTTAAGGAAAGTCTAGTCAAAGGGCAGAAACATTTTGCTCTCTTTAAAATGGAATGGGAGCAATTAAGACCAATTTCAAGGATAAAAGGAAGCACTTCAATGGTCTCTTCACATTTAGAGGAGACATTGTTATCCACAGTGAGATAGACTCCAGCTAAGTTTTAGAATATGAATAGCATTCCAGGGAGACATCAGGACAGGAAAAGTAGATTTGAAGGGTTCTTTGCAAAAAGGTAATTATTGGAATAATAATTTTTCAGAGATGTAAACATATTAAGAGAATTAAAAACTAGATTTCATAATTTGAGTACTGACCATAGCATATTAAAAAGCCGAAACATTACTTTGCTGACAAAGGTCCATTTAGTCAGAGCTATGGTCCATTCTGAAGGAGATCAGCCCTGGGATTTCTTTGGAAGGAATGATGCTAAAGCTGAAACTCCAGTACTTTGGCCACCTCATGCGAAGAGTTGACTCTTTGGAAAAGACTCTGATGCTGGGAGGAATTGGGGGCAGGAGGAGAAGGGGACGACAGAGGATGAGATGGCTGGATGTGAGTCTGAGTGAACTCCGGCAGTTGGTGATGGACAGGGAGGCCTGGCGTGCTGCAATTCATGAGGTCACAAAGAGTCGGACATGACTGAGCGACTGAACTGAACTGAACTGATGGCCTTTCTAGTAGTCATGTGAGAGCTGGATCATAAAGAAGGCTGAGTGCCGAAGAATTGATGTTTTCAAATTGTGGTGCTGCGGAAGACTCTTGAGTGTCCCTTGGACAGCAAGGAGATCAAACAGTCAACCCTAAAGTAAATGAACCCTGAATATTCATTAGAAGGACTGAGCCTGAAGCTGAGGCTCCAATCCTTCGGCCACCTGATGTGAAGAGCCAACTCACTGGAAAGAACACTGATGCTGAGAAAGATTAAGGAAAAGAGGGGAAGGGGGCTACAGAGGATGGGAAGGTCAAATGGCATCACCAGCTCAATGGATATAAGTTTGAGCAAAGTCTGGGAGATAGTGAAGGACAGGGAAGCCTGGTGTGCTACAGTCCATGGGGTCGCGAAGTCGAACATGACTTAGTAGCCAAACACCAACTGATCACACATAAGGACCTGGAGATGAGACAAGACTGAAACAGGATGAGAACCAGTAACACAAATGAAGAATCAGATAGTAGACTATCCAAGAAACCAAGCAAAGTGTGAGCTCCAAATACACAGAACACAGTGAAGGAAATAAAAACTGAGGAAAGTCCAGAATTTGAAAAAAAGCAAGATTATTGACCTTCACGTTACTCAGCGAGGATTCTGCCCTTCATCCTTACTCCTTCTCCCCACTGGAGTCCTCTCTCAGACTTTCTCTGGTAAAGCCCTGGATTTGTCTGTGCACATTGTGTTTCCAGATACTCTTACAGAGAGTCTTCCTAAATCTGAAGCAAAGTTTAGGAAATGCACAGTCTTCCGGGTTGTCACATCAGTTATACAGATGCTGCCAATGTCCATATTCTGTAATGTGTGCACATTCCAGTGTCTGAAAAGGCTGGAGTAAGCTTTGGATAAGCTTCACCAAACCAACAGAGAAATATTGTATATAAAAGTGAATCCCCCGCTGAAAAAGAAACTCTAATAAGTATCAATTTTTCCATTGCCCAGAGAATGAATGTTTTCCTTCTTGCTTTCATGACTAGATCTTGATCCTTTCCCACCCGAGGAACGTCCTGAGGTCAGAGTGAAAGAAGGGAAAGGAATGGTGCTGCTCTGTGACCCTCCATACCATTTCCCAGGTAAACTTAGCTCTTCTATGATTATAAGCATCTAGGAAATGAAGTGGGAACATTTTATTTCTTAATGATATTGGAGCATTTATAATTAAGACTCAATATTTGTATAACCTTCTAATACATCACTTACTAGAGCTTATAGATGCTTGCTTTTTTGACTCTTTAAACAGTTGTCCCTAATTCCAAAGGTCTATGATCATTTCAGCTTATAAAATAACATGCATGTTGGATTATGTTCCTATTAAAGTCTTGTTACACTGGAGAAAATATGGTAGATTTTCTACAAATAATTCCTGTAATAGAATAGTACCAAGGAGGAAATAATCATTTTATTAATAATTTGGCATCTAAAATATACTGCTGTTACTGCTGCTAAGTCGCTTCAGTTGTGTCCGACTCTGTGTGACCCCATAGACGGCAGCCCACCAGACTCCCCCATCCCTGGGATTCTCCAGGCAAGAATACTGGAGTGGGTTGCCATTTCCTCCTCCAATGCATGAAAGTGAAAAGTGAAAGTGAATTCGCTCAGTCGTGTCTGACTCTTAGGGACCCATGGACTGCAGCCAAATATATTAGAAACTGTAATTAAACACCAGAAAGAAAGAGACATAATAAATTATTAATCTCTTTAGGAGTTCTAATCCACAAACAAAATGTGAGTCCCAAATACATATAGTAAAGAAAATAAAAGGTGAGGAAAATCCAGAATTGGATACAGAGCAAAATTGTTGACCTTCACGTTCCTCAGCGAGGATTTTGCCCTTCATCCTTACTCCTCCCCACTGGAGTGCTCCCTCAGACTTCCTCTGATAAAGCCCTGGGTTTGTCTGTGCACATTGTATTTCCAGATACTCGTATAAAGAGTCTTCCTAAATCTGAAGCAAAGTTTAAGAAATGTGCAATCTTCAGAGTTGTCACAACAGGTACACAGATGCTGCCAATGTATCTCTGTACACAAGAAGGGCTAAACTGAAGTTCATCTGTTACAAGATTCAGCTTTGGAATACATGTTTTCAGTAATTTGATATGGCTAAAATGAAAGCTACAAAACCATTGATTAAAAGATGAACACTGCATATATAATATCTTCATTCATTTCATTTATCAAACATCTTCCTCAAACAATATATTTATACCACTTTTCTCTCTTAAAAAAGCATTCTAGGTTCTTATAGTTTTAATACTATGTCATAAAGTTGTCTCTAAATATTTCTATGTAGAATGATTCATAACAGACTATTGTAAATCTGGAACATATTAATATGGAATATACATACATATACATATATACTATTCTGATTATGTATAGATAATAGACTATTTATAATCAAATGTTGGTCATTTTTTCCTTATAACTGTGGGAGAAAAAGAATTAGTTGATATACATAGGAGACTCAGTAGATATGAATCTGAGCAAACTCTGGGAGACAATGGAGGACAGACGAGCTTGGCACACTGCAGTCCATGAGGTCGCAAAGAGTCTGACATGACTTACTGGCTGAGCAACAACAAAAGGAATTTATGAATTCAAATGTTGTAAAAAATTTTTCAATGAAGGAGTGGTCTTTTTTTTTTTAAGAACTGACAAAATTATGAAAAAATCCCCTCATGTTCATAGTGTTTCCCGCAAACCATTGGCATCTGCTTTGAGTGAGATTTTCATTAAAGGGCTTTGAGCAGAAGAATCACAGGACATCACTTAACTTATAGAAAGACAAATCTGGTTGCTGTTCTAAGAAAAGACTCAGCAGAGTATAAAAGTGAAACCAGGAGTTCAGTTAAAGGTATTGCCATCATGTAGGCCATGAATGATGGACCAGAGCAGGGGAATTGGAGGTAGGAAGAAGGAGTTAAATTCAAGATATAGTTTGCAGGAAGAGGTAAGAGTACAGGCTGGCAGACTTTATGTGTGAGATATAAGAGAAACCCAGGAGTCAAGATGACATCAGAGTATTTGTCATGAGCTCTGGAGAGGACGGAGTTGTCTGGAAGAATAGGTGTGGATGTAAGAGTGAGGTACCTAATTTAAAATTCCAAAAAGAGTTGTTCAGTTGGCAATTCTATGAATGTGGAACCCAGGGGCAACATCTGAGGTAGGAGTATCAGTTTATGATACAGCATTATATAAATTGTTTTCAAAGTCATAGGACTGCATATCATTACCTAGGGAAGTAGTATAGATAGATATAGGGGGAATGGTTCAAGGAACACAAACTATGGGATTTTCCTGAGATGGGTCTTGTTTTCAAGCCTCTGGTGGCATCTTTACAACTTTGTTGACTGAAGAATTTCATGGACCAAGACTAAGGTTGCTAGAAGCTTCAAATCATTAAGCCAAATGAGTGTATTACCTCTTCATCCTGATAAAGATACAAATGTTTATATGGGTAGGGGCAGGACTGGGAGGTCTTTTAAATAAGCCAAAGAAACATCATTAATCACAGAACAGAACCTGAACAACTCTTCATCTCCACTTGTGCTCTTAGTGGATTATGACCTCTTTGAACATTAGACATGACACCTTCAAATATAAAAATGGACATATGCTTCAAGACCATAGTATGTATGTATGTGTGTACTATTTTACCATTTCCATGTCATAAATCTATCTTTCCACTATATGCAGTTAAGGTTTTATGTATTGCAGTTAATATTTCATGGAGTTGAAGGTGTAAATGAACCGACCAGGTTTGGATTCTGAAACTCAAAGAATATTATATATGCAACTACTTATAGTAGTCAAATCTTGTTGGCTCTATTTGGTGATCTGATAACCTAAAATTTACTCCTTACTAAGTCAAGTTAACTTAGCCATAACTACATCTCAGTTTACTTGTTTAAAATTTGAGAGTAATAATTCTTGTGCCACCTACTTCACAGACCTTGTTATGAGATTCAAATTTAATGTTTTTAAATTATAAAATGGATATTTAATTTAAAAGGACTATTATTAAAGTAAATAAAATGTATTTAATGCATTTAATATTATATTTTGAATCATCATTAAAACAAATAAAGTATATCTCACTTCACTAAGAATTTTTTTATTCACGACTATTGAATGCACCTCTGATTTATGCACAGGAAAAAGATCTAGGGGACAATCTCATCATTTACAATCACTGCATTTTTCTATAGATTTGGGTGTTCTACAATTTCCTGCAAAGAGGAAACTCTTATTTGAACCAGTTTGTTTATTTATTAGAAATACTTATATATAACTATATCAATAAAAATGTTGATTCAATTTTATAACAACACTTGATATGCAACAGATTGCCTAGTGCCTAGCACAGGATATGTGTCCAACAAATATTTGAGGAATGAGAAAGTAAAAGAGTAAATAAATGTGTTCATTAAATTGATAGAGACATAGTGATTATAATTTTAACAAAAGATAAATTTCCTGTTTAGATCTTGTTTTATTAAATAGAAGCATTAATTCATTAATGTGCAAAACTTTCTAAACCCCTGGGTCCTCAGAAAATGGAAAAATGATTCTTTGATTCCAAGTAATTTTGAGAACCATCAGAAACTGAGTTACACATCTCACAAAATAGAAATCATATATGTGCATATTTGGTAAGAGAATAAAACAAGGCCCATCATATGAAGAGTGAGTACTATTGAGAAAATATAGGATATCTAATAATAGACATGGTGTGGATTTTTAAATAAATAATAAAGTGGGAATACTCTTAAGAGGAAAAACTCATTAAATGTTAAATATGATATTGAATGAATCTCAATAGACTAGAAAGGTAAGCATAAAAATAGACAAGCATGCAAGACCATAGTAGGGAATATATGAGTCCACAGTATAATGTGGTATAAATTTCTTTCTAAAAGAATTTAATATGTAGGTTACTATAGATGTCAAAGAAAAGTTAGAAGCTATTGTGATTTTATTGGTATAGGTAAATTCTGTTCTAATGAGGTTAATTAACAACAAGAACAACAACAAAAAGTACAAACATCTTCAAAAAAGTTTGTAGACAGAGAGAGCACTTAAGTACTTTAAATATAGTCCAAGGAGAAATGTAAAATTATTTATCAAGCTTGGGTAAGTTGTATATTTCAAAGTAATACAATGAAACTGATCAAATGCACTATAATTGGCCAAAACAAATGCCCCCTGTAATATGGTCCAGACTCTCTTGAGGCAAAGAAAAAAATCCCAGACACCTATCAATAAAAGCAATGTTTTTGAAACAGTCCTGGTATTTACTCTTCCTAAAAAATAATTTTATAATAATTTATTATATAAGCCGGACAGCAAGGCTATGAGGAAAATAGCTGCTGACTTCTTCAGAGATGGTTAATTTTACCATTTGCAGGGAGTAAGGGAAGACAGATAATGCACTGAATGCCCGTGAGAACTGGGTCAGAGTTTGGCTCTTGATTACCTAAATTAAGCTTCATTCTTAAGTCTGATCAGCAGGCCAGCAACCACACCAATTGTGGAACAGTTTCGGTAGTTCTGGGGTGGAAAAGAAAGTTAGAAGATCAGTTCTGCCTTCCTATTGCTAAACGAGAGTCCCTTGGACTGCAAGGAGATCAAACCAGTCAATCCTAAGGGAAATCAGTCCTGAATATTCATTGAAAGGACTAATGCTGAAGATGAGGCTCCAATACTTTGGCCACCAAAGAACTGATTCATTGGAAAAGACCCTGATGCTGGAAAAGATTGAAGGCAGGAGGAGAAGGGGATAACAGAGGATGAGATGGTTGGATGGCATCACCGACTCAATGGACATGAGTTTGAGTAAGCTCCGGGGGGTGGTGATGGACAGGGAAGCCTGGCGTGCTGCAGTCCATGGGGTCACAAAGAGTAAGACATGACTGAGAGACTGAGCTGAACTGATTGCTATACATCCTTGGGCGAGTCAACCTAGCTAAACCTCTGTGTCCTTGTTTTAAAATGACAATAGTGATCTCTAGCTTTGATTTAGTGAGAAAAGATAGCCTCCAACATATTGCAGTTATTCTTTTGTCCAAGTAGATGGCTTATCAGTAGACAAAAATCTATTAAATAAATTTATATTATCAATATTACAAGTCCCACAAGGGCAACGACCAAATTTGTCTTGTTTAGTGGCACATAGAAGTGGCACCCCACTCCAGTACTCTTGCCTGGAGAATCCCATGGATGCAGGAGCCTGGTGGGCTGCAGTCCATGGGGTCGCGAAGAGTCGGACACGACCGAGCGACTTCACTTTGACTTTTCATTTTCATGCATTGGAGAAGGAAATGGCAACCTACTCCAGTATTCTTGCCTAGAGAATCCCAGGGATGGGGGAGCCTGGTGGGCTGCCGTCTATGGGGTCGCACAGAGTCAGACATGACTGAAGCGAATTAGCAGCAGCAGAAGATAACTCAGTAAACTGAAGGGGAGGCCCAATTTTGATCCGTTGGTCAGGAACATCCATGCAAAATGGGATGGCTACCCACTCCACTGTTCTTACCTGGAGAACCCATGGACAGAAGAGCCTGACAGGCTACAGGCCATGGGGTTGCAAAGAGTTGGACACACTGAGCAACTAACACTTTCACATTGAATATTTAGGAAAATACCCAGTGGCCCTTAAATCAGCCAGACCAATTATTCTGTAGTACAAGATTTATGTTTTTACCAACATCATGGCAATAACTTCTCTGACCTAACTTTTCTCCCTTTAAGATTCAAAGAGTAAAACATTATCCTGTTCCTCTTCTCTAATGAGTGGTACACAGAAAAATTTCTTAGAATTTAAAGAAACTGAGTAATATGGTAGTTAAAATAGCCTGACCAAAGTCATATTAATATTTAGTCTAGAATTAAAAATACAGGTCTCCACACTGACATAACTATGGAGTACTCACAATATTCTGAATTAGTTTTGTGTGTGATATCTTGAAATATTGTATAGCTAAGAAAATTCTTCCGTAAGGAAATCTGTAATTCCAAAAAAATCAGAAAGAGTAGTACAGATCCTGACTCTTTCTGATTTTTTTGGAATTTGTGTCCAGAAATCATTACAAAAATATTAATTTTCTTTATAAGTGAGAATACAAAAATTATTTCAACACTAGACTAACTCACATCTGTTAAATATACTATAAATATTATTTTGATTCACAGTCTGTTAAAATATATGATAAATGTTATTTCTAAATACTATAAACATAGAATTATTTGTTTCCCAATTCCAAAAACCTGATTTCAGCAATATAAGCAGCCTCCAAAGTTTCTGCTTATTTTGTTTCTTCTGTGGTTTTTACCTGACCTTCTTAAATCAGCATAAGGATAATAATTAATATTAATAGAATCATTCACTTCATGGCAAATAGATGGGGAAACAGTGGAAACAGTAAAAGACTTCATTTTCTTGGGCTCCAAAAATCACTGCAGAGGGTGACTGCAGCCATGAAATTTTAAAAATGCTTGCTCCTTGGAGAAAAAGTTATGATAAACCTATTCAGCATATTAAAAAGCAGAGACATTTCTTTGCCAACAAATGTCCGTATAATCAAAGCTATGATTTATCCAGTAGTCATGTATGGATGTGAGGGTTGGGACCATAAAGAAGGCTAAGCACTGAAGAACTGATGCTTTTGAACCATGGTGTTGGGGATGACTTTTGAGAGTCACTTGGACAGAAAGGAGATCAAACCAGTCAATCCTAAAAGAAATCAATCCTGAATATTCATTAGAAGGACAAATGCTGAAGCTGAAGTCTCTTTGGCCACCTGATGCAAAGAGTCAACTCATTGGAAAAGATCCTGATGCTGGGAAAGATTGAAGGCAAGAGGAGAAGGGGACATTAGAGGATGAGATGGTTGGATGGCATCACCGACTCAATGGGCTTGAGTTTGAGCAAGCTCTAGGAGATGTTGAAGGACAGGGAAGCCTGGCATCCTGCAGTCCAGCCACAAAGATTTGGACATGACTAAGCAACAGCAACAAGAATCATTCACAGATACAAAGGTCTAGAAAGATGTATACTAACAACAAGAATGTTGAGTTGGAGAAATATGGTGATTTCATTTTCTTTCATACTTAACTTTGTATTTTTATTTTTGGAAAACAAACAATAAACTTCTGTAATTAAAAAGTTCAGATGGAAAAACAGAATAATAATCTTCATTTACTTTTATGAGACTGTATCTTGCTAGAGAAAATTATATAGCTAATTTAAGTGGAATACCCTGGACTATTATTTTCAATCATACTGGATGTATATAGTATGCAATTCTTTTAGTTTTTCATATTCAGCTCTTTTTCATGCTCCATTTAGCAGCGTTACCAGTCGATCACCTTGAGTTCCATAAAGCAAAATGGTGTCAGGTCATGATTATTTCATTTTTAAAATATCTTGATTTTCCACCATCTTGCATCTAAATCTTTTCTAACTTGAACTAAGAGATCTTTTTCTGAGGGTACCTTTTTTTTTTAATTCCCCTGAAGGTATTTTTTCCCTCTGTCACTATCTCCCTAGTGACAGTTGTCTTCACATGGTTATAATGTTTTAAAGGGGATTAGGATTTTGAGACTGAGAAGCATGTATCACCCAGCGTTCCTTCCCATACATTACTGCTGTGCATGACTACTGCATTGCCATCCCTCAAAACATAAAGGGGAGATCCGAATGGAAAACCGGGAAAAGCAGCAATTTAATGAGGAAATTCAACTTTTGCCCTAACCAGCCAGTATGCTTAGCCAAAGGAATTTACAACAGTTTAAAGTTACCATATGATCTGCTTCTTAATATTTAAGAAAACAAGTAAAATGCCTTTTTTCCTTTTCTGTAGTTTTTACTTTTTAATGTGGCCAGGATAGGTTGCATAAACTCATTTCTAAATCTGTCATGTACAATAGGAGAATAGAAAGATATAAAGCCACAGTACAGTTGATTTTATCTTTTAAATGCAATAGAGAAGATGGAATTTGAAACTATTAGACCTGGATTCAAAATCCTAATTCTACTTAGTCATGAAATTCTAAGCAAGTCATTTAAAGTGAGTTGCATTTAGCCCATAATTAATTAAAAGAATATTAGTAATTCATGAATAATTAAGAAACAGATATTATTGCTTAGCATCACTTTATATTCAAACTACAGTAGCTTTTAGAATATTTGTGCTGTTTATCTTGGCCTGCTTCCAACATTTGCTCTACAAAAGCCTAGATTAGATTATGTGCTTGTTTATTTCTAGAAAACAAGACTTTTCCTTTTGGAGAAGAGCTTAAAACTGAGTCAATAATATTTGAAAAGCCTAGATTAGGTTATGGACTAGCTTACCACCAGAAAACAAAATCTTTGCTTTTGGAGAGAGTTTAATACTTAGTCAACAATATTTTCTTCTAGATGATCTTAGCTACCGCTGGCTTCTAAATGAATTTCCCGTATTTATCACAATGGATAAACGAAGATTTGTGTCTCAGACAAATGGCAATCTCTACATTGCTAATGTTGAGGCATCTGACAAAGGCAACTATTCTTGCTTTGTATCCAGTCCCTCAATTACAAAGAGTGTGTTCAGCAAATTTATCCCGCTCATTCCACTACCTGAACGTAAGTATATTTGTCCCTCTGTTTCTGTAAGGTTCTCTACTTATGACATACTTATAATAATGAAAAGAAATATCCAGTGGGCAAACCAGCTGACTGCTTCACCAGGACAAATAGAGGACATATACTTTGAAAGTCTTGATTTTTCCTTAGATTTTCACCTAGAGAAGAATTACATCATAAAGTGTCCTAAGGTGGTTGAGTTTGGATTGGTTGCCTCCAGTTCAGTGAGTGTATAGAAACCCAATTGATTTACTAGCAAAATGCCAATATATTGGTTATAAATGGGAATCACCACCATCTTTTTTTCGTTTTTTGGTCAGTCCTACTTAGTCAATTCATGAAAGTGAATGAATGATTATATCAAAACAAGCTGCAGTGATTACAGAATTAGGGTGAAAGGAAAGGCAATCAGATCATTTTTTATTTTTAAGGACTTATTTACATGAAGCAAATAAGTATATAAATTGCCTTTCTTTTGTAAGTAGTGTAGGGTATGACTACTGTGGTACCGTATTGAATGACAGTTAAGAGTTAACACACTCTGAACTGGCCTTTCTTCAGGCTTCAGTTGAATGAAGTGCATTTCATTTTTTAATGGACCTCTTCCTGCGAAAATCAGAATACAGTGCTTTCTTACTTCAGGTTATTTTTATCTCAGTCCTGCTGCAACACTCATATCACTCAATTCAAGCTTCTGAGGAAATACTGGTTCTGTTGTTGACGGACTTAAGTTTCGGTCTTACCTCTAAGTTTTGTATAACACTTGGTGGCAAGTCTATCATATCACAGACATTCTATTTTATTATTATTCTCAAGATAGCAGTCACATGATTAGTATTCAATAAACATCTTCTTATTATCTGGCTTTTTTTTTCCCCTCTCAAATCTTAGGAAATACTCTCACCACTACCTCACAGAGTGAAAAGGAACCATCATGTGAAAACTTCCTGCATTTTCTTCCCTCAAAATTCAGTGCTTCTTACCTTCTTTTTCAGTGGAAAAAGTGTTTTTCCTGCTGCTCAAGCTAATTGCTCCAGCTGCTCTGATTTACATTCCATTTGCTTCATTTAAGGATGTCATTGCATCACTCTTTCTTTTCTGAATCTTCAAACGGTCCTCCATTTGTTTCCCTCTGCATATTCTTTTGTATTCAATGCAAACAGTCTTGAGTAATCAAAACCACCTCTTACTTGCTAAACCCAAAGGACATTTTCAGGTCTGATTCTGTATGAAATTTGACCCTTGTTGATCTCTCCTGCCTCTCTTGAAATCTCCTTTTTTTTTCCTATTTTTTATGACTATTTCTGCCTCTGCTTATTTCCCAGCTGCCTCGGTGACAAACTCTATGCAGTATCCTTCATCAGATCTTCCTCATTCTAATATTTCTTTCCAATCTTTTTCTAGATAGTCTCATTCATTTCCACCTTTATTTCACTAGAAGCCCTATGTGCTGACCCCAGATTCACTTCTCCAAAACTTTTCCCTAATCCTACCTGCATTCTGGGCTTGACACACAGAAGCTTCTCAAGAGTGTTAGATTTGAAATATTCCAAACACATCTTTCATCTCCTCTCTAAACCTCCTCTTCTGGTGTTCTTCATCTCATTGAATAATACTATCATATTTTTCACCAGTAACTCAGGAGAAACTTTTAATCGTCAACTCCTTTCCACTGATATCCTGAGGACAGTGAACACAGCAGTTCTCATTTAGGACATAAGCACTTGAGGAGTTTGAGGAAAATGTGAACCCAAAGATAGTGATTCATCTGACCCAGGATGTGACCCAGTAATCTATAGGTTCAGTGAGTATCCCAAGTGATTTTAATGAATTGGATTTTTGATCTGTATCTTGAGAAAACATTGATCCAAGAAGCAGTTCTTTTGATTCTGGTTCTAAAACACAACTTGGATCTGTGTTTTCCTTTCTGTCCCCACTGTGACTCTGCTCTTGTTCAGGCCCTCACTTAGACCTCTGACTCTGCTATATTTTTCTTCTCCCTATTCCTTCCCTTAAAACTGCCAACAAATCTTCTACTTAAACTAAAGGTAAAATTCATATTTTGTCTCTTAACAAACCCTGTTAATAGCTAACCACTGAGGAAATTGATCTCAAAATCTTTAATATCAGTTTTCAACCTTCTATATATTAGATTCAAGTTCATCTTCAACTACATACATACACTTTAATATCATTTTGATTCCTAGACTTTTTATAATTGCCTACACACTCCTGAAGTTGTGTCAAAATATGCTATTTCCTCAACTTGAACTAGTCTGGTTCAAATGTCCTCTTTGCCCGAGATTCCCTCAGCCCTTATTTATTTCCACCAATCTTCCTTGGCCACCACTTTTTTAGAGCATTTACTACTGATTTGGTTTATATTTCAGGTCTTTGTGTATCTATTTGTCTTTCAAGTGTTCTAGAGTATAAGGTACACACTCATATTATGATTCTAAGCAGTGTATTTAGCCTTTCTGCTCTGCTTGCTAATTTTGTTTTTTCTTAAATTAGGAACAACAAAACCATATCCTGCTGATATTGTAGTTCAGTTCAAGGATGTATATGCACTGATGGGCCAAAACGTGACTTTAGAGTGTTTTGCACTTGGCAAGTGAGTATGCTCACAGTTTCCATTAATGTATATAGAGTTTAAATCTTGTATTGTTAGGAAATACATGTTTAAAATATTTGGCTATAAACATAGAGTAAATTGCCTTTTAAGTGTTGTGGACCATTAGCTCTTATTATCTTCTATTTAAGTCCTGTTCCTGATATCCGATGGCGAAAAGTCCTAGAACCGATGCCAAGCACAGCTGAGATCAGCACCTCTGGAGCTGTCCTCAAGATCTTCAATATTCAGCTGGAAGATGAAGGCATATACGAATGTGAGGCTGAGAACAATAGAGGAAAGGATAAACACCAGGCAAGAATTTATGTTCAAGGTAGATACATTGTTTTAATTTTCCTCACATTTAATCAATATCTTACTTAAAACCATTTTCTCACTTGAAAAACTAGCATAAAATGATTAAGCTTAAAAATAGTAATGTGTATTACATTGGGAAAAACCATAAAATATTGATCTTTATGTCTAAGTCACAAACATGAGTAGAGAAATTAGGAATTTATGCCACTGGTATTACAGGAACATGAATGGATCAATAGTAGTGTTCTTGATACTTTTCAGAAAATAAAATTCATATGGCTTGTTGACTTTCTTCAGGCTCTTTTTTATTTGTAGAATAACCTATGCATTATGACATAGTTTAAGCCAGTGGTTCACGAATTTTACCATGTTTTAAAATCATCGGGAGGGCTTATTTAAAGACATAAATTGCTGGTTCTTATACTCAAGAGTTTCTGAGTTAGAAGGTCTATTTGGGGTGTGAGAATTTGTATTTATAAAAAGTTCTTAGGAGATAATGCTACTTGTCCAGGAGCCAATCTTAGAGAATTACTGGTTTAAGGAAAGTTTTTCTTTGATGCAAGTTTTTGATACAAGTATTTAATTGAAATAAGCTTTATTTGGGAGGAGAGAATATAGTTTCTCAGCCAAAGCTTAAAACTTTAGATACTGAAATCCTTCCTACAATGTTCTCCAATGTGAAATTTGCAGGTCACACCTGAATAAACATCTAAGGCTTCAATAAGGTCATTCACTGAAAGGATGAATGTACACAGAGTGCGTCCTCAGAGGCAGACACAGTAGGAGCTAGAAGAGTTAAATATAGGAAATATTTTGTCCTTGAGGAGTTCATACTCTAGTCATACCATATGAAAAACCTCCAAATTTATACAATCATACACAGTCAAATAAATATCTACCCCTAATGTATATAATTATAAAGAAAATTGTGAGTACAATATGGGGGATTACATATGATATTGATAAAGCATTTAATAAAGGGGTACCTTAGTCTCATCAAAGTATGGATGATAGGAAAAACTAGAGATGATGCCAGAGCTGAACTGGAGTGCCAGTAGACTAAAGGGTACTGTGGCAGTGTCAAGACCAACCCTTACCTCCTATCCCTAGACTCCAGGCCTCTGTCTATATAGGAATGAAGTAAGCATCTCCAATGACCCAGCACATGCAGCCTCATCAGCACCATCTTATAACGTCCGCTAGGATTAGGATTATTTTAACTTTCACCTTGTGCATTTCATTTGCCTTAAGAAGCCCTTGGACCCCAGGGCCGTCTTATGGGCTACACTTTCATACCCACATAGCTCTGCATCTTTCCTACTCAGACTCTATATTCTCCTCATTCCTAACTTCTGAAGTTCTTTTAACATGCCTCTAGAACACATAGTCCATCATCATCAGAATCCCCTATATCCGTAACTTCTTTGTACATTCCCTTTACTTATATTTTACCTGTTTTTATTTTTATTTTTTTATTCACATTCCCTTTAGTCTTTGCTGCAACTGACACTGTTTCTACTGCAGACCACTCAAGCAGTGGCTGAATTTTCTTTCACAACCCTCATCCCCAGGTGTGACTTATACACTTGTCCTCCTTGCTCTTTATTGCCATTGCTAGACTATCTTTCTTTTCCTTTAATCATCTAGTTTATAGTCTTATGTCAGGTTACCTCCCCAACCCATTGTTCTAATATTTTCATTATTAACAGCTATCACCACTACAAGTCTTCTCATGACTTCATTCTTGGTGACATAAAAATCATGTGGACTATAATAATTTTTCTAACAGTCTTGTGTCTCACTTCCTTTGAACTCCTCTCTTCCAATGCTCTTGTTTTACAATCTTCCTCAGCAATCCACTCCCAAGGCTGAGGGTTCAGACCTTATTGTTACCAAAAGTGCAATCCCTTTACAATCTCAAGTTTAAGTGTTTAAACTCTGATCACCACCTTTCAAGGTTCAATACCTAGATTCCTACAGTCCTTTTAATCTACCAGCAACTATAATCAGTTGGTCTTACTCTGTTTTAACTTCCTCTCACTTTCCCTAACTTGGCCATCTCTTTCCTAAACCTGGGTTTAATCATTATCATTTCCTTGCACACCAGCTTAGCTCACTCATCTCTCTCCACTTTGTCTTACTACTTCGGCAAAGAGTAATACTGGAAAACTCTGGCTCTCTGCCTTAGTGTCAGAACCAAGGAACTTGAATATGACTTGAAATGAGCACTGCCAAGTTGATTAGCCTATGTCTAGTTAAGCATCACAGCATCATTAACTTTAAATAGGCCCTTAATGTTGCCTGGCAACTAGAATATTTTTCTTCAGATTTACTTACTCTCTCATTTTATTAGATGACCATATCATGCCTTCATGGTTTCCATTAAACCCACAGTATTTCCTCCTTCAACCTTCCTCTAGGCTAATACCATGGCTTCCTATTTTACAGAGAAAACGGTAGTAATTAAATTAGAACTTTGACAAACTCCTGTTCTGTTTCTACTAATACTTGCATCTCCACCCATCTCTTTTTACTCTAGAGTCAGCTATTCTCTGAGGAAGACACCTCCACTTGGGCACTGGACTCTATCCCTCTTACACAATAAATTGAAATATAATTCTTTCAAACCTTAAATATCAGTTTGGAAGATTCATAAGAAAAAGTCCAGTTATTTTAGTGTTATTTGTGAATCAGCTTTCCAACAAAACATGGTTCACAAATAGAAAAACAATTATAAATTGAATTAGAATTACCTTGTCTCTAATAATGTAAAGTTTACCTACAGACCTATATACAACTTTAATGATTCTATCATTGATTCTAAGACTCAGAGAGTATCTGATGTATTCTCCAGAAGAAAGTCAACTAAGTATAATATTTGTCATCTTGAGTTGATGATGAATGCTGAGACTTGCATTTGCATTTACAATGTTCTTTACTTTTTAGCGTTTCCTGAGTGGGTGGAACACATCAATGACACAGAGGTGGATATAGGCAGTGATCTCTACTGGCCTTGTGTGGCCACGGGGAAGCCCATTCCTACCATCCGATGGCTGAAGAATGGATATTCGGTATGTGTGTTCAAGTGCTTTGCAGTTCTTGAGCCTATGTTCAGGTAACATTTCCTATAATCCCAGGAAAAATTAGCAGGAGTGGCATGTAGGCCCTGAAATATAAAAGTTTCCTTTAAAAAAAAACAACAAAAAAGTGAACATAAAGTATCTTTTTTCAGCTTAAACAGTTTTCTGTAATCTTATGTCTACCTTCTCTTTCTCTCTCCTTATTGTCTCCTTTGTTCCACTTCCCCCTTCTTCCTTTGCATCCATCTCCACTACCTGATATTGTCCTCTTTTTCTTACCACTGTTTCCCTGACCCCACAGAAACAGAGGTAAGAGTGAAGGTCCTACCTTTAGCCCTGGGGACAAGTAGCAGCAGTGGGGTCCTTCTCTACCTTCCCACTGTAATCTCTCAGCTGGGCCGAGAGGGAAAAAAGGTGGACTCTCTGCTCTGTAGGATGAATAGAACAAGAGCCACTGGGCATGGTAAGTGGGTTTTACTTCCCCATACCATGAAAACCCCACTCCACTTGACTTAATTAACAGTGGGGGAAAAATAATGTACTTAAAATGAAAGACAACCAAGCCCAAACCCAAATGAAAGCATTTCTGTTAAAGTTTTTCAAGGAGACGTGTTTTACTTTGTGTTCTTTTCAGTATCATAGAGGGGAATTGAGGCTGTATGACGTGACCTTTGAAAATGCTGGCATGTACCAGTGCATAGCTGAAAACACACATGGAGCAATTTATGCAAATGCCGAGTTGAAGATCTTGGGTCAGTATCACTTTTTGTTTCTGTCAACAATCAACAAGAAAGCAACACATTAAAAAGTATCTTGGGTTATCTAGATTATATTTAATTTCATATTACTTTCTTGAATTAATAGTTTCTTGAATTAGAAATTAAGCATTTCTAAAATGTGGTTTGTATTAGAATGGTATTATTTTCCTTTCATTGAAGAATAGTAAATAAATTGGAAGCAGTATAGAGTATAAAGGTTTTTAAAATGTTTTTAATGGTAAAGCAAACTTTACACATGTCAGTTTTTGCAAGTCTTGCTTTCTCCTATGTCTGGGCAACTAAACACTGCCAGAACATCACGTAGTACAGCTGCTCTCTCAATGCCTGTGAGGCAGCCTCAGAGAGTCTTTGGCACTTAGTAGCTTTATCAGTCGGAGAAGGCAATGGCATCCCACTCCAGTACCCTTGCCTGGGAAATCCCATGGGTGGAGGAGCCTGGTAGGCTGCAGTCCGTGGGGTTGCGAAGAGTCGGACACGACTGAGCGACTTCACTTTCACCTTTCACTTTCATGCATTGGAGAAGGAAATGGCAACCCACTCCAGTGTTCTTCCCTGGAGAATCCCAGGGACGGGGGAGCCTGGTGGGCTGCCGTCTGTGGGGTCGCACAGAGTCAGACACGACTGAAGTGACTTAGTAGCAGCTTTATCAGTCCCTTGGTTTCATACCCTACAATTGCTGTTCAAAACTTCAGTCCCCTTACCCTACACTGAGTTTCTTCTTCATGAAAATTGAAAATCATGGAGATAAAATGTTTCGATTTCCTATCCTTCATTCAAACTATCTGAATCTTTATTACCCTTGTCCTTTAGATACTCTTTATCCAGAGGATGATGTACTCTGTATTCAACACATATCCCTTCTCTTTGTGTGTATATGTGTGTGTGTGTGACTGTGTAAATATGTGTATGCGTATCTTTCCAGATGCCTCTCTATCTGGTCATGTTTTCCTCTCGAATTCTCCTCTCCATTGTGTTTAGTGACCCAGTGCTGATACTTCCTATATTATTTCTTCTTGATCACGTCATTTTCTCCTTTTCATCCTTCCCTTTGCTCAGTTGAAAATCTTGCTCTTTTCCAGAGTTCTATTGCTCTGGCTGCATTCCATTTTCTTCCTCATTCTCGCACATATTCTGTGATATTTTTCCTGAATTATTATTATTTTGAAATTAAAATTATCCTGGAGGATATCTTCTTCTCCCATTAACTATCAATGACCCCTTAATGTATATCTCTGGGTCAGATTTTTATCCTCAGCTGCTATCTCAGTATGAAAAACTTCTTAGCAAAAATGGTCATCTGGGTAAATTCATAGATATCCAAAACTTAGCATGTCTGAAATTAAAGTCACTGTTTCTCATTCATCCAGAACTTTTCCTCTTGAAATGTTTACTGTTCTATAGAATGAAACAATCCATTACATCCTTTTCCCCTATAAATCCTTTTACCCTATAAATCTTTCTGAGATTTTTTTACATTCTTATTTTCATTACAACTACCTTAAATGACACCTTACTATATCATGCCTTTTTCATATTAGTTGAAGTGGCTATCATTGAGTTTAGTTATATTTTAAGTAATTAATCCAGATGGGCAGGCTTCCTCTTCTGGATATGATTACTGAAAAGATAAAACAACAACTCAGTGCAGCCTATTTGATTTTTGCTACACCAAAGGGTAGTTCTTTTAAACAGTTGTACCACTACAAATTGAGTGACACTAAAAGAATGTGAAAGGCAGTGAAATAATAATCAGAAAGTGTTAAAGAAAACTATCTTTTAAAAGAGTTGAAGCCTTCTTAATTTTAACTTTCCCTAATTCTTCTTAAATTTTAAGGATCATATTCCATTTCTTCCCCTTAAAGTCAAAATTCCTTGCTTATATATTCAATCTAGCTTCTTTGGGTATTAAGCAGATGTTTAGGCTTAGGCTTCATACTGTATCACTTTGGTGAAAAGTACAAAGAAATCATTTTGACTTTTAGGAAAGATATTTGGTAAGTTCCAATTATATCCCAAATGTAAACTCTTTTGTTTTCTGTCGTAATTTCTTCTATTTAAAAAAATTAATTTATCATTTTTTTAATTGGAGGATAATTGCTTTACAATATTGTGATGGTTTTTGTAACACATAAACATAAATTGGCATACATGTAACCCTCATCCTGAGGCTCCCTCCCACCTTGCTCTCTATCCTATCCCTCTGGGTTTTCCCAGAGCACCAGCTTTGGGTGACCGTAATTGTTATATATTACAAAATGATAAGAAAATACAACAGTTCAGATTGAAAGATCTCTTTGTCTTCAAACCAAAAATCTTCTAATCATTTAATGTTATTAATGTACTAATTAAGCAAACTGAGCATTTTGAGATTGAGATCAATTCCTGAGCATCTTTATATTTGTTTCAATCTATTTTTTTGTTTATTGCCTATAGAACTGCTGTTTCTCATTCTTCTTTCCTGAGTTATTTACTTAACTTTTATTTATCTATGAAATGATTATTGTGTACTTTCGCTGTACCATGTATTAGTCTATATTAGCCTTGTCTAACTCAATGAAACTAAGCCATGCCCTGTGGGGCCACCCAAGATAGGCGGGTCATGGTGGAGAGGGCTGACAGAATGTGGTCCACTGGAGAAGGGAATGGCGAACCACTTCAGTATTCTTGCCTTGAGAATCCCCAAAACAGTATGAAAAGGCAAAATGATAGGACACTGAAAGAGGAAGTCCCCAGGTCAGTAAGTGTGCAGTATGCTACTGGAGATCAGTGGAGAAATAACTCCAGAAAGTATGAAGGGATGGAGCCAAAGCAAAAACAACAGCCAGTTGTGGATGTGACTGGTGACAGAAGCAAGGTCCGATGCTGTAAAGAGCAATACTGCATAGGAACCTGAAACGTTAGGTCCATGAATCAAGGCAAATTGGAAGTGGTCAAACAGGAGGTGGCAAGAGTGAACGCTGACATTCTAGGAATCAGTGAACTAAAATGGACTGGGATGGGTGAATTTAACTCAGATGACCATTATATCTACTACTGCGGGCAGGAATCCCTTAGAAGAAATGGAGTAGCCATCATGGTCAACAAAAGAGTCCGAAATGCAGAGCCAGACATGCCGGAATGTGAAGTCAAGAGGGCCTTAGAAAGCAACACTACGAACAAGCTAGTGGAGGTGATGGAATTCTAGTTGAGCTGTTTCAAATCCTAAAAGATGATGCTGTGAAAGTGCTGCCCTCAATATGCCAGCAAATTTGGAAAACTCAGCAGTGGCCACAGGACTGGAAAAGGGCAGTTTTCATTCCAGTCCCAAAGAAAGGCAATGTCAAAGAATGCTCAAACTACCACACAACTGCACTCATCTCACATGCTAGAAAAGTAATGCTCAAAATTCTCCAAGCCAGGCTTCAGCAATACGTGAACCGTGAACTTTGATGTTCAAGACGGTTTTAGAAAAGGCAGAGAAACCAGAGATTAAATTGCCAGCATCTGCTGGATCATGGAAAAAGCAAGGGAGTTCCAAAAAAACATCTATTTCTGCTTTATTGATGATGCCAAAGCCTTTGACTGTGTGGATCACAATAAACTGTGGAAAATTCTGAAAGAGATGGAAATACCAGACCACCTGACCTGCCTCTTCAGAAACCTATATGCAGGTCAGGAAACAACAGTTAGAACTGGACATGGAACAACAGACTGGTTTCAAATAAGAAAAGGAGTACGTCAAGGCTGTATATTGTCACCCTGCTTAGTTAACTTACATGCCGAGTACATAATGAGAAATGCTGGGCTGGAAGAAGCGCAAGCTGGAATCAAGATTGCTGGGAGAAATATCAATAACCTCAGATATGCAGATGACACCACCCTTATGGCAGAAAGTGAAGAGAAGCTAAATAGCCTCTTGATGAAAGTGAAAGAGGAGATGAAAAAGTTGGCTTAAAGCTCAACATTCAGAAAACGAAGATCATGGCATTTGGTCCCATCACTTCATGGGAAATAGATGGGGAAACAGTGGAAACAGTGTCAGACTTTATTCTGGGGGGCTCCAAAATCATTGCAGATTGTGATTGCAGCCATGAAATTAAAAGATGCTTATTCCATGGAAGGAAAGTTATGACCCACCTACATAGCATATTCAAAAGCAGAGACATTACTTTGCCAACAAATGTCCATCTAGTCAAGGCTAGATTTTTCCAGTAGTCATGTATGGATGTGAAAGCTGGACTGTGAAGAAAGCTGAGTGCTGAAGAATTGATGCTTTTGAACTGCGGTGTTGGAGAAGACTCTTGAGAGTCCCTTGGACTGCAAGGAGACCCAACCAGTCCATTCTAAAGAGGTCAGTCCTGGATGTTCTTTCGAAGGAATGATGCTAAAGCTGAAACTCCAGAACTTAGTATTTTGGCCACCTGATGTGAAGAGTTGGCTCATTGGAAAAGAGTCTGATGCTGGGAGGGATTGGGGGCAGGGAGGAGAAGTGGACAACAGAGGATGAGATGGCTGGATGGCATCACTGACTCATGGACATGAGTTTGAGTGAACTCCGGGAGTTGGTGATGGACAGGGAGGCATGGTGTGCTGCGATTCATGGGGTTGCAAAAAGTCGGACACAATTGAGCAACTGAACTGAACTGAACTGAAGTCAATAAAGAGAAAAGAGAATATACATACATGCACATGTGTATATATATGTATATATGTATATGTATACGTACACATGTATATGAACGTAGTCTAGCTTCTGTCACTAGAAATTCAAATATTACATAAGCATGAAGTCATTCTAATGACTGGACAAAAGCAACTATTTCATTAAAACTAAACTGATTCAAGAAAAATTCTCATTTTATAAATGAATTTAGACTTTTTAAATATAATTCTATTACATTTTCTCTCATTTTACAAACAATATGTTACCCACAATATTTATTGAACCTAATCAGAGTACCACATGCTGTGTTTGGTATACAACACAAGTTGGCTGTTTACTCCTATATTTATTGCCAATTATAAAACACAAACTAAAAGAACAATGGAATAACCTATATCTTTTCCATAAGAAGTGTGTTCCTCAGAGTATGTTCCTCACTTCCTAGAAGTGCTGAATTTCAGTTTCACCCCAGACCTACTGAGATCTCAGCAGCATTTTTATCGAGATCCTCTGATGGTTCTGATGCTCAGATAAAATTTGAGAACCATGGAACTAGATGATGAAGCACCAAGACCTGGATAAAGATATACTTAGACTCAGAAAAAGCTGTAGAAGGGACAGTTACAGATGACTGGAATATGTGGAAATAGAAGGAATTCCCCCAGAGTCTGGGGGAAGATGAAGAGTTTGAGAAATGAGCCAGATGTGGGGACACTAAAGAAAGTGAGATGTCATTAAGTAAGTGATTCTAGAATCTAACCTGTTTTCATAATTTTTATTCTGTACTTTGAGGTAAGGAGATGTACCGTGTACTCCTCAGTTAATTGAAAACATCATTCCCATAGCTGTTTGTAGGTTGGTCTTAAAGGCAAGGGTCTCTGTTTATTAAGGCATCTCATAGTGTCTGCACATAGTTGGTGCTCAATAAATGTTTGTATAATGAAGGAGGAGTCTTATAGTTTACTGAAAAGAGCATGCTTGTGAATCAGATGAACTAGATTCAAATGTAACTCCCACCTGATAACCCTCTGCCTGCTGCACCTTTGGCAAGTTACATAATCTTAATACATATTAGTTTTCTCAGTTGTAAACTAGAGACTGTTCAAAGTGTAGTTAAAGAATACTAATTGTAAATATGTGTCAGTATTAATAATGGTGCTCCATTTCCTCCAGCCTTTCACTTAACTTCCCTTGTGAAATTGAGTCAAGAAAATTGAATTAGATGTTGCTTAAAAATTGCATTTGACTGCAACTAAAATTTATAATAATCCAGTTATCACCAAGAATTGCATATTTAAAATGGGCAAGATTTAATAAATAAAATATACCTTAGTGAAGTTATTAAAGCAAAGAAAAACTACTAGTATTATGTATGGAATGTCTGTTGGTCATAGTGGATAATATTTGGTGAGATTAATCCTTTCTGGCTTCCCAAGTGGCTCAGCGGTAAAGAATCCACCTGCCAATGCAGGAGACCCAGGTTTGATCCCTGGGTTTTGAAGATCCCCTGAAGAAGGAAATGGCAACCCACTCCAGTATTCTTGCCTGGGAAACCCCATGGACAGAGAATCCTGGTGGGCTACAGTCCATGGGGTCACAAAAAATCAGACACAATGACCAACAGCAACAACCCTTTCTATTGCTTATTAATCAAAAGGAAATAAAAAAGTGCTATAGTATAGAAGAATTTTCTTTTTAGTGAAAAAAGAAAATAACTAGTTCTTTCTTTTTAGCTTTGGCTCCAACTTTTGAAATGAATCCTATGAAGAAAAAGATCCTGGCTGCTAAAGGAGGACGGGTTATAATTGAATGCAAACCTAAAGCTGCACCCAAACCGAAATTTTTATGGAGTAAAGGCACAGAGCGGCTTGTCAACAGCAGCAGGTTAGTCCAGAATGCAGTGCAGCATTTGGAAAAGTTTCCTTTGTAAAGAACCTGTTTTCACATTCATAATGTAGATATTTTTGTTCTAACTTTTCTCCACAGATGATATCACAGTTCTAAGTTAAATTGAAATACTTACCCATCACTGTCCCTATCTATTATAAACATTTAAACATCTACAATTTATAAGGATACTTTAAAATTGAGGCCCAGAGACTTGTGATAAATTGCCCAAGGCTTCAAAAGTAATTAACAATGGGAAATAAAACAGAATCTAATTTTTTCCCTAACAAGCACATCTATAGCCATTCATATTTGATTTAATTTTATGCAATTAGTCTATTAAACATTTCAGTGGGGAAATAAAAGGTAATTCCAAAGTACAAGTCACCTCTTCCCATCTTCCAAAGTGAACAGGAACTTCTAATCTCCCTAACTACCTATCAGTATTTTAGAGGCTTTGGGATAAAACATAAAGTATATGGCTTGCATAGACTATTTGCATAAAAGCCAAACTGAATGGTTTTTATAAGTTTCCCAGAAGAAGTTATGATTATATTGAGTACTAAAGTATGGGGAGAAGCCAGTCACGTTGGGAAATAAGAGAAGTGGGATATGAAGGTTGAGGAGCAAGAAATATTTCATTCAGGGGAGTGTAGTATGTGCAAAGGCCCTAAGGAAGAGGGCAGAGGATGTTTAAAGATTGTAAGAACTAAAATCAGTGCGGCTGTCTTTAGAGGAAAATGAAGAGAGTTAAAGGATGACACATAGTAAGCCAGATGATCAGCAGTGTTTTTTGTGCTGAGAGACTTGGTTTCATCTACAAGTAATGGAAATCTGTCTAGAGGCTTAAATAAAGGAAGGGAAAAGTAGCTTTTGCTTTAAAAAATATTCTGGCAAAAATGTAAAATATAAATCTTCTTATAATAATCCAATAAAGAATGTTAGATGAGTGCTACCATCTCTACTTTTATATACCTAAAGCCTGGAAAGGTTTAAGTAACCTTCTGAAAATATGTCAAATGATCTCTAAGCTAGAACTTTGAACTTGTGCCATGTTGATATGAAATGAATGTATTTCTCTTGTTAGGATAATTGCAGGTATGACTATGTATATGACAGAAATGGAGTGGGAAGGGGTATGCAGGGACAGCAGCTGTTTCCCAGAACACATGAACTTTTATAGTTAACATGTTTGACTAAGAGTTATTAAGACTAACAGAATGATACCTGAAGAATTAATGTTTAAGGACAAGTCAGTTTGTGCAATAAAGCATTGAAACTTTAGCAGTCAGACAACGAATGATACAGACCGTAATCAAAAGGTAGTTCCATTCTCAGGTATTCACTACGACAACAGCCTGGGCCACGGCGTTCCCAACTGGCTGCATCATTAGCTCTCTCTCCTTATTGAAAAAAATCTTGCTCTGATTCCTATGAGGACTCATGTCATAGGCCTCTGCAACCATGGATTTCTCAGAACCATGCTTCATGGATTATACTGAGATAATTTTGGCAACAAGTGACTGATTTATTAAAGACCACGTGGTTCCTGGCTTCTGTGACTGTTTATGTATATCATATTTTCTGAAAATAAGATGTATTTCACTTGTATATGAAATCTAAAATATGACACGTGAACTTATTTATAAAACAGAAACAGACTCACAGACATAGAGAAGAGACTTGTTGCCAAGGAGGAGGAGGTGGGAGGAGGGAGGGGTTGGGAGTTTGGTTTTAGTAGGTGCAAACTATTATATACAGACTGGATAAACAACGAGGTCCTACTGTAAAGCACGGAATAGTCAATATCCTGTAATAAACCATATGGAAAACAATTTTAAAGGTTTATAAAATAAAGTAAAAATCCAGGGATAGATAATCCAATAATGACCCTAAGTGTAAACATTATATAATAAAGTTATATAATAATATATAAAGTATTAATATATGTAATATAAATCATGTATGATATATTATAATATATGTGATATTAATGTCATATGAATTACATGTAAAAATTATAAGAAATGCGTTTTTGGTCTCCTGGCTCTAAGGAAGAGGCAGACAGGCAGAGGAAATAGATTTAAGTTCTGTCATATGAAAGATTTAGTTTACATTCATAGAAGAATTTCCTAAGTAGTAATTTATACAGAAGCTTTCACTAATGGAGGTTTTACAATATCTTTGTTTGAAAGTTTCTAAAAATAAAATATGTTTGTATTTCTCTGTAACTGTGGAAATAGCAGTCTGTTCTAACTTCTAAGTCTGAAGTTCTGAGGTCACTTTCCTGGAAGATCTGGTCTCATATCTTTCAGGCTTGTGACTAGTCTAAGTCTATCTCACAGTGGCTTAAAAATCATTTTACAGTGGTGTGTAGACAGCCACTGCTTCAGTCAGACTCCATGTAGTTCATATATTCAAAATCAGGTTGTTTCAGTGCCTCTTCAGTGTCCCATGTCTCCCTCCTTAAGGAGTTTCTGGAAAATAGTATTTTTCGTTTTGTTTTTTCCTAATGAATGTATATGTTTATTGATATGTTACCTCGTTGGAGACAGGGCTAAAAACAAAGCAGAGAAAAATTCCTGACATCTAATGCAAAGATAGATAAATAAGTAAAGCTGAAGTACTTTTCTGACGAAATATGTATTAGGAAGAAAAATTCTGGGAACAGGGATAGCATGAGGAATGCCCGGACAGTAGCAGAGCCATGTGTGCCTGTGCGCATCTCGTAATATCTAGAGTTGTCAAGCAAAGCTTTACTGAAGGTGCCACTGTGGAAAACCCCGAAGAATGTAGGAAACGAACTGTATTCCTACTAATTTCATACTAACGAAATTGTATTGCGCCTGAAAGGACAATCTGAGGACTGTGGCCCTTACTACGCATGAGGTGGAAAAGTCACTGGAGGGTCCTGAGCTGTAGAGTGACACCAGTGAGCCAGAGAGTGATGTGATATTAGTTATATGACATACATCTTCATGTCTGGCTGACATGTGGGAAAGGAGACTGTGGAGAGACAAGGATGGCAGCAGGAAGGTAGGATGACTGTGATAGTCCGAGAAAAAGATGAAGATCGCTTTCCAAAACAATTTGATGTTGGGAAAGAATGTTCTAAACAAAGGCAGAATGTTTCATCTTTAAAAAGTCTCTGTCAAGCAATTTATATAAAATGTTAATGATACAAAGACGTTAGTGTTTTTAATCTAATACATAGAATAATAACATACTTCATTAAATTAATTTTCTGAAGTTATGTATTTTTTTCATTTCATAGAATACTCATTTGGGAAGATGGCAGCTTGGAAATCAATAACATTACAAGGAGTGATGGAGGTGTCTATACATGCTTTGTGGAAAATAATAAAGGGAAAGCTAATAGCACTGGGACTCTTGTCATCACAGGTAAGACAACAGTTGATTAATTTTACATTTTTTTAAAGTTTAACAATGCTTAGTTTCTAATGTGCCATAAGACATGTGATTCTGTACTAAGCTTATAAGACAATTCATGCTTCCATTTCAAAAGCCTTCTGGGCAAATCTTTTGCTTTGTGAAACTGTTCCTGGAATTTGATTAGTAGACATCTTACTCCTTTGCCCAGGGAACTCAATTACATCAATTTTTATTTTGTAATATACTGGATAATATGGTGTCTCCTAATTTTCTGAAATGTGCTTTACTCCTTTATTTAAAAATATTTAGATCCCACACGAATTATATTGGCCCCGATTAACGCTGATATCACTGTTGGAGAAAATGCCACCATGCAGTGTGCCGCTTCCTTTGATCCTGCCCTGGATCTGACATTTGTTTGGTCCTTCAATGGTTATGTGATCGACTTTAACAAAGAGAACATTCATTACCAGCGGAATTTTATGGTACGTGTTTTATTTATGGCATGTCCTTATTTTCATCTTATTAACATTCTGACAACCCCCATGTGTCCGCATTGGAATTTTTATTACTAAATCATATACCTGAGACTGAAAAGCAGGCAATATTTTTTTCATGGGCCTCCTTGAATTAATCATAGTATTAAGACTTTCTAAAAATTATTAGCCCTGAGGATTTTGGTAGTGAGCCACTAGGGAAGCCGAACAATACTGGAGTGGGTAGCCTATCTCTTCTTCAGTGAATCTTCCTGACCCAGGAACAGAATCATGGTCTCCTGCATTGCAGGTGGATTCTTTACCAGCTGACTACCAGGAAAGCCCTCATTATGTCCATTATCTCTTTATTGTAATACAATTTTTATATTAATGTGCACTCTACCTCATTATATATATACTTTAGGTTCTAAGTGACTTCATTTCAAATGAGGTAAGAGCAAAGAACTTATCTTTTGCTATAATGATGATTTTAAGTCTTTTTTTTTTTTCATTGAGGGTAAGAAATAGACAAAATATATACATGGAAAGCTCAACATTCAGAAAACTAAGATCATGGCATCTGGTCCCATCACTTCATGGGAAATAGATGGGGAAACAGTGGAAACAGACTTTATTTTGGGGGGCTCCAAAATCACTGCAGATGGTGATTGCAGCCATGAAATTAAAAGACGCTTACTCCTTGGAAGCAAAGTTATGACCAACCTAGATAGCGTATTGAAAAGCAGAGATGTTACTTTGCCAACAAAAGTTCATCTAGTCAAGGCTATGGTTTTTCCAGTGGTCAGGTATGGATGTGAGAGTTGGACTGTGAAGAAAGCTGAGCACCAAAGAACTGACGCTTTTGAACTGTGGTATTGGAGAAGACTCTTGAGAGTCCCTTGGACTGCAAGGAGCTCCAACCAGTCCATTCTGAAGGAGATCAGTCCTGGGTGTTCTTTGGAAGGAATGATGCTCCAGTACTTTGGCCACCTCATGCAAAGAGTTGACTGATTGAAAAAGACCCTGATGCTGGGAAAGATTGAGGGCAGGAGGAGAAGGGGATGACAGAGGATGAGATGGCTGGATGGACATGAGTTTGTGTAAACTCTGGGAGTTGGTGATGGACAGGGAGGCCTGGCGTGCTGTGATTCATGGGGTTGCAGAGTCGGTCACGACAGGGACTGAACTGAAAATACATGGAAAGGTTTGGAGAAGTAGTTCATGTGATTTTTAAAGGTCTAAATGGCTGTATTTTAAGAATAGGAAGCATGGTGATGTCACTGTATAGAAATAAAAAAATAGAGGAAAAGGAGGAGGAGGTAATGCAGGAATAACAACTTCCGTAGGAATACCCTTGGTTGCGCTGATAAGGCTACTCAAGTTGTGATGAATTTAAAGTGCAAATTGGTCTCTGCTCCTGTCAGTCTGTTCTCTAGGAAGGCAATCCTTTAGGAGACTAAAGATCTATCTAGATCATATGCTTAAGTAAGAAGACTAAGTTACTTCTTTAAGAAGTCAATTATAGTAAGTTTGAATTAACTCAGTATAGTATTTAAGATTTTTCAAGTGCTATGAAATCTGAAGTTTGATGCATACCTCTCATAATATACTTTCAAATTGTCTGCTGCTGCTGCTGCTAATCTGCTGCTGCTAAGTCACTTTAGTCGGATCCGACTCTGTGCGACCCCATAGATGGCAGCCCACCAGGCTTCTCTGTCCTTGGGATACTCCAGGCAAAAATACTGGAGTGGGTTGCCATTTCCTTCTCCAACACATGCTAAGTCACATCAGTAATGTCCGACTCCTTGTGACCCCATAGATGGCAGCTCACCAGGCTCCTCCGTCCACAAGATTCTCTAGGCAAGAATACTTGAGTGGGTTGCCATTTCCTTCTACGTTCAAATTGTTTAACTATCCTTTAAAAATTCATCTAGAGCATCACACTTTAAAAAGCCAAAACAAGCATTCAGTCAGGTGGAGATTGATTTTACCAGGCTGGAAAGACTTATACTTAATTCTTTATTAGATAGATGCATAAAACAATTATCAACACAGTATCAATATTTATGCCTTCCATATGTCCACTGTAATTCCAGTTTCTTTCTTTCTAATCTAACAGATCTAGGTACAACTGTGCATATACAGAGAATCTACTCTCTTTCAGTTTCTGAACCAAATTTACACTTTAAAACTAAACAGCTGGGAATTTATAGAAGACAATTGTAACAGAACATGTCATACTTTTTCCTTATATGTCTATTTCGATGTGCTTAATCATAAGCATGCCCAACATTAGTAAATTTAGTACCATTGTCTTCGATAATTTCTTCACATTATGTTTTGTTTTGCAAGAAAAGCAAATACCACTCAGTTTTCATTCATTTGAAGAAAAAAAAGTAAACAAAATAGAGGGTTTTTTTTTAAAGTAGACTTTTGAATTTTAGTTTCTTGGTGTTATATACTGAATAATGTCTAAAATGCAGCAAGTATAATTTATATAAGTACTTACTTTTAGCTGCAGTGGAGTCTATAAAAATAAATTGGTAGTTATAAATTGCCCAAATTAAGCTGAAACTTCATATGTCGAGCCTCTATTTTCTTTAAAATAATAGTTTCTTTTTGTTGACTGATTCAAATAAACATCTCAAAAGAAAGAAATTAGAGGAAGGAAGAAAGGAAGGAAGGGAGAGAAGGCGAGAGGAAGGAAAGAAGAGAAAGAGAAGTTGGGGTAGGGGAGAAGAAAAAAGAAAAGAGGGTCATAAAGAAATAACTGAAATACTAATTAAGAAATTAAAATTAAATTGGCTGATAATGATTTAAAAGTTGGCTTAAAGCTCAAAATTCAGAAAACTAAGATCATGGAATCTGGTCCTATCACTTCACACAAATAGATGGAGAAACAGTGGAAACGGTGGCAAACTTTATTTGGTGGGGGGCTCCAAAATCACTCAGATGGTGACTGCAGCCATGAAATTAAAAAATGCTTACTCCTTGGAAGAAAATATGACCAACCTAGACAGAATATTACAAAGCAGAGACATCACTTTGCCAACAAAGGTCCGTCTAGTTAAGGCTATGGGTTTTCCAGGAGTCATGCATGGATGTAAGTGTTGGACTTTCAGAAAGCTGAGCACTGAAGAATTGATAAATTTGAACTGTGGTGTTGGAGAAGACTTTTGAGAGTCCCTTGGACTGCAAGGAGATCCAACCAGTCTGTCGTAAAGGCGATCAGTCCTGAGTGTTCATTGGAAGGACTGATGTTGAAGCTGAAACTCCAATACTTTGGCCACTTGATGTGAAGAGCTGACTCACTGGAAAAGACCCTGATGCTGGGAAAGATTAAAGGCGGGAGGAGGAGAGGACAGAGGATGAGATGGTTAGATGGCATCACCGACAATTGACATGAGTTTGAGTAAACTGCAGGAATTGGTGATGGACAGGGAGGCCTGGTATGGTGCAGTCCATAGGGTCACAAAGAGTCAGACAGGACTGAGTGACTGAACTGAACTCAACTGAACTCAACTGAATAATGTAAAAGTCTTTGATCATCATTCATTCACTGTACGCCTTCCTTCTGGATGTTAACCACAGAGGTTCATACTTTCCCCTCAGAGAAGCCAGAGCAGACCCTAACTGCAGGCCAATGCTCTGGCCTCAGGGACTTAGTTTCAGCTTCATTTCACCAAGTAAGGAGTATAATAATAATCAGTGGCAGAAAACATACTCACTGGCTAAATATGCAACTTCAGTGCAGTTCAGTTCAGTTGCTCAGTCATGTCCGACTCTTTGTGACCCCATGGACTGCAGCAGGCCAGGACTCACTTCAGTTCAGTTCATCGCTCAGTCCTGTCCAACTCTTGGCGACCCCATGAACTGCAGCATGCCAGACCTCCCTGTCCATCACCAACTGCCGGAGTCCACCCAAACCCACGTCCATTGAGTCGGTGAGCATATTGGGCACCTACTGACCTGCGGACTTCATCCTTCAGTGTCCTATCTTTTTGCCTTCTCATGCTGTTCATAGGGTTCTCAAGGCAAGAATACTGAAGTGGTCCATCACCAATTCCCGGAGTTTACAAACTGATATCCATCGAGTCAGTGATGCCATCCAACCTTCTCATCCTCTGTCCTCCCCTTCTCCTCCCGCCTTCAATCTTTCCCAGCATCAGGGTCTTTTCAAATGAGTTAGCTCTTCGCATCAGGTAGCCAAAGTATTGGAGTTTCAGCTTCAACATCAGTCCTTCCAATGAACACTCAGGACTGATTTTCTTTAGGATGGACTGGTTGGATCTCCTTGCAGTCCAAGGGACTCTCAAAAGTCTTATCCAACACCACAGTTGAAAATCATCAATTCTTCGGTGCTCAGCTTTCTAAAAGTCCAACTCTCACATCCATACATGACTCCTGGAAAAACCATAGCCTTAACTAGACAGACCTTTGTTGGCAAAGTAATGTCTCTGCTTTTTAATATGCTATCTAGGTTGGTCATAACTTTTCTTCCAAGGAGTAAAAGCAAAGGCACACTTTTAGCACTTTGTAGATGGACAAGTCAATTTAATTCTGTAAATAATTTTAAAAACCAGAAAAGAAATGTATTTTAAAATAAATTGTTAAACTTAACTCAGTCTTTTGAACCTAAAAAAGACCAGTAACACTTTCCCTTGCATCTTCCTTCTTTTTCAAAGCAGTTTCAAAGTCATACTTCACTGTTAAATGTTTCTGATCCATATTTTGTAAGAGAGTCCTAATGAGTAGCAGTTGCTTCTGAGGTTACTAATAGACCACTCTCAGAAGAAGAGGCTCTTCCAATCTAAAACTCAGTTAATGAACACATAATAGTGATGGCAGGTATGGGGAAAGCAAATGTGAGGAAAGGATCACAGCTGCCTGGATTTGTCTATTATTCAAGTTGCACTATTAAAGACATCAATATATAATGCTGGAGATTTTAAAATCATGTTTTCATATTTTATTTAATTCTGGCAACATTTTAATTATTAAATATCATGTAGTCACTCAAAAATATAACATTGAACCCATACTATAGCAGAAACAGTGATACGCACTAGAGTAAAGAAAACTCTGAATAAGACAAATGCAGGCACTATTGCGATCTATTTTGATGGGGCTTTTTCTGTAAACCTACATCACTGGAAATGCCTTGAGCAGTAACTATGTAGTTTCCTTTACTTACAGAAATACCTGTTAGACCATAACATTTTGAAGTGTATCCATATTCCATTGGAGGTCAAAGAAGCCCAGCTAAAGAATTGTGGACTGACTGACATGACAACTGTGGGTTCAGCAAAAATTGTTTTTTAAAAGGCGATCATCAAGATTATGACTCAGACATTGGAGTAGCTAAGTAACTATGCAAGGACTCAGAACATGTGAAATTCCTAAAAAATTTATTGACAGATAATTTTGCCTTAATTACATTACACATAATAAAAGAAAGCCCTTTACATTTTTTGTAGGGAAAAAAAAACACAAATACAAGCACTGATCTAAAATCATAGCTACCCTATGAGTTTAAAATTCAAATTTAAATAATTTGGAAAAAAATGATGTGGTAGTTATAGCAGTTAACAAAACTATCATCATATTTAAATCATTTACATTGCTAAAAATTAATAAAAACTCTAATTCATGAAGAATATAGACATCAAAATTTAAACTTGTAATTTTAAGAATTTGTTTGTATTTGCTAGTTTGATTTCAGAAATATATTATATTCAATAATCAAGCATTCTTGATTTTAGCTTGCTATCCTTGATCTTGCCACTATGTGGCAACCTTACATAAGGTTTTAAATTTCACAACATGGACTCTGGAACTTGAAGTTTTTTCAAACTAAACAAATAAATTTCCTTAGATCGAAGATGTATGATTTAATTTTTTTCTTTCTACTTCTTCAAATTATATTCATATAATTATCAAGGGAAAAGTAACTATAATTTTGAAGATGTGCATTTCCTTTAAGAATTTATAGTGATCTATAAAATTTAAATACATAAATAACATTTCTATTACATTTATAATCTTGCTTTATGTAAAACTCTTTTGAATTAGTTAATTTTAAAGTGGAGCTATTAATTTTAAAGCTGTAAGTAAACAGTAATGATTATAGAAAAAGACTTAAAAGTTACCTATATAATTTACCTGTCATGTTATTTATCTTGTCACTATTCAAATAAATATTCACTGAGTATTGTATGGCTATGTAATCAGGGTCAGTAAATGTTTCATTTGAACTTGAATTTATGCATTGATGTTAAGTATTCTTATATTTATACATATATATGAATTACAAATGTCATAACTTTGGAACTTTGATACAATAAGCTTATAATTAGTTTATCTGGCATTCTTTTATTCTGTTAAAATTGTATGGCAAATACATAAATTTTTCAAGTCCAAATATAAAATGATTTTTATTTTGATTTTCCAATCCAGTAGCTACCTCTCCTTTAGAGTAAATAAAAAAGTAGCGTGATTTTACGTACTAATTTAATTTTTAACCCCTTTTGTCTAGAAAAGACCTGAGACACTTTACCAAAAAATATATATTTATAACATATCATTTTTTGCCTCTCCCATGGTGATACCTGGTATGCAGGTTTTTTTTTTTTTTCAAGAATTTTTGACATCTACTTTGAGTCATTTTCTATCAACTATTCGTCAATTCTCCCTGTCAGAGCCACTATCTAAGTTTAAGTTTCTTTAACCTTCTAATTCTGGTATTGCCACTGAAATAACTTAGCTCTTTTTCTAATTAAAAATAAAAGTTAAAATTATAATTCAGGTAGAAGATTTTATATACCTGTTTTGAATTCATAAATATCATATAAATTGTTCAGAGACTTTGCCATAACTGGAGCTCTAAGCTCTATGTTTTTTCATTTCTTATTCTGTGACTCTGAATCAGTGATTAAGTCTCCCTAAGTTTCATATTTCCCCCTTGGTAAAATTTTATAATTCACCTACTTCATTAGTTACTTCATTGGGTTTGCAACATGGATTACTTCATAGTATTTTTGTGAGAACTCAATGAGAGAATGCCTATAAAGTGCTTGGCACAAGATCTGGCAAACTGTAAGTGGTTTATTACTAATACTTTTATAGTAGAGCAATCATTCTTCATTGAAAATTCCAGAAGATTTTGCCAGATAGTCTTGTCTGGTTACAGATCCCATTTTTCATGATTTATATTTTGCACTGCTTGCTTTGCTGAATACCTAGTCTGAGACAAAAGACTCTAGGTTTTTCCTTGCTGAGAACGATGGAGAGATGATAAATAGTCAACATTTTATTGAGTTTGGCAAGTGTTGGGCCTAATGTTTTTCTTGTATTTCTCAGTCGATCTTCATATTTTCTATGGAGCATATATTACTGTGATTGTCTCAATTTCCAAGATAAGGAAACAGCATTTGAAAGGTTAAGTAGCTTATCCAAAGTCATATAACTTGCTGGTGGTAGAGGATTTGAAACCAAGATGGTTTGATTGCAGACCCTGTGGTCCTCCCCACTTCAGTTTCCAATCCGTTGGCTGGTACTCATGTCTATATCTATTTAAATAATCTCCCTCCCCATTATTTGCAACACTATTAGACAACAGTTGAACAGCAGTTCTACTCCTAACTTATTCTATATCTTGTTTAATGAACTTTGTAAAAATTTCATTCACTTTTGGTTGTGTTGGGTCTTTGATGTGTGCAGGCTTTCCTCTAGTTCAGGTGGTGGGGTGGTGGGGCTACTCTTCATTGCGATGCCTGCACTTCTCATTGCAGTGGCTTCTGTAGTTGTGAAGCACAGGATTTAGGCATAGTGACTTCAGTAGTTGTGGCTTGGGGGCTCTAGAGTATGTGCTCAGCAACTGTTTATTTGCTCCATGGCATAATGGAATCTTCCCAGACTAGATCAAACACGTGTCCCGTACATTGGTAGGCAGATTCTTATCCACTGTAATAACAGAGAAGTCTTAATGAAATTTTTATGTTCACGCAAAATTATCCAAATTACCTTATTCTCCCTACACTTTTAGCAAACATTTTGTACATAGTAAGTCAAGTCTACAGAGTTCCAGGTGGTTCTTAATTATCTCCTTTAGCAAGATAGGTTATACGTGTGTTTGCAGGTACGTGGCAACATATTTGTTCTGACTGCATAGACAACATTCAAAAAAGACAGATATTTTTTACCCTAAGGCTAAAAGGAAATATTAATTCTACTGAAAAATGTGTTTAAATTTGAAACACATGTATCTCAAGTATTATGAACTTGAACAGATATTTTGCTTCTGTGTGTATGAAAAGAGAGTAACAATAATAAAAAGGAAGTCATTATTTTTCTTTTAATTTCATTGGTTCTCTGTCATTGTCAAGCAAGAAGGTAATCATTGTCCAGAGTAATGAGGCAACAAATATCTGTGGAAAAAGAGCATTAGGCCACAATCCAGGCAAATAAATCAAATTAGACCTGAAGAAACAGAGCAGAAAGACCAAGAAGACACAGTGAGATGATGTGAGCTCTAAAATGATGGTTCTAAACCAGGAACAACTTTTCTCCCCAGGGAAATTTAGTCATATCTGGGGACATTTTTGGTTGTCACAGCTGAGGGGAGGTGGTGTAGTATTGGCGCCTGTCTAGCATGCGTGCTGCTAAACGTCCCATAATGATGAGGACAATCCACAACAGAAAATTATCTTGACCAGACTGTCGATCGGGTCAAAGTTGAGAAATGCTGTTCTCAAGGAAGATTAAAAAAAAAAAAAGACGATAAGAGGACTGAAAAGTCTTAAGCATGGTATGTTGGAAACAAGGAGAAGTTATATTATTTTGAACAGATGACAGTGCTGAAGACAAAGGAATGATGAGATATATAAAGATACATGAATCATTTTTCAAAATATATTGAATGTATTTTGTGAATTTAAGACTCTGAAATTCTGATGAATGGTGGCCGAAAGGGATACGTAAAAATTCCTCTGACATAGTTCTATGACCTACAAACAATTTAAAGTGTCAGTTACCTCTGCCCAAACTGTTTCTCTACTAACGTTAATTAATTGGAAAAGAGAATTCTCTCATACCTCATCTTGTATGAATTTTCTCAAACTCCCTTTTGCTATGCTAAAAAGCCTACTTGTACCATGTTTTACATTTTGCCATTTTCCCCCAGTAAACATGGAGGGAGGTGGGTTCCTATGCTCACTAGATGTATCTATACTTAGCTTGGCTTTTTCTGTATCATCACACTTCCAGGGTAGAGATCATGCCAACTAAAGTTATTCTCTAACAGAGAGTTCCACAGTCTAGTCTTTAGGAAGCATTTGTTGAAGATCATACTCAGTTCAGTTCATTCACTCAGTCGTGTCCAACTCTTTGCAACCCCTTGGACTGCAACACGCCTGGCTTCCCTGTCCATCACCAACTCCTGGAACTTAATCTCATGTCCATTGAGTTGATGATGCCATCCAACCATCTCATCCTCTGTTGTCCCCTTCTCCTCCTGCCTTCAATCTTTCCCAGTATCAGGGACTTTTCTAATGAGTCATTTCTTCGCATCAGGTGGCCAAAGTATTGGAGCTTCAGCTTAAGCATCAGTCCTTCCAATGAATATTCAGGACTGATTTCCTTTAGGATTGACTGGTTTGATCTCCTTGCAGTCCAAAGGACTCGAGAGTCTTTTCTAACACCACAGTTCAAAAGCATCAATTCTTCGGCACTCAGCTTTCTCATATCCATACATAACTACTGGAAAAACGACAGCTTTGACTAGATGGACCTTTGTTGGCAAAGTAATAAATAGAACTAAGCATATATGGCTGGAAGTCTTTATTCTTCAGAAATGCATTGGCTTGAAAAAATTTCCAAAAATTCATTCAAAATTAAAGTCTCATTTGTTTTACGTAAAACTCCTTGCATACTTAACTATCACTGGAGTAATTATTCTGGTTCTTTATGCTTGCAAAATATAGTGTGAATATAGAAATACATATATAAGATAAAAGGGAAAATAAGCATAAACTTTTGGTGTCTTAGGAATTTTATTTTATAATTTCATGTTGTTGATTTTGATGTTTTATTTATTATCTCACACTAGAAATATACTATTTTGTCATTAGCTATCATATTCCTGCAAAATATAACTTTTTTAAAATCTAGTTTTTAAAAACAGAACATTATCTAAAGATCTAGAATTCTGTTGTGGTTTTGCCCTTGACAAATTATATGACCTTCAGCAAAGCAGTCACTCTGAGCCTCAGGCTTCTCATCTGTCATAAGAGGAAGTTGGGCCACAGCAGAAATTTTGAAAACAGCAACAGAAGGCTTTTAGCAGCAGAATTCTTTTCCCAAAGAAAAATTATATTTAAATTAAAACTCAAATAAATATCCAAGGTGAAGTTAAAATTACTCTGACTGAAGAAATTATATGCACAATTTCTGAGAATCTGTTTGTGAGGATTTCACGGTTGTAGGAGCCCAAAGACCTAAGTGTAGGGTCTCTCACATCTTCCTATCCAAAAACACATCTTGTTCTGATCCCTTCTTTTTACCAAGCAATCCATGAAGGTTTTGGAACTCTAAGGCTAATGGAAATCAATTCAAAAACCACAAAAATTAGCAATGTTCCAGGTTTTCTTTCAACTCTAAAATATGGGTGCTAAACCTACGGCTTTCATGGCTTTTCCATCATTTAAAATGCCTAGTAGACATCCCCTTCCTTGTGAATTTTAATTTAAAATGATCCAGTTTACCACAATTGAACACTTCAGCCATCAGAATAGCCAAATTTAGGGATAGTCAGTGTTCCACTGATCCTATAAGTACTGAGCAGCATCTTAGTAGTTGTCCTACATGATTTCCCTAATATATTTAAGTGTGTCTATTTGTTATGACAATACTCATTTTCATAAATTTTTTGTAAGCTCTATCTTTTCACGTTTTTTTTTAACATTCAAGCAAATTTAGAGCTGATACATTACTTAAAATTACACTAACTTGAATATGTTATTTATGCCATGTGTGAAAATTATTTTGTGATTAAGATAATGGCCTTTTTTGGAGATTCAATTTAATGTTTTAAGAAATGAATTATAGTATCAGTAATTTATTTTCAAGGGTTCAATACTAGATAGATGCATAACTTGATACATAGATAAAAGCAAATATGGCAAGAAATTTTTAATTGTTGAAGCTAATTGATTAGTATATGGGTGGCCATTGTACTATTCTATTTTCTTATGCTTGAGTGTTTAGGTTAAAATTTAAATAAAAAAGAAAATAATAACATGTTGTATTTTTCCTGTTGTGAAAAAATATCCACTTTTACCTACTAAACTGTGAACCTAAATTCAAATGTTTGATCATGAAGTACTGCTTTGGCAGCAGCTTAACTTGGTGAAAATAGGTTAACTATTGAGCCTTCTTTGTTGTTGTTGTTGTCTGGTCATTAAGTTGTGTCTGACTCTTTTGTGACTGCACAGACTGTAGCCCACCAGGGCTACATTCTCTGTACATGGGATTTCTCAGGCAAGAATACCGGAATAGGTTGCTATTTCCTTCTCCAGGGGATCTTCCGAACCAAGGGAATGAACCTGGGTCTTCTGCTCGGCAGGTGGATTCTTTACCACTGAGTCACCTGGGAAGCCTTCTACCAGTAGAAGGCTTAAATTAAAATCTCAAATTCCTTATCCATAAAATAGAAAGATTAACAATATCACCCTGAACATTATACAAAAAATAAGAAAATATATTTAATGTAGCTAGCACATTGCCAAGCATCTAGCCTAGTGTGTGTGTGTGCTCAGTTATGTCTGACTCTTTGTGACCCTATAGACTGTAGACCACCAGGATCCTCTGTCCATGGGAGTCTCCAGGCAAGGATAGTGGAGTGGGTTGTCATTTCCTCCTCCAGGGGAACTTCCTGGCCTGCGGAATGAACCTGAGTTTCCTGCATCTCCCGCATTGGCAGGCAGATTCTTTACCACTAAGCCAAGCATCTAAACAGCCTTTAATAAATAAGTTAGATCAAATATTAATAGTTCACAGTAGCAATAGCAATGGCAGTAGCAATAGTAGAAGTTGTACTGGCATTCTTAATAGTGGTGTTAGTAGCAGCAGAAGTAGTATCCTAGTAACAGCAACAGTGGTGGCAGTAGTAGCGGTTGTAGTAACAGTAGTGTTGTGTCCTCATCTTTAAAATAAAGTTAAGAATAGTACCTCTCTTCCAGGGTGGTGGTTGTAAATGAATTTTCACATGCAAAGTATTTGTATTAGCCTCTGGCACCTATAAAACCCTTACTAAATATTAGTTGTTGTGTTGATGATGGTGATGTTAAAGTTTGCAGTTGCATCTGATGAATTTGCTACAGTTATCCCTTCTTTAACCTAGCAAGCCAAAAGTAAAAAAGAAAAATATTTTCCTAGATATAGCATGTTTCATACATATTTATTAATTTTCCTTATAGGTTTCTAAAATATTCTCTTTAAAGGCTCTGCTTTTGTCCACCCTTCTATATTTGTCTCTTCATTCTGAACTTCAATATAACAAAAGAAATGTTTCTATAGAGACACTGTGAGTTCTAAGCTTTATTCAGACCTTGTATATACATACCATTTAGCATATTTCTTTGTTCATTATGGTTAATTGAATTTATTAATACAACTTAGTAATTCAGATTCATTTACACTATAAGAATAATTTTTCAAAGTTAGTTCATGGGAGAGGGGGAAGGAAGGAATGGACATTTATATTTTGGAAGTCTTTTGACTTAAACTTGGGAAATTTCTCAGTGGTAAACCACATATACACTTTGGAACATCCCTGAGCTGTGCTATCACAATTTCCAGTATGTGATTCAACCCTCCTCATATGAAGGGAAGCATTTTGTAATTCAGCCAAGCAGTGGTTTGTAGTGAAAATATAGAGAGCATTTGTATCTAATTTGCGGCTAGAATGTGCTGAGATCCATGATCTTTACTTGCTTTGCAAGCGTTCTGTCAACCACTGAGAACCTCAACTTCTCTTGAGGTATGGAAAGCCCTAGCATTATTTATAAAAGCTTCAGCAAAGCTTTTGTCCATACACAACTCTATTGGAAGTGATATATTTTTTCTTTGCTTTCCTTTTGAGGTGTTTCAATACCACACCTTCACCAAAAACAGACCAAATGAGAATAAATGTTAAAGTACCTTATTATTGTTTTATGTGAATAGACCTATCATTAGCTATGTAAGTCCTAATGTTTAAAACAGGGCTGCCATTTAAAATGAGTTTAGCATTAAACTTTTAGAAGAGTTTAGTTAAAAGTTTTTAAGGAGTTAATTCTGAAGATTCAGTAAGTATAACTTTAATATGATACTTTAAGACATAAAATAGTTTGTGTTTTTCATTGCATGTGAAAAGTATAAAAAATATGACCACATTATTCCTCTCAGAATTAAGTAAGTGAATATAAAGAAGCAATATGCTTCAAACTGAGATTTGGGGAGGAAATTATAGCAATTTCATTAAAAGAAGATTATTAGGTATATGGCATTCAAGTATTTTACAAAGGGTAGTTATGGTTCCACAATTTTTAAAAATTATTTTTTCCCTCATTTTTTTATTATAAGGTTGAATTTTTTAAAAATTAATTTTTGAAGTGTTTTATTTTTGTTAATTCCAATCTAATCACATAGCTCATTAAAACAGCCAGAGTTTAACAACAGGATTATCTTTCATTAGATACATGAAGCAACCAAAGTAGTGAGTTCACATAATAAAAGCATATAATAGAACTAAGTGCTTTTCACTTCATGCAAACATTATTCTTTCTCAAATATAGCTATTATCTTGTGTCATAATATTGTTAAATTGTTTTATTTAGTATCTTTTCATTACTGAATATTCAGTGTCAAAAATTCAGTCTATTAAGGATGTAAAAGTACATCAGTCTGTTTTATAAATATATAGTAATTAACATTTTTATTTTACTATAGTTACTTTATATTATTTTTTCTCACTAGAATTTTCTTGAAAAATACGTGCCAGTTAGCCTCTATGATGGCTCAAGAAAAACTCTATTACTTTCCCCATATACACAATTTTACTCTGTATTTACTTCAAATATTTTTAAAGAGTTAGAAATAATAAAATAATATTTATTTACTTCCTCTCTTACTTGAATTCTACTTAGTAGGAATATGAGGAGTTCATTATGAGGACTTGGCTAACTACAAAGTTGGGCAAGTTCCCAAGACAATCTTCAATTCTGAAACCAACTACAAGTTCCAAGAGTTGCCAAAACCACCCTCAGCTTTGATTTTCTAGAATTCCCTGAAAGCTATTATGCTTATGATTATAATTTATTACCTGAATGCTGCTGCTACTGTTTAGTCACTAAGCTATGTCCGACTGTTTAGTCACTAAATTGTGTCCGACTCGTTGCTACCCCGTGGAATAACATGCAGATTAAAATCAGCCAAGGGAAGAAGTGCATGGGGTAGAGTCCAGAAGATGTACCAAACACAGAGCTTCCATTGTTCTCTCCCCAAGGAATCAAGATGCGTTACTGTATCACTTTGGTGTGTGGCAGTATGCACAGAGTATTGCCAACCCGGGAGTCTTTCTTGAGCTTTGATGTCCAGAGATTTAGTTAGGGCTTAATCATATGGCATTGATTGATTGCCCAAATATAATAGTTAATCTCAATCTCTAGATTGATGGTTACTACATGACTCAAAGCTACTACTTGGAGAAGGAAATGGCAACCCATTCCAGTGCTCTTGCCTGGATAAAATCCCATGGACAGAGGAACCTGGTAGGCTGCAGTCCGTGGGGTTGCTAAGAGTTGGACACCATTGAGCATCTTCACTTTCACTTTTCACTTTCATGCACTTGAGAAGGAAATGGCAACCCACTCCAGTGATCTTGCCTGGAGACTCCCAGGGACAGGGGAGCCTGGTGGGCTGCCATCTATAGGGTTGCACAGAGTTGGACATGACTGAAGTGACTTAGCAGAAGCAGCAGCAGCAAAGCCACTCATGTCATGTCTGATTCTTTGCGACCCCATGAATTGCAGCACGCCAGGCCTCCCTGTCCATCACCAACTCCCAGAGTTCACTCAGACTCACGTCCATTGAGTCAGTGATGCCATCCAGCCATCTCATCCTCTGTCATCCCCTTCTCCTCCTGCCCCCAATCCCTCCCAGCATCAGAGTCTTTTCCAATGAGTCAATTCTTTGCATGAGGTGGCCAAGTACTGGAGTTTCAGCTTCAGCATCATTCCTTCCAAAGAAATCCCAGGGCTGATCTCCTTCAGAATGGACTGGTTGATTCTCCTTGCAATTAGAGTAGAAAGGAATAGTTACAATGAAAATATACAAGGGACAACTCCTTAACTGGGACTTTGGATTCCAGAGGAGAAAGGAGCAGCTAACAACTTGAAGCTAACCAAGTGATAGAAGTTGGAAATGAGAGAATTCAGGCAATGGAAACGATACGTAAACAACATTGTAAACACATAGAACACATAGTAAAGTGTAAGTTACTGGGGTGCAAGAAGTGGGAAAGGAAGTAGCAAGAATGCGTACTTCATCCTGACACCAAAATAAGTCTCATCATGTGCTTACAAAATGCTGCAATTGTGATGCTGTTATGTCACTTCAGTTGTGTCTGACTCTGTGAGACCCCATATACGGCAGCCCAGCAGGCTCCCCCGTCCCCGGGATTCTCCAGGCAAGAACACTGGAGTGGGTTGCCATTTTTGCTTGTAGCTAAAAACTAAGTACATATTATCTCAAGATCTGATGTCAGAAGTCTTAATAAGCATGTCGACTTGTCCATTCAGATGATGTACGTTTGGTCTTATGTTCCTGGCACTGCTGTGCTGGTCCTAGAGATACAGCACATACAGCCGTATGTGAGTAACACAGGGATACAAAGCTGAATAAAGTAGGAAAGGCTTTTCCTTCAGGGAAACCAACTTTAATCATATAATTGTATAAATATTTTACTGAAATGAGATATATAATTGCACATTAAGTAAATTGTGCTACAGCTAAACATAACAACAGAAAGTAGAAAGACTGCCTTAGGGAAATGACTTGAACTGATTCTGGTCGGGGAGGGTAAATGTTATTTTGGTGAAGGTGGGAAGAGGGTAGGATATAAGGGGACCAAATCCAGGAGAGGAAACACTCTGGAGAACAAAAGATAAGAGATAACAAGATATATTAAACCCTAAAAAGGGAATGTTCTGGAAAGCAGAGTGTAAGTGAAATAGTGGCACTTGGTGAGCTGGAATATTGGACAGAATTTAGAGAATGGATCCAGGTTGACCATCATAACACTTACAGCTTTTATTCCAAGAAGGGGAATATTTTTAAAGGTTTTTGTTTGTTTTTATAGAAAGGGATAATTCGATCATATTTGCATTTTTAAAGGGTCACTGTGGGTGCCAAGTGGAGAAGAGAATAAATGGGACTGGGGTGGAGGTCATGACCAAATAGGATATAGTAGTTCAGTGACAGATATTAGTAGCTTGGATAAAGGCAGAGGAATTGTGATGAAGAGAAAGGGATAAATTCAGTAATTCATATGATGGAACTGAAACTGAAGAAGAGAAAGGGTTGAGAGTTTTCTCAAAATTTCTGGAAAATGTGCTCTCACAGATGATAAGAAAAGTTGAATTTTGGGGGACAGAAGGTCAATCATGCAAAATGAGTTTAAGAAGCAGGAACCAGCTTGAAATGGATTGAGGAGTAAGAGGTAAATAAATGGCAAAAGCTAAAAACAGAAAGTTGGGTTTTGATAATTAGGTATGGTCAGGAAGCAAGCAATCATATAAGAATTAAGCAGCTTAATATAAGGAAAGAAGAACAGTTGATTGTTTCTAGAGGAAACAAGAAAGAGCAGTGAGAGGTAAGCTACGGGACTGGGAACAAACACCAACAAGATGGCAGCGAACTGGGAGAAGTAAAGGTCACTGAGAAATCCTTAATAAAAGTATGACCTATAGGACTTTTAAGAACAGAAATATATATTGGATGATAATTGCTCTACTTTGTGGGATACAACCAATTCCTTGAACTTCAACTCTCCTGTAAACCTACTGTACTAGGGGAAACATTGTGTTAATAGGTTTCAAGGCAAAATAGAGAAAGGGCTGGTCTGAGGCTCCTTAGTATGGCAAAAAAAAAAAAAAAAAAAAAAAAATGGACAAGAGAACAGAGGGAAAGAAACCCCCTACCTTAGGAATGCACAGAAATCTTGAAATCTGGATTTTTACCCAATTTAGACCTCAAGGGGCAGGAAGATCTACAACTAACACGAAATTGTGTTATCTCTAGCTGTGTTTTTACTGAAACTGGCTAAGAGCAAGGAATAAGGTGTGTGGCCACTGACCAGATATTTATATGGAGATAGCAGTATTCTGTTACAGTCAATTGAATCAATTTGTTCAGATTAGCTAAATTCTTAATTAATCTTATTAATCAAGCAAGGATTGCGACCCAAATACTTTCTAAGACCAGCAGGAAAGTTAATATGTAAAGGGCCCACTGGCAGTACCAATGGTGAAGCAGAGCATTCATTTTACATACAGTCATTAAATAATCAAAATTTAAAATTAGCAAGTATGTCATATAAAAGAAACAATGCCTTCATGAAAAACTGACTTAACCATTAGCTTTTCATCCTTTTATCTATCTGGATATCTATGATCGCAATAGTAAATCAACATTTTGGATTCATGGGAAAACCAAATATCTGTTTAAAAATTGAATTTTCCATATTTGTCTTTTAAGAGGCTATTTGGAGATAATGAGCATGGACTATGTTATGCTCCTCCTAACAACAAAAAAAAGTAACTATAGTTAAATTACTTGGATGCTCTGTCTCACTTTTATCTTTAATAAAATGTACAAATTAGGACTCATCTCATACAACTGTCCACAGAAGAGAATGGAATGAGAAAAGCTATACAGAGGAGACTTTTGATAAATATTAGCTATTTTTAGAAATTGCATTGAAATGGTACTTTGTCATTCACAAGCAAAAGTCCTTTAAGCCTTTTTCAAAAAATATATGTTAAACACTATTCTAAGCACTGGGCACAGAGCAGTGAACGAGACAAAAATCCTTCCCCACATGGAGCTTATATTATGGCCCAAATGGAACATGTTAGTAGAATTGTCCATTTTAACATTTTCTACACACTTTCATTATCATTGTAAAATGGACTGACACATCTTGAAATTAATAATTCTTTGTAGCCAAAGAGCATGTATGTATCTGCATTGATATTCAACATCAAGTTTCATCCTGTGGGTTTTCTCAAAAGGACCTCTGATTATAAGAATAATAGGATGCTAAAGACATTTCTGAAGGAGATCAGCCCTGGGATTTCTTTGGAAGGAATGATGCTAAAGCTGAAACTCCAGTACTTTGGCCACCTCATGCGAAGAGTTGACTCATTGGAAAAGACTCTGATGCTGAGAGGAATTGGGGGCAGGAGGAGAAGGGGATGACAGAGGATGAGATGTCTGGATGGCATCACTGACTTGATGGACGTGAGTCTGAGTGAACTCTGGGAGTTGGTGATGGACAGGGAAGCCTAGCGTGCTGCGATTCATGGGGTTGCAAAGAGTCAGACACGACTGAGTGACTGAACTGAACTGAACTGAAAGACGTCAGAGCTAAAATGGACCTTAAGTAATTCACTCTATTTTCCACTTCAGATGCTGAAGACCAGAGGTTTAAGTAACATAAGAACACACTGTCAGCACATCCAAAAGAGATGCGTTTTAATGAAAATGGTTTCATTTTTTTTAGGGGAAAATGTACCTCTCGTATACTAAATACCACTTAATTGGTGAAAAAGTTACTGATTTGAATGACTGCTATTTTTGCCTACAGCTGGATTCCAATGGGGAGCTGCTCATCCGAAATGCCCAGTTGAAACACGCTGGGAGGTACACGTGCACTGCTCAGACAATTGTAGACAATTCTTCAGCCTCTGCTGACCTTGTTGTGCGAGGTAAGAGTTTCGACATTTTAGAATCATAAAACCAAAGCTATTTGACTTGCATAAATATGTATAATTTTCTGGTAACTCTGGTACGAATTCTTATATATTTAGAGTCTCGATCTTTGAGAACAGCTCTTCACCCATGCCTAAGACTGATTTATGCCAGACAAGTAGTAAACAAAACTGATTTTGTTTGTTTTACTAACTACATATCTTCTAGAAACTTATACCACATACCTCCTACTAAATGTTTGTGCTTTTAAACCTAGTACTTACCAGAAGTTCTCAGTTTCTGCTAATACTTTTCGTGTTTGAACAGCATGTTTCCTGTTTTAATCTTTTATGGAAAAAAATATACTAATGATGTTTATTATAACCTCAATTTTTTAAATTAATTTATTTTGATTGGAAGCTAATTACTTTACAATATTGTAGTGGTTTTTGCCAAACACTGACATGAATCAGCCATGGGTGTACATGTGTCCCCCATCCTGAACCCTCTTCCAACCTCCCTCCCCATCCCATCCCTCAGGGTCATCCCAGTGCACCATCCCTGTGCACCCTGTCTCATGCATTGAACCTGGGCTGTTTCACATATGATAATACACATGTTTCAATACTATTCTGTCAAATCATCCCACCCTTGCCTTCTCCCACAGAGTCCAAAAGACTGTTCTTTACATCCGTGTCTCTTCTGCTGTCTCGCATACAGGGTCATCGTTACCATCTTTCTAAATTCCATATATTTGCATTAGTGTACTGTATTGGTGTTTTTCTTCTGACTTACTTCACTCTGTATAATATATAACCTCAATTGTTAACACATTTGCCGCTATCATCTTAGAATAAAAAATGATTTTACAGGTATCATGTTTCTATTTGTTGCTGATTTTCAAACCTGTGCTTTTGTTCTTATAAATGATTGAGAATGTGCTTGGATATATGCTTATTGAAAATCCCACCACTTTGCTACTGATCTCTGCTGTATAGCTGTGAGGCCAGCTCAAAACATGCCTCACTTTATTTAGAATCATTCATCTGCTCTTCACTCACTGTCTAAAGAATGAAGACCATTCCTTTTAGCTAAGCACCTGAGAAGTTCCATACTGTGTGGTGACCTCGGCCTGTTTAGCTTTAATCTCTTACCATTCCTGCTGACCAACTAGTCCACAGAAGTATCCTAAGATTTTTACCTCTGTTCCTTGGTTCACAACATTCCTTCCACATCCTGTTTTCATTGCTTATTGCCCAAGTCTTATCCATCGTTCAAGGTGAGGTGAAAGTTGCTCAGTCTGGTCTGACTCTTTGCAACCCCATGGACTATACAGTCTGTGAAATTCTCCAGGCCAGAATACTGGAGTGGGTAGCCTTTCCCTTCTCCAGGGAATCTTCCCAACCCAGGGATTGAACCCAGGTCTCCCACATTGCAGGCAAATTCTTTACCAGCTGAGCCACAAGGGAAGCCCTCCATCCTTCAAAGATTGGCTCAAAAGTACAAAACTCATAAGTCATTTTTTGATGTCCCAAATATTAGCCCTCTTTTCTAAACTCTGTAACAATAACTATTTTCTCTAATGAGTTTTATAGCAATTTGTACATATGAGTTATCTCCTCTACTAAGTTGTGAAATTCACATAGGCATTTTTATTATTAATAATATTTAGTGAGCTGCAGAATTATATTTCATAGCTTCATAGTTCTCTTTTTGCCTCTGTCTCAATAGCATGTTAAAATTTTTATTTTTTCACACTTTTCGTTACTAAAATGTTTATTGACCATTTTTATTGTACTTTTCATCCATTTTTGCATAATCAGATAAATTATTAGTAAATGAGATCATACACATGGTTTGTAATATTACCCATACTAATTCCAGATCAAAAATATAATTTCACTCAATCTCATACATGTCTTGCATTTTCCTCTAGAGCAAAGGTAGTATGGAGTCCCCCAGTCTCACTCAGAAAATATTGAAAACACTTGTTTCAGTTAAATATATTCTTCAGTGGAGTATTAGAAGTCTAGCTGAAATTTCTTCATCCAAATAACCCTAGGTATTTATTACACACAACACTTATTGAAAAGTAATTAAACTCCACGACTACAAAATGTTAAATAAACTTCCTATAGGTTCAATATTTCCATTAAGAGTATTTTGTTTTCTTGGACATCTGTCTGAGAGTTATCTGGGAGAGGAATTACTCACTGTTTTCAGTAATCAGACCACTTGCTGCTCAGCCGCTTCCAAGGATAGCCTATGTTTACATTTAATTGACTTTGTTTGCATGTTAAATGATTACTACTAGCATTGCGATAGGTGTGCTAAGTCACTTCCCTTGTGTCCAACTCTTTGTGACCCTATGAACTGCAGCCTGCCACCGCACTGCAGTCTGCACTCTGCCCATGGGATTCTCCAGGCAAAGAGAGTGGGTTGCCAGGCTCTCCTCCAGGGATTCTTCCTGACCCAGGGATCGAACTTGTGTCTCTTACGTCTCTTGAAATTGGCAGGCAAGTTCTTTACCACTAGCACCACCTGGGAAGCCCTATCACAATCGGGCTTATATTATAATGTATGTACATCAGTGTCTTCATACAACTTAGATGTTGTTGTTTAGTCACTAAGTCATGCCATACTCTTTGCAGCCCCATGGATGGTAGCCCACCAGGCCCCTCTGTCCATGGGATTTCCCAGACAAAGATACTAGAGTGGGTTGCCATTTCCTTCTCCAGGGTATCTTTCTAACCCAGAGATCAAACCCCTGCCTCCTGAATTGACAAACGTATTCTTTATAGATGAGCCATCAACATTGCAGCAAGCTCCTGGTATGCAGAGAGAAGAATAAGTTTTGCAGATATAGTTGAAGAATATTAATAATCTTGACCACTCGTACTAAGTAATTAATAATCATCATAGTGTGTATTTTCTATGAAAGTAAAAACCAGTATAAAAATGTATAGCAGTTATTATGTGAAAATATAAGTTTTTACTTCTAAAGCCTTTTAGCTCTAAGAAAAATAACTTAAAACAATGGAAACTGAGTTCCTGCACTATAACAGAATGTTAAAAAATCTATAGCCTGGTAGGTTACAGTCCATGGGTTGCAAAGAGTCAGACACGACTGAGTGACCAAGCACAGCAAAGCACAGATAAAAAGTATTTCTTCAGTTCAATTCAGTTCAGTTCATTTGCTCAGTTGTGTCCGACTTTTTGCTACCCCATGAATCGCAGCACGCCAGGCCTCCCTGTCCATCACCAACTCCCGGAGTTCACTCTAACTCACATCCATTGAGTCAGTGATGCCATCCAGCCATTTCATCCTCTGTCGTCCCTTTCTCCTCCTGCCCCCAATTCCTCCCACCATCAGAGCCCTTTCCAATGAGTTAGCTCTTTGCATGAGGTGGCCAAAGTACTGGAGTTTCAGCTTTAGCATCCTTCCTTCCAAAGAACACCCAGGACTAATCTTTAGAATGGACTGGTTGGATCTCCTTGCAGTCCAAGGGACTCTCAAGAGTCTTCTCCACGCCACAGTTTAAAAGTATCAATTCTTTGGCACTCAGCTTTCTTCACAGTCTTAGCACTGATAAAAGTCTAAGCTATAATCATTCTCCAAATTTTATTATTAATAATATAAGATTTTTGCATCAATAAAAATTTGAAATTCAAATAGTCAGATGCATTTCTGCATAGCTTATGTCAAAAATATATATAAAGTAAACCTTCAGATATGATTTATATATTATATCATGGAATATAGAATTAAGGTTTTCCTTATTTCTTAAAATAATGATGAGTAATGACATAGTATGACTTTAGTAATATTGTTTACCCCCCTCATTATGTTTTTTTATTTAGTCTAGGAAATCATAACCTGGAATCCATGGATAGGCTTCAAGTGGCCTATGGACCTCCTAAAGTTAAATGGAAAATTCAATGAGTATCTAGATTGTCCTGAGAAGAGAATTTATCACTTTCATTAAATTTCCATAGCCAGCAAAGACCCAAAAGGCCACTTTTAGCTAAAAGACCAAGGAATTTAATCTATTATTTTTTTTACCCCATCTAGATGAAGATTCTCAAAAAAAGAAAACATAAGGGATTATTTTTCACTTCATGCTAATAAAAAACTAATGAATTTTATGTAGTGAGGTCTAATAGCACATTTAGATTATAAATTGCTTTCAATCAGTTTTCTCTCAACTTTTCAAGAATATATGTCTATAAATATATTAACCATGCTATATATTAGACAATATATAAGAGCTTGCTAAATCCGAGGTAAATTAATTCTTAACAGCTTAGATGATAAAGAATCTGCCAGCAATGCAGGAGACCCTGGTTTGATCTCTTGGTCAGGAAGATCCCTTAGAGAAGGGGCTGACTACCCACTCCAGCATTTTGCCAGAGGAATTCCATGGACAGAAGAGCCTGGTGGGCTACAGTCCATGGGGTCTCCGAGTTGGACACAACCAAGTGACTAATATGCACACACAGTACTAATTCACACTCAGATATCAGTGATCTGAACTGAAGTTTCTAAAATTATGAGAATGTCAGTGCTATGAGAGGGACAGTGAACAAATTAGAGGGGAAAGTAGTTTCCTCTTATGATCATTGAGGAAAAAAATTTGACAATATATCCATCTTAGTACATAAACTATTATGCCTTATCAGAAGGGTTAAACAAAAGTAGTAATATTCAGGGATAATTTGGACAATGTGGATCTTTTAGCCTATGTTCTCTTGCAGTAAATGAATACATAGTGAAAATTTTCTATCCCCCTTATATTCTATGTGTGTGTGTGTGTGTGTGCGTGTGCGTGTGCGTGTGTGTGTGTGTGTGTGTGTGTCTGTGTGTGTTTGCAAGCTTGGATGGATGGTTGTGCAGGTAAAGCCCGATGAAAGTAATTTGAATAAGAGTGAAAAATATATTTTAAGCTTGTGCCTTTCAGCATCATTTTTAAATTGAGTTTAGAATGGAGGCAGTGAATTAGTTAAATATGAATGTTTCTAAATATAAAACTGAAATTAAATTTAGAAAAACACATAGCTGAAGGAAAATGTAACATTAGATCTGCTTTTGTAGGACTTTTTTACCCAGAGATAACTCACTTCCCCACTTATTCATTCAATGTTTGGTAGAACTGAGAAATAAAGAAGACAATAGCAATTGTTGTCAACTGAAAACAATTTATAGAAAATGGACCAATAATCGAATATAAGCCATTGTCATTTTGTAGCAGTTGTAAGTGTTTACATGTAAAAACCTGTAGAACTTCAGTTGCTTTACCCACTAGTTAAGTCCACAGATACTCAAGGAAAAGAAACATAAAAGTGACACACCTTGCCTATTTCTCCAGTTACGCAAACAATTTCAAGTTATGAGTTAGTACTGGCCGTGTAATTTTCACCTTTGATGTCCCAAACTGCCTTTTCTACTAGTTCCATCCTTTCAGTTTGGAAATATTTCTCTTAGTATTTCTATAGTGTAGACATTATTCTTGTAAAAGTAACCTTTATTTAAACAATGTTGTCCTGGAAGCCCAATATATAGAATTCAAGCGGCCCAGATTGTAAGAAATGAAAATTTTTCTTTTTGGCAAAATGTTCATTCACTGTTCTAAAAACTCACTAGAAACACAAAACATTTTAGATAAGTCAATAAACATTCTTCATCACAGCCAAGGCAAATATAAAGGAATACCATCTCTGAAATAGTGAGCATTCAACACAGCCCTTTAGGATTCCAGCAAATTTAGATCAAATATTGAACTATGTAAAAAATGACAAGCCATAAAAATGGATCAGGGAGGATTAAAAACAAAGCGATAAAGTCTAGAGTCTATCAGGTCCTCTAATCATCAGAATAAGAATTAAAATTATCATGCCTAAATCTGTAGACAAATAAGAGAGGAAATATAAATGATAAATATGAGTTGGAAATAAGATACTATGAAATGAAGCAGTTTGGGGGAAAAAAGAACTACAAACAATAAACAATCATTGGAAATTTAAAATAAATCATTGGATGGGTTAAACAACAATTACAGACAAATTAAGAAAAGATTAGGGACAGCATTCATAGCCGTTTTCTTCATGATAGTCCAACACTGGAAACAAATGCTCTCAAACACAAGAGTGGTTAAACAAACTGTGGTATACTAGTACTGTGGAATACTATTCAGCAATAAGAATAATAGTCTATTAATGTGTGCCATTTGGATATATCTCAAGTGAATGCTGCATGGAAAACAGCCAATTTGCATACTCTATGATTCCATTTATTTCGCACTGTTGAAATGAAAATTATAGAGATGGAGACTAGATTTTCAGTTGTTATGACTTAAAGAAATTAGAAGAAGGGGAGTAGTTGTAGCCATAAAAATGTAGTGCAGGGAATCCTTATAATGAGATTGTTCTGTATCTTAACTGTGGTCATGGTCACTGAAGTCTACACGTGTGATAAAGCTAAAAATTTCTTAGAAATAAACAAGCACACAGACACACAAACTAGTGAAATCTGTACTATAAGTTTGATGGATAGTATCAATGTCAGTTTTCTGATTGTGCTAATATATTTAGTTAGGCAAACTGCTGTGGTGAGTAAATGAATGAAGGATATTCATTAATTTTCACAATTGCATGTGAATCTATTATTTCTCCAAAATTTTTTAACAACAAAAAAATCAGTAAATGTAAAACACTGAAAATATAAAGAAAATATGTACATGTTTTCTCTTTTTTCAAAAATAGCATAATATTACTAGGAAGCGTAGATCACAGCATATCCAGAAGTCATGTTTGAACAAGTGGCAGCTACTAAACTGCCTTCTGAGGAAGTTGACTCAAGCCTGGGAAGGACCGAGTGGGGCTGTAGCTTTGGGACCAGAGTTGAATTACCAAAGGCAGTAGTGGAGAATGTGTTGCCTGCTTCTTTACCCAGAACCCTCCTTCACTCTTTTCCCCTATGTGTTACTGTATTCTTTTCAAATAAGTATTGGATATATTTTTAAAGAATGTCATTATGCAGGGCATCAAATTATACCATTCCAGAGTAGCCAAATGTTTAAACCTGGCCTGAGTTGGCAAGTCTCTTTTATTAATAAAACCATACAATGCTTGTGATAAAGTGGTCTTTAAATGGTTTTCAGAAATTATTGTTCTAGAGAATTCATGGAAAATGGTTTGAAAGTCATATTGTTTTGTTTGTAGAATGGATAAAGAACATTAGAAATGTGTTTCAGAAAGATAATAAGATCCTCTTTTCCTCCAGTTTATCCTGTGCAAACCAAATAGAAGTCTCAACAAATAATTGGAAAAACGCTTATGAATATTTGGCTAGAAGTCAAGGAAGGGAGCTCTGATGTAAGGACAGGAATGTTATGGGAATGGAAGAAGGCGGTTCAGGTGGTGAGAAAAGAGTTAACTCCAGCTGGTTTTCCCTCACCCTCACACAGTTTTAGCACAACTGAACTTTAAGCACTAAATCACACCAAGGAAGATAATCAGCTTCAAAAACTCTAAAGTTAATCAAGAACCACTCAACCTATGTATCAACAATAAGTAAAAAAATAGATACAAAATAACATGAAATATTCCCCAGCTAGAGCTAATATAAAATGATAGAAATATAACTAATATAAAAAATGAAGATAACTTTTATAAGAGATTATAATACCATTCTTGGTATTATGACATTTATAGTAATTTGTAGATAATTTTAGTGACTTATTTTTCTATTAGAGCACACACTGACCTCAATTTAAAATAATATTGTATTAGTGAAAGGGGCAATTTCAGAATAAAACTTTAAAACACAGGCATGTATGATATAGCCAAGGGGATTTAGAGCTCAAATTGTTTAGTAGCTAAAAGACCTTTATAGTCTAAGATTATTTTTAGTTAAACAAACAAAAAACAGCTATTTTTGGGCTTCTTAGAAACCAAATCAAGATGATTGATACAAATTTCCATTTTGTTATTGTTTTTGTAATAAAGGTTGTACTTAATAGGTCCCATGAAAGTATAATTCAAGTTGCTTCATCAAGTAAGTTTTGGTGCACATCAACAGCCCTGTTGTTTTCAGCAAAATGTTTCTAGAGGACTTAATGCTTTTCAGTTAAAAGAAAAAAGTGTCATTTATAAGGAAAGATTTCTCAGGATTCATCTCACAGCACTTTTGGGAACATTTATGTAGCTTGCCAAATTTAAATTCTCTTTTATGAGTGAACTTTTGGATAATATTCAAAAATGGACCATAATATTAGGCCACAAAAGCAAGAAATTAGGCTTTGACATCTGTGTTTTACTACTTTCTGTGGCATTTCTGCTGTATTATAAATTTCCTTGGTACTGCTACTAACTGTTAGCACCCTCCTGACACCTGGCTGAACATAATGTTTGTCACTAAAATTGAAAAAATAGAAAATGTAGTCATGATTATTCTTTTCATATCTGCCCCCCATTTTTATATCTTAAATACCATATTAAACAACATTTCTTAATACAAGGCTGAGATTAAAAAACAAACAAAAGATAAAAAGACTTTGATTCTCTGAAACTTTTAGTCTGATTCTCAATTCTAACCTATGCTATGTGAAATTTGGAAATGTTTTGGAAAAAGAATAACTGAAGTTAAAGTGGATAGTACAAAACTATGCGAACTATTGAATCCCCAAGTCAAGTTTGTATTGTTATATTAGAAACTTACATGCATAGTTTTACGTAGATTTTTATTTAGACAAGAATATTATGTGTATGCATATTTCTACCTTATTTCTAATGCCAAAATACAGTTGCAGAATGGAAATGGATGTAAGTAAGATGTCATCTTTATTTGATGTAATCCCCTGAAGTTTTTATTGCTTGGCCTAATGACACGGTTACCAGATTCTTTCTTAAGGAGGTCATTTTGGTTGATGACTAGCTCACTTTTAAATTCTGTGTTGGCTAAGTTAAGCTAATATGGTCAAATAAATAACCTGATGGAAGCTGGCAATATAATTTTTAGTCTGAATAATACTGCTATATTTTAAACAATCATAATAGTTGGCTAAGTCTTTTCTACAGAAATGCCCTTGGGTATTTATTATTTCCAGATGTTCTGTTAGCAGAGTTCACATCCAAAGCACACTCTCTTTGCTATCCAGACAAACTTAATTTTGAACCATTTACTCGGAGATATTGTTCCAGATTCATTACTACTCTTTCTTAAAAAAAATATGAAATAAACATTTTCTTTGTCTGAGATAAAAGGGCTCTAATGGCCCTGTTATTAGAAAATCATGCACTAAAATTACATTTTTTTCCCCTTCTAACTTCTTCAGAGTAGCTACATGAAATACCTGAGTTTATCTTAACCCTGGAATATACAGTTTCAAATCTAGAATTAGTCCTAGAGAGTTCCCATCTAGACAGTTCCCATCCCTTTTTACTACCAAATTTAGATTTCAAGAGAGACTTGCCTTGAATTACCCATGTATTTTGTGACAATTATCTTGGAACTTCAATTCAATTTTCTGATAATAGATGTCTTTCAGATAGTAGGGGTAAATAAACTATATAGTTAATTTCTAAAACTTTTGTACCTAAGGCTTTAAAATTTTAATACTTTAATACTTTAAAATGTTCAATAGTTAATTTGGTATAATAGCCAAAAGACAACCAAGTCTGTTGTAGAATTGCTGCTATGAAAGCTACTGATTGCAGTTCTGCTCTGCTCACTTTCCCATTATTGTCCAGCACATGTAATAAATAGTGGTTGGGGTTTTAAACATCAAGGGAAAAATAAAGCCAGAGACATTTATTTTAAAAGGTTGAAATACCTCCTCTTGGGTTATTTAATGTTGTATTTGTATGGTTAACTCAGGAACCTTGGCTATTTGTGAAAGCAGAAGGACAATGAGACTGCCGTCGTGTTAACAGTTAGCGGAACTCTTGGTGTTTAATCAGGTTTTAGACTTCTGCAGTATCTGGCATAAATATTCGCACTGTGTTCAAGAATTCCAATATTCAAATTATCAAATAACCAAATGTGGATTTATATTCAAAATTATTATTTAAGTAAGGCATGCCTTAATTAATTCAAAAGGACTTTTACATTAATTTAATAACTATAAAATTAGGAAGGACAGATTTAAAAGTTTCATGTGATATACACACAAACTTAGACAGACATAAAATTATGCATGCACCTTACCACCCTTCACCTGTTAACACACTCACTGTTAGTGAAGACATCCAGAAAAGAGATCACTTATATAGGCAGAAAGATGTGTCCAGATCGTCACCGCCAAATTAAAGAGAATAGTTGAGGTAGTTTTTCAAGTATTTGGGTCATAAAAACACACATTTATTTCAGATTCTTGGAAAATTGCCTTTGCTTTCCACTTACTTTGGCCAAGAAAATTTGCCGCAGAGACAGACTAAAGATTCCATCTCATCAGTCCTTGTAGGCTGAGACAGGAAAATGGCCCTCCCTGCCCACACTGGTTGCAACAACGACTGACCGGGCGCCATTCAGAGGCATCCTGACCCCACTTGGCTCTATACCACAGTAATACATCTATGAATAGTGAAGATTGCCCAGAAATTAAGCCTTCTCATTTTCATTGAGAATCAACTAATTCACAAGCTACTAAGCACCAATTCTCCATAACTGGTAAATGCTAAAGCTGAAATGCATATTTGTTTATAATAAATGCAGAATTTAGAAGTAGCTTGATTGTTTCAAAGCTAGAACTTACTAGTGGTTCTATTTATAAAAGCTCTAGTAAAATTAGCAGCTTTCCTAATTACTGCTAAAGTTACAAAGTACAGTAATAATTTGAAATTGTATTTTTCAATGTCAATTCAATGTATATTGACATAAATTCAAGGAAATGTTCAATTATATCAATGAAGTATGTAGTTCTTTCAGACTGAGATATGATATTTTAAACTTTAAGACAGATCTTGGAAGTGATTTAGTTTAACCCTTCATTTTACAACTTCAAAAATCGAAACATAACAATATCAGGGTTATAAACTGGTAGATGACACTATGGAGAATGCACTGATATAAATTTAATTACTTTTTTTCTTCATTGAAGTACAGTGAGAGAAGTTTCATTGCAGGATTTCTTCTTTTCTTCAATTAATTGTTCTCTTTTTCTAATAAGCTAACTGGTCATGTTTCGGCAAACTGGAATTTATTCTTTGCTACAGTGGGTTTATATCCATGGCTCCCTTAAAAAAACAATTCACAAACTTGCTTCCCCTCACTCTGATTCCAGAAGAGAAAGCAGGAAAGCTTTATAGAACTTAATAGCCTGGCATGTTGTTAAACACTTCCTTTCACTAGTCCATAATGATCTTAATACATTAATGTATATTTACCAGACAATAATCCAAATTAAACTGACAAATATGTCAAATTACAAGAGGAGTACAGATAATCAGTGATATACACAAGCCTTTATGAGCATGCTGCTGCTGCTGCTAAGTCACTTCAGTCGTGTCCGACTCTGTGCGACCCCATAGATGACAGCCCACCAGGCTCCCCCATCCCTGGGAGTCTCCAGGCAAGAATGCTGGAGTGGGTTACCATTTCCTTCTCCAATGCATGAAAGTGAAAAGTGAAAGTGAAGTCGCTCAGTCCTGTCCGACTCTTAGAGACCCCATGGACGGCAGCCTACCAGGCTCCTCCGTCCACGGGATTTTCCAGGCAAGAGTACTGGAGTGGGGTGCCATTGCCTTCTCCCTTATGAACATGAATAAGTGGCAATTGGCTCATAGTAAAAAAATTAATTTTAATTTACATTGGCAAAATATATATTTATAGCTCTAATCTTTATGCTGTGAAAGATATATATTTTAATATAAAATTAAAAGATCTGTTATTACATAATTTAATGTATCAATCAGCTCACTTCAGTCACTCAGTCGTGTCCGACTCTTTGTGACCCCATGAATTGCAGCATGCCAGGCCTCCCTGTCCATTACCAACTCCCGGAGTTCACTCAAACTAACGTCCATTGAGGCGGGGATACCATCCAGCCATCTCATCCTCTGTCATCCCCTTCTCCTCCTGCCCCCAATCCCTTCTGGCATCAGACTCTTTTCCAATGAGTCAACTCTTCTCATGAGGTGGCCAAAGTATTGGAGTTTCAGCTTTAGTATCATTCTTTCCAAAGAACACCCAGGACTGATCTCCTTCAGAATGGACTGGTTGGATCTCCTGGCAGTCCAAGGGACTCTCAAGAGTCTTCTCCAACACCACAGTTCAAAAGCATCAATTCTTCGGCACTCAGCTTTCTTTACAGTCCAACTCTCACATCCATACATGACCACTGGAAAAACCATAGCCTTGACTAGATGGACCTCTGTTGGCAAAGTAATGGCTCTGCTTTTGAATATGCTATCTAGGTTGGTCATAACTTTCCTTCCAAGGAGTAAGCATCTTTTAATTTCATGGCTGCAGTCACCATCTGCAGTGATTTTGGAGCCCCCCAAAGTAAAGTCTGACACTATTTCCACATCTATTTCCCATGAAGTGATGGAACCAGATGCCATGATCTTAGCTTTCTGAATGTTGAGCTTTAACTCAACTTTTTCACTCTCCTCTTTCACTTTCATCAGGAGGCTCTTTAGTTCCTCTTCACTTTCTGCCAAAAGGGTGGTGTCATCTGCATATCTGAGGTTATTGATATTTCTCCTGGAAATCCTGATTCCAGCTTGTTCTTCTTCCAGCCCTGCGTTTCTCATCATATACTCTGCATAAAAGTTAAACAAGCAGGTTGACAATATACAGCCTTGACATACTCCTTTTGCTATTTGGAACCAGTCTGTTGTTCCATGTCCTGTTCTAACTGTTGCTTCCTGACCTGTGTATAGGTTTCTCAAGAGGCAAGTCAGGTGGTCTGGTATTCACATCTCTTTCAGAATTTTCCACAGTTTATTGTGATCCACACAGTCAAAGGCTTTGGCATAGTCAATAAGGCAGAAGTAGATGTTTTTCCGGGACTCTCTTGCTTTTTCGATGATCCAGCAGATGTCAGCAATTTGATCTCTGGTTCCTCTGCTTTTTCTAAAACCAGCTTGAACATCTGGAAGTTCACAGTTCACATGTTGCTGAATCCTGGCTTGGAGAATTTTGAGCATTACTTTACTAGCATGTGAGATGAGTGCAATTATGAGGTAGTTTGAGCATTCTTTGGCATTGCCTTTCTTTGAGATTGGAATGAAAACTGACCTCTTCCAGTCCTGTGGCCACTGCTGAGTTTTCCGGATTTGCTGGCATATTGAGTGCAGCACTTTCACAGCATCATCTTTCAGGATTTGAAATAGCTCAACTGGATTTCCATCACCTCCATCAGCTTTGTTCGTAGTGATGCTTTCTAAGGCCCACTTGACTTCACATTCCAGGATGTCTCGCTCTAGGTGAGTGATCACACCATTGTGATTATCTGGGTCGTGAAGATCTTTTTTGTACAGTTCTTCTGTGTGTTCTTGCCACCTCTTCTTAATATCTCCTGCTTCTATTAGGTCCATACCATTTCTGTCCTTTATCGAGCCCAACTTTGCATGAAATGTTCCCTTGGTATCTCTAATTGTTTAATATATGACAAATCATATACTATATATAATAATAAAATACATATTGCAGTATGCATTTATTATATTATTCCAGGATATATAGTATTTACTAGAGACTTACTTTTACCAGGCACTATTTTAAGAGATGGATGGATACTGCTGTTATCTCCATTTTACCCATGAGGAAATTGAGTCCCAGAGAGGCTAAGTTACTTGCCTAAGGTTATTCAGCTACTAAGCAGAAAGATAAGATTTGAATATAGGCAATCCCTCTTCACATATAATGCCCAGTTCATTGCTGCAAAGCAATGTAATTAAGCACTAATTCAAATATATTCAGAGATAAAGTAATCAATGTGAAAAGTTAAAATGTAGGCCTTTTTTTTCCAAGAAATGTTAATTTTATAGAAAAGTTACTGATGCAAATTTTGCAATTTTATTTTTGCCCATAATGTATTTATGATAGGTCTGATGGCAAAAGAAAGCTATAATATTTTTTCCTCTATTAACATTATAAATTATAATTACAATAGCAAAAAGAGTAAATAAATCAAAATAGATAGTTTTAAACTTGATTTTTACAATGTGTTTTTTGGCCTTAAAAATAGTTCATTCAAAATGTTTAAATGTTTTAGATTAAAATGTATGTGTCTACAGAACTTTCATATAAATTTTTCAGGTCATCCTAACAAAATTGCTGCATCTTAAAAGTGCAAGGACTTATCTTTCTCACTTTTCTTTAATATTTATCTTCCCCAGATATAAAATCAAATCAGATAATTTTTATTGTGCATCCTTTTTTACTGTTGATATATGGTTTGTTTTATCAAATTAGTTAAATTGTCCACCCAAACACCCTGAGGCATTGATAATTAGAAGTTAATTTACAGAGTAAACTTTTAAGTTACTTGAAATTAGAATTTCTTAATATCTTCTGTTCTTGGTTAATTTTATTTTAAAAAGAATAGAAAATACCTGAGCTTCATTATTGAAAAAATAATCAACAGAATACTCAATGATATATAATTCTTTTTAAGCAAAACAATCTTTTTGGTATGATTTTTGTGAAATCTGCCATTTTGAGTCTCAGAAATGTGCAATTATTTCCTCATGGTACCTTTTGCAGACTGGCTTCCTGCCACCCCCATCTTCTTCCCGCCAGCCAACCTCACTAACCTGGGCGTTTGATCAGGTCACAGAATTTTTTACACCTAAGTAAAAGAAAATGAAGGAAATCAGAGAAAACCTTTACCCTCTAAACCTGTGATCAGTTTAAGAAGCTGCCGAGAGAGGATTTTTGTCCTTTTGAATTCCTATCACATAGCTCATCTGACTACCATCATCACTGGGGTTAAGTGAGATAGACTCAAAGAGTCTATCAAAGAGAGTCTTCAAAGAGAAGGGCAGAGATGTTGAAAGGGTAATCCAGCCTACTATGAATCTCCATTGGTATTCTAAAAAGCCATTCAGCTATTTCATGGTTTACACCTTCCCTATTTCCTCCTTAAAGGTGACTACATGATTCAGTCCTTGTGTGCTAGACCTCCCATACATGTATTTAAATCTGGCTTAGGATATCTCATTGGATTAATACGATGGGAAGCTCTCTCTGCCAAACACTTTTCCATTATAATGTTTAACTGACCGATACACTCATGAGTGAATGCAGATTCTGGAATAAATCCAAAAGATCTTTTTATTTTCCAAAAAAGTAAAATGTCATCTTGATTTCTAATTGTCCAGTGCTAGTAATAGTCATTCTGTGGACATGGGGTGAGGTGAGGAACTTGGTTGGGGTCCACGTGCATTTCTCAGGACAATGCTGAAACACCAACCCCTTTATCTGAAAGTACATTAGGATGAAGGTAAGAAAGAGCTAGCAAAATTAAAAGGATGTACTTGAATCTGCTTCATTTTTACAAAAAAAAGTACAAAATTATGAATTTTCAATATTCTTAGCAGCAAATAATGTGTGACCCACTAGAATGTAGGTGTGTACAGAGTAGTCTGGACTCTGTCACAGTGAGGAATATACTCCTGAGCATCAGCTCACTACATTCTTCAAGGCCTCAACAGCCAGTGTTTGAGCCCCCTGCACATCTCTGTGAATTTCTTCAGGGGCAAGGGACTGTTCCTGAATAGAACACACCAGGTGCTTCTGATTGTGGTTTAAATAACTTGGAGGACCACTATTTGATATATTCCTTCAAAGGCTGGAAGCTACTGTTAACTAATTTAAGAAATAGCAGTCTAATGTGCAACTGTTTAGGGAGGCTTCCTGTGTGACTGTTCACAACTCCCTCTCTCTCTGCAAAAATACCAAGACTTCATTTGAAAGGGAGAAAAAAGAATATCTCAAAAATTATCAACTTCAGCTCTCATAAAAAGACTTGGAAATCTCTAACATTTGAAAGACACATAGAAGTGACAAATGCATTAAGTAACCTTTGTTACCATTTATCATAGGATTAAATTTGCAACAACTAGTCAGCAATTTTCCTAGCAAGTTTTTCTATACACTATTACTCCTATTCAAATAACTATAACTAGGAGGATACTAGTGGTTACAAAATAGAGTAATTATAATCAAACTATCCCTAGTTATAGTAAGGAAATATAGGAGGATGACCATCTTGTTAATGTCATGATTTTCTATAATGGTATAGTTATACTAGTGTAAGCATATAGTCATTAAAAGATCCATGTGATGCAAAGGGAATGGTCTGGCTTTTGGTATTAGGTGAGCATAGATTTTAAAGCACTTCACCGCTGAATAACCTGTGGTCTTGTAGGTCTCAGAGTCCATATTTATGTAATAGAATAATAACAACTCCAGTTCACGTGTTGCCCTTGATGACTTTTTATAAACATTTTGTTTACTTTGCTCCCCTTTTGCCGTAAAGTCCATATAGAAATAAATAATAAATATATTTCTCAAGACACAGGTTCCTATAACTTCCAACCCCCATCTCTGATTAATTTTTTAAGTCACAGCTTAAATTTACCCTGAAGCTTTTTTTCTTAATTAGAAGTCTTGAAGGCACAAACATATTTTCAGAAGGTAGACTTGTTCCCTGTGGAGTGAAACTACAAAGGCTTTAGGAGTTTTTTGTTTTGTTTCACTTGTTTATAGAGGGGAAGAGGGGATTCGGTTACAACTCTTATTCTTTAGGAAGTCAGTCATTATTTCTGAGGTTGAATGGGCCCAAGCTTGTCTCTTCAGGCTTCTTTTTGGACTCTCACCCACAATGTCTAGAAGTTGCTCTCTGTTCATATTTCAACTTACCAATTAAGGATATATGACAAATTTTCAAAGTACATGGCTTCCTGCTCCTAAATGGGCATCAACACTTGCCCTTCAGCCTTGATCTTTCCTCTTGCAGGTAAAAACAGAAAAGATGGAGAGAAAAACATGGTGGATCCTTTTCTCCCCGTCTGTGCGAGCCTGCGTCCAACCTGGTGATCGCTGACACTCACTATTTGTGTGAAAACTTTTTTTTAACACATTATACTAGATTTTACTAATTAATTCAATCTTGTAGCTTCTGACGTTCCCCCTACCAAAATCCAATTCCTAGAGGATTTTTTCCTACTTTGAACAGAAAGATACTTGAAAATAATTTTATAGCTTTACTAATATCTGAAAACTGTCTGCTGAACTAACCCAGTACATCATATGGTGGCCAAGTAAAATTTTTGTGTTTTCATGTCCTTTCTTTGAAATTGCATATCTCAGAAATTAGCTCATTATCTGAAAAAAATATGAAAAATTGGTGAATTATAATACAAGAGTATTGCCACTGAATGGACTGTTTGATTTCCCAAGCAGGTAATGAACAATCCTGTTGTCAAATTCACTAACGAGTCATCTTAATTAGGATGTAAGCCAAGGGGCATTATTCCAGTGGCCTTCTGTACCGTGGTTCCATATATATAATTTGGCAAAAAAAAGATGTAAAGCAGCAAGAAACAACTGAAGCCTGCTCATGGCCCTGTAGGGTTTTTGGAACAATTCCTGGAATTGGGAAGTGAAATTGGACAGCATGTGGAGAAAACTGTCATCTCAGTAGCTAGATTTAAGTGAAGATAACAAAGTGATTAACAGCATGTATACATATTTAATTGTTAACTCCTAGCATCAGCCTTCTTGGATCTTTATTTTGAAAGGAAGGTCAAGACTTTTTGGAAGGACATGGGTAGAAATGAGAGAGTAATTTTGGAACTGCTTAAATTTCATTATTTGAAAATATTTTCCTTTCCCCTCTTTGGTCAAATAAACATGCTTAAAATTCTTATTTCTTCAGAAGAAATGCTTTTGCTCTTCTTAAACAGGCTTGCTCTTAGGCATGGGATATTATATGAACATCTCCTTTAGTAATTGTAGCATTCCTATCTGTGGTTGGAAGAACTCTTAGGGAAGATTTGAGAGAAATATATATGAATCCCAAATATTTATGTAATTAAAAAATAATTGATCAGTCATCTTAAAGGAATGCATATCTCTGGCTCAAAATGTTATGTATTTCCATCATTTTTTACTTCTCATTTTCTAGTCTCAATTATTGTCACAGAAAGAAGCATCCTAGAATGTAGACTGGAGATCTAGGGCAATTGTCATTTTAATAAGATTTTCAAAAATAATTTGAGATTGTCATATATCCATAAATATTGCCATGGAGATGTACATGAATCAGCATTGTAGGCACCTTAAGTGATCTCTAATTGAAAGTATACCAGCAATATATACCATCACATATGAATATAGTTTGGGAAAGGATTGATAAAAATTAGAAAGGAAACCACATGATAAGTATGAAAAGTGCCAGGAAAAAAGAATGCTTTCCTTCTCCGGTTTCTTTAGATAAACTGTATCAATATCAACTAGAATTGCACAGATTCATTTACCTCCCTTTAACCTCATTCTCATTTCTAATGGGGATCTAAATTCATTTTTATCATGCAGAAGGTTAAAATACCATTGTTAGGGATTAAAGCTACCATATTCCCATTTAATATTCAGCTTCATCTTAATACAGCCTTATGCTTCAACAACACCACACATCAACTTGTGTTATATTACCTTATGATAAAGCAGTTGCCTTAACTAATTTTCAGAGCAAGGACAGGCTTGTAGTAAAAAAGGGACTTCAGTTGATGTATTTTTGTAAGGAGAAGCCATCTGCCTTAATATAACTGATGTTCTTTCAGCATTGTTATTTTCAGATTATTTTATTTTAAAAGGGACAATAATTTACACTGAACTTTTCATTAAGCTCTTCATTGACATTTAGCATTCAAACTGCTCATTAAGATTTACTATTTTAGTGAAAATAAACCGTGAACCACGGGATAGGATATTATATGTGATGGTTTGCTCTTAATTGCTTACTGAGCAATTACAAGTGGAAATAGGATGACATTGGGATATGTTTCCTGTTTAGTGTCAAGGCTTATATTAAATGTGTGCTATGTGGAGTGGAATCCCAGACGGACCAACAGTATGTTGGATCCAATTCCAACCACAGTTGTTTAGAAAGCCAGTCAGTGTTTAAGCAGAAGAAAGTGCATTAAGGTTTTAGGCTAAGTATTGTCACTGACTCATGATGCTTGACTACTATACATACGGTTTAATCTTGGAGGATCCCAGTTTCAAATCTTCTATGCCACTTGACTTCAGTGAAAATGAGTCTCAATTAGTGATGGAATGAATAATGGGACACGTGTCTTTTTCAATTTACGATAGCTAGAACATGGAAGCAACCTAGAGGTCCATTGACAGATGAATGGATAAAGAAGTTGTGGTACACATACACAATGGAATATTACTCAGCCATAACAAGGAATATCTTTGAGTCAGTTCTAATGAGGTGGATGAACCTAGAACCTATTATACAGAATGAAGTAAGTCAGAAAGAGAAAGATAAATACTGTATTCTAACATATATATACAAAATCTAGAAAAATGGCAATGAAGAATTTATTTACAGGGCAACAGTAGAAAAACAGATGTAGAAAATGGACTTATGGACGTGGGGAGAGGGGAGGAGAGGGTGAATGTATGGAGAGAGTAACATGGAAACTTACATTACCATATGTAATATAGACAGCCAACAGGAATGTGCTGTATGGCTCAGGGAACTCAAACAGGGGCTCTGTATCAATCTAGAGGGATGGGATGGGGAGGGATATGGGAGGAAGGTTCAAAAGGGAGGGAGTATATGTATAGCTATGGCTGATTCATGTTGAGGTTTGACAGAAAACACCAAAAGTCTGTAAAGCAATTATCCCTCAGTTAAAAAATAAATTAAAAAATTATTGATGGAGAAAATATAGTCAATTTATAATGTGTGAATAATCATTTTGAAAAAAAAATTTTCCTCTATTTTTCCTCAAATGCCTAAAAACTATTTCACAGTGTGTTATGTATAGCTATGGCTGATTCATGTTGAGGTTTGACAGAAAACACCAAAAGTCTGTAAAGCAATTGTCCCTCATTAAAAAATAAATTAAAAAATTATTGATGGAGAATGTGAATAATCATTTTGAAAAAAAAATTTTCCTCTATTTTTCCTCAAATGCCTAAAAACTATTTCACAGAGTGTTACTACCTTCCTAAAGAAGAAATGATGGAATTGAGAAATAATTGTATTTCTGTTCATTTTTTCCTTCAAATTATTTTATATATGAAAGAGACTGAGTGGAAATCACATCTGTATTTTGTTCACACATAGGGTTTTTTCCCTAAAAAATTGGTAAATTTCAGGAAAGATGAACAAATACTTTTATAATAATAAAAACAAAACCTTAGGATGGAAACAATAGGAATTTATATGATGTATTTATGTGATGTATTTATCTTCATTTATCTGAGTTAACAGATCACAAAAAAGATATAAAAAGCTATAATCAATGTAACACAGTTTTTTATCATTTTACCAAAATGCACACTAATGCCCAAGTAATTAATATTCTCCACAACACAAAAGGTCTCTAAAGGAAAGCTGTCAAGGCCATTTTTTAATTTGAATCTGGTAATATTGTTTTTAAATGATTGTTTTCACTGTAGTAAATGAAAAGCCTCATGGTGAATCAGTTGTGTTCAAATCTTAACTTTAGCATTTGCTAGCTGGATAACTGTGGTTATTTTATTTAATCTGTTCATGTCTGGATTTCCTCATCTATTAAGGAGTGAAAATACTGTGCTTACCTTTTAGGGTTATTTGTAAGAATTATGAAAGACTCAGATATAATAAGGATTTACTAAAATATGTTATTTTGTTTCCCAGTAATCAGTGACTTAATGATAAATACATTGAGAACCTAGACAAATTTTGGAAAAGTGAGTATGGATATGGCCAGTGAGATTTCACTGAACCACAGAAGGTGCTTCATAACCACTCTGGCTATGTCCAGAAGGATGTTCAGTTTCTAAATGCTTGCCTTTGTGCTGAGGAACTAGTGGCTGCATTATTTTATTTTCTATCACAGCACTTTTCTCTCCATTTTGAACAGAAAAATGGAGCAGGTAACATGAGCCACACTGCTTAGAAAACCCTTCTCTTGGGAGACGGTGCAAGGCTGGCCATGTTTCTCTCCACAGCACCCCTCTAGCTTTGCTGCATCCTGATTCCTTGTACACAGTAGAGGGCCTTCACATGACCAGTTTTCCTTATCTCCAAAATATTTACCAGAAACACCTTAATTTTGAGTGGAAAGAACTGGGGTTTACCAGAACAATCTGATAACCAGATCCTTGTTAATTATTATACAAGTATTAATCCTGTCCAATAGCTCAGATGTACAAAAAGCTCTTACAGGTGTAACAATGATAGTATTAAAGCTAAAATTTACTAAGGGCTTTCTGTAGACAAGGCCTAGCCCTACATTCCTTAAGGATTTTTATTTTAATCCTAACAACAATCTGGTCAATTTTTATTACTCCTATTTTATATATGAGAAAATGAAAGCTTAGCCAATTTGATAAACTTGCCCAAGATAAATCAAGGCACTGAATTTAAAGTCAAGCCTTTTTTAACCCTAAAATCTCTGTTCTTTGTAGTATATTTCCTCTCAGGTATTTCCTAGGGGATATTTGTATTTAATTCCTACATGGGAAAAAATCTACTTGGTAAATTAATACCAAGTTATATTGCCGCACTATGGTTTTGGGGTTATCAACCAACTCCTTTCCATTTATTTTCTCAATTTCACCTTCTTAATGCAATACAGTTTCCGAGCAAATGAAAGAATGGAGATTGTATTGTGTATAACTGTAATGTTTACAGAGCTCTGAAGGTCAATGTGATAAATGTATTTATGTCTTCGCCAAATATTTATTAAGAAGGGTCAGTATAGGCCAGGCATATATCAGAGAAAGAAATGCATAAATATAATCACAGCCTTTTGCTTCATATTGTTCCTCAGTGAATGGGATGAATTATTATGCATATAATGTCCCAATTAATACATTATTAATATGCAGCTTTAACCTGACCTTTCCAAAAGTCATTCATTTGCCATCCGAAAATTTCAGAGAGTAACAGTGGGGAAATGATTTACACCTTAATGATAAAAGACTAACGTATGGAAATTTTGCCTTAAATTCCCTTTAACATTTTCCTTATGCTCAGAAAAGGTGTATGAATGCCTGCACTATAAGACTTTCTCTTTTTTTAAAAAAAATATAGTTTTAAATTTTTCATTTCTAAATTTTAATTTTAATACTCTGAAATATTCCACTCAGTAATTGACTTGGGCTGATGCTTTATGTGAAGTAAAGAACATTGTGGTTCTGATCAAGAATGTGTATTGTTTTTCAGTGTGGTCTTTACATATGGAAAATGCAGCATGTTCTTTCTGAATATCAAATGTGGTTTATATAATTTATGTGGCTATTTTCATTAATTTTGGATGGCATATTATTGTTACTTTTAATTAACATCAGTAAGTATAAAAATACTATTACAGATTATATATTTATAAGAATCTATTTGCCCTTATTAATTTATGTTTTTTGTTTCTAAATAAAATTTACTATCGTAAATAGGCTGTGTCTTGTGTTATTTTACTGTTAGTAGCAATGCAACTGTGTTGTTCTATACACATTTTTCTCTTTGGGACCAATTACAAAGAAATTGGTGCAGGTTTGGATGTTATCTATACCTCTGTAAAGACCAAAGCCCATGTGGAGAACAAGGCCCTGTAGATAAAGCGGCTGATCTGACATTTAAATGGGAAGGCACTTAAATAATGTGCCCATTTTCTCTAGCTGCTCTCAAGATTTCTCTTTGTATTTGCTTTCACCTAAAAGATAAAAACATGTGTTTTATTTAATACTTTAAAAATTTGCCACTTTACTAACATTGTTGATTATTTTGTTCACTGTGCCTAATTCAGTCGAGAATGGCCTCCTTTCTGATGCAAAGAAAAGTGATGTCATTGTCTGAAATGTCTATTTTAGGAGTTCTCTGGCTACAGAACCTTGTTTAGCATTGTAAGTGATAGACACTACATTACCATCTAAAGAACTTTTTCTCACAGTTTTTAAAAAGAAGAAATCATGATGCAAAGTATAAGTATGTTGTAAACCGTAATCCTGGCATTTGCTACTGTCTTTTACAGTTACTTATTTACTGTGCCATTTCACCCTTTCATGACAAAGATCTGTTCAAAGCCTGAAAGTTATGTCTCATTTATCTTTTCATTTCTACCACTCAACACAGTGTTCTCAGTTTAGAGAATAAATGAATGACATTAATATTGAGTTATTAAGCATCTGTGAAATCCTATTTTTAACATTGTCTTATGCAGTAATTCTTCTGACCTAAGTTTCTTCAGTATGTTATTTGATGTTTTTAGATCATTCCTAGTATGCCTGAATTATTAGTTGTTTTCTACCTTTTATACACATAGAAATATTTCTTTTAATATTATTTCTATTACTTTAACTAACATAGAATATATTACCCAAAATGGTACATACAGTCATTTTCAGAAATTTCTACTCCAAGTAAAATAAATTAACTATAACATTTAAAATTATTAAAAAGTATTTGTTCCATTTTGGGGAGGCAGAAAGAAACTATGACTAACTATCCTCATATCTAGACAGTGTTATCTGCTCTGATTCATTTATTCAGCAAAATTTCATTAAATCTCACTATGATTAAAATCTGTTAGGTTCCTTGATGTCAATTGTATTTTATGAGTCAAAGATTATCATACGTATCCTGAATAATAATGCCATTTTTAAAGGATGGCATTTATCTCTTTTCATAAAAAGACATCATGAATCATTTAGTAAAAACTACAAATGCCATTAGTATTGCTTCTTATAGTTTATGCTTAAAAGGAATATGGCAACACTGATTTCACTGTGTAAATATTCTTTAGAATAATTGCAAGGAAGACAATTTTGTATGCCAATATGCACCCAATTCACTGGATGGGATTCATTGATTCATTACCCAAATTTTCATTCCAGGCCCTCCAGGCCCTCCAGGTGGTCTGCGAATAGAAGATGTTAGAGCCACTTCTGTGGCACTTACTTGGAGCCGTGGTTCAGACAATCATAGTCCTATATCTAAGTACACTATCCAGACGAAGACTATTCTTTCAGATGATTGGAAAGATGCGAAGACAGGTGAGTTTATTTGTTTGATTAATCTGTTCATGTTTTGAGATGAATTCTTTTTTCTTGTATTATCTACTGTGAAAATTTTCTTTAAAAAATTATTTTTTAGTAACCCCACACTTTGGTAGTAAACAGAAAACCACAACAAACTAAATGTTTTAAAGCTATAAGGGACGAAGCAGCATGTCTAATCTATTAATATAATGGGGGCCTCCTTGGTTTCTTATTTAAGCTATACGTAAGTCTAAGATGTATTAGGAAAAAAGTATAGAGGAGGTGCTTTTTTGGCAAATGGTATCTATAGCATTATTTATTACCCTTTTTATCCAATTACATAGGTACTATGAAAGTGAAGTCGCTCAGTTGTGTCCGACTCTTTGCGACCCTGTGGACTGTAGCCCACCAGGCTCCTCTGTCCATGGTATTCTCCAGGCAAGAATACTGGAGTGGGTTGCCATTTCCTTCTCCAGGAGATCTTCCCGACCCAGGGATCGAACACAGGTCTCCTGCATTGCAGGCAGACGCTTTAACCTCTGAGCCACCAGGGAAGCCCACATAGGTACTACAGTTCTGCATTGAAAAAAAAAAAAAGGCAATTGATCATAAAGATTAAACACTTAAATCTTACTGCCATAACTCCACGTATGCTCCTGTCTGGCTTGAATTTCCTTAAAACAAGTTTTAAAAGAAATTTAGTAGCTCAACAATTTTTCCCCTCATATTTTATTCAGATTTTCTAAAAGAAAAAAAATTCTAAGAATAAGTGGGTACTTTCCCTTGTGTAGAAGTTATTACCATTGTCATTTGTTATCACGGCTTCAATATCACACGTTAGCTTATTTTTTAAGATATCAAAGAAGATAGAGGATTGTTTTGATAAAATAGCCTGTTAATCCTTGTCCTTGTTGACAGTATTTCTAACCAAACTTGTAGTTATCAGAATTTATTTTAGATGCATAGGAAGAGGCATAAAATATGGCCTTTGTTATCACAAAGGGGAGAAAAAAAGACAAAAGTGAATAGAAAGCCCCCTTAAACAACAACAACAACAACAAGAATTAGTCCCAGCAAAAGTTAAACCTGCTCATTTTAATCTTTACATAGTGGAATTTATTTGTGTTGCTCCCTGAGAAGTTTTAATTTACATTCACCTTTTTAGGATAATGTCTTCTTATCATGGAAAATTAATGAAATATAAATTTGAAATCTATAACAAGGGTTTAGGATACATTTTTGGGCTTCTCAGGTAGCTCAGCTGGTAAAGGATTGACCTGCAATGCAGGAGACCCTGGTTCAATTCCTGGATTGAGAAGATCCTCTGGAGAAGAGATAGGCTACTCATTCCAGTATTCTTGGGCTTACCTGGTGGCTCAGACAGTAAAGAATCTGCCTGAAATGTGGGAGACGTGGGTTTGATCCCTGGGTTCAGAAGATACTCTGGAGGAGGACATGGCAGCCCATGTCACAGTGGAGACTGGTGGGCTACAATCCATGGGGTTGCAAAGTGTTGGACACAACTGAACGACTAAACACAGCACAGGATATATTTTATTGTTAAACAATTCTCTACAGTACCTGAATGGCCTAGTAGTTTTCCCTACTTTTTTTCAATTTAAGTCTGAAGAAAGAAAATTTAGAAAACTCAGCAGTTGCCACAGGACTGGACAAGGTCAGTTTTCATTCCAATCCCAAAGAAAAGCAATGCTAAAGAATGTTAAAACTATCACACAATTGTACTCATTTCATATGCCAGCAAGGTCATGCTCAAAATCCTCTAGGCTAGGCTTCAACAATACCTGAACCGATAACTTCCAGCTGTACAAGATGGTTTTAGAAATAGCAGAGAAACCAGAGATCAAATTGTCAACATCCATTGGAGCACAGAAAAAGCAAGAGAATTTCAGAAAAACCATCTACTTCTGCTTCATTGATTATACTAAAGCCTTTTACTCTGTGGATCACAACAAACTGTGGAAAATTCCTCAAGAGATGGGCATACCAGACCACGTAAACTGCCTCCTGAGAAACCTGTATGCAGGTTAAGAAGCAACAGTTAGAACTGGACATGGAACAACAGACTGATTCAAAATTAGTAAAGGAGTATATCAAGGTTGTATATTGTCACCCTGCTTATTTAACTTCTATGCATATTACATCATGCAAAATACCGGGTTAGATGAAGCACAAGCTGAAATCAAGATTGCCGGGAGAAATATCAGTAACCTCAGATATGCAGATGACACCACCCTAATGGTAGAAAGCAAAGAGGAACTAAAGAGCCTCTTGATGAAGGTGAAAGAGGAGAGAGTGAGAAAGCTCACTTAAAACTCAACGTTCAAAAAGCAAAGCCCATGGCATCCAGCTCCATCACTTCACAGCAAATAGATGGAGAAACAGTGGAAACAGTTACAGACTTTATTTTCTTGGGCTCCAAAATCGCTGTGGATGGTGACTGTGGCCATGAAATTAAAAGACTCTTTCTCCTTGAGAGAAAAGCTATGAAAAATCTAGACAGAGGATTAAAAAGCAGAGACATCATTTTGTTGACAAAGTCCATATAGTCAAAGCTATGGTTTTTCCAGTAGTCATGTATGGATGTAAGAGTTGGACCATAAAGAAGGCTGAATGCCAAAGAATTGATGCTTTCAAACTGCGATGTCAGAGAAGACTCCTGAGAATCCCTTGGACTGCATGAAGATCAACCCAGTCAATCCTAAAAGAAATTAAGCCTGAATATTCATTGGAACAACTGATGCTGAAGCTTAAGTTCCACTACTTTAGCCACCTGATGTAAAGAGCTGATTAATTGGAAAATACCCTGATGTTGGGAAAGATTGAAGGTAGGAGGGAAGGGGAGGACAGAGGACAAGATGGTTGGATGGCACCACAGACTCAATGGAAATGAGTATGAGCAAACTCCGGGAGATGGTGAATGACAGGGAAGCCTGGTGTGCTGCAGTCCACGGGGTCACAAAAAGTTGAACACAACTGAGCGATTCTGTATATAAGTTTATGAAGTTCAAATGAATTAGAAACAAGTGAAACATTTCTATTACATTATGCTTGTGAGTATAAGAATTATTTATAAACATACTTGGCAAAATACAACCATTTGAAAAACAATTTTTTAAACCATTTAGATATTTGATAAAATAATGCACAAGCAGTTTCTTCTTCTCCAAATAGAATGAAAATGGATGACAGTGATAAAACAGTAGATGATCTTCAATATCCAGTCAAATTAATGTTAATTATAGATACTGGAGAGCAAATGAAATGCACACGTGTTTAAAATTTGCTTTGGCTTTGAGAAAGGAATAATAATTGCAATCATCTCCATTAATTGTGTATGCTTACTGTGTAGCTCAATAAAATATTTTTCTCACTAAAAAAATTATTTTATTATAAATTATGTTTCATGAGAAGGAAGACTCTTGTTTGATTCACTATTCTATTCCTAGCAACTAATGAGGGCTCATAAAGTTCATTCATTAAATGCATACATATGAAGCTCCCATTGTGTGTCTGAACCTGTCCTAGATGCTGGATTCATAATTGACCAGCTGTGAGTAAATGAGAGAGAAAAAAAAAAGCAAAAAAAAAAAAAAAAACCCAAACCAAACTCCATAGCCCTATCTTTAAAGAGCTTACATTCTACTAGGAGAGATTGTAGGAAGCAACTAACTGAAATGTAAAGTAAGTCACATGGTGTTTAGTGCTAAAGAAAACAGAGAAGGGAGATTGGGAAGCAAAAGTTGCATTTGAATAGGGTGCTTCTTATATCAGCATGGATGCTCTATTTATTATGGTTCCTGTTTCCGTGTTATATCTTTTACAATTGCCAACCTATTTGTATCTTTGAATCTAAAGTATATTTTCTGTTGAGAGCATATAGTTTGATCTTATTTTATATCTAGCCTACAATCTCTGCCTTTTGATTAGAGTATTTAATCCATTAACATTTGATATTATCACTTGTGTAGTTGAATTTATATTTGCCTGATATTTTTGCCTTCTAAATATTTCATGTTTATGTCTTTCTATTCCTTCTTTATTGCTTTCTTTTGCATTATGAATATTTTCTAGCTTAAAAATTTAGCTAATTTAATGAAATTCTCTAAATATAAAAACAGTTATTACTCTAGAGCTTACCTGATTTACCTGAATTTATCAGAATAATCTTCATATTTTTACCCACAATATCAGTGAGATATAGAAACATTGCCTTTAAGGGTGGTCTCTCAGCACTCTTCTGTGTCCAAACTTTATTGAATACATCTGGTGAAGCCTACAAAAAAAAACCAACTTGTCAACAGGAAAAGACTCTCCTTTATCTCCCAGGGATTAAAAAGTCATGCCAGCATGCACTCTCTCTTTAAATATCTATGAAAAGTTAAACTGAGTTTTTCTTAGGAACATTTGTGACTACTTCCTCCTCTTCCCGTAACTCTATCAATGATGATTAAATTCATTAGATTTCCTCACAAATTCAACCCTCTGATGGGCTCTGCAAAAACTATTATTATTTACATTATTTTGTATATTCTTCTTGTTAGTTGTATCAGTATTGTTGTCTTGTGATTGTGTCCTAATGTTGTAGCCACGCGTTCCAGGAAACAAACTCACTCAGAAGGACACTGGAGATAGTGGAGTGCAGTTTATTACACCGCAGGCCAAGGCAGAGTCTCCTCTCAGCCAAGGACCCCAACCAGTTTTTGTGAAAACCTTATATACACTAAGTGTACATGCTCAAACCCACCTCCCCAAATTCTCTGAAACTAGTCTGAACAAAGGAAAAGAAAGACACAAAGTTAACCCTTGATTCTCGAATGCCTTAAGCCTAGGTAGTTAACAGTGGACAATTATCAATAGGCCGTGGCCATACACCAATAAGCATAATAGAATTTATGATTCTATTCGGTTACACAGATAATTAGGGTATTCTTTTAGGTGAATAGACTCTCCACCTAGAGCGGAGTGTATAGATAAGAGCCCTGGGGCTCTCCCATCCGGGGGAGAGGAGGGTCTGGTTTCCAGTTGGTATGTCATTTCCATAGATACTGGGCATATAGCTCAAAGTCCACAGTCCAGCCCAAAATGGAGTTCTGCTTTCAAGATGGAGTCTGTTTTGTCTGTTTCCTCCTTCACTAAGTGGAAGTGAAAAATAATTTTTGCAACCAATGCAGAAATAAAAATCACATGGTTTTTATTTATAGTGGTGTCCACTGAAGAAAGAAGATGCCAAATTAAATTCAGTTTTATGAAGGTAATTATTTTAGGTGTCCAATAGGTATTTTTCAGATACCAGCTTTCAACATTCTAAAGATTAAATTTAGGATATGAAATGAAATTTAGGAAATGACATGAAATAATGGAAAGCACATCTTTAAAACAAGCTACTGTAAATATTACTTCTCTCAAGCATTTTTGGGGATGAACAACATAAATTTGATACCATTCCTAGAGTTCCTTGAGATGCTCAGGTCAGATTTAGAATGTTATGTTGGGTTATATGCTACTGCTTTCAGAGGAAAAATTATAGAATACTTCTGGTGATGGTTTGTGTGGAAGAGAAATGCTGGCCAGAACATAAGATGGCCTGAAAACTGCGCTATGAGGAACAATTAAGAGAATCCTCGATATGTTTTCAAAAAAAAAGAAAAGGAAGAAAAATGTCTTTATGTTTAAAGTTCTATCATGTGGAAAACTAGAATTGTTATAAATCTCTGCAATTATCATCTCAGTACATAATTGTTTCTCTGAATTTTAGATTATTTCCCCAGAATAAACATTTGTAATTTAAATTATTGAGTGTAAGCATGCTTAAGCTCATGAGTTACACTGCAAAATTACACTGTAGAAAGGTATAAATTTTTACTCCCACCACCAGTACATGAATTTCTCTTCTACCACATCTCTAATTAGTATTTCGTACTTTTTTTTTAATCTTTGCCAAAGTAATAGTTTAAGAAATGAAAAAAGAATTAGGCTCCTTGTAGGAGATTTGCATTTTAAAAATTTGCTGTTTTCTTGTTTGCTTTCCTGTAGCTTCACTTTTGTTGTTCTCATTTCAAATATAAATTTCTGGGTTTTTATGAGGCTACATGCAAATTTTCCCTAGAGAAGAATCAATGAATCATACACTGTGGGATGCCAAAACACAATCTACTTCTCTTTCTCTTCAAGGAACTTTGTCATACCTCTGGCTCCTCCCTGAGTCCTGCCAAATGGTCTATGTGTTGGGTCTAGAGCTTCTAACATCACACAGAGTAGTTGTGTCAGCGCCAGAAAGAGACCTTTAAATGCCCATTTTTATTTTCAAACAATGAACTAGTTTTTTTCAGCTAGAATCCCCAATTGGGTAATTGTTTCCAGGTACTTTAAAAAACTTGTGTTTTAGATTGAAATAAAAGATCCTGAGGATTTGAATTGTATTTAAATCCTGAGGAAATAGCAGCATTTACTATGGCAACATCGGAGAATCTAGAACAGGTGATACATTGCCTGGAGTTATTTTTGAAACATCTACTTTTTCTTAGTCTGGAGGTCATTCTGTGTGTTTCTGAAGCTGTTCAAAGAATTACTCAATGTGGCTTAGAAGGCACAGCAATACAAAACATATGACAAAGCACCACAAACCAAAACCTTGTAACTTTTGGCCTTGGGATACCCATAAGGCTTGCTTCTCTTTTCCTCCAAAGAACAGTTAGAATTTGTCTTTTCAATTCTGAGCATTATGGGCTTAAAGTATTTGAAAATATATCTCTATGTTTTGCTCAGGGCTGGTTATCAAAATAAGACCTTCAAAAGAAGGGTCTTTTGATCTGAGTATTAAAGTAAGATTTATGTCTCCTATTCTATATCCTTTTGCAACCAATCTAAATACCTGTCAGGTTAATATACTGTTGTAGACACGTGTTCTGGGAAACAAACTCACTCAGAAGGACAATAGCAGATAGTGAAGTGCAATTTATTAAACCGCGGGCCCAAGGCAGAGTCTCCTCTTAGCCAAGGACACCGACCAGTTTATACCCTAAGTGTATGTGTTCAAACCCATCTCCCCAAATTCTCTGAAACTAGTCTGAACAAAGGAAGAGAAATATACAATCAAAGTTAACCCGTTATTCATATGCCTTAAACCCATGATTCGTATGCCTTAAGCCTAGGTAGTTAACAGTGGACAATTATCAATAGGCCTGTGGTCATAGCCCAATAAGCATAATAGAATTTATGATTCTGTTTGGTTACACAGATAATTCGTGTATTCTTTTAGGCGATGGAGAGTCTAAATACAAGCCCTGGGGCTCTTCCATGGGGGAGGGGGCGGGGATCTGGTTTTCCATTTGGTATGTTGTTTCCATAAATACTGGGCATATAGCTCAAAGTCCACAGTCCGGCCCAAGATGGAGTCCTGCTTTCAAGATGGAGCCTGTTCTGTCTGTTTCTTCCTTCAATATAATATTGTACCTCTTTTTTTTTTTTTTTTTTTAACAGAGAGAAGCCTCTGACCTTATACAGTTAAAACTCTGATTTTGTACACTGATATTTGTAAAAAGTGACCTGACTCTGAACTGACTCAGTTGAAACTCAGGAACTTGAGCTCTCAGTCCTAATTCTGGGTACTTGCCTCTGTTGTGCAAAGTACTCACTTTTCTTTCTGACTCCAGAAATAGCAAACAGGTTGCAAGAGACTTGGCTGAAGAAAGGTGGCACAGAATCCCTCTGCTCCTGATTATTGTCCATTTGGCTAGGGGCATGAAACTCTTTCCAAAGGAAAGATGACCTTTACTTCCAACCCATCTGTGTGGGTGGTTTTGGAAAAATAAAATACATCCATTAGCTTTTACCAAGGCTAAAGGGATTGGATAAAATTACAAGAGGTACAAATCCTTTTATAGGAACATTTAGGGCTATGAATAAAATGAAAAAAAAATGAGGTAAAACACAGTAGCAGTGAAGGAGAGAAATCAGAAAGGACCAACTCAGACTTAAAGAGAATGGGAGAGAGCTTAAGAGAATGGAGACGAGCTTTATCCTCTGCTTTAGACAAGGCAGGATAATTTATGAGTTGAAAATAGATATAAAAGCCAGAAAGCATGGATTTTTTTTGAGGGTTCAAGTAATATAATGCCCTCTTTTCTACTATCAGTAGCCTGCCTGATTCAGGGTTGAAGGAGAAAATAAAGTGATTGTTATACATATGGTTGTGCTGAGACATTGTAGACTCTAAATAAGCGCAATTTCTGTATTTGTATTTATTTACAATTTCTACAAATATTTATCAAGTACTTTTACCTACAAGACAACATACTAGGTATACGAAGCGCTGAGTGGCCCCAAAATATGATTAAGAAGTAAAAGAAACACAAACATATATATGGAGATATATATCCATAAATGACAAATAGGAGTAAATAAGTGGGACATAGAGATATATTATGAGTATGGCCTGGTATGGACATAGCCGATCTTGAGGTTCTAATTGTAAAATGATGATATGGGCTGCTTAGCTCAAGACTGGACAGGAAAAAAAAAATTAGAAAGCAAACTTTTAAATCCTGTTCTTGTGATGTGGTATGAGTCAAAAGTCCTGCTCCCTTCTAGGGAAGGAAAGCAGGCCAGATACAGAACCACATTTCATTCTAGATACATTTTTCTAAAATGATTGGTATTAGTCATTTTTGCTAGATTAGCCCTACTACTTATATAAATGGTTTTCTACAGGGAATATTGTAAAGATATGACAAAGATATGACTTTTTTGTTTTAGATACTTACCATCTCATAGGTGCTAATGTCAGTGTATATTAATAAGAATGATCATAACTGGTTTTTGTTCTTAAAAAGAGGAGCTTTTACACCTTTAGCTACATTTGTAGATATATTATTAGCTTATTGATGTCAAATTCCTTCTTTAATTATTCATAAGGTACATCTTGAAAGTCTATCTTCCTAACACCCACTTCTAATTTCCTGTTTTGAAAGTCATTTGCATCACTGGGCCAAGGGTTTCCCACTGAGGCCTGTCCTCTCTTGGTTTTAATGTAACTCCAAGGCTCTTCACTTGTTCTTCTTTCTTTACCTCAGACTTCATTTAGTCACAGATCTTACGTCTTCATCTGGAATCTAGAACTTACCCTGAATTGACTCCAGTTGATTTTTCTTTATCTCTCACCATTCTTCCAAATATTTTCTGTAGTCAAGTATGACTTTCTACTCAGGACATACTCCTGAGCTTCCATTTGTTTGGAGACATTTTAGTATTGGACCTTCATGCATGTTTGGAGTCGGTTTATCAGCTGCAGTTTTTACCGCACATCCATCAGGGTATTCCTGTTCTGACCCAGACTTCACCTGCCCCTACCTGTTGACTGCCCAGCTGCTTGGAAAAGCCCCAGTGTAGGTTTTACCATCTTGAGAGCACCATGCCCTTGCCAAGAATGGACCTTTAGAACAGTTTCAACATTTCCATTCTTCAGACATTTAAATGGGGCTGGGGTTTTGCAGCATAAGTAGCAGAGGAGACTATCCAACTGCCTCCTTGACCTTTCTGTTACACTTTTTAAATTGTACTTTCCAGACTCACAAACTCACAGATATTTCCACCAGTCCCTGCCTCTAAATCTCGGTATTAATTCCCTATGGCTATCATAATGGAGAAAGCAATGGCATCCCACTCCAGTACTCTTGCCTGGAAAATCCTATGGACAGAGGAGCCTGGTGGGCTGCAGTCCATGGGGTCGCTAGGAGTCAGACACGACTGAGCGACTTCACTTTCACTTTTCACTTTCATGCATTGGAGAAGGAAATGGCAGCCCACTCCAGTGTTCTTGCCTGGAGAATCCCAGGGACAGGGGAGCCTGGTGGGCTGCCGTCTATGGGGTAACACAGAGTTGGACATGACTGAAACGACTTAGCAGCAGCGGCTGTCATAACATGTTACCACAGATTTGGTGGTTTACAACAACAGAAGTACAAAATCATGGTGCTGGCAGTGCTGTACTGCCTCCAAGGATCTCAGGGAACACCCATTCCTTGCCTTTTCGAGCTTCCAGAGGCTCTAAATACTCCTTCACATGTGGCTGCTTCACTTTGGTTTTTGCCTTTGTGGTCACATTTCACCCTCCTCTTCTCAATGTTTCCTTGTGTTTCTCTTATAAGAACATTGGTCGTTGGATTTAGGATCCATCTAGATAATCCAGGATGATTTTAACCAAAGATTTTTAACTTGGTTTTAGTCTTAAAATTAAAATGACTGATAAATTCTTTGCAAAACAAAGTCACATTCAAGGTTCTGGTGATTTGAACATAGACATATCTTTCGGCGGGGGAGGGACAATCACCATTCAAATCATGGAAGCTCAAAATCATTAAAAGGCATTTAGTGAGGAAGACTCTACCCAGTGTCATAACAATGAGCCCTGTGTTTTCCCTTTCTCTGTGAAGAGTCCTGCACATTGAAAACTTCATCTTCCCTCTTCCAATTACCTAAAATTAGTGCTTATATATATGAAATAAGACAAACAGATTCTGATATGGTGTGAGAGTATGGTGGAGGAGATAGAAGATAAAGAGGCAGAATTAAAACAAAGGCAAAAGCAAAGCCAATGTTTTAATCAGAATGTCAAAAATATGTCAAATATATAAAACAAATCCTTAACAAAATAAGACATTGGATGGTAAAATTAGTGTCTAGGAGAGTTCTGCCACATGTGGCATCGTGACACATGGGATAGGCTGAGCCATATAGGAATTTGTCCAAAAGTAGAAACTGACATTGTGATGCTTAGCATTTATGGTGGCAGTTGGTACAGTATCTTAAAAAGCTACATATTCATGGTCTGCAGTGTTAGATAAAAATTTAGGAATTCCCTAAGTAATAAGATGATGAGTCATATGCAAGCATAAGGGAACACATTTTTCAAATAAATGATGTATATCTGTTTTAGATGCATATGTATGTGTAGATTGATTATTAAAGACATGTGAAAGTATTTTGTTGTTGTTGTTGTTGTTTAGTGGCTAAGCCATGTCCACCGAACTATTGCTTACCTGGATTAATAAATAAATAAATAGATAAATAATCCCTATCTATGGGATTTCCCAGGCAAGAATACTGGAGTGGGTTGCCTTTTCATTCTCCAGGGGATCATCCCAACCCAGGGTTTGAACTCGTATTGACAGGCAGATTCTTTACCGTTGGAGAATTTTTTAAGGAAGCCCTAAAAAATATTTTATAAGAACTAACTTATGCAGATGACACCATCCTTAATGGCAGAAAGTGAAAAGGAACTAAAAAGCCTCTGGATGAAAGTGAAGGAGGAGAGCGAAAAAGTTGGCTTAAAGCTCAACATTCAAAAAACGAAGATCATGGTATCTAGTCCCATCTCTTCATGGGAAATAGATGGGGAAACAGTGGAAACAGTGTCAGACTTTATTCTGGGGGGCTCCAAAATCACTGCAGATGGTGATTGCAGCCATGAAATTAAAAGATGCTTACTCCTTGGAAGGAAAGTTATGACCAACCTAGATAGCATATTCAAAAACAGAGACATTACTTTGCCAACAAAGGTCCGTCTAGTCAAGGCTATGGTTTTTCCAGTGGTCATGTATGGATGTGAGAGTTGGACTGTGAAGAAAGCTGAGCACTGAAGAATTGATGCTTTTGAGCTGTGGTGTTGGAGAAGACTCTTGAGAGTCCCTTGGACTGCAAGGAGATCCAACCAGTCCATCCTAAAGGAGATCAGCCCTGGGTGTCCTTTGGAAGGAATGATGCTAAAGCTGAAACTCCAGTACTTTGGCCACCTCATGCGAAGCATTGACTCATTGGAAAAGACTCTGATGCTGGGAGGGATTGGGGGCAGGAGGAAAAGGGGACGACAGAGGATGAGATGGCTGGATGGCATCAATGACTTGATGGACATGAGTTTGAGTCAACTCCAGGAGTTGGTGATGGACAGGGAGGCCTGGCGTGCTGTGATTCATGGGGTCGCAAAGAGTCGGACATGGACTGAGTGACTGAACTGAACTGAACTGAACTGAAAATAATGTATGGTCCTGCCTTGGTTGAATGTTTTCTAATACTTCAATTAAATAAACAATCTTGAAACATATCTTACCCCTAAGGTATAATTTTCCTGTTAATATCTAGTAGCATAAATTCTGAATATTAAATAAATCTGAATGAATTATTTTAACATTTATTAATAACTGCCCCCAAATGATTTGGGTTTAAATCTAAAAAGCTAACAACAAAAGGGTATAAACATATAGGTACTGTACTAATCAGTCATTTGCTACCCATACACTGTATCAGTTTGAGTCCAGAAAAATTTTAACTTCCTGAATCATACCCTCACATCAAGAATTTTTCTGGATTCTGTCTTCAGAATACATATTCTCAGTGTTCAGAGTGTAGGCGGTGGACTAGCAGCAAAGACCTGAACTGGGAGTCAGTTAGAAGAGCAGAATCTTAGTGCTCCTGACCTATACTTACTAAATAAATGATACATATGTGTGTCTGTCTTTCTAAGGTCTAAGATTTTCTTAAGGACCTCTCTTCCCATTCTTTATATGTAATTAACATGTTGTCATCATAGTTTTTATTTATATTTGACTTAGTGGAATATGTGCCATTTTCTCAAAAGAGTAAAATAAAAATGGGGAATTATAAGAGTGATATTACTCAACTAATATTCTCTATTTAATATTTGTTTTATTTAGATCCCCCAATTATTGAAGGAAACATGGAGGCAGCAAGAGCAGTGGATTTAATCCCATGGATGGAATATGAATTTCGTGTGGTAGCAACAAATACATTGGGTATGGGAGAGCCCAGTATACCATCAAACAAAATTAAAACAGATGGCGCTGGTATGTAGAAAAAATGTTTTAAAATTTAAAAGTTTTATAAATTCAGTGATTACTTTTAATACATAATTGAACATATTTAGAAATAATGCTGTGAAGTAATTAAAAATGTATGTATATGTATTTCACACGTGTGTACATTATGTGCCAAGAAGTCAAAAATCAAAAGAGAAGATACAAAGCTTTAAAATATTTTTACATAACTAATGGAAAAGAGGTAAATAAAGGCAAGTCTGTGATCCTCTAGACACTACTTAAATGAATTTGGCGTTTAGAATAGAAGTGAAAGTGTTAGTCTCTCAGTCATGTCTGACTGTTTGTGACCCCATGGACTGTAGCCCAGCAGGCTCCTCTGTCCATGGAATTCCCCAAGTAAGAATACTGGAATGGGTTGCCTTTCCCTTCTCCAGGGGATCTTCCCTACCCAGGGATCAAACCTGGGTCTTCCACATTGCTGTCAGATTTTTTACCATCTAAGCCACCAGGGAAGCCCATTTAGAATACAAATTTTAGAATGTAAATTTTGAATCTTAACCAGGCAGAGTCATGTAAACAGTTTCCTTGATCTAGAAGGCTCGCATTTTTTTCTGTCTTTCAGAGACATTTATAACTGAATGGTCACATGGATGAAAGTATGGGCAGGAGAGTAGGATGAGCAGATTGTGGAGAGAAAGTGAAGGAGACTCTCAGATCTGTACACCTGGGGAGTCAGAGCACCTTAGAAATAGTTATGTTCTTTTGAGTATTAAGTGTCACTCTAAATGTGCTCTTTTCAGCTCAACCATAGCTATTCTTCCAATTTCGGTTCAATTTTTATGCTGAAAACCAACTCCATTTTAATAACTTTTCATACAAGAAATATTCTACTCTGTTTTCCTTCTCCCTTGCATTTCTAGGCAAAAATATTGTTCTGATTCTAATAATAACTTTTCTTTATCATTCCTTGTCTATGAAAAAGAAAATGTTTTGTAGACTCTCTGTTTATTTTTACTGTGCCTTGCCAAACTTCAGTGCTTTATTTGGCGAAAAATATTTTAAATGGATGACAGAACGCCATTAAAATTCTGCTGTGTTATCTTAATAACGTTTATCCACATTTCTGGCTACATCAATCCATTGGCCTAACTTCTAAATATAATTATGAATTGTACTGTCTTTAGTTTTTAAAGCTAAATTATTCACGAAGACTGCCATCAGTAAACTCTCTCTTAAAGTTTCATGTAACTTCATGTAGTTTACCAGATAAAACAGATGATTCTATAATAAAAAAAGGATAGAAACACTAAAATACTGATCTATTCTGAGTATTTTCACATAGGTTTCAGTTAATCCTCCTAATAATGTTTTGAGGTAGGTATTATATTGTTGTTATTGTTCAGTCGCCCAATTGTGTCTGACTCTGCAACCCCATGGACAGCAGCACACCAAGCTTCCCTGTCCCTCACCATCTCCTGGAGTTTGCCCAACTTCATGTCCATTTGATCGGAGATGGCATTCAACTATTTTATCCTCTGATGCCCTCTTTTCCTTCTGCCCTCAAGCTTTCCCAGAAGCAGGGACTTTTCCAATGATTCAGCTGTTCACATCAGTTGACCAAAATAAGAGCTTCAGCTTCAGCATCAGTCCTAATGAATATCCAGGGTTGATTTCCTTTAAGATTGACTGGTTTGATCTCCTTATAGTCCAAGGAACTCTCAGAGGTCTTCTCCAGCACCTCAGTTCAAAGGCATCAATTCTTTGGCCCTCTGCCTTCTTTACAGTCCAGTTCTCACAAAACTACATGACCACTAGGAAGACCATAGCCTTGACTATACTGACCTTTGTCTGCAGAGTGATTTCTCTGCTTTTCAACACACTGTCTAGACCTGTCATACCTTTCCTGCCAAGAAGCAATTGTCTTCTGATTCATGGCTGTGGTCACTGGCCACAATGAATTTAAAGCCAAAATAGGGGAAATCTGTCATTGCTTCCACCTTTTCCTCTTCTATTTGCCATGCGGTAATGGGGCCAATTGCCATGATCTTAGCTTTTTAATAGTTTTAATGGAAGGTATTATAATCCAATACTCATTAATAAGCAGTAGACTCAGAGACACTAAATAGTTTGCCTAGGTTGGTATAACTATTTTCAAGATTCAGAATTCAGATCCAGACCTGATACATTCAACTTTCTCTCTTAAAGGTGGTTTCTCAAGCAGGTTTTAAAAGCACAGTCATTTACATGAAATTTTATTAGTGTTCTAGTAGAAGTTCACATTTCATTCTCAATTACAGAAACATATGACTTAAATAACATTTTTTATTTGCCTTCATATATCCACCTGCGAAATGAACACAATTGTTTCTTTTACTCTACCTCACAGAAATCTCATTAGGATACAGAGATAATATAAAGTGCAGCTTTAGAGAATGCAGATACCAGACAGCCAGGATCCTTGAGTTTGGTTTTTATTATTAAAGCCTCCTATGTTTGTAATAGAAGCTTCTATGTGATGAACTGAACATAGTTGTCCCTTCTTGAAAATCAAAAATAAAAAAGAACTGGGACATTATCTGACAGGTGGTTTAAACCACATAATTCTTGCTGAGAGGTCATGTACTTGCTTTAATAAGTATTCATTTTCTAAATAAAATTGCAAAAATATCAAATGATTCAGTCAAAATAAACCAATTTCAGTTTAAAATTATAACAGATTTACCTTAGATATAAGCTTTTTTTTCTAATTTCATAGAGCTTGATTAATTTTCTGTCCTATGTTGACCAGTAAAATGTGAATTAATTCTAATCCAAAAATAACATTGTTCATGGGGAGGGAAGATATTTTCTCTGGCATTGACAATGTTAGTAGACCCTCCCTTTTCCTTCTGAGAAATTTTGTTACCAAAAAATTATTTATTTCAAAACTTATTGCTTTAATATACTTTGGTTGATCATCTGGCCGGAATTATCATAAGAATTTAGATTTTTTAATCTCAGTATAGAATCAGTTAAATGAAATGTTTTTAAGAGCAACAATAAAAATGTTCAGAGAGAAAGATTTACTCTAACTCTTTCATATGTGAATTTCTGAATATAATTTATATTTCATATTATATTTAAAAGACTAGAATACTTTTTGATGTACATTTTGCCAGGAGTTTTCATGTAACTCTGAAGACTTTCCAACCTTAATGTTTTCATATCTTTAGAAATGCTGGAACAATTTGTTTCAGAGTGATATCAAACCTAAAATTTTGGTAAGGTTATTACTTTCAACCAATAACTTTTGGCATCACCTTCATTAAGTATCACCTCTAACATGTTTGCTGAAACATTTTGTTAAGGACTTAATTCTCTCTCTAGTGTGCGTGGAAAACAACTTCTCTTAAAAGCCTTCAAACACAAACCAAACACATGAAGCAGTAACAGTCTTATGCACAATGCAAGATATGACTCTATAGTGACATAGTGAAATGATGCATTCCTTTCAATTGTGAAAAAATAAAACCTATATTCTGTAATACATTTGTTAACCTTTCATAAGAAAATATTTTAGATCCTTTATTAATTAACTTTATGCCTACTATCATTTATGTACTTTCTGTGTGTTATCTCAGAGTGCTAAACTCTCTACTTTCATTGCTCAATTTAATTCCCGCAGTAACTTTATTCACTTGTATTATTATTTCTAATTTACAGACAAAGAAGTCAAGATCCCATTCAGTTAATGTAAAGCAGATCTGGAATTCAAATTAAGCGCTTTGTAATAATAAAAGCTTTATTCCTAAACAACTTCCTAGAAGGACAATGTGCAGTATTAAAGTTCTGGGACATTGATCCTTTAGTAGACTATTAGTTCCATCATTTAAAATCTCTGTGATTGGAGACACATTACTCCACCTCCCTAAACCTCAATTTCTTCACCTCTAAGTGGAAATTATTTACCTTATGAAATCTTTTAATGATTAGAAACATGTAAGGAAAGCAAAGTTAGTACTTTCCAGTATGTAATATTTGCTGAATCAAATTTTTATTATGGTCTCAATGTTCATTTTATGCTTTAATAGGCTTATAAGAAAATATTATCTACTCTGTAATAAATCACCAGCTTTGGTAATGTTTCCATTTTTCTAAACATAGTAGAGAATCATATAATTTTAATCATCTTACAAGAATATGTCTATATATTTAATACAATAAAATTCAACAGACTTTCTCTTTAATTGCTGTTTTTTTCTTTCATCCTGTTTTTGAAAAATTGAGTATTCATAAAATTGGACATTTATATTTTTTACCCTTACAAAAAAATACTTTCTGAAACAGGGGGTTATTTGTCTTGTCATGTACCATTATATCAAGTCTCTAAGAGATGCCAACATTTGTTATATGAGATAAAGGCTAGTTCCCATTTGATGGGAAGGGTACTGTGTGCCTCATTGTGCTGACTGAAAGACAGGACATTATCTAATGCAGCATACACCCTTATCTGTCCAATTACTTAATGTTAAGACCACAAGGCACAGTTGGGTATATTCTTTGGTTTCAGACAAGTGCATTATAAAATGGATGGTCCCAAATGAAGAATTAGAAGATGTGTTTGTAACCCATTTAATTTTGACTGTAAATGAGAGATAACAAAAGCATCCTTCAAAGTGATGTGTCTTTGTAAGACCAAACCCTTATGGTTAATAGCTCTGTAGCTACAGTTGGCAAGCCAGTATCCTAAAATGGTATACTCCGGTTTGCTTTGAAAGCTTTTGCCGTTTATTTACCAGACACAACTAAGAAGGAAAAGAGAAAAAATACTATAACACTGGAATCAACACTTTCATACCATGTTTAGAACTTAAATTTCATGTCCAATGAAGCTATTCTGCTCTTTCATATACTTTTATCTTTTAGATATGTTTGATAAAGGAGAAGAATGATATCAAGAAAATATTTAATAGCCAGTAAGATACTATATTAAATTCAGTAGCTGTCACTAATAATACAACAGAAAAATCTTGTTTTAAAAGTGCTAACCTGAGTACCCAGTTAGGTGTGATATATAAAAATCCTCTCAAAGTTCTAGATGAGTCTTAATACACTGGACTTTCTTACATTCATTCATAAATTCATCTCGTCCTTCCCTCATACCTCAGTTGGCAAAGAATCTGTCTGCAATTCAGGAGACCGCAGTTGTAGAAGGGATAGGCTACCCATTCCAGTATTCTCGGGCTTTCCTTGTGGCTCAGCTGGTTAAGAATCCATCTGCAATGTGGGAGACCTGGGTTGGGAAGATCCCCTGGAGAAGGAAAAGGCTACTCTCTCCAGTATTCTGGTCTGGAGAATTCCATGGGCTATACAATCCATGGGGTCATACAGAGTCGGACATGACTGAACGACTTTCACTTCATACATTCATCCAGCAAACTGTTACTGGGGATTTTTTAATACATTGTAGATATTTAACATATGAATTAAAACTAGTTGTACATATTTAGCTTATACTATATTAGCATCTTCAGGACTGAAATCAGATTTTATTCATATTGTAACTTTAGTGCTTAGCACAGCATAGTATCTATAAGTGGTACTTAAAATTATTTGTAGGAAAAGAGAGGAACAAGAAGGAAAAGAGGATGGTTCTGGAAGTTGTAAATTAATAGAGGATAGTGAAAAGAAAAGTAGTGATCAAAGCTACAGTGATAATTATATATTAAAATATAGACAAATCCATTAATAAATGCAATTTGTTTTGTTCAAAATAAAATTAACATATGCATTAGATGCTTTTGTTTTTAATACAGTGAGATAAACTGGGAAGTGTTCATTCTTTCACTTAAATGAAATATCCATAATTGGTCTGAGTTCTTTATATTAATAATAAATTTACTATTTATTATGATTATTTCAGTTTGTAGCATTCTTTTTTGCCCATCTGAACTTTCTCCAGATTACTTGTTTTTAGATTAACATTCCACTGAGAAATTAACAAATTTACTTTGTTGCATGCTTTAAAATTTCCTGTTTGACAGCAAAATTTAGATTAATAAGAAACAACAAATTTGGCCTGATAAGCCCTAAAGACATTAGTATTTTTGTGAACTATCTCAGACCCTATATCTCTTTTATCTGATGCATGTGTGCTAGATTGCTTCAGTTTTATCAGACTCTTTGCAATGCTATCGACCACAGCCTGCTAGGCTTCTCTGTCATGGGATTCTCCAGACAAGAATACTGGAGTGGGTCCCCATGCCCTCCCCCAGGGGATCTTCCTCACCTGCAAAGAGCATCAATTTAACATGGTAGATGCATTAAAATTGTTAGCAATGTGCTCCACCATCAGAACAGTAGATCATGGGTTATGGGCAACTCATTTGAATATCCAAATATGCAGTTCATTTGATTTTATTAATTTTTTGACTATTAATTTTATTAATCTCTTCAGAAAGAAAATATATTTACAGATAGAATAAAAGCAGACGTAAGACTTTAATCGCTTTATCTAGATTCTAGAGTATTACTTGCCAGTTTGAATTTCTTACTAAAAAGTTTGTTTTAAATCACAAAGAAATTCTGATGCAAATTAAAATAAGAAGCTATTGAGTTAGCCAGGAAGTTTATTTAAGTTTTTCTGAATGATATTATGGAAAACCCCAAATGATTGTTTTTGATCAACCCAATATATCCATGGTAACTTTATCCCTGTAAAAATACCTATTTAAATTAAAGCAATAATTAATAAGAACTGAATAATCAATATATTCTGTCAAGAGCCTCTACTACATGATTTTTATAATTTAGAATATGTCCCAAGGTGATTAGCATATTGTTAAATAAAATGCTAAAGTCCCCAAAGGTACTTCTGTGCAAATTATTTAAGTGCTAAATCTAAAAATAAAATTGACAGCATTAGTTTCATAACATAGGAAAGATGAATCATGGTATTGGCTTGATTTTCTTTTTAAATATTTTCTAGATCTATAACTAAAATTCAAAAGCCATCCTATAAACGTCAGTAAGGAATCACTGTTAGACTGAAATCATGGCAAAAGCATGAGTTAAAAAACCTCAGTACTTTTAATTGTTTATTTGTGATTAATTCAAGAACTTTATATTTTTCAAAATATTTATTAAAATTATTTTTAATGATTTATCATTAAGAGAATGCCTAGTTTGCTCACTGTTAAATGCCCTGGAGCCTAAAGTTAAATAAACTTCCTTGTGCTCAGGGTAATTTACTTCCTTGAACAGAATCACTATCTGACCAAGTCCAAGGCAGGACTAAATACAAATGCAGAACAGCTAGTTGCTCAGATTCATGTCAGATGTGTAGGCTATATGTCCAATTCCTTTGTGAAAAAATTGTCCCTTAGCTGCTAAATTTACAACTGAACATTAAAGCTCAAAGAAGGAAATTAAATTGATTATTATTCCAAGTAATGTATAAGACACTCTGTTAAGAGATAGAGCTACTTTTATTTCTGAGCTTTTGTTTGTCTTGTTTTCAGCATAATGAACTCAATGGATGATCTTTGAAGAGCAAAATTATCTTTAGAATAAGTGTTATGAAATAGGAAAAACATTCACTATAACATAAGCAGACTATTTTCAGATCTTTTCTAAATAAGAAAGGTTCATATTGATTATAATAAAAAGGATTATAGTGAAATGCTTTGGCAAATAATACTTGCCCTGATGAAGGCAATACCTGATTCAACAAATTCCAGTATAAAAAATTATTCTGGAGTTACTTTTGAAATTATTTGTCTGTCATCACAATATTTATACTTAAACACACAAGATTTGATTTATTCATTGATTGCAAGACAACGTGCTTTTTGTTTCTCTGTGGCACGTAGAGTTTAGGCTTCAGAACGTGAGTTATGGAGTTTAAAGAATTTCCAAGAGTATTCTAATGTTTCAGCCTTCAATATGTGTAAGGTATAGTTCCAGACGAGACAATGAAGAAAGGAAGATGACCTCAACGGAGACAGGTTACCTTTATTCAGGCAAGGAGGGACGATAGTCGGTCTAACAACCAGGCTGAGCAGGTGCGGGATTAGGAAGGCTTCAGATCTAAGGGGAGGTTTTGCAGAAGTGATTTGGGAAGATTTAGTCAGGCGGGGCCTCTGGGTAATCTTTAGCTGAGATGGCAGTTTGGGGATAAACAGAATCGGCCGGATGGGCAGGGTCCCGGGCAGGGGTTGGGGGGTCCCAGGCTGATGCAATCTGCCCTGAGTATCAGGGTGGGACTTAAAATTTAGTTTTGTCATCCCCCAAGTCAGATGGTTCAGCAAGGGCCCTTGAAGTTGTTATCTTCTCTTCTAGGCCTGAGGACTCCTTTAATATATATTTCATCTAAAGTGCTACAAGTAAATTAACTTTTAACACCCCCATGCACTAAATTTAATTTCTAACTCTCATGTAGTGACAGTTGAATTAAAAAATCTCTCAAACTTCACATTAATTTCTTAATCTGAAAAGTAAACCATATAATTTTATAGATATAAAAAAATCTTCCATTTTGTTTGTTTCTGTATAATTACTATACATAGTTCAGCGAAGAATTTTCATAACTAACAGAGGAAATTTTGAAGTATTTGAGAATCATAGTTACATTAGGATCTGTAAATTAATACTCTCTCCAAGGTGTTGCTGTTTCCTTTTGAAAGGACTATTTGGAAAGTCAAGGTAGAAATGACATTTCATCTGTTCTTTAAAATTTTAAGAGAACTGGGAATAATATCTCAGACTGAGTCGTAGCAGTTGTGTGGGAAAATGTGTGTTCACAGTAAAGACACAGTCTTCTGTGTAGCTGGTCTCCAAGTGCTTGGAGTACAGGAATAAACTGCTTTAATATTTATCTGTACAACTCCAATTAGATGCAAATCCAATAAGATGTAGCCTACAATAAGATACAGTATTTAATCTTATTTTTTAGTCGTGTTCGACTGTTTTGTAGTCTATGGACTATAGGTTTTCAAATAAATAAAACATGGGAAGGCAAATCTGCCTCACTATCTTTTGTTGAAGTAAACCAGCACATTCATTTTGTCCATGAGATTTCCCAGACAAAAATACTGAAGTGGGTTCCCATTTCCTTCTCCAGGGGATCTTCCCAACCTAGGGACTGAATCCACATCTTCTGCATTGTAGACAGATTCTTTGCCAGTGAACCACCTACAAATCTGATAGGAGAGAGAATAACTTGGAGAAAAACAAAAAGCCATTGGACTTGGTAGTTAAAAGCAATTTTGTGATTTTTGAGAGAGTGATTTCAGTAATATGAAGACATAGAAAACAGATTATGCATCGTTAAAAAGTGATTATAGAGTGAAGTACAAAAATAATCATGTACCAGTTCTTTGCACCTCAGTGACAGGAAAGGGTGAAATGGCTTGGAGGTTAAGTGTAAAGCAGTATTATAGGATGATTTTTTAAGGCTGAGAGATTTCAAAGGATGGTCACTACAGTAGAGACACTGAAAAATCGAGTGATGTTATAAAAAGATAGAAGTAAGGGAGAACCCTGACAGGACAGAGTTCCTGAAGAGATTAAGGCATTGAAAATGAGAACACAAGAACAGTATTAGATTTGTAATGTTTCCAAATATCTTTGGGAAGCACAATCCTATGTTAACGTGCATGTTCCATTTCTTAACAGTTATTTGTAGTCTGAGGCATGAAACTAACCCAACACTATGTTATTAGAAGTTTATAGAGTTCAAAACAAGAGCTCTGAAATATTTTCCCAATAAAATGTGTCCAATCTTTCAAAATCATATTAAATGAAAGGACACAGAAAATAATTTAAAAAGGGAAGGCAAATTTGCTTCACTACCTTTTGGTGAAGGAAACCAGCACATTTCCTATAGCACTGAATTAATTTTTATCTTGGCAGAAAATCAGATTATTACAGCAACTCTGGGGCATTGTCATTATAATTGAGCATATTGTGTGCAGCTTGTCTTTTCTAGTAAGAGAAAAAAAAATGTGTATGGTTTCTAAGTGAATAAGAAATCTAACATCAGAAAAAATCACATGGCTTCTCTTTTGTGGTTTTATTTGTTTGTTTCAGCACCTAATGTGGCTCCTTCAGATGTAGGAGGTGGGGGTGGAAGCAACAGAGAACTGACCATAACGTGGGCGGTAAGTGTTAAGAAGTTGCACGTGTTATTTGTTGCTTTGCCTACACTTAATCTCAAACCCATTTTGTTTCCTGAAATAGACAACAATGCCTCAAAAACAAATAAGAATAAATTACTAAAATATTTTTTTTTTCTCTAATGCATGCCAGATTTTGCCTAATTTACTATGGCTTAGTGTACCATTCCTATGCAAAAATAAATTATTGATGCTATAGTATTTATAGGCCTAGGCCTAAAAGATTAAATAAACATTCAATTCTTTCATTCTAGAGACAAATGTACTCTGTACTCACTGTGGCCTCGTAACCCAATTGCAATTCATAATTTTTGCTCTGGACTTTCAAAATTTCAAAGATTCAGTTAAAAAATCTTTTGTATCAGCATCTGTTTTTAAATTGGCCCTTGCTCTCTGATTTGAAACTTGCTTTCATCAGCACATGTAATTTATCACTGTAGGTCAGTCTTAGAAGGACCCACAAATGACTTATTATTAAGATATCCAAAATATTTTATTAAAATTTTATGACCCAAAGGGAGCTCTATATCAGAGATTATAATGTTTGGAAAATAATGCATCCTAGCTGGATTTTTGAAATGACAGAGATATTGGGGATGGGGAAAACTTTGATAACATAAATGTGTCTAAATTAGATATCTGGCATTTATGTAGATAACATGCCTTATATAGCTCTATGTATCCATTAAATACTTTTAGTATTTAATCTCTGCTGATGGTCAAAGAACACAACTAAGACTCCAAAAAATTCTGAAAACTACAGAAATAACGAACAGGTTTTATTCTTCACGTGTGTCAAGTTAATTTATACAATAAGTGGATATTTAGCCAAAGTTGACTTCACTCTGTATTGTATAGTCATATTTTATACTTGTCATTACATCATATATTAAAGTAGGATTTAGGAAAAAATTGCCTCTTCTTCATTCGAATCTCAAATGATTTGGCAGTTTTAGTGACAGTGTGATACACAAAAAGTGAAGATATTAGAAAATTTGAACATTTTACTTCTTTAGGTTTTATGTTCTCAACATGTATAGATGTCTGCCTCACAATAAGATGAGAAGCTTGTCAAAACATTCAGATTGGAACTCATTTACCATAAATTTGAAATCAAGTCTCTCAGAACAGGACCAGAGAGTCACTACATTCTGAAAGCTCCGTAGCTAATTCTGATATGTTAGCCGCTCAGTCATGTATGACTCTTTGAGATACCATGAACTGTAGCTTGCCACGCTCCTCTGTCCATGGAATTCTTCAGGCAAGAATACGGGAGGTTACCATTCACTTCTCCAGGGGATCTTCCCAACCCAGGGACTGAACCTGGGTCTCTCACATTGCAGGCAGATTCTTTACCATCTGAGCCACCAGGGAAGCTCAATTCTGATATACTAAGTTGGAAAAATTAAGTATAGAACTATCAATAAGAAAAAGAAATGTTTAAAGTCTGGTGGGAATGTTAGGCTATTCTGTTAATAATGTAAAATTATGTTATGTACCTCCTTGTGATCATGCTTTACAGTTTCTATATTGTGCAACCAAGAACAACTTCTTCCTTTGAACTTTGTACATTTACATGCATCCCTGTTTAACATAAGGATATTCAAGCTACTATGTTGTACTTAGTTAAAGGTTCTCCCTCAATACACTTTAACTGTGATATTTCTGTGTAAAAAGCAAATATATAATGGCTAAAAAAGATTAAATGATGAATTCAGTTCAGTTCAGTCGCTCAGTCGTGTCTGACTCTTTGCGACCCCATGAATCGCAGCATGCCAGGCCTCAGTAGAATTTGTTTTAAGTCAGAATTTAGGGCTGACATGGACATCTTTATTGAGTAATTGACATGTAAGAAGTTGCTCAGTCGTGTCCGATTCTTTGTGACCCCATGGAGCCTAGCCTACCAGGCTCCTCTGTCCATGGGATTTTCCAGGCAATAGTACTGGAGTGGATTGCCATTTCCTTCTCCAGGGGATCTTCCCGACCCAGGGATCGAACCCGCATCTCCCACATTATAGACAGACGCTTTACTGTCTGAGCCACCAGGGAAGTCCAATAATAGCTCTAAGAAATGTAAAACAGAGGTCTTTCTTCAGTATTAGAGTCAGACAGGGTGCCTAGCCAGTCACCTGCAGATGGAGGCAATGCTGTCTTTTTCTCATTTCTCCTTCTTTCTTTTTCTGTGACCAGTTTCTACTGTTCAGTTGCAGTACAGATATTCCAGGGTATAGTTAACTTTCTTATTATAGTCTTTCAACTCTAAAGAAAGTCATTAACTTATCCATTGAATGAATACTACTTGAGACTTTGTTTAGGTTTTAGAGATAAAGAGGTAAATGAAACTGTCAATAACCCTGTTCTCATGAAACTTACATTCTACTAGGCAAGAAAGACAATAAAGTAGACAATCAGTAAATATATAGTGTAGATCATAATAGTGTAAAAGAAGGAAAAAATAACTGGGGATGTTTTATATGGATTATTGCACAAAGAATCTTAAAATGGCAGACCCTGTGGCCAGGCAAAACACTGTGTAGCTTTTTAGCCTTCAGAAAGTGAGGGAAGAGCCTTTTGACTCAGGGAATGCACCCTTGATGGAAGAAACTGAAAGTAAAAAGACCCAGAGTGAGAGGTACCCGTCCCCCAGGGTGTTTCAGAAATAGTGAACTTGGTAAACAAAGTCTCACATGTTGCAGCTCGTTTGTACCAAATTTTTGTAGGCAGCTCTCACTTAGGAAATAAAAATGTTTTTACAGAAAGCTTGCTTCCATGTGTAGCATTTTTGTTTGCATATGATTTTCTTCCTGTTACCTGTATTGCTTAAACCTATTTAACATTTCAATTTCTATTTAGCCATTGTCAAGAGAATACCACTATGGCAACAATTTTGGTTACATAGTGGCATTTAAGCCATTTGATGGGGAAGAATGGAAAAAAGTGACAGTTACTAATCCAGATACTGGCCGCTATGTCCATAAAGATGAGACCATGCGTCCTTCCACTGCATTTCAAGTCAAAGTCAAAGCTTTCAACAACAAAGGAGATGGACCCTACAGTCTCACAGCTGTCATCCACTCCGCACAAGACGGTAGGTGAAAGAAAGGCCCCACTGACATGATGAGGGATTAACAATCTGGTTCTCTAGTAGGCATTTTGTTTGCAGTCTTTTCAGTATTATTTTGAGCCAAGTCAGCATGTCAGTCTCTTTATCTAGATGACAAGAATGTTGCCAAAATATTTTTCATCCTTTAGATTGTGTTTATGATAGTTAAATCGCCACTAAAATCGTTGGCTTAGACCCTATTCCTGATCTCTTAATTATAATTTTGCTGTCAGAAATTCTCTAGATTTGAGAACCTCAGTGTGCCTGTTCATTCATAAAATTCACTAGTTTACCAACTCTTTAATATATTTAATTAATAATATAATGTTTTTATAAAATTTCTCCATTTAACTAAAAAATGTGTAATGTAGCATTTATGTAACATTTTTTGTCATTACAGCAGCATGTTCATTAGTGTTAGTCGCTCAATTGTGTACAATTCTTTGCGACTCCACAGACTATAATCCACCAGACTCCTCTGTCCATGGAATTCTCCTGACAAGAATACTAGAGTGGGTTGCCATTCCCTTCTCCAGGGGATCTTCCTTACCCAGGGATTAAACCAGGGTCTCAAACATTGCAGGCAGATTCTTTATCAACAGTAGCAGCCTGGAATTTTATTAAAGGGAATTTAGGCATAATTCTATGAAAAGGGGTCAGAAGGCCAATTGAAGTTTTTTTCTTGTGTATAAAAATATATATGAAAGGGATAAAATTACTGATACTGGTTCTCTGTTTTTCTAGAAACTTTAATTGAACTGATTATGTTCCTGAAGAACTTTCTATATCTGTGATAAATGATACATAGTTTTAAATGTAATTACTAATTTCTATGATTTCCTATTTAAGTTACTACATTTTTATTATTTATTTTCCTATTTAAAAAGATAATGCTTCCTTATTATACCTTTCTACTCATGTGCACTAGGTAAATAATTAATAACTAAAAGAGAAAATAGAACTTTTAATTGCTTTCTGACCTAACACATTTGTGCTTGAATAAGTTTCACTTTGCACATGTGTGACAAGCAACCATGGAAGGGTTTTAAAACTTAAAGCTATGTTAGAGGAAAAGCATTTAAAACTTAAAGCTATGTTAGAGGAAAAGCATTATTTGTTAGTTTACCCAATTTACATTATGTTTGGTCCACAAGAAATATTTAGCTATCCCTGAAAGTTTATGCTCTATAGTCATAGATTTTTTAGCTTTCATATTTGTTAAAAATGTATATATTCAAATCATTCCATGATCTTTACTTCTAATACAAACATAAACAACTATCTTATATATGTATGTATGTACACACACTCTTTTTGAAAGATAAAACACATAGAAAAACAAGTAGAAATTTCTAAATTTATAATCAATTCCGGACTTTTTAATCCTCGGTAATGAATTTTACATTTTCAAAACTAGCTCTAATTTGGAAAAAATATTATAACTTGACTCAGTCTTAATAGTTTGAATGACATATGTACAACTCACAGAGAAATGAAAATATAAAATATTTTACAAGTTATCTTCTCACCCAGTATCATTCCTAATATTTTTTTTGATGCTAAAGTAATCAGGTAAAGGTCATGCTTGTCATGTCTTTAGTTATGGCCATCTGTATTTAATTACATTTCTTTCCTAAATGTTTCAAAAGCCTCATAAAACCTGCATGTGCCGAAACTTGTATAAATGTTCATTTTCTCTTTTACTGCTAAGAAATCAATCATAGCACCACACATTTACCTTGTTTTGGAAAGACAACAGTGTTCACATGCAGAACACTTTAGCATAAAAGAGAATTATGGCTTGTTAAGAAAAGACAATAAAAATTGATCACTCCTGATCATTCCTGCTTAAGATTTCCTTAGTTTCTTGTGTAATTTTTGTAAGGGATAAGGAGTACTTTTTTTTCACTGAACAGAGGCCTTTTGGATACATATTTGACTTGATGCCCAGTTGGAAGATTAGACTTGTAAAAGCTTTCCTGAGCCCAAGAAAGAGTGAATGTCACAACTTGTTTCAAAGAATCTTAAAAAAAAACTTAGCTTAAACGTAAAAGAAAAAGAGGAAAGTATTGCTGTGTATCTTTAGCTCATACAAAGAGCATGAGAAAGTTGAAAATTAATTGTTAATGAATAATTTTCTGTAAGAAATACCTAATTTCTTATTTTTAATAATATATATAGAGTTGATAAGTTGAACATATTAATAATAAATTTTGACTTGCATTCACAAGCTTTCATAAACAAGTTAATTAAAAGAAATATAAAATATTATTATGGTTCTTGCTCAAGGATATCAGAGAAATTATTATGGATTTCCATATTTTGTAAAAGTGTGTGTGTACATATGTATGTATATGTGTCTCTATATTAACATTCATATATATGAATATGTGTGTGTGTATATTACTGATGGCCATGACATAAATGAAAATAGAGGAAGAAGTAGTAAAATTATTGAACTATTTCCTTTGGAAATATTAAAACTATTTTAAATACTAAAATATAGTTTTATCCATTCATACAGCAAATGGTGCTATTTGAGTTTCTTAATATAAGCATCTTATGTAAGAATGCAATGTTCTCATCAAATTTCAGCTCCCAGTGAAGCCCCAACAGCAGTAGGAGTAAAAGTCTTATCATCTTCTGAGATATCTGTTCATTGGGAGCATGTTGTAGAAAAAATAGTAGAAAGCTATCAGGTGAGTTCAATTTTTATCAAACTGAAATACATCTGCTCATAATTATCAGCATATGTTTTCAAATATGTTGCATCTTTCAATGTTCTGTGTCCTTCTGATTTATGTGACAACACTATATTTTCTGTGTTCAATATGTTGGATATTTATTAATTAATTATTATGAGTAAAGTGGAGATTTCCAACCAACTTAATCTATGAGAGATGTAGAGTCCTATGTGTAAGTAAACAATTGACCAAAATAAAAACTAAAGTAATAACACTCAGGCTTAAACATGATCTTTTGAAACAAATGTTCTCATTACATCTGGTGAATCTCAAGTGTTTGGGAAATCATTTTGGTAATTTAAAATATTTATCATATTTGACTTGACTCAGTAGTTCCACTTCCAAAAGGCTCTCCTTAGGAAACACTTCTAAATATACTAAATATGTATCCCATTATATTATATATGAAGGCAGAAAATTGGCAAACTCAAAATATCACAAAGGTAACTTCCTTTGAAATAAGACTTAAAAGAGTAGTAAGAATTAGCCAGCAGGAAAGGGGAGGACTTGTTTTAGTCAAAGGAAATAAGACCTGGGAAATTAAAACTAGTTTGGTTGGGATCTTTATTATGAAATTTAGACTCAATTGTGTAGGAAAATTGAAGTCATCTCATAGCACAAAGACTGAAAATTAAGAGGAACTGACCTCATCCTACCTTTGCCAATGAGCAAATGGATGCCAAAGTGTTTCAGTGACTTGTCTTAGCACCAAGGGAAAATGTCAGACTGCCTAAAATTCAGATGTCCGGATTCCAAGTGCTATGCTTTATGCCAAATCACAGACTCTCTTTATTTTATTCAGTGAGTGGACGATAACTGACCTTCTGGAGCCGTGGCTGGTGAGCTGCCCACCAGCTCAATTTGCCCTCAGTTCTTGTGCTTCATCACACATCAGTAGAATATTCATTTCATGAGGGTAGCATTTTGTCTCTTTTGCTCTCAGTGTCAAGAACAGTGGGCATATCATAGGCATTAATGAAATATTCCCTGAGTGCTGATAGAAATACTGAATTATGGTCAAATAAAATGCTGCAATCTAAATTTCTCAAGACCATGTAACCACAGGAGCAGCCTAAGGTTTTAAGTTGCAAACATACTACCTAACAGGAAGATTTTTCTTGGTATCATAGGTTATGATTGGGGTAGTTAGATGTCAAAATGTTTTCAGATTAGTCTTGCAAACATTTAGCTGAACATTTATCATCAAAACTGTGGAGTTATAGAAGTGGACTGTGAAGATCCAATATTCATTACATATTAAACTTCCATTTACTGCTGGTAAAAAAGAAATGGGAAACAGAGAAATTCACTAAATATTACAAGCCCCTATAATAAACTAGTCCAAGGCATCTTGAGAGAACACATCAATATTTAGAGTTTTCAAGCTATATTTTAGACATAGATTTTCTTCTTTTTTTAATATTATTGCTTTCTAAGTAATAGGAGAAAAAAGATGAATACATACCGCATGCATTGTCAAAATGCTGAAGATACATTTTTCTTTGTTAAAAACATACCACCGAAATATATCTTGTCTTTGTCAAATAATTATATATTAACTATTTTATAACTTCTGACATGCAGATAACAAAAGATTGTATGTCCTTTGATGCCTGGCACCAGTGAATTTAGACAATAATCAGAATATATGCTCTTGATGGGGAAATTAGCTAAATTAAGGATTGCCAAATTAAATAGTCAGCAAAAAATAATCTTCAAATAATCTTTAACGGCTATGATTTCCTCAAATGACAAAAAACTGTATGCTAGCAAGTTTAGTTTCATGGATTTCTGGTGTTTAGCAACTCCACATTAGAAAATTATGAGGTTTGTTGCTGAGCAGACATGCATTTAATTTCTCAGCTCTGTTTCTTAGGAATTTTGTGGAATACTTATTCAAATTGTCTGAGCCCTAATTTCCTCACCTACAAAGCTGAGAGTAGTCATTGCCTCATATCCTTCCATCGTGTGGAAGAAATTAAATAACCCACACTTAATGTTATTCCCTTTTTCATGTCATTGGACATTTGAAGAAGACAATGATGATGTTAATAATGATAACTGATAATATTTGTTAATTCTTATTATATTAAACATTTAATTAAGCTCATCATTTTGAATCCACACAATCACAAGGAATAAATACTATTATTTTTTTCCATTTTAAAGATGAAGAACTTGGAGGTTTAAAAACATTTATCTTAGTAATAATTGGTATATCCTGACTTGAACCTAGGTCCTGCCTCTCCAGAGAATAGTTAAAAGTGTTGGAAGTAAATCACAAAAGTATTATTGTCATTTGTTCCTTCTTAAAAAGCCTTTACATTTTTCACACAGAGCCTTGAATATCAAAGAGTCAAGCATGACAGTTTAAGAGACAATCCATAACATTTATTCTCCTCTAAGAAAATGTTCTTTACGGGGGGAAAAGCTTGGCTCGCTATAATATGGTTATTGTTTCTGTTTTAAAATATGAAGGAAAAAGTCAATGATTTAACAAGACAGATGATCATGAAAGCTAATACTCCACTACACTTCCTATGAAAATGTACTATGGGTATAAATTATAAAGAAACAGAAAAAAAGCAAATTAATAAGATAAATGAAAAGCTGTGTGATTGACCCCCATCTCAAGGTTAATTTCCTGAGATTTAAGTGAGAATTGTAGGCAGTTGGAATTAAAAATGAACCCTTGTGGTTTTAAGTTTGTCTTATAGAAAGTTCAAGTTTTATTTTCCTCCCCGCCTCCATCTGTCCCACCTTGGCTAAAGAGCTCACCACTTCTAACCTTGATCTTAATTTCCTGCAGTGTAAGTGAACTAGAAGAATTCAAGAAGTGTTTCTTATCAAAGGCATATTAGAACTCTGGGCTCCTGCTCAGGAATCCACAAAAGACTTAGTTTACTTACCCAGCAGGTAAAGAATTCCCTTAATGAAAACAAGCACAGTGTGCTATCAGGAATAACAAAAAGCCTCTTAGCAGCTGAATGAGAGATTAATGAAGATGATTGATTATTCTTAAAAGATTATCAATCCTGAGTAGTTTACTCAGATGTCTTAAAAAGTCAAATTATTGTGGAGAGCAGACGCTCATGTTAGGAAATATGGTATTTTCTTATTTGGAGAAGGCATGTATCTTCATCTGATCTCCTAAAAGGAAAGTCAGACATAGGTGTAGAAAAAGTTAGTGATTTTGCTGTTGTTACTGTTGCTTATTTGTTTGTTTTAAATATGATCTCAGGGAGTAAATAAGAGGAAAAAGCAGAATGAACAGAAAAGTGAGAAGCTAGGTTAGAAAAATGCTTTATCATCTTGGCAACCACTGTGGGCAACTGATACTCCATCCCTTGGGATCTTTGAGGAACATCATAAATGTGGTTCAAAACTGACCCACATGGGATGAAAGGGGAAGCTTTCAACCACTGTAATTGCCCACAGATTAAGAATGGCCCCGGGGCACCACCTCTCTTCCCTGCATGAAGGGCAGGGCAAAGTTCACACTGCAACATCAAGAATGATACAAGACAGGAAGTGAGAGTTTAGTGGAAATAGCAGAGGAAAAATGCAGGTAGTACTTACGGGAAGCTGGTTGAAGCCTGCATAGAACTGTTTAGTTCTTGAACCAATGGCTAAAATAAAAATGAACTTTGCGTAGCTTCCAAGAGGTGTTAAGAATACAGATTTTGAAAGATTTATATTACTGCTCTTCTTAAGCCATAGAATGTACTAATGCATGACTTAGTCTGCGATCTGGATGCTATCAAGCTATTATACAACATCTTTTAGAGGTTGAACTTTTTGTTGCAGAACCTCAGTTTTTATTTAAGTAACTATATTTAGATTATTTTCTGGAAAACTGTATTAAATCCATAACAAAAGAACATTCAGTTGTCATGTCCAGACAACTGGGATGTGATCCCAACTCTTTGTGATCCCATCCATCAGTTCTCCAGGCCAGAATACTGGAGTGGGTAGCTTTTCCCTTCTTCAGGGAATCTTCCCAACCCAGGGATTGAAACCAGGTCTCCCACATTGCAGGTGGGTTCTTTACCAGCTGAGCCACAAGGGAATCCCAGGAATATTGGAGTGGGTAGTCTACCCCCTTTCCAGAAGATCTTCCCAACCCAAGAATTGAACTGGGGTCTCCTGCATTGCAGGTGGATTTACCAACTAATCTATCAGGAAAGCCCATTAAATCTATAACAAAAAAATATTCAGTTATCACAAGACATTTTTTCAGAAATTTAGAATTTGAAGGAGAGAATTTGGAAATCTGCAACAAAAGTTTACTACTGAAGTAGAAAATAACAATGGAGCAAATCTAATTTTCAAAAGTGCTAAATGTTTTTAAGCACTACCATAATTGTAACATCTAGGTCTTTATTTATTTATTAAAATTTATTACATTTCCCTTGGAAGGAATATAACTACTATCTTTATTCAAAAGTGGTGTTGTTGTAGCTCATAAATGTATGGAAAGTATAATTATTCTTTATTAAAAGTATGAGTTAGTCCTTTTTCTGAGGCTTTTCTTTTCAGCTTTCCAATATTGTTACAAAGAGTCAATTTTCTTGGGATGAAATTATACACTTAGATTATTCCATCAAAGATATTAGTAATCTATGTAGACTTAAACGTTTTGATTCTTTTTTTAAAGATCTGTGAAGGCAAAAACATGTTTGCTTGGTTCACTACTATATTCCCAGCACCTAGCACAGTAGCTGGTACAAGGTATACACACAATAAATATTTATTCAATGAATGAATGAGTGCCATACATCCACTGCAGTCATCTGTACATCATGTTCAAAATAATTAATATTTGTCCTCAAGCAATTTATAATCTAGTAATAGCAGAGACCAGTAATGATGCAATTCCATAATTGTTTAATAAACACTAAGATAGATTAACACTAGACATGGAGTGTTGTGCAGATTTTAGGAACATGTAAATAAAGAGTTAAATTTACATAATACCACAGCATGCAATAGAAATAAATACACCATATGTTGCTCTAGCACGTGAAGATGAATTTATGGTCTATTGCAGCAGCAGCAGCATCCTTAAAGCCACAGCAGCCGCATCTATTTGTTCATTTTTACACTAGCTTGTTCAGGCTGTCTTTTGGTCTCCCTAGTGATCAGTCAAAAGCCATGCCTTTGTTCTGCTCCATTACTGTGGGTTCGCTTCATTCCAAGCAGTTTTCTCTCAGGTTAAAGTTGGGTCTTCACCTCAAAGGGCAACTCACGGCAAGGATCAAAATGCAGTCGCCCAAATTGTCTATTTGGAAATTATCTCTAAGTGCATGGTCAATGGCTAGTTCAGATAAAAAAAAAAAAAATACAATGCCATATTTTATATAGACTGTTTAATTTAGAATTGTTTGAAAATATTTCAATTTATATGTAAATGCATGATTTAAGGAGAGAGCTTATTCAACCAAAATAATTTTGTATCCGGTGCTTTCATTAGTAGATGCTTAAAATACTGTAAAAATGTCATTCAAATCTCATATTATAAAATAAGGAAATCAGAGGTTATTTTGCATACTCATTAACTCTCTGGGTTCCCTAGTTACCACGGCATAACTAAAGCAATGCTTAAGTTTATTGGGAATTTCAGTGGAGACCGTGTAACATAGATCTGTATCAAAATCAGATGAATATAGTAATTAGACACTTAGGATATAGATGCAAAGAGTAAATTAAAGAAAATTTGTTCTTTCCTTCTTTATTGCCAAAACGCCTCATGGAATTTTGAGTAAAATGTGAAAAAATTTGTCACTGTTAAGTCCTTATTTTAGTGCTTAGTATCTTAGGAATATTTAGTTAAAAATCTTCTCTTTTCTTTTATGGTTTATCACAGAATATGGAAAAGAATATAAAAAAATAATGTATATATGTATGCAACTGAGTCACTTTGATGTACAGCAGAGGAGGTTGGCACAACACTATAAATCTACAATGCCTTAAAAAAAAGTTTCTCCTATTTAAACTGTATAGAAAAGTTGTGATATTGGAATGAAGATTGTGAAAGGTAGTCTCAGTCAACAGACATCCATATAAAAGTCCCTGAAGATCAGGGGCTTCAGTTTTGATTGCTATATAACAAAGTGTTGTTCTTTAGTCACTAAGTCGTGTCCGACTCTGTGACCCCATGGACTGCAGCATTAAACAAGGTAAATGGTACTATTCCAGACTTGTTGAGAAAATAATACACGTGAATGATCCTGCTTTAGTACCTGGCATTTCATTGGAATATAAATGTGCATTTTATTTCTCTTCAGCCAAGCGGTGGAGGAGGCCTTACATGTCACATAGTTCAAATGCCCACTGAAATGTAGCTGTCTTCCTCTTTCTCAGATGAATGTAGGCACTGCCTGAATGCTCCCAGCATGAGGAAACTCATGCCTTCACAAGGATACATAAATCTTTTCTCTGCCATCTGACTTTGGAACCACTTGGTATAATTCTACTTCCTCAATTCTGAGCCATCCTTGGTCAGAGAGCAGAAAAGCCAAAGAGATTCTATCAAAACTCTTAGGAGAAAATGTATTGACATCAGAAAATATGAGCACTAGTCAACAAGATAAAAATATATCAAAGGAAACCAATCAGAAATTAATAACTAGCCTTTTTTTAAAAATGTGCTCATTTTGTTACTATGGAAATTTGAGCTGTCCAGTTCCATTTTATAATGGCTTCATATGGGTTTATGTAAAACAAAATTTCAGAATTATATCAATATTAAATTTTATCTTATTGGTTAATTGTGAAATTAAAATCTCATTGTTTTACAGACAGGACATTTAAAATATAAAATAGGTAAACTTATAAACAAGTTTTATTTTTATTTATAACAGATATAATTATAGATTTTTTAATCAAAAATTTATTTGAGGAATGAAAATTATAATTCATGGCTTCAACTTAAAATTTAAGAGCCCATGAAGGGTGTCATTGATGTGCTAGATGGTAAAAGTAATCATTTCTAATCACCACATGAATGAAATCTTTAAAAACATTTTAAAGATAGTTTCTGCAACCAGTTATTAGGTATAATATTTCTTTGATAGCTGGTCTCTATATAGGTTCAAAGAAGATTCTTTTACCTATTTCTGAAATAAGCTAGCTGAAAATAATTATGCTAGCCTGTTTTAGACCACGTGGTTGTTTTTATCAGTGACCCTTAACAAATTTGCAATCATATAAACAGAAATAAAGCAGAAAACCAATGATATAAATTATTGTGTCAAATGCTTCTAAACAAGACCAGTTTTATGTTTTGAGAGCAAACCTTATGCAAAGTTTTTTGTTTTTTTCTCTTTTTTCATCTGTGTATGGCTATTTCAGGCCTTGAAGTGAGGCTTTAATTTGCTTTCGACATCTTTAATCAGATCTGCATTATGTGCTTTGCCATAGTCTAAGACTGATAGAAATGAAACAGCAAGTAACATTTGAGAATCTGATGCCCAGCCATCATCAATGGTGTCATAACAAGTTGAAAAGAATTTTTTACAGCTGAAGTGTCTGAATCATGAAAAAACTTTACTTAACTTGCATGTTTGCAGATTCGGTACTGGGCTTCCCATGACAAAGAAGCAGCTGCACACAGAGTTCAAGTTGCTAGCCAAGAATACTCGGCCAGGCTGGAGAACCTTCTGCCTGACACCCAGTATTTTGTGGAAGTCAGGGCGTGCAATAGTGCAGGGTGTGGACCTCCCAGTGATATGATTGAGACCTTCACCAAGAAAGCACGTGAGTCTCAATATCTGCATTACATACTTGCCAAAATTCCCAATTGATTGAATGATACAGTTACAGGTGAGAGAAATTTACTACCTAGCAATCTGAGCACATTTGGGTTTCAATTTTAGCCTTTAAAATCACACAAGTTTTAAAATACAACAAAAACAAATGAAAACATTGTTAGTTATTGTAGATGAAAAATGTGGCAAATACTTTCACTAATTAATATCCATTTCAGAAATAAAATTGCAGAACCTCCTTTTCTAAAGACTATCCACAAAATCTTGCATCATTAGATAATTAGTTTATTATTTTAAACTTGACTTTATAAGAATGCATCAATAGCATGAGAAAATGAAAACTGTGTAGTTTTTCTTTGCTTTGATTTATGTCATCATTGTACAATGCAAATGCAAGTCAAATTTTGAAGTATTATCTTCACTATCTTATTACTGTATGTTCTCATTGTTAATATAATAAGACCTCCTGCCCTGCTCACATTTTCTGCTCATCCTCATCTCCCTGGCTTCACTATGATAGCTCCTTCTTGAAATTAAGTTGAACAAATAGAAGAAGAGAATTTATATTCAGAATCCTGGGAAGTTTCACAAGAATTTGAAGACATTATTACCATTAGAGTTTGGAAATTTATTTGGGTGAAAAGATAGTCCTAATGGTATAACAGAGCATGGAGGTAGGATTCAGACTTTGGTATCAAAGAGGGGTTTCAAATTTGTCTCTATCACTTACTCAATTGTGTATGGGTAGACATATTACTTCAATATTTAAACATCAACTTTGTAATTTATAGAAAGAGAATTCATTCCTTTGTAATTTTTCCAATTTATTAATTTATCAAAAGTATGCTATGTGCCCTCGACAGCTCTAGTTATTGAGGGTAGAGAAAAGATCAAGCCAGACCCAGATCCTCTTCTCACAGAATTTAACAAACTAATGGAAAGAGAGGGAGAGAGAGAAGGAAGGAGAGAAAAATATGACAAATAAATATGATAACATCAAATGACAGAGCAATAAATTAAATAGATAATAAGGGAGGAGGAGACCAAGATGGCAGAGCAGAGGACTTGAGCTCACTTCCCTCAGTGAACACATCGAAAACACACCTACATGTAGAGCAATTCTCTCTGAAAACAAACTGGAGGCTATTGGAAATACTCTTGTACAATCAAGGCTCATAAGTAAGATCCACATAGAATCAAGTTGAAAGGGAGAAGTAATCAGGTTGGGACCATAGCCCTAGTAGGGGACATAGAAGTGGAAGGGGGATATCCCAGACTCAGAGATCCTCCCTGGAGAGTGGTTTGAGCCAATCTAATGTTTCCCAACTATGGAGTCCAGCACCAGGAAGATGAGTCCCAACAGCAGATTTCAATACTGGTGGGACTTACAAGATGGCTGTAGAAAAATAAAATCTCATTCATGAAGAGAAAAATCTGCTGGAGTGATTTCCTGGGACAGCCCCAGCATATGTCCCAGCCTGTACCAGATGCCTTCTTCAGAACAACTCCCCAGTAAAACAAAGGCTACATTGCCAAGGAGATTGTGCAACTGTGGGGGATAGAACTGGCAAAGAACAAGCACTGGATCTGAATGGAGCAAAGAAAACCATTGCTTGTGCTCACAGAGGCTGTGAATTGGGAGCTGTCTCAAGCTCTGACTGTCTTGCCAGGACCATCTTATCACATGCTCTAGCCTGCTCTGGGCACCCACTCTAGTACCCTTGCTCTAGGAGTGCTTAGCCCTGGGGGCAAAGATGCCGTTGCTGGGGGGAGAGGGAGAACACATTTAAAGGGAATGAAATCAGCTTAAACTTGACCCTCAAGCCTTCTGCTCCAGCACCTTGGGACCCAAAACTGCCCCCAGTAGAATGGTGATGGCCACTGAACATAGGAAAAGTTCCAGCTCCCACCTACCTTTGGATAGAGCGCTTCCATTTCCAGCCCCATATCCCACCAGCATGCCCTAGGAAAATATGTGATCTGTGCTAATTATAGATCCAGCTCTCCCACCAAAGCCACTGGGCATACGCTGACTGATAGAGCAACTAAAACATAGGAACAAACTTTCAAGAACTGGATAGAAATACAGTTGAGCTATTTCAAATACTAAAAGATGACACTGTTTAAGTGCTGCACTTAATATGCCAGCAAATTTGGAAAATTCAGCAGTGGCCACAGGACTAGAATGGCTCAGGTTTCATCTCAAACCCAAAGAAAGGCAATGCCAAAGAATGTTTAAACTGCCTCACAATTGTGCTCATTTCAAGTTCTAACAAAGTAATGCTCAAGATCCTTCAAGCTAGGATTCAATAATACATGAACTGAGAACTTCCAGATGTACAAGTTGGATTTAGAAAAGGCAGAGGAATGAGAGATCAAATTGCCAACATCCATTGGATCATAGAAAAAGCAAGGGAATTCCAGAAAAAATATTTACGTCTTCCTTGACTACACTAAAGCCTTTAACTGTGTCAGTTCAGTTCAGTTGCTCAGTCGTGTCCGACTCTTCGAGACCCCATGAATTGCAGCACGCCAGGCCTCCCTGTCCATCACCATCTCCTGGAGTTCACTCAGACTCACATCCATCGAGTCCGTGATGCCATCCAGCCATCTCATCCTCGGTCGTCCCCTTCTCCTCCTGCCCCCAATCCCTCCCAGCATCAGAGTCTTTTCCAATGAGTCAACTCTTCGCATGAGGTGGCCAAAGTACTGGAGCTTCAGCTTTAGCATCATTCCGTCCAAAGATATCCCAGGGCTGATCTCCTTCAGAATGGACTGGTCAGATCTCCTTGCAGTCCAAGGGACTCTCAAGAATCTTCTCCAACACCACAGTTCAAAAGCATCAATTCTTCGGCGCTCAGCCTTCTTCACAGTCCAACTCTCACATCCATACATGACCACAGGAAAAACCATAGCCTTGACTAGATGGACCTTAGTCAGCAAAGTAATGTCTCTGCTTTTGACTATACAATCTAGGTTGGTCATAACTTTTCTTCCAAGGAGAAAGCGTCTTTTAATTTCATGGCTGCAGTCACCATCTGCAGTGATTTTGGAGCCCCCAAAAATAAAGTCTAACACTGTTTCCACTGTTTCCCCATCTATTTCCCATGAAGTGATGGGACTGGATGCCATGATCTTTGTTTTCTGAATGTTGAGCTTTAAGCCAACTTTTTCGCTCTCCTCTTTCACTTTCATCAAGAGGCTTTTTAGCTCCTCTTCACTTTCTGCCATAAGGGTGGTATCATCTGCATATCTGAGGTTATTGATATTTCTCCCGGCAATCTTGATTCCAGCTTGTGCTTCTTCCAGTCCAGCGTTTCTCATGATGTACTCTGCGTAACTGTGTAGATCACAATAAACTTTAAAATTCTGAAAGAGATGGGAATATCATACCACCTTCCCTGCCTCCTGAGAAACCTGTATGCAGGTCGAAAAGCAACAGTTAGAACCAAACATGGAACAAGGAACTGGATCAAAATTGGGACAGGCGTAGGTCAAGGCTGTTTACTGTCACCCTGCTTATTTAACTTCTATGCAGAGTACATCATTAGAAGTTCTGGGCTGGATGAAACACAAACTGTAATCCAGATTGCCAGAAGAAATAACAATAACCTCAGATAGGCAGATGCTACCACCCTTATGGCAGAAAACAAAGAGGAACTGAAGAGTCTCTTGATGAAAGTGAAAGAGGAGAGTGAAAAAACTGATTTAAAATTCAACATTCAAAAAACTAATGGTATCCAGTCTGATCATTTCACAACAAATAGATGGGGAAACATTGGAAACAGTGAGAGACTTTATTTTCTTAGGCTATAAAATCACTGTGGGTAGTGACTGCAGCCATGAAAATAAAAGACGCTTGCTCCTTGGAAGAAAAGCTATGACCACCTTAGATAGCATATTAAAAAGCAGAGACATTACTCTGCTGACAAAGGTCCATCTAGTCAAAGCTATGGTTTTTCCAGTAGTCATGTATGATGTGAGAGTTGGACCATAAAGAAGCCTGAGTGCTAAAAAATTGATGCTTATGAACTGTGGTGATGGAGAACACTCTTGAGAGTCCTTTGGACTGCAAAGAGATCAAACCAGTCAATACCAAAAGAAAGCAAGCCTGAATATTCATTGGAAGGAATGATGCTGAAGCTGAAGCTCCAATCCTTTGACTACCTGAGGCAAAGAGCTGACTCATTTGAAAAGACCCTGATGCTGCAAAAGATTGGAGGCTGGAGGAGAAGGGGACAATAGAGGATGAGATGGTTGGATGGTATCACCAACCTAACGGACATGAGTTTGAGCAAAGTCCTGGAGATAGTGAAGGACAGGGAAGCCTGGCATGCTGGACTCATGGGGTCGCAAATAATCAGACATGACTGAGCAACTGAACAACAAGAAGTGTTTCACCTAATTTCAGAGTCTGAGAAACTTAAACCTGAATACATAGGAATTAGGAATAGTTTAAAAGAATAAGGAAAAATCTCCTTAAAAAATGACTAATAAAAAGAGGTAAATAATTTACCAGATAGAGTTTGTCATTAGTAATAAGAATACTAACTGAACTTGGGAAAACAATAAATGAAGACAGTGAAAATCTTAACAAGAATTAGGAAATATAGAAAGGAATAAGTCACAACTGAAGAATACAATGACTGAAATGAAAACTAGATGGAATTAGCAGCAAACTATGTGATACAAAAGATCTGGAAGACAGAATAATGGAAATAACCCGATCAGAACAGCAAAAGAAAAACAGACTTTAAGGGACTAGTTTAAGGGACCTCTGTGACAACATCAATCATAGCAACATTTTTATTATAGAGCGTTCCAGAATAAGAAGAGAGAACAGGGCCAAAATATATTTGATTAAATTATGGCTGAAAATTTCCAAACCTGAAGAAGGAAAGAGATATCCAGATACAGGAATCACAGAGAATTCCAAACATGATGAACCCAAGGAAACCTAAGACATATTATAAAGAAAATGGCAAAAGTTAAAGAGAGAATTTTAAAGTCAGTAAGAGAGAAATTTAAAAAATCACATACAAGGGAACCTCCATAAGACTATTACCCGACATTTCTACAGAAACTTTGCAGGCCAGATGGGAGTTACCTAATATATTTAAAGTGCTAAAAGGGAAAAACCTACAAACTAGGATACGCTGTTTACTATGGTTATCAATCAGAATTGAACAAAAGATAAAATAAGCAAAAACAGAGTTTATCAATACTAAATCAATCTTACAAAATTTTTTAAAGAATCTTTTCCAAGTGGAAAAGACAAGGCTACAATAAGTAGTAAGAATTGATAGAAAAGAAAAAAATCCTACTAGTAAAGTCAAATATATAGTAAAGGCTGTGGATCGAGCACTTGAATAAGCAACTATGAAGATTGTAAAAAGAAATTATAAAATTAACTATAACCACAATAGACTATTAAGGGTTAAACATGCAGAAGTGAAATATGACATCAAAACACAAAACTTGCAAAGGGGGTTTAAAAAGTAGATATCTTAGAATGTGTTTGAACTTAATCAGTTTAAGACAGACAGATATATTCATAGGTCAACATATATGAACTCCATGGTAAGTACAAATCAAAACCCACAATTATACACACAGAAAAACTAGAGAGATAGGAACACAAGCATGCAAATAAAGAAAATCATCAAACCACAAGGGAAGAAACTAAAAGAACAGAGAAGTGCAGAAACAACCAGAAAACAAGTAACAGAATGGCATTAAGTACATGTCTATCAATAATCATTTCAAATGTCAATATGCTAAATGTTCTAATCAAAAGACATAGAGTGAAAAAAAAGACATAGAGTGAAAAAAAAAAAGGCATAGAGTGGTTGATTAAGTAGAAAAAAAGCCCCGTGTATTTGATACTTTCAAGAGACTCACTTTAGAGCTAAAGATACACATATACTGAAAGTGAGGAGATGGCAAAGATATTTCATGCAAATGGAAACTAAAAGGGACTAGGGTTACAGGATTCAGAGGTACAAGCTGCTGTATATAAAATAAATAAGCTACAAGGATATATTGTATGGCATTGATATACAATTACATAGCTGCTATTTTATAACTTTTTAAAGTGGTATAATCAAAAATATGAATCACTGTTGTACACCTGAAACTAATATGGTAAATCAACTACAATTCAATTAAAGATAAGTTATACATAAAACCCAAGAAATAACCAAATATGAACATTTAAAATGGCTTGGGTGGGAGCCAAATTCTAATCGGATAGTTGGGAATGTCCTTTTAGAGAAGACCCTATTTGACCTAGGATATGAGTAATAAGAAGGAGGACTTTGCTGAGGAGATTCTATCAGGCAGAGAAAATAATGAGTACAAAGCCTTTACATGAGAGGAGTTTGGTGAGTTTTAAGTGTAGAAAAGACAATGGTTCCAGCTCTGAACTGTGGAGGAGTCATATGAAGCAGGGTCTTACAGATAATAGTAAGGAGTTTAAACTCTAAGTGTCATAAGAAATCACTGGACAATTTTAAGGCAGAGAGTGATATCACATATATATATATATATATATATATATATATTTAATTTTCTGCCTTCTGGGTAAACAAGGAGCATGGTAGAATAAGAGTGAAAGCTGTATAGCCAATTAGGAGACCTTTTTTAATATTCAAGGAAGAGCTGATGGTGACCAGAGATAGAAAGGGATAGAAAGAAGCAGAAAATTTTCTGCAGGCAGAGTTGATAGTTTTCAGCTAATTTGTATGTTGGCAATGAATGAAACAGAAGATTGAATAGATTTTGGCTTGAAACATTGGGAGTTTGGTTGTGCCATTTAGTAAATTTGGGAAATAGAGAAAGGTAGATTTGAAGGGTACATAGTAAATGTCTGTCTTGATTATATTGCATTTGGGAAACCCTTTAGACATTGAGGAGGATATAGGAAGTTGGACACATATCTGCACAAGTTGAAAGATTACCTTGAGACAGAATTGTATGTATTTAAAGCCATAGGCCCAGATATAAGGTTTGGGGAGATTTATACATAGAGGAGAGATGAGTTCCCAGGATCAAGTCCTAAGTCTTCCCAACATTGGGAAACTTAGCAGAGGTCATGGAGCTAGCAAAGAATGATTAATGAGAAGGAGCAACCTGAGAGACAGGAGGAAAGATTATAAGAGATTATGAATTTAAGAAAATATATTCAAGAAAGAATTAGAAGGTTAATTCTCTGAAATGCTGTGAGATGTCAAACTTGAAAAGAATAAAAAAGTGACATTAGATTTGGCCAACTGGAGGTGACTGATGGCCTGGGGAATAGCAGTTTCTAAAGAGTGGTGGAAAAGAGACAACCAACTGAAGGTTGCTGAGAAGAGAATAAGAGATCATTATATTACCTTACCTCCCAGGGCCACGAGGTACATTAAATAAAACCATGGATGCAGAACACAGGGCCAAGCACGTAATACAGACATCAAAATCAGCTATTTTTATCCCCATATCACTATCAGTATTCTGATTCCTGATGTGATGCAGCTTGCAGAGCTGAAGTTGCATGTGGTTACCATCAGCAGCATGTTGTTACTTTCACAGCTCCAAGCCAGCCTCCGCGGATCATCAGTTCCATAAGGTCTGGTTCACGCTACATAATCACCTGGGATCATGTGGTTGCACTGTCGAATGAATCTACAGTGACGGGATATAAGGTATACAAAAGACTACTAGATTATTTCCTACACAAGCTTCATTCTTATAAAGAGTGATTGGTATTTGTTTTTTTTTATTGTTGTTTTGTCAAAACCCATCCAGCTCTTATTCTAGTTGTGTAGTGGAATCAGATGACATAGTGCTATGATAAATTTTGAAATGAAAAAAGATCTTCAGTGAATTCCAGGAAAATACAATGTCAAGTGAACAAAATAGAATAACTACTTTAATGAATAGAATTATTAGAATAATTAGTGTTTAAGGAAGAGAGGAAGAATCGATATTTGCTTGGCAGTGATTAAGATAATGTTGCCAAGCATATAGTGAATTCTTTGATGTATTGAGGCACCCTCTGTAACTGAACAAAAATGGAAAAAAAAGATTATTTCTATAAATTATTTATATCACTATCACATTTTTTAATGGATACCAAATTTTAGGAATAGTGTGAAAAATTCTAATTGTGAGGCAATTTTTTAGACTATTTCAATATATTGAAAGAGCCCTCATTTTATACCTTTATCATTAAAAAATACATTTTTAATCTCTACTTTAGATAGTTTCAAAAAATGAAATTCAGATGCTTAGCCTAAAATAAATAAAATCTATGTGATTTAAAAATAATATGGATTTTTTAGCTAGTTTACACATAGCTTCTTAATATTTTTTAAAATTATTATAAGCATATTTATTCAAATTTAGTATTAGGGAATTGGTTCACTATTACCCATTTATTAAATAGTTATATTCTGAAACTTTTAAAGGTACTCTATAGACCTGATGGCCAGCATGATGGCAAGCTGTATTCAACTCATAAACACTCCATAGAAGTCCCAATCCCCAGGGATGGAGAATATGTTGTAGAGGTTCGTGCACACAGTGATGGAGGAGATGGAGTGGTGTCTCAAGTCAAAATTTCAGGTAAGCACATTTTAATTAAGTACTCATAAGTTTCTAGGCCCATATGGGTTCCCAAGTACAAATGTGGGACTGATATTCCCACTAATATCAGTATTATTTGTAAGTAGATTTGAAATGCTAAAGATGCCCTGAAATTTAATATTTGTCCCCTTATGTGTCACAAAAGTACATTGGCAACATATCAGATACTTACTGATTATTATCTGAACATCAAAACACAATGGTATTTATTAAAATAATAAATAATAATATCCAAACTTATACAAATAATATTATCCAAAGATAATAATATCCAAACTTCTCTAATATCAAAAGAAAATTCATTGGACTACTATTAATATTTTCCTAACACTCTTTCCTTACCTTACATATATTAGCATAACAATAAGAAAGATAGTAGATGACAATTCTTCCTTTACCAATATATCTATTTGTCTCAGTATAGCTATTCCTTTTCTGAAAACTCTATTTTCACAGCATTGGTTAATTTGAAATAGATATGTAAGGCATTGATTTTTTCCTCTATTTGGATTTGTAAAATTCTACTAATTTTTAAAATTTTGTTGCTTTTCTCTCACTCTGTACACATGGTTTAGTTTATACTGGATTAAAATCAATGTTATTTTGAAAATTTTATGAGACAATGAAATTCTAGAAGATGCTAAATCAAAGATGGAGTAATTGATTTAGAAGAAAATTTGATGATATATAATTAAATAGATAAATATGCTATACATTAACCTAATAAAAAGTCCTTTAAAACAATGCTAGCATTTTTTGTCCAAACATAACTATACAAAGAAACTGTTGAATTAACATGAAATGTCAGATGTTAGGTAAATAGTACAATTCGAGACTTTAAAAAGATGTTTGGATTTATTTGCAAATTATTTAAATTATTTGCAATGAGAAAAGCATAAAAATACGAATGGAAATTTTATGTTTTCATATGAATTTAAATTATTTACATTAAAAACAATTTAGTTTAGACATTGTTATTATGCCTTTTTAAAAATTTAGAAATTTCAAAAAATGAAAGGAAAATAAAATAAATACTCATATTCCAAACACTCTAACTGCTTAACTAATGTTCAGTGGAATTTGCTTTAAGTTACCCTATAGACATTTGTAATTTCATGTGTGGGGTTTTATTGAATATATCCTGTCGTATCCAGATTTTATCAATTATGTTTCATGAACATGGAAAAATTCATGAGTTTTATTTAAAATCTCTGTAGCTCAAACGGTAAAGAACCTGCCTTCAATGCAGTAGACCCAGGTTCGATTCCTGGGTCTGGAAGGTCTTCATGGCAATCCAGTTGAGTATTCTTGCCTGGAGAGTCCCATGGACAGAAGAGCCTTGTGGGCTCAAAGAGTCGGACACGACTAAGCAACTAACACTGCGACTACTATTCTCTCAAACAAATGTGCAAAATTATCTACCCATTTCAGTTTTTTCTATCATAAATAATACTATTTTCACTGCATTTTTATAAATCTTTCTGCAGGTTAAATTTAAATAATCTTCCTGAAGGTTAAATTCAAACAATGAGTTAAAGAGTTTTACTTCTATATTTCAAATTTTCTTTGAAAATATGTATCAACTGTGTTCCTATTATTATTGTGTATGAGTGCATTTTCTACTGCACCACTCCAACATTAGTCTCTATCTTTTAAGTCATCACTATTTTGATAGGAGAACACGGCATCTTTGTATTTTTGAAACTTTTTCCAAATTTTGAACTTGGATAGCACACAGATTCAATAGCTTTACACTTAGAAGGGCTGTTTCACAAAGGGAAATTATTTTGAAAGTGATAAAATGCAAAAAATCCTGAGTAAGTTACTTTTGAAAACTGACCTTCCCTCTCTAGAAGCCAGACAGTGGCATGCTGTTGTTCTCTTCATTTTTACCCTTGATGTGTTCCTAATGTGAAGCAAAAGGTAATTTCTGGGATTTAAACTACAGAAGTTTGTAGCAGTGACAGTAGCATCAGTAGAGTTGTAAGAAGTGATGTTCTGGTAAATGTTGAACAATTGACCCTCTGAAGGAGGGAGGAAGCCCTGGTGTATAGTGTTTGCCAATTTTTATGATGTAAATATTTTCATCATGTCTGATTTCAAGCTTGCTACATGATGTCCCTAAACATGGAGTTGGAAGGAGGTGCTCAGGAGCACAAGTTTCCCTAGTGGCTCAATGGTAAAGAATCTCCCTACAATAAAGGAGATGCGGGTTCAGCCTCTGGGTGGAAAAGATCCCCTGGGAAAGGAAATGGCAACCCCCTCCAGTCTTCTTGCCTGGGAAATCCCATGGACAGAGGAGCGTGGTGGGCTACAGTCAATGGGGTCACAAAGAGTTGGACACTTGGCGACTAAACAACAAGCTCAGGAGGACACTGTGATAGGATTGTCACCATCCAGACACAATAGGCATAACCTCAGGAGCGCTGATGAAGATGAACTGCAGTAGAGTGATGAAAGTGAAAGTGTAATCCACACAGCTGGCAGATTCCTTACCAACTGAGCCACCAGGGAAGCCCGAGAACAGTGGAGTCCATAGCCTATCCCTTCTCCAGGGGATCTTCCCCACCCAAGAATCGAACCGAGGTCTCCTACATTGCAGGCAGATTCTTTACCATCTGAGCTACCAGGGAAGCCTAGGGAAGGGATTCCCTCCTACCTCAGTTGGTATAGAATCTGCCTGCAGTGCCCGAGACCCGGGTTCAATTCCTGGTTTGGGAAGATCCCCTGGTGAAAGAAGCAGCAACCCACTCCAGTATTCTTGCCTGAGCAATCCACCCGACAGAAGTGCCTGATAGGCTACAGCCCATGCGGTCGCAAGAGTCGAACATGACTTAGCGATTAAAACCAACCAAAGCGATGAAGCTGAGTATTTACTATCTTTGTTCTAATTTTTTTCAATTAACTAATAAGTTTACATAGTTTCAATGTTAAGAACTAGCATTTTAAACAACCGACTCACAAATTTCCTTAAAATGTAACAGTCACCTTTTGGCAGGTAGTATGGACCAGCTGCAGCACACCAAGTTTATAGTCTGATTTCAGGGTGTAAATGGCCCATGTACAGAAGACACAGAGTATGATTTTTTAGAAACTTGAAATATACTCAGAAGGGTTTCCTTTTATTGCTAAATAAAAGAAAATGTTTTTATTAATGCAGAATTTCTGTTATTTATCTCTTACTTTGGTCAGAACTGTACCGAAAAACCCTCAAAAACCTGTAGACCTAATATTAAGAAATATCAGGTATTTTATGAACACACCATTCTAGAATTTTATCATGTATTAATTTCAAGGTATTTGTAATGGGAAAAGCATTTGAATACATATGAAAATGTTAGACTTTTCGTTAAGTTTTAAAAACTCCCAGTACTTTCCTTTGTTTCAGTTTTTGTGCCTAAAATATGTCGCTATGAATATAATATATTGCTACATTTTCATGTCTATATGCATCATGCTTTTCATTCATTTTCTCATTCAAAAAATATACATTAAATGCCTAAAATACTTCAGGCATAATTTACATACTTAAAATGCTCTACCATTTATATATTTCCACATACTTTGGAGTCTACATCACAATCATCCCCCTCTGGCTATACTATAATTCTAAAATTTCTCTTGGCTTCCAATTTTGGCTTCCTATATGTAGTCCATTCTCTGTATAACAGCCAGACTGATCCTTCCAAACGTAAGTCAAATCATATAGCCTTCCTCTTAGAAAAACATCCCATAGAATAAAATCAAAATTCCTCACCACTCGCCTGTATAATCTGATCCACCCAAACACTCTTCCCTCAATTGATTTCGCCTGTGCTCCTTTAACCTTTTTTGCTTCTTGAACATACCAGCATTATTCAACCTTTAAACATTACTCAGCCTTTAAGCCTCCGTACTGTTCTTGCCGCTGTTTGGAATTCTGTGGATTTTGGCACTGCTGGTTATTTCTGTCATTTTTGTTTCTGCTCAGATGTCACCTTCTCAAGGAAGGATTATTATATGTCCATCAATGTAACATAGTCCCCTCCTCTAGTGCTTTTCATATCACATCATTTTTTCAATTTATTCATATTTATAGCTATTAGAATTATTTATTAATTTATACCTTTTATTGTCTATAACCTTACTTGTATCTAAGCTCTATGGGAGCAAGTTCTTGCCTGCCTTGCTCAATCCTTGAATCCTTAGAACTCAAGGGACATATCTGGCATATAACAGGGTATTAACAAATAATTGTTTAATTAGTTCATGGTTTCTGTATAGAGGAAGATTTAGTTATAAGAATAATTGGGGCAACTTAAACTGTAACTCAGACGTCTAGAATGTTGGGCGCATGATTTATGCCTTGCGAATCTACAAATTTGCTTCTAACAACGATTAAAACTTTGTATTAGAGATATTCTAGAAAATTTATTAGACACGGTAATCTGTAACTCCACTTATCTCTGACCTGAACACTGTCATCTGCTCTCTTAATAAATTATTCCATCAGATTGCTTATAGTTCACATAGAGGCAAACGTAACTCTGCAAATATTTCATCACAAGCATAATATGTCTGATACACTCTATATTATCTTTTAAGAATCCTTTGTTTTTATAGATCATTGTGAATGAAATTAAGAATCAAGTGAAATTTAACTATAAATTTTAATACAAAGTAATTTATCTTAATGGCAACCCACTCCAGTATTCTTGCCTGGAAAATCCCATGGATGGAGGATCCTGGTAGGCTACAGTCCATGGGGTCACAAAGAGTTGGGCATGACTGAGTGACTTCACTTCAGTTTACTTCTTCATGAAATATACACTTATAACATTTCAGAATATAAATTAACAATACATATCCACAGAGAAGCAGTATTTCATTACTGATGTGTCAATGTGCATATTTTGAGCTTTTGTTTTTATTTTAGTTTTAAACACACTAAAGCCATCTTAGTCAAATCAAGACTTTCAAGGACATTTTAGAGTTTGGACTACTTGAAATCAAAAAAAGTAGTTATTTTGAACGCTTTACAGTGGTAGTAATATGACCAGATATTTGCACTTGAAAAATTACTTTGTTGTTTGTGGAAAATATATACAGTAGGAGAGTAAGATATAAGGAGATGAATTACAAGGTTATTATCATAGAATGATTAATATGATGATGGTCTGGATTGGAAAGAAGGCAGTGGTAAAGTCTAGGGTAGACATCTTTTCTGCTTGATTTAAAGTTACTATGTATTTATTTTGTTGACTCTATGTATTCTAATAAATCTGCAATTTATCCTGATGTTACCATAGATGATGTGATCTAAACATTTAACCTATTTTTGTAACTCCAAGCTATTAAGTTAAACTACATAACCAAAGCCACTGACTTCAACACTGATGAAAAACACATTTTGTTTTTTCAGTTTGTTCTCTTCACAGTAGAGAAGTTAAAGGGCTAGGAAACCGTTCTCTAGTGAAACCTTTAGTCAGATGTCTGACTATGTTACTCACATGCTCCCTTCTCCACTGTCTATGTTTAATTCCTACTTTATGAAATTTAAATTTGTCATTAACATCAGCAATTTTGCAAATACCTTGGTAAGCATTTTCAAAACCAAAAATAGTCTGAGTGTCTAATTTTATACAATAGCCTGTATATATATCTAAGGCTTGCTTTAACCTGTCTTATTTAATGACAGGATGCCATTTACTTAAGTGATATCCATATCTGTACCCTTGTAAATGTCCTGTATCATTTGGAAAATACATTTCAATAAATAAGTTAGCTACTAGCCTAAAATTTTAAAATGGTGTATTATATCACAGTAAAGTTATAGTTGAATGCCAATTTTACAGGTTCATCATCATAAATTTAAAGTTTTATATTTGTGACTATGAGATAATCAAATATTGTCATTCAAGAAATGCTATCACTCAAACCATTTTGAAATAATCAAATATTTTTTTTTCCTTTGCTACATTCTGTGTGGGATGCAAGAGGGTGAATTCAACCTGTATATTTCTAGGCTGACAAATATCTTACATTTAAAATTACCTCTAAAATATAAATTCCTTTTATTATCATTCTATCATGACTACCCACTTAAAATGTTTTCTTATTCTACTGCAGTGCTTGACACTCCTAGTTTTGTAACAAGACTAAAATAAATGAGAAGTTATCTGAGCAAACTAATACTTTTTCACATCTTTATATTTGATTTAGAGACTGACTCAGTGCCCTGATCATTGTCAATGTATGAATGATCCATGTTTGTTTCAGCAGTTGATGGACAGGGTTAGGGACTCCCAGTAAAGAAGTTCTCAGAGGTTTACTTACCCTTCAGAAGCTTTGGGCAGTAATTCTAGGAGCAGATTTTGTCACTTTGTCAGACCATGGATAGCATCTCTCCATCTAAACTAATCTGGGTTCTCCTGAATCTTCTCCAAGGTTTTTATTTATTTATTTTTTAGTTACTAGTATGTTCACACAAATCCCAAGATATTTTGTTCATTAATTTAGTTGAGGACATAATTTGATTAGAAAGTTCCTCACTGGAATACATTATAAAAATAGAAGAGAAAATAAGAAATCATCCTCCAATATTTCAGTCCAGTGCAGTCACTCAGTCATGTCCAGCTGTTTATGATCCCATGGACTGCAGAACGCCAGGCTTCCCTGTCCATCACCAACACCCAGAGCTTACTCAAACTCATGCCCATTGAGTCGGTAATGCCACCCAACTATCTCATCCTCTGTCATCCCCTTCTCCACCTGCCTTCAATCTTTCCCAGCATCTGGGTCTTTTCCAATGAGTCAGTTCTTCGCATCAGGTGGCCAGAGTACTGGAGTTTCAGCTTCAGCATCAGTCCTTCCAAAGAATATTCAGGACGAATCTCCTTTAGGATGGACTGGTTGGATCTCCTAGCAGTTCAACGGACTCTCAAGAGTCTTCTCCAACACCACAGTTCAAAAGCATCAATTCTCTGATACTCAGCTTACTTTATGGTCCAGCTCTCACATCCATACATGACTACTGAAAAACAATAGCTTTGACTAGATGGACCTTTGTTGGCAAAGTAATGTCTTTGCTTTTTAATATGTTGTCTACGTTGGTCACAGCTTTTCTTCCAAGGAGCAAGCATCTGTTAATTTCATGGCTGCAGTTACCATCTGCAGTGATTTTGGAGACCCCAAAAATAAAGTCTGTCACTGTTTCCATTGTTTCTCCATCTACTTGCCATGAACTGATGGCACCAGATGCCATTTTAGTTTTCGGAATATTGAGTTTTAAGCTAACTTTTTAACTCTTCTCTTTTACTTTCATCAAGAGGCTCTTTAGTTTCTCTTCACTTTCTGCCCTAAGGGTGGTGTCATCTGCATATTTGAGTTTATTGATGTTTCTCCAAACAATCTTGATTCCAACTTGTACTTTATCCAGTCCAGTATTTCTCATGATGGATTCTGCATGTAAGTTAAATAAGCAGGGTAACAGTATACAGCCTTGGTGTACTCCTTTCCCAATCTGGAACCAGTCTGTTGTTCCGTGTCCAGTTCTAACTGTTGCTTCTTGACCTGCATACAGATTTCTCAGGCGGCAGGTTTGGTATTCCCATCTCTTTAAGAATTTTTCACAGTTTGTTGTGATCCACATAGTCAAAGGCTTTGGCATAGTTAATAAAGCAGAAGTAGATGTATTTTTGGAACTCTCTGGCTTTTTCAATGATCCAACGTGTGTAGACAATTTGATCTCTGGTTCCTCTGGCTTATCTAAATCCAGCTTGAACCTCTGGAAGTTCATGGTTCACGTACTGTTGAAGCCTGGCTTGGAGAATTTTGAGCATTTCTTTGCTAACATGTGAAATGAGTGTAATTGTGCGGTACTTTGAGCATTCTTGGCATTGCCTTTCTTTGGGATTGGTATGAAAACTCACCTTTTCCAGTCCTGTGGCCACTGCTGAGTTTTCCAAATTTGCTGGCATATTGAGTGCAGCACTTTCACAGCATCATCTTTCAGGATTTGAAATAGCTCAACTGGAATTCTATCACCTCCATTAGCTTTGTTCATAGTGATGCTTCCTAAGGCCCACTTGACTTTGCATTCCAGGATGTCTGGCTCTAGGTGAGTGATCATACCATCGTGGTTATCTGGGTCATGAAGATCATTTTTGTATAGTTCTTCTGTGTATTCTTGCCACCTCTTCTTAATATCTTCTGCTTCTGTTAGGTCCATACCATTTCTGTCCTTTATTGTGCCCATCTTTGCATTAAATATTCCCTTGGTATCTCTAATTTTCTTGAAGATATCCCTAGTTTCACATTCTATTGTTGCATTGATCACTGAAGAAGGCTTTCTTATCTCTCCTTGATATTCTTTGGAACTCTGCATTCAAATGAGTGTATCTTTCCTTCTGTCCTTTGCCTTTTGCTTCTCTTCTTTTCACAGCTATTTGTAAGGCCTCCTCAGGCAACCATTTTGCATCCAGTGAAAATAATTTTTCCCTCTGATAAAATTTACTCTCAAAACATTCCATATTTGTGTAACATATTTCTTCTGCAGAGCACTGATTCATTCAATGGACATCTACTGAACACCTGCAGTATGTCAGGCTATCGATAGGTTACTGGTTATAATTGGCAAGCCCTTCTGAAGCTTGCATGCAGCAACATGGATAGACTTGTAGATTATCATACTAAGTAAAGTAATTCAGACAAAGAAAGACAAATGTCTTATGATATTACTTATATGTGGATTCTAAAATATGATACAAGTGAACTTATTTACAAAACATAAAAAGACCTGCAAACATAGAAAACAAACTTATGGTTACCAAAGGGGAAAGGGAATGAGGAAGGAATAAATTAGAAGTTTGAGATTAACAGATACACATTACTTATATGTAACACAGATAAACAAGGACATACTGTATAGCACTGGGAACTATATATTCAATATCTTATAATAAACTGTAAGGGAAAAGAATATAAAGCATGTATGTTTGTACATATATACACACATAACTGAATCACTTTATTGTATACCAGAAACTAATACAACATTGTAAATCAATTTATAAAAATAAGGACACTAGTAGATATCAGGAAAATAAAGCACTAAGCCAAATAATAATGTTTATCTAGATATATACTTATTAAGGCCTGTAAGAAAAAAATAACAAGCTAATATAGAGAATAAAAGAAGTAAAACTGATTTAAATAAGATGTGCAGGTTAAGTCTCCTTTAAATATGAGATGTTTAGGCTGAAGCCTAAAAAGGAACTAGACAGACCACACAAATGAGGCTAAGAGTCACAGGGACAAAGAAGGAGCATGACATGTTCAAGAAGCTGAAAAACCAGTGTGACTGTTACATAGAGGAAGGGGATGAACTGGAGATATTAGCAGGGGCAAAGCCATAAATGGCCATGATTCCATCTCAGACTCATACTCTTCTCCTCTCATTCTAATTCTCTCCCTCTTCCTATCCTTAAAGGTTTTTGTCAGAAGTTTGTACTTTATTCTATGTTCAGTGGGAAAATATTGATGAGCCTTTACAAGATGAGTGATGCAATCTGATTTAAGATCATCTTTGCTATAGGGCTGAAAACAGTTAAAGTGGAACAAAAGAGGAATTGGTGGGGCTGGTGAGAAAATAGCAAGTTCGAAATCCAATCATTACAAGCAGATTCTCCTTCAGAAAGAATTGCTATATAAGATAGTTTAATTTTTTTATTGCTCTGAGATGTAAAGCAAATTGCAAGACATTTTCTAGGGTAAATGACTAAAGAAGACATTATATACAATTCAGAGGATGAAATGTACATTTTAGAATGTTTTTAATAAAAATTTTCAGGTGGAATATTAAAGTTAGAGATACTAATAAAAATATAAAGAATTCATAAGCTTGCTGGAAGAAAATGTCCATCTCATCTTGTTCAGCCCCTTCCCAAGGTTCGAAATTCCCTGCAGGACATTGATGGTTTATGCTCTATCAGCATCAGCTGAAACACTGTTAGTGATGAGGAGGAAATTCACTCATTTTAGAAGCAGTCTTGTAATTATCAAAAGTTTTAATCAACAGGTTATAAATGTCGATCAGTTCTATAATGATTGAATTAGTTTCCAAAAAAATTAAACTCACAGGATCAAACTATATATTGCTACAAAATTGTTTCTTTTCTCTTCTGAAAGTGAAAGATGGTACAGATTTAGGGGAAAAAATAAAAAACATCTCTGGATATTTTAATCAAGTATTTAATTAGAGTCTTAGAAAACAAAACCTTTTATCAAAACTGTGATCATTAATATCTCTGGCTTTAAGAAAAGTAACTAAAAGGAACCCAGTTGGTGGTCCTGTTCAGTTCAGTTTAATCACTCAATCATGCCCAACTCTTTGCTACCGCATGGACTACAGCACACCAGGCTTCCCTGTCCAACACCAACATCCAGAGCTTGCTCAAACTCATGTCCATCGAGCTGGTGATGCCATCCAACCATCTCATCCTCTGCCGTCCCCTTCTTCTCATGACTTCAATCTTTCCCAGCATGGGGATCTTTTCCAATGAGTCAGTTTTTTTTGCATCAGGTCACCAGAGTATCAGAGTTTCAACTTCAGCATCAGTCCTTCCAATGACTATTCAGGACTGATCTCCTTTAGGATTGACTGGTTGGATCTCCTTGCAGTCCAAGGGACTTTCAAGAGTCTTCTCCAATACCACAGTCCTTCTTTATGGTGCAACTCTCACATCCATACGTGAAAACTGGAAAAACCATAGCTTTGATTAGATGGACCTTTGTTGGCAAAGTAATTGCTTTTTAATATGCTGTTTAGTTTCTTCACAACTTTTCTTCCAAGGAGCAAGAGTCTTTTAATTTCATGGCTGCAGTTACCATCGGTAGTGATTTTGGAGCCCAAGAAAATAAAGTCTGTCACTGTTTTCATTGTTTCCCTTCTATTTGCCATGAACTGAAGGGACTGGATGCCATGATCTTAGTTTTCTGAATATTGAGTTTTAAGCCAAATTTTTCACTCTTCTCTTTCACACTCATCAAGAGGCTATTTAGTTCTTCTTCACTTTCTGCCATAAGAGTGGTGTCATCTGCATATTTGAGGTTATTGATATTTCTCCTGGCAGTCTTGATTCCAGCTTGTATTTCATCCAGTCTGGCATTTCACATGAGGTACTATGCATATAAGTTAAATAAGCAGGGTAACAAAATACAGCCTTGACGTTCTTCTTTCCCAGTTTGAAACAAGTCCATTGTTCCATATCTGATTCTAACTGTTCCTTCTTGACCTGCGTACAGGCTTCTTAGGAGGCAGGTAAAGTGGTCTGGTATTCCCGTCTCTTTAAGAATTTCCCACAATTTGTTGTGATCCTCACAGTCAAAGGCTTAAGTGTAGTCAGTAAAGCAGAAATAGATGTTTTTCTGGAACTCTCTTGCTTTTTTGATGACCCAACAGATGTTGGCATTTTGATCTTTGGTTCCTCTGCCTTTTCTAAATCCATCTTGAACATCTGGAAATTCTTGATTCATGTACTATTGAAGCTTAGCTAGGAGAATTTTGAGCAGTACTTTGCTAGCATGTGAGATGAGTGTAATTGTGTAGTAGTTTGAGCATTCTTTGACACTGCCTTTCTTTAGGATTGGAATGAAAACTGACCTTTATGAATCCTATGGCCACTGCTGAGTTTTCCAAATTTGCTGGCATATTGAGTGCAGCACTTTCACAGCATCATCTTTTTTGATTTGACATAGCTCAGTCGGAATTCCATCACCTCCACTAGCTTTGTTCATAGTAATACTTCCTAAAGGCCACTTGACATCACACCTCTGAATGTCTGGCTCTAGTTGAGTGACCACACCATCATGGTTATCCCAGTCCTTATGTTAAATGTGTTTTTTTGGAAATGTTAAATTAAATTTAAAAAAGAAAATAAATATGTTTTAATTTTAAAATGCTTTCATGGTATAGAAATTCATATTATTGAATCCATTAAAATTACAGGATAAGAAAACCTGCACATATTGAAGTTATATCTGAAAATATCTAAAAGGGAAATTTACCCGAGATATGGAAAATAATAATTAATATCACTTGATCACTAAGATTCAGAAATAACAATATGGCTACCATATTTAGTCATTCCCATATTTTGTTTTTCAGTTTTATGATAATATCATAATGGAAATAATTGTATACAGACCCTTTTTTATTTTTTTAATTTCCTAGAAAAGATTCCCAGAAGCGGAAATACAGGATTAAAGGGGAGGATCTTTCAAAGACTTGGTAGCCCCTGCTTGACAATTGTCAAATTGCTACTCAAATAGTAATGCCCACATTTCATTAAAGTTTCATTTCTTCATTAAAGAAGTTTTTTATATAAATTTATTTATTTTAATTTTCTGACTAGCATTTTGCTATTCAAAAATTTTATAAATTAAGCAAAGTTATTATTTTGTAATTTTTATCATTTGCTACCTAGATGATTAATATGTTTAATAGGTACTTATTGTATCAGTTCTTCTTAATTCTATTAGGGTTCATTTACTATTAATAACTTACTTTAAATTTTTATAACCAGTTTATCAAGATTTTAAACATTTTCATGCCATATTTGTAGCAAATATTTTTCAAGTTCAGTCACTCAGTCTTGTCCGACTCTTTGCGACCCCGTGGACCGACACCAACATCCAGAGCTTGCTCAAACTCATGTCCATCAAGCTGGTGATGCCATCCAACCATCTCATCCTCTGCCGTCCCCTTCTTCTCATGACTTCAATCTTTCCCAGCATCCGGGTCTTTTCCAGTGAGTCAGTTTTTCACATCAGGTGACCAAAGTATTGGAGTTTCAGCTTCAACATCAGTCCTTCCAGTGAATATTCAGGACTGATTTCCTTTAGGATGGACTGGTTGGATCTCCTTGCAGTCTAAGGGACTCTCAAGAGTCTTCTCCAACACCACATTTCAAAAGCATCAATTATTTGGTGCTCAGCTTTCTTTATAGTTCAACTCTCATATCCATACATGACTACTGGAAAAACCTTTGACTAGACAGACCTTTGTATTTAAATATTATTGACACTAGATTGGTTTTTAGTTTTAAACAAAATAATTAATTTCTACTATAAAAATTCTCAAATATTTAGTGCACATGAACAAGAAGTAACAGAATAATATATGTAGGTCTGTGTATGTGAAATTCAGAAAGAATATAATAAAGCAATTTTTTAAAAGGTATATATGTAAAACTTCCCCCAAAAGAGATTGATTAGCACAAAATTCAGCACAGTGCTCCAAAGGGCAATCAAGAAGAGGTTTATAGAATGGTGACAATGCTATTTATTTGCCGGCTGATAGGTATACAGACATTTTTTTGCTTTTTCTATATAGCATTAAAAAATATTAATTTACATAATTTATTTCAAAGTTGTAAAAGTTAAAAGAATTTTGGCACAGCTGAAGATTATTGAATTTGGTATTTTATAGGTCTGTATTAGTTAATTGACTTCCTGGTGGCTCAGACGGTAAAGCCTCTGTCTACAATGCAGGAGACCCGAGTTTGAGCCCTGGGTTGGGAAGATTCCCTGGAGAAGGAAATGGCAATCCACTCCAGTACTATTGCCTGGAAAATCCCATGGACAGAGGAGCCTGACAGGCTGCAGTCTATGGGGTCGCAAAGAGTCAGACACGACTGAGCGACTTTACTTCACTTCCTTAGTTAATTAGGGGCTGCCATAACAAAGTACCACAGACTGAGTGACTTAAACAACAGAAATGCATTTTCTTTCAACTCTGGATACTAGAAGTCTGAGGTGAAAGTGTTGACAGGTCTGACTTCTTTGGAGTCCTCTCTCTTTGGCTTGTAGACGGCCATCTTCTTCCCTGTCTTCATGGGTCTTTCTTCTGTATATATCTGTGTCCTAAATTCCCTTTCTTATAATAATACCAATTATATTAGACAAGACCCCACCCTCATAACATAACCCTGTTTTGACTTAATTACCTCTTTAAGAACTCCATCTCCAAATATAGTCATATTCTTAGGTACTAGGGATTAAGGTTTCAGCATATGAATTTTTAGTGGTAAAATCCAGTCCACAAAAAAAAAATCACTGGACTTTCAAGAGGAAAGCTTCCATGAGAAAGCATGGGTGAAAGTGTTATTTCTCTAAGCAATCTACACAGAACTTATATCCTAAAGAAAGGTGGCAAAACCAGAAGCAGTTGGGTAAGATAGAAGAGGGTTAAGGCCTATGTTTTCTTATTTATTTATTTATTTATTTCAATCCCAAACTCCCAGTCTACAACCTCCATTCTCCCCTGGTAACTACAAGTCTGTTTCTGTTTTGTAAATAATTTTATTGATAGTATTTTTCTTAAGATTCTGCATGTAAATGATATCATCTGATATCTGTTTTTCTCTGTCTGACTTGCTTCCCTTAGCGCAGTAATCTCTAGGTCTATTCATGTTGCTGCAAATAGGCCTTATTCCATTCTTATTAATGTCTGAGTAATATTCTGCTGTGTGTGTGTACCACATATTCTTTAGCCATCCATCTGCTGATGGACATTTAGATTGCTTCTGTGTCTTGGCTATTGTAGACAGTGCTGCAGTGAACACGGTGGTACATGTGTCCTTTTGATCCATGTTTTTCAATAGGCATGGCAGGAAAAGCCTGCTCTGATAGGGTAACAGTGGAAAAAATAATCAAATGAAGTGAGGAAATGATGCATGCAATTAATGGGCTTAAATAGGATAACAGTGAAAAAAATTATAAAAAGAAGTGAGGAAATGGCCCATGCAATTAATGGTCCAGGCAGGAAAAGTATTTCTGCAGTAACAATAAAAAGCCTCAAGCAAGAAGGTACACTTGATAGCTCAAGGGCAAGCAAGATCACATGCCTGGGGCTGAGCAAGCTATGGGGCCAGAGGACACAGCAAGTCTGAAGAGTTAGATAGGACCTGAATCATAACGAGATTTATGGATCTTGGTTGAGGACTTTGGAATTTACTCTAAATGTGAGAAGAAACCATTGAAGCATTTTAAGATGTGGACCGACATGATTAGATTCTTATTTTACAAGTTGTATTTTTTCAATTCTTTGGAAAGAGGTAGAAATTTTGTGAATTGTGGAGGAAATCTCTGTCACTATCAGGAAAGAAGGAGGGCAGGAAATAGCAGCCTAAAGGTGAGAGTCAAAGCAAGAGATGATGTCAGCTTTGACTCTGTGTGTGTGTGTGTGTGTGTGTTAGTCCCTCTGTCATGTCCAACTTTTTGTGACCCCATGGACTCTGGCCTGCCAGGCTCCTCTGTCCAAGGAATTTCCCAGGCAAGAATACTGGAGTGGATTGCCATTTCCTTCTCCAGAGGATCTTCCCAACCCAAGGATTGAAACTGGGTCGTCTGCATTGCAGATGGTGTCCTTACCATCTGAGCCATACTACTTGACTAAAGTGGTCACAGTGAAAGAAGTGAGAAATGGCTATACTCAGGATTTATTTGGAAGAAGACCCAACAATATTTTCTGATGAGAGAGAAGGTGAAAGAATTGGCATGACTCTTAAGAATTTAGGTTAACCAATAGAATCACCTACTGAAATGGCCAACAGAATATCTACTTCAACACAACCAATTGCTGAAAATAGATAATTGGAGAAAATAATTAGGAGTTCAAATTTTGATATGCTACTTTATGCTATGTCTATTAGACATCTAGGTATATAGATTTTAAAGCAATCATCTAGCCGAACAGAAACTAGCTGAGGTCAGATAACAAATTTGTCAGAAAACCAATCAGCACAACTGTGTAAGTATTTATAGCCCATACCAGCCTGATACAGAAATAGAGATAGCAGAGAGTTGGTGTTGCCCAAAACTGGTGCACTGCATGGTAATAGGAGATCAAGGGAAACAAGGATGTATTACTTCTAGTTAAAGAAGAATTTAAATAGCTGGACAGAGTGTTCATATCTATTAGGATATTTTCAGCTGTCAGAAGCAAACTCTCAACTCAAAATTGCTTGAGAGATAGGTAGGCTTTCCACCTTTGTGACATCAGTGTCTCAAACATATAATCAAGGACCAGTCACCCCACTCTCCCAGATTTGTCTTTTTGGGAGGTCTCAGGATTAGGTTCATTCTAAAGCTCATCTAAGGCTTCTGTGCTTGCATGATGGCTGCCACAGTGCTAGCAAGTATTTCATACAGACCTTATGACCTCCAATAAAGAAGAGTTCTGTCTCTTTTGAAACTCAATAAAAATGAAAGCTCTTTCCCAAAAGAACCTCAGAAAACCTTTCCTTATTATCTAGAACTGGGTCACATATCTACCTTTAAACTAAAAAAATGGCATTTGCATGATTGCTCACTGTGATAAAATTTACCACAAATCTGGGGATAAAAAATATCTTCCTTGAGGGGAGAACATCTGAACAAAACATGGAAATGTGTTGACAAGGAAGCAAAGAGAACATTTCAACTTTAACTTTTAACTTTTCAAAGTTAACTAACAAGGTAAATATACATGGAAATAGGGAAAGGAAGAAGAGGAAAGTAGGTCAAAGAGCAACTTCATAAAAATGCAGAAGAGGAAGGAAAGTTACAGGAAGGGTAGAAATTTAGCTTCAAAAGCAGAAAATTTAGGCAAGATTAATTTTTTAATTGAAATAAAAAGGAGACTTCACCAACAAGGATCCTGAGACTTAAACAAGGATTTAGGATGTCAAACAAGTAGCCGGAGAGTATATCAATAAACTGAGAGAACCCTAATCCAAAGTCAGTAAACACAAGTTTACTCTCGAAATTATATATGCGGCACTACCACTCTTAAGGAAACTGACCTAAATTAAATCCCTTATGATTATACAGTAGAAGTGAGAAATAGATTTAAGGGACTAGATCTGATAGACAGAGACCCTGACGAACTATGGACAGAGGTTCGTGACATTGTACAGGAGACAGGGATCAAGACCATCCCCATTAAAAAGAAATGCAAAAAAGCAAAATGGCTGTCTGGGGAGGCCTTAGAAATAGCTGTGAAAAGAAGAGAAGTGAAAAGCAAAGGAGAAAAGGAAAGGTACATCCATTTGAATGCAGAATTCCAAAGAATAGCAAGGAGAGATAAGAAAGCCTTCCTCAGTGATCAATGCAAAGAAATAGAAGAAAACAACAGAATGGGAAAGACTAGAGATCTCTTCAAGAAAATTAGAGATACCAAGGGAACATTTCATGCAAAGATGGGCTCAATAAAGGACAGAAATGGTATGGACCTAATAGAAGCAGAAGATATTAAGAAGAGGTGGCAAGAATACACAGAACTGTACAAAAAAGATCTTCACGACCCAGATAATCACTCACCTAGAGCCAGATATCCTGGAATGTGAAGTCAAGAAGGCCTTAGAAAGCAACACTATGAACAAAGCTAATGGAGGTGATGGAATTCCAGTTGAGCTATTTCAAATCCTGAAAGATGATGCTGTGAAAGTGCTGCACTCAATATGCCAGCAAATTTGGAAAACTCAGCAGTGGCCACAGGACTGGAAAAGGTCAGTTTTCATTCCAGTCCCAAAGAAAGGCAATGCCAAAGAATGCTCAAACTACTGCACAATTGCACTCATCTCACATGCTAGTAAAGTAATGCTCAAAATTCTCCAAGCCAGGCTTCAGCAATATGTGAACTGTGAACTTCCTGATGTTCAAGCTGGTTTTAGAAAAGGCAGAGGAACCAGAGATCAAATTGCCAGCATCCGCTGGATCATCGAAAAAGCAAGAGAGTTCCAGAAAAACATCTATTTCTGCTTTATTGATGATGCCAAAGCCTTTGACTGTGTGGATCACAATAAACTGTGGAAAATTCTGAAAGAGATGGAAATACCAGACCACCTGACCTGCCTCTTGAGAAACAGGTCAGGAAGCAACAGTTAGAACTGGACATGGAACAACAGACTGGTTCCAAATAGGAAAAAGAATACGTCAAGGCTGTATATTGTCACTCTGCTTATTTAACTTATATGCAGAGTACATCATGAGAAATGCTGGACTGGAAGAAGCACAAGCTGGAATCAAGATTTCTGGGAGAAACATCAATAACCTCAGATATGCAGATGACACCCACCACCATTATGGCAGAAAGTGAAAAAGAACTAAAGAGCCTCTTGAAGAAAGTGAAAGAGGAGAGTAAAAACAGGTGAAAAAGTTGGCTTAAAGCTCAACATTCAGAAAACTAAGATCATGACATCTGGTCCCATCACTTCATGGAAAATAGATGGGGAAACAGTGGCTGACTTTATATTGTGGGGCTCCAAAATCACTGCAGATGGTGACTGCAGCCATCAAATTAAAAGACACTTACTCCTTGGAAGGAAAGTTATGACCAACCTAGACAGTATATTAAAAAGCAGAGACATTACTTTGCCAACAAAGGTTCATCTAGTCAAGGCTATGGTTTTTCCAATAATCATGTATGGATGTGAGAGTTGGACTAGAAAGTAAACTGAGCGCCAAAGAATTGATGCTTTTGAACTGCGGTGTTGGAGAAGACTCTTGAGAGTCCCTTGGACTGCAAGGAGATCCAACCAGTCCACTCTGAAGGAGATCAGTCCTGGGTGTTCATTGGAAGGACTGATGTTGAAGCTGAAACTCCAATACTCTGGCCACCTAATGTGAAAAGCTGACTCATTGGAAAAGACCCTGATGCTGGGAAAGATTGAAGGCAGGAAGAGAAGGGGATGACAGAGGATGAGATGGTTGGATGGCATCACCGACTCAATGAACATGATTTTGAGTGGACTCCAGGAGTTGGTGATGGACAGGGAGTCCTGGTGTGCTGAGTTTCATGGGGTCTCAAAGAGTCAGACACGACTGAGCAACTGAAATGAACTGAACCGAACCGAAGTAGGTAAATGGGCTTCCCTGCTGGCTTAGATGGTAAAGAATCCACCTGAAATGCAGGAGACCCAGGTTTGATCCCTGGGTATGGAAGATCCCCTGGAGAAAGCAATAGCTGCTCACTACAGTAATCTTGCCTGGAGAATTCCATGGAAAGCGGAGCCTGGTAAGCTGCACTCTCTGGAATCACAAACAGTCAGACCTGACTGAGCGACTAATCCACGCTTTCAAGTAGGTAAATAGGCATGTTTAAAGGAACAGCTTAAGTCATTACTGTCACAGAAGAGTTATAAATGTCTACTTTGCTTTGCATCTTGGATTAGATACTCCACAATACTCCAATCTGTGAGACAAACCCTTCTCCTCAAGAGTTGCATTTAGTGAAGTTTTCTAAATTTAGAAAATTATATTAGGAGAGTGGAATCTGGAAAGAATATTGTTGATATAACTAAAATTGGAATCTAGTGTGCAAAGAGATTTCCTTATATAGTAAGTGTTTTCCAAAATAGAGTTGCAAATTAAGGAATTAAACATTTTTAAAGAATATAAGTGCATTGAAGAAGTTGCAAAAAATGAACCAATGGTCCATTCAGAATGGGCTTTTTTTAAAAATTTTTGAGTATCAGCAAAACTACAGTCTTAGTAATTACTAATCTTTTTATTTTACCTTGTTTGCATAATACCAAGCTTTGTGGAATATAATAAAGTTTCAACAGATATTATGATGGGTCATAATATTATACATCAACAAAGTAATCACAAAATGGATTACCTTGTACAATGGGTTTTCTTAAATATATAATTTTAATTATTAGTAAACTCAATTTTGCATTTTATGAATGTTGATATATTAGTGACATAAAATGTTACATTAAGGTATATATTCTGTACACGCAGACGGGTTGGATATCCTATGATCCTAAGGAGGGAATATTAGGATAAATGTCCTCCTCTCAAATCACTGGATATTACTTCATATTCTCTCTTGACTTAAAAGCAACAAATAATTTAATTAAAATAATTATATTATCTTAAACTGATATATACATCAACCATTAAAATACCATTTTGGAATTAATTTTCCTACAAAAAATTATAAGCTTTTTGAAATTTGTAACTTTCTTACAAAGATATAGAGACAATTGTCTGTGGTGAGAAAGAAAGTTGGGTTTTGAATTTTCTCTCCTGAGGTTTGACACTCACTGTAATATAAACTTGAAAACCATTTAGAAAATAAAATGTCATTGTTGAAAATAAAACCCTGAAGATTTCTCACAAATAGAACTAGAAAACTTTAATGCTTTTTAAAACTTTAAGGGATATAGCACTTAAACTAGAATGTGATATGTCAACATATTAAAATGATACTTTTGATACTACATTAGGGGCCAGCTTTACTAATTGATGAAACAATGTTGAGGTCTCAAAGTACTTCTCCTAGTTGAGTAAGGCTAGAATCCAGATTCCTTGCTAGATTATTCACAGTATGAAAGTAATGTAATGAAGCAAACAATGTTCCAGAGGCAGTTTCTTCAGATACCTTCTGAAAGATGAGCCAGAGAAAGAGAAAATAAATCATATAGAACATATTCCAAGAGTATCAATTTTTCCATCCTGTAGTCTTTCTTCTATAGCCTGCCACTCCAAAACAGACACTGAATAATTGACTTTCATCTTTAAAACCAATCACCGGCCTTGGTCACATGGCCATGAGAAGCTGGTGGAGGGAAGACTGTCACTGGTTACAGAGGACTCGAGAAGGATCAAGGATACTGTAGGTTACAGAGGCGTAGTTCAACAAGATGCTTAGCGCATAGGTATTGCCTCAAAGTCCAAATATATTAATAGCTGGAAGTTCTGGAATCTTTGGATATCAATGTCTGTGGAGATGATCCTTCTGATATCCTAGCTTCTTAATTTCTCTTTCCTGATGATCTTGCCCTCTGCCTGGCTCAGCCACCCAGCCATGATTACATCTAGACAGGGCTTCACAAACTTGCATATGAATTAGAAGTTGAGTAGTTGCTGAAACTTGACTGAGAAAAAATTACATTGTAATTTTTACTAATTTTTAACTAAAATTTATTATTTCTCAAATATGAATTTAAATAACAATTCTGTCACCAGTAATAATCCCAGATGTTCTCATTTAATATTTCAGCTGTTACAATATCACTTCTTCAAAAAATATAATATTTATTAGACCATATCCTAGTTTTTTATGTAATGTTATAAGCACACTGAAAGTGAAAGTGAAAGTTGCCAAGTTGTGTCTGACTCTGCAACCCCATGGACCATACAGTCCATATAAGCAAACTACTTATATATTAATAAGCATATACTTGTTTTTCTGATATTTTAAAAATCATTTTAATATAATGTATTTCCTTTTTACTCTATATATTTTATTTTATGTATATAAAAGCATTATTTTCAGTGTTCTCAGAGATTCACAGAATGCCAAGATCTCTATGACACATAAAGTGATTAAAAATCTGCAAATCCTGACATTACTGATACAAAAGATTAAAATTTTAAGCCTTTATTCTCTGACCACTATTATCTTTCCAATTTATTCCTTCAAATCTCCTTCCAACTCCAGCAGTTCTCCCACTCCCACCCCAGACCTACTGCTGTTTTTTTTTCTTGTTTTTTTCCTCTCTCATTCTCCTTCATGTCCTAAGTTATGTCCTTATAGAGCTCAGATTCCATAGTTCATAATTAAAACCACTGCCTTATCTGTACCTTGTCTCATTCTTTCTTTAAGCTTCTCACATGGTCAAATCCAAATTTTTATTGAACAAAACTTTCTGCATATTTTATGCCTGTATACAAGCAGAGGTCCATGTGTTGCCACCAGAATCTCCTCTTCAATCACCATCACTAACAATCACCACCTCCCCAGTATTACTACCTGGAGACCCTCAGGTCTAAAGAATAAACACCACTTTGTGTGCCCCATTTTAAGGCTTCATTACTCTCCAAACTTAATTCTTAAACCTTCCTACTCTGCCTCTGGAATTGCTGGCAGTCATTGGTAGTGTCCTATAATGTCTGTCTCTTCACTGACTGTTTCCTTCACCTTCTTTATTTATCAGAAACCCCACCTCTTGCTCCCAGTGATGTTTCACCTCCTATAGTCTATTCATATGCCTTGAACACTGGACCCCGTGCAGGATAGGTGCTCTTCCTTTCTGTTGTTGCTTCCACTGTACTCTCCTTCTTTCTTGCCCCAAGTTCCCTGCTTAGAACCTCATGTCATCTTCCTCTCTGACTCATTTTATCTTCCTGAGGTTTGCTATGAGCTCCTTGAAGATCTTGATGCCCAGATCAGTCACTGTCTCCAACACTACTTCTCTCCTACATTCTGATGATTTCCATACACATGTCAATGATCCTTACATTACCTTGTCCTCTCAATTCTTTGAAACACGTCCTCCAATTTACGTTGTCCTTCCCATGGTTCCTCTTTTACTCTATTGTTTTTGCTTCCTTAATTTCAAATATTCTCATCTCTCTCCTCCACCCGTCTTTCTTCTCACTTTTTCTAGTACTCAGATTTCTGAAAATTTTTGACCCACCAGAAACCACAAACCCTTTATCTTACCACTTTGCCTACATCTCCTACTTTTCTCACTCTCTACATATCCAACTGAAATCCCACAGTCATAAGTTATCATGACTCCTTAGCATAGACATTGACACCCTTCTACTTCTCTCACTTCATCATACTCATGTGGATAAATTGTGGATTAAATCTAACTGTCCACTTATTCCAAACCTACACTTTCACAGCTAACAGTGGCTAGAGAAAAATACCCCAAGTTAAGATTGATTCTACCTTGAATTTATGCTATGTCTAGTGGGCCCACAGTGCTGCCATCCCAACACTCTATCAAATAGCTCTTGTCAAGATCACCAGTGACCTTCATGTTTCCAATGCAGGAGTGACTTCTTCTCTCCCACTCCATTTCTTAGCAATGTGAATACTGTTGATCACTTTCTCCTTGGTTTTCTGGGCACCAGTCTAGATTTTCCTCCTCCTTCATAGGATGCTCTTCTCAGTCTTTTGCTGGTTCCTGATTATTCTTCCAGCCTCTAAATTTTAAAATGGGCAAGAGCTCAGTACTTCAATAGCTCTGTCCTTAATCCATAAGCAATCTTATTGTGTCAAGGCTATAAATGCGAAAAACTCTCAAATATATATCTCTGATTTATCCAATTGTCTAACTGTTATCTCCTCTTGGATACCTAAGTTAAACTTTTTTTTCTTTGCTTTTCTTACACTTTTGCCTGTCTCAACAATGCATCTCTTGGAAATCACCTTTGACTTCCTTTTTCCTCTTATATGTTAGTTTTATTTCATCAAGAAATCCTATTGGTTTGACCACTAAATTTTTCCAGAAATCTCTACCTTTGCTGCCATCATCATGGTGCAGGCTTCATGCTTTCTCTCCAAGATTATAGATTAGTCATCTAACTGTTTTCTCTGCTTTGTGCTTAGCTACAAACCTACAATTCATTCTCAGCAGAATGACCGCAGGGATCATTTAAAACTATATCAGGTCTCATCTGTGCAAAAACTTCCAATGACTTTCCACCTTTTCAGAAATAGATCATATTCATATTTATTATTTGTCAACCATGGTTATTACCATCAACACTTTAATTCATAAAACAAATTATTTCTGTGAGATTTTAAATAGGTTTTCTAATATTTTATGAATTTGAAAATTTGATTCCTCTAATTAAGATGCCTATCATATTCCTATATATTTGTATATATTTTTTATTATTTATATAGCATGATCATTTAACATAGGCATATTCTATGCTTTACATGTAGAATGGGAACAATAGTGTCTACCTTTTATGTGAGTAATAAATAATGAGCAAATTATTACCTTCTATTATTGTGAATAGTAAATGATAAATATGTTCTTATTCACTATTATTGTGAGTAATGAATGAATAAATTAAAACTAGTCTTCATGTACCTTACATCTTTGCCACCCAATTCCAAACAGAAGAATAATTGGGAGAGATAATAGTCTATATCAGTGTTTCTCAACCTTTTTCACTGTTGTCTCTCTAATAAGCCTTTTCACACAGTTTTTTTTTCCCTTAGCAGCTGTTGCTGCTCATGAAATTTTAATACTATAGAAACACTGCATATCTATTTATGTACTGTACTCTTCCTTTTATTGTTTGAAATTTTTCTCAGGTGAGGCTGAACCTGGAGAAGTGAACACAATAGGCCAGGCCAATAAATGAATACTTAAAATATCTCATACTTCATATTAAATCAGTATTTTTAAAATTTCTATATATAGTTTAACAGAGAAGATGAGATCTAATTAGAGGAAAGAAATGAAAGAAGTCCACTTCTGTTTAAATTTCTAGAAAATTTTATCTCCTTAGGACACCCTCTGCTTCACACACATACATACACAAAAAATTGATACAGTTAAATAAATCCATTCTGCTCTGTATGCAGCTTAGATATTACTTATTGGGGCACTTTTAATAGAAACTTGTTCTCCACACAAACACACTCTAAATAAGTTATCAATATATTCCTTCAACACAGTACTCTCCTTTTGAAAATCTAGGGGTGATAGGAAGGGGAGAAGAAAATCAACACTTCTGGTAAATATGCCTTCTTAGTTTGTTGCATTTCCAGTACTGAATAGCATCCTTTACCCCAGGTACTGCCCAGCTAGCCTATCCCTTAACTAGCATCACTTTTCTGGTATAAGGACTAGAAATAGGACACTTTTCTTGAGCATGGTACTTGTTTGTATCTTTAAGATAATGGGAACTTAATGACTGAGCTACTTCTCTATTTGCATTCCCTGGCCAGAACCCTGGCTTGCTCCTTGGAAAAAAAGCTTTGACCAATTTAGACAGCCTATTAAAAAGCACAGACGTTACTTTGCCAACAAAGATCTGTCTAGTCAAAGCTATGGTTTTTTTCAGTAATCATGTATAGATGTGAGATTTGGACTATAAAGAAAGCTGAGCACCAAAGAATTGATGCTTTTGAACTATGGTTTTGAAGAAGACTCTTGAGAGTCCCTTGGACTGCAAAGAGATCCAACCAGTCCATCCTAAAGGAGATCAGTCCTGAATATTCATTGGAAGGACTGATGTTGAAGCTGAAACTCCAATACTTTAGCCACCTGATGTGAAGAACTGACTGATTTGAAAAAACCCTGATGCTGGGAAAGATTGAATGCAGGAGGAGAAAGGGACAACAGAAGATAAGATAGATGAATGGCATCACTGACTTGATGGACATGAATTTAACTAAGCTCTGGGAGTTGGTGATGGACAGGGAAGCCTGGCGTGCTGCAGTCCATGGGGTCGCAAAAAGTCGGCGGTGACTGAGCAACTGAACCAAACTGAAAGTCTTCCCTGGTGGCTCAGCAGTATAGAATCCACCTGTAATGCAGGAGATGCTGGTTTGATCCCTGGATCAGGAAGATTCCCTGGAAAAGGGCATCTCAACCCATTTTAGTGTTCTTGCCTTGAGAATTCCATAGACTGAGGAGCCTGGCTGGACTTAGGGTCACAAAGAGTCGGGCATTACTGAAGTGACTGAGCATGCATGTACACTTAAGGTCATAAACAATGTATTCTAAAATGTGAGAAATTATGAAATCTAAAGAAAAAATGCTAATAATGAGGAAAAATGGACACCATTTAAAATTGCTTGTATTATTAATATAATAATTTTTGTGGTCAATGGAGACCTGGCACATGGGATTCTTAAATTTCAAAGAGACTGTAAACCAAGGAGCAATTCCAAACATAAACAAGCTTAAAAGTAAAAAAGATTGGAAGCATAAAAAAATACCATCACATTAAAATATATAGACATAATTCTTATATAGTCATAATTTTAATATTCTTATGAATAATATATAGTCAGATTCTTATATTCTTCTAAGTACCTCAAGTAATTTAGTACCATTATGCATTCTGAGGTTTTTGAGAAATCTTTAGTTTCTATAAATGAAAAGATGTTCTTTCTTTTTATATTGTCACCATAAGAGACTCCCTAATCTTCCAAACTGGGCTTCCCCAGTGGCTCAGCAGTAAAGAATACATCTATAATACAGGAGATGCAGGTATGATCAGGGGTGGGGAAGATCCCCTGGAGAAGGATATGGCAACACACTCCAGTATTCTTGTCTGGGAATACCTTGGACAGAGGAGCCTGGTGGGCTACAGTCCATGGGGTGGCATAATTTGGACATAACTTAACAACTAAACAACAGCAACAACAACACTCCACACATATAAATATACTGACAGAGGTACCTGAAATCCAACATGAATTTAATGTAAAGAATGAAGTACTGCACAGGTAAGTTTTTTGGCTTCTGTCCCATATGCTTTCACTGAATATATTTTTCTGTTGGTAACATTGAGTTGGTCGTTTATAAGATTGCTCATTTCCGAGGAAGCCTAATTATTTTATGATTTTGTACATAACTTTTCCCTTTATTTGGATATTTTTGACTGTTGAACACATATTTTTGCAGTTCTCTGAAGCCACATATTATTTTGTTAGGATTTAAAAAATTGTCTCTATCAAAAAATTTTAGCTGATTATTGACATATTAACTTGATATATTAAAATAATATTACAAAAGAGATACTATCTTATATTTGTTCAGTTATTACACTTTTGTTGAACGTTGGGTTCAGTTAAGAAATAGGAAGATCATATAACATAAAATTTTCTTATTCCGATTTAAAAAACTTTTTTTGCCCATTCATCAATTAAATATAATTTATCACTAAATTTAGAGCCTCATTACTCTATTGTCTTATAATTTTCTAATTTTTCTAGAAATAGTTTCTATTAATTATAGTCACAACTATTAATTATATTCAGATAATTTTGTTTAAAAATTAGTATTTTATGTCACATAAAATGGCTCAACTGGTAAAGAATCTGCCTGCAATGTGGGAGACCTGGGTTCAATCCCTGGGTTGGGAAGATCCCCTGGAGAAAGGAACAGCTACCCACTCCAGTATTCTGGCCTGGAGAATTCCATGGACTGTATAGTCCATGGGATGGCAAAGAGTTGGGCATGACTGACAGACTTTCACTTTCACAAAAGAAATTTTAAAAATATTCTATATCTGAATTTCTTAGAAATAGTTCCCTAACTTGGAGATGGGGAAATTTACATTGTTTTCAAAGAAACTAAAATGAAAACAAGGATGCTTTTTATTATTAGGTGATCATATGGAATTATATTTTTAAATGTTTTTGTTATTCTTTCTGGATTAATGTTTATTTTACTAAAATTTGAGATTAATATTATGAGTAATAAATAATGCTAAGAATTACAGCATTGATATAAGAAAGAAAAATAAGCTATATATTTTTCAGGCAATATTAAATTCATTATTTTAAGTATTTCCTAGGGCATGTTTTATTATAAACATTTCTCTGTAAATTAGAGATTGTTGTCAATTCTTGATATCCATTACATCAGATGTATGAGGCAAGTTTAGCTAGACAAAAGATGGAAAATCACAGTGAGAATGTGATTAGACAGTTTTTGCTTTGGCAAGGAACAAAATAATATGTCTTCTTACTTTAAATTTGAACAAATTTCTTATCTTTAAAATTAAACTATTATATAGGCAAAAGTACTTAGTAGAGTGTATAACAATTACTCAGTAATTTTATTTAATCTTTAGCAGTCAGTATTGAACACAACAATCCAGCACATGAATAGTGTGCTTTACAGGAAAATATTAATTTTTACTTACTAAATGAACTAAATATATTCATATACAAGTGTATTTATATTTAGAGATTAAGTCTAAGGATGAATTTGCGCAAATTTGATAAATTCCTATTTATACATATTCATTTTAAAATGTGATGTCTCATGACATTTTAAAATGAATATGTTACACCAGTATATTTTTTATATAAATATGCTATGTGGTCAGTGAAAAGTATATCCTCTGTGGCTTATACTCACCCATTTTTAAATGGATTTCCCTGGCGGCTCAGAGGTTAAAGCATCTGCCTGCAGTGTGGGAGACCTGGGTTTGATCCCTTGGTCGGGAAGATCCCCTGGAGAAGGAAATGGCAACGCACTCCAGTATTCTTGCCTGGAGAATCCCATGGATGGAGGAGTCTGGTGGGCTGCAGTCCATGGGGTTGCAAAGAGTCGGACACACGACTTCACTTTCACTTTCACTTTCTTTCACTTTCTTTTTAAGTAGGTAGCATGCAACATTTCAGGTTTTAAAACTAAAGGTTACTCATTATTCCAACTAAGACATTTTTGTTGCGGCTCTTTTCCTAGGTTAAAAACTTCTCTGACATTGAACAACTATATTTGAAATACAGTCTAACAGATTGTATATTTATATTACATTTATGTTAAAAAAAAGATCATGATAAACTATCTCCTTAAATTTTAAAGCATTTGCTTGCTTTTATTATTTTGGAGTGTTCTATCGACTAATTACAGAAGTTAATATTGCTTAGGGGATTTATTAGAACTTTAAATTAAATTAGATGATAATAAAGCCATGGCTTAGCATAAAACTTTATTTCCTTCTGAATATCAAGGATTATTTTTCATTAGATTTTTTTAGTATGCATTTCTTGGTAAATATTTTATTATCACAAAGGGCATTTGTGAAGCACATACATATATTTTGTCCCATTTCTTCTTTCTAAGCTTGTGTCTCTTTTCCTCCCAGAAACTCCTTTTGCACCATCACCTGCAGCTTCCCACTCTTTGCTCCCATGGTGTCTTAGATATTCTGAGTGCAACAGTACAGGTTGGTTGACTTGAAGTTCGGCTGTGATCTCCAGGGGGCAGAATGGCTGTTTCTGCACTAGCACTAGGCAGAATAGTAGTAGGTTCTCATTTTGTGTAAATTGAATTCATGAAAACTTACAAACGCTATCTTTTTAAAAAAGCAGAATTGATTAGGTTAAATTTTAATCACATCCAGATGTCTACTGCTTACTTAGCTAAAATATCCAGTAACTCTATCAACAAGGTAGATCATGCCTGTGTAACTTTCTCAGCAGTGGCTTCCTTCTCTGTCTTCTCAGCTTCTAGTTACAGCCTAGGGTCTCCTCACTTCTGTACCAGGCCCGGATTCAAGTTTGTACAACTTTGGAAATCCAGAGTGGTTAAATTGTAGTCAGAACAATGTGTTCCTTCCTAACTTGTCTTGAATGGTTTCCTAAATCTTAGCTGTTACTTAGCAAATGCCCTTCAGTTTGGACTTGGCCCAGTGTCTTTTCCTTCCTGAGTCCAGTAAAAACATTTTGTGGAATGTGATCTGCAGCAACCACAGATGAGTGGCAATCTCTTCTTTGACAAATGGAGCAGATCAGGAAAAGAACTTTCTAGTAATTGCAGTAGGAATAGCTACTGACTGTGAAGTATTTCTTTATAATTGCAATGCACTTTCTGTACCTTTAATTGTTGTAAGACTCAAGTAGATAAATGTAGCTATCCTCATTTGACTGATGAAATAACTGAGATCAGAGAGTTTAAGTAACTTGCCCCAAATCACACTGTTGTTAAAGTGAAAGGCCAGGGTTCAGATAATTTAGATTTTCTACATGTGTTCTTGGTCTCTATATTACGTCCAGAGGAGGTTAATTCCATGTGGCAATTTTTAACAAGAACCTGATCCTGGGAAATGGAGTGGTACAGTGGAGGAAAAACGAAGACACACAGAAATATCTAGGTCATTCCATAAGTAATTCTTCATTGCAGAACAAGTAGTAAATACCAGAGAAAGAAGTGAGATTTCCAGCAGCCAAATCCAAACCATATTTTGTTAATTATATAGAAAGCACCTTCACAGTCTCTACCATTATCTAATGAGACAGCATCTAAATAATCATTGAAGAAGTAAATAAACTCAGATTGCTTTAATTATTTAGATTCCATGTGGAAATTCATTTGATTTAAAGGTAAAATTCTTAAAGCACAAATTATGCAAATTAAAATATCTAAATATGTTCCTTTAAAGAAACAGTCTTTTCTTCCTGGTCCAAGATTATATTCTAGACATATTCACAACTTAAAAATGACCAAAACACTATAGAAAGCAAGAAAGATATTAAGTGACAGAAAAATCTCACAACTTCACTAGGAGAACTATCACAAGAGGAAAAAATAGTAAAGTTTTAGTGTGGAGCTAGATTATATTGGTGAATTCTATTAAGTTTTTAATCCAAATTATAAAATTGTGCTAACAGTCATCTGACTAACAGTTATTTTCAGAAAATGGACTATCAGTGAAAGACCTTGTTTGTGCATTTTTAGCCCTTTATTGCATGTAGGTTAAGTGGGATGAGTGCTTGATTTTGTGTCTACAAACAGATGGATATTTTATAGGGAAACTAATTTGTTATACTACATCTTCTCAGGAATGGTCTGTCTCAGATATGTCTAGAGAGAGAGAGATCTTTGGTAGAGCTACAGTGGTGGGGGAGGGGCGCTCTAAAGCGGGACCATTAGTGTAACTCTTTCAACAAAAATGTACTGAGCGTAAAATGTCTATTAGGTAGGACTTGGTCCCTAGAAGTTGGAAGATGAATAAGAACATGGTCCCTATTCTTAAAGAACCATAAATTCTTAGAAAAATAAGATAGGTGAGAAAATAATTCGCAGCACAGAGTGTTGTAGAAGCAAGCTCTGCTCTGTGCTTAGTTGCCCAGTCCTGTCTGACTCTTTGCAGACAGGAGGCTTGATAATCTCTACCTATGACCTGTCGCCCACCAGATTTCTCTGTCCATGGGCATTCTGCAGGCAAAAACACTGGAGTGGGTTGCCAGGGGCTCTTCCCAACCTGGGGATCGAATCCAGGTCTCCGCATTGCATGTGGATTATTTACTGTCTGAGCCACCAGCAAATACCTAGGAGGAAATAATTAAATTCATGCACAATTACTTAAAAGAATGATTCTTTGATGACTCTTTTCTGATCAGTGAGTGTTTTCCAGGTGTAAAAGGAGGTAAAATAGCACTTCAGTTTGAGGAAACAAGTGTTAACTCTGAGCACACATAAAAACATAAAAATGCCATCTCATTTAGTGTATCTTTAAGGAGGATTCCAAAAGTAGAGGAAGGTAAATATAGTTAGACTATAGGTTACAGACAGATCGAAAAGGAGGTAGATTGCTTTTTTTCATCTGTTTACTTTTTCTTGTGTTTAAGTAAGAGGTGATGAAGTCCTGGATAACTATGGCAGACTGTGGAGAGAGACAGTGGAGCAGAGAAATTCTAGAGCTCTCTTAGAGATGGAATCAAGTATACATGGTGACCAAGATGGTGTATGCAAATGAAAGAGAAAAGCACTTTGAAAATGATTCTGTGTTTTTCATTCTGAGTAATTAAAAATGAATGGCAAACAACTAACTGAGCTAAGTAATTCAGAAGGATGCAAAAAGACTAATGACAGAACAGATAAGGTAGAGAATGAGAGAGGTGGTGCTCCTATGTGGAATCCAGCATGGAAAAGCCAGGGAAAGGAGGCAGGACAGTCCAGGTGAAATAAATATCAAAGCAAATTAGTAGACTCAAACTTCTTTCTAGATTTTATAATATTTCTCTTAATATCTTCACAGTTATGTTATTTTGGTGGTGGTTTAGTCACTAAGTCACATCCAACTCTTGTGATGCCATAGACAGAGGAGCCTGACAGACTACAATCCATGGGATTCTCCAGGCAGGAATGCTGGAGTGGGTTGCCGTTTCCTTCTCCATATGTTACCTAAAGCATATTCATATATCATCATCAATCAACATCTAATAGTGCCTTTGTATAGAATACACTGTCACAAAACAAATACACTTTCATGAAGCATAAAGACACAAGACACCAGTCTTGTGGAGAAAAAGTCAATAATTACTCCAGATATTTTGTAATAAAGTGACTGGAAGAATACTGGTTAGAAAAATAGATGTTGACAAAAGAGCTTCAATTTCCACCCACTATATAAGAATTTGACTTGTTCAGTATAAACAAAATGGTTCCTTAAGGCACTTCCCAGAATTCCTGTTGGTTAGCAAGGAGTAACTACTAGGTTGACTTTTAAAATAAACTCTTGATACACATGATGAAATTCAACCTTCTTTTCTTCCACTTTGTTGTTGTTGTGCGGTCACTAAGTCTTTTCGGACTCTTTGTGACCCCATGGATTGCAGTATGCCAGGCTTCCCCATCCTTTGTGAACCTAAAAAGAATTTAGAAGAGCTTAAAATTTCAGGGCTTAGTACCCTGAAACATAACTAAGAATAAGCCTTTTGGGGAAAAAAAAAAGAAAAAAAAAACTTTGAAAAATATATAAACGGAACAAAAATTCCATGTAGATGTCATCCAAAGTTATTGAAAAATTTTTATATCTTCTACTGAATCAGCACAAACTCTTATAAATCCTTTAGAGTAATTAATGCTGATTTCAGCCAGTAACTCCTTAGATGTTTCAGACTATTGTTACAATAGCTGAGAAATTGTTTCTTCTGTGAAAGTACAAAAAGAAGTTTCACTTGATTATGATCCTTTTAAAAACTGCGAAGGTTCAATGAATTCAGACAATTTCTTATAAGGACTTCACGTGTATGTGGAAAAACAGCGAGACACCCATTAATCCTTGATGATAGATGTGTGACACTGAATCTTGCACTAAGGCCTCAAGGTCTGACAAACATATCAGTTCAGGACCAAATTGAAAAGGAAAATCTTAAATAAAAAATACCACCTCAAACAAGTGAGTCCCTTATTTGTCATAGCCCCAAAGCAAAGAAAAATTAAATAGAACTTTTTTCTGGTTTTGCTCTGGGAAAGCATCTAAGTATTTGTGACTCTGAACCACCACATTTAACCAGTAGGGGACTGGAGTCTGACTTCTGTGGCATGGAGATGTTTGGATACTCGTAATATTTTCTAATTCTCAAGTCATTACATTACGGAAGGAAGCATTCATGTAGCATCTTTGGAGTAGAGAAAATAACACGGAGACCAGGTTTCAGTTCAAAAGCCAATTTTGCCTTTTGCTAGGTGGACAAATCTGACCCTTAGGCCTTTCATCTGTAAATGAGGATAATGAGACAAAATTTAACTGTATTATAAGAATTAAGCAAAATAACACATTGCAAAAATTTCCTGGACAGAGCAGGCACTTAGTAAATTAAATAAAAATAATCTTTTGAACAAATATTTTTTATTGTTTTTTTTTAATTAAAAAAATTTTTATTTTTACTTTATTTTGCTTTACAATACTGTATTGGTTTTGCCATACACTGACATGAATCTGCCACAGGAATACATGAGTTCCCAATCCTGAACCCCACTCCCACCTCCCACCCCATATCCTGATCATCCCCGTGCACCAGCCCCAAGCATCCTGTATCCTGTATCGAACATAGACTGGCGATTCGTTTCTTACATGATAGTATACATGTTTCAATGCCATTCTCCCAAATCATCCCACCCTCTCCCTCTCCCCCTGAGTCCAAAAGTCCGTTCTATACATCTGTGTCTCTTTTGCTGTCTCGCATACAGGGTTATCATTACCATCTTTCTAAATTCCATATCTATGTAGTATACTGTATTGGTGTTTTTCTTGCTGGCTTACTTCACTCTGTATAATCGGCTCCAGTTTCATCCACCTCATTAGAACTGATTCAAATGTATTCTTTTTAATGGCTGAGTAATACTCCATTGTGTATATGTACCCCAGCTTTCTTATCCATTCCTCTGCTGATGGACATCTAGGTTGCTTCCATGTCCTGGCTATTATAAACAGTGCTGAGATGAACATTGGGGTAAATGTGTCTCTTTCAATTCTGGTTTCCTTGGTGTGTATGCCCATCAGTGGGATTGCTGGGTCATAAGGCAGTTCTATTTGCAGTTTTTTAAGGAATCTCCACACTGTTCTCCATAGTGGCTGTATTAATTTGAATTCCCACTAACAGTGTAAGAGGGTTCCCTTTTCTCCACACCCTCTCCAGCATTTATTGCTTGTAGACTTTTGATCGCAGCCCTTCTGACTGGTTTGAAATGGTACCTCATTGTGGTTTTGATTTGCATTTCTCTGATAATGAGTGATGTTGAGCATCTTTTCATGTGTTTGTTAGCCATCCGTATGTCTTCTTTGGAGAAATGTCTATTTAGTTCTTTGGCCCATTATTTGATTGGGTCATTTATTTTTCTGGAATTGAGCTGCAGGAGTTGCTTGTATATTTTTGAGATTAGTGGTTTGTCAGTCGCTTCATTTACTGTTATTTTCTCCCATTACGAAAGCTGTCTTTTCACCTTGCTTATAGTTTCCTTGTTGTGCAGAAGCTTTTAATTTTAATTAGATCCCATTTGTTTATTTTTGCTTTTATTTCCAGTATTCTGGGAGGTGGATTATAGAGTATCCTGCTGTGATTTATGTTGGAGAGTGTTTTGCCTATTGAACACATATTTTTTAATGACAAGTATTGCTACTTAGGTCAGTTTTAAGAAAACTTATAAATAAATAAAGTAGTTTTAAAGAAATCATTTTTATTCTTATATTACCACTATCTGTATATCTAAATTTTGGAGTTTTCCTCATTGTTAGGTGAAGATTTGATTTGAAAAGAAAAGTAGAGTTAATACTTAAATTTAAATTAACCTGCATCTATTCTTTGTTGAAACCTGACATGTGAATTGGAAACCACCCCCAGGTAGCCAGCCAGATGAAAGATGGCTGCCTAGTTAGGGTCCTACAAAGCAGTTACGTAAAACTGAAAGAGTTCCCATTACAGGGATTACAGTGCCAGTTGACAGAGGAGTTTCTGTGTCATCCTCAGCACTCATCTTTTGAAAAATCTACTATTCTAAGCAAATTTAAAAGGCAAGATACCTAACCTTTCCTAGAACTGCAGGATGACTTGTCCCACAAATATGAGTACCATAAATAGGCATGCAAATATGTATCTGCTAAAAATAGATTATCTGTCTTATAATTTTAAGGATGCCTAAACAGAATAGATCCTCTATGAATAAATAGTTATGATGTCTAGGAGCATGACTAAGCTTTTTTGCTCCGTGGTCTTACCTATAAGCAAACATTTTGCCTATCATGACCATAAGCATGAGTATTAAAATCAGCAAAAGATTACTTACTCAAATTTATTTTTAAAAAGAACTAAAAAAAAATTCAGTGAGCTTTGTAGTAAGATGTATCTACCTACTTCCCTTTTTTGGATTTCTTCATTTTAATTTCTTTGATTATATACACTGATGAGTTTAAGAAAAATTGACTTTCATGACCAGTTAGTTTTATTCCAGGGCTATCCATGTTAGAATATTCTGCCAGTGAGCTATTTCTAGCACCAAAAGCAAAGGTGATCCAGTAAGCTGGCTCTGGTTGTTTGAGAATAACAAAAGCAAAAGCTTGAAGGTTATTTGTTAAGGATTTTGAGGAAAAAAATTAACCCCCTGAAATCCATTATAGGTACGTCAAACAATTTATAGCACAGAAGAGAAGAGAGCACTGAGTCTCTTTGGTCTCATCCCATGCTCAATTTATTCTCATAGATATTCACTAAGTAGTAATTTTTAAATGAATGCACCAAATGTCATATTTCAAATTCATAATTATCAGATGGTGCTTACTATGTATTTTTAACTTTTTTTCATTTAATTATCATGAATACTGTGCTATGGAAGTATTCCCCATTTTGCTGATAAAGAAATGGAGACTCTGAGAGATTAAGTACCTTGCAGGAGGTTACACACTCAAGAGAGGATAACAGTATTCAAGTGGAATTTTTCTTAATGTCAAGTCTCATGCTTTAGTGAAGGCCTCATCTTACATTTCTAAAAGAGTAGGTAAGCCAGTTTTAAAAGTCCTCAGCCTTATAGCCTCATCTTGCCCAAAAGTCATATCAAAATAAGGCTATGCACCATGTGCTTATTAACCCTAACCCTAATCAGCAAGGAGGTCCAACCAGTCCATCCTAAAGGAGATCAGTTCTGAATTGGCAGTCCTGAATTGGAATTAGAAAGACTGATATTGAAGCTGAAACTCCAATACCTTGGCCACCTGATGCGAAGAACTGACTCATTTGAAAAGACCCTGATGCTGGGAAAGATTGAAGGCAGGAAGAAAAGGGGACGACAGAGGATGAGATGGTTGGATGGCATCACCGACTCAATGGACATGAGTTTGAGTAAGCTCCAGGAGTTGGTGATGAACAGGGAGGCCTGGTGTGCTGCAGTCCATGGGGTCGCAAAGAGTCGGACACGAATGAACGACTGAACTGAACTGAACTGTTGGCCAATAATAGACAGAAGTTATGTTCACATTTCCCAACAAATAAGCAGTCATCACTCTATTAGAAATGCTTGCTCCTTTCTCAAAGAGGAAATGCATCCTTGCAATCTAGCATTTCCTGATAGGGAAAGGACCAGAGTCAACAGTAAGGAAAGCATACAACTACCAGAATAAGCTGCCAGCAAATCATATACCCTTGCCAAAAACAACACTATTTTGCTTGAAATATGTGTTTATAATTGCCAAACAAATAGGAGTAACAAGATTAGTGGGTTTCACCAGTTTTAAAGAACCATCATAACCACTATCACTTACATAATCAAGCTTTTAATGTATATATAAACAAATATCAACTTAGATTATTGTAGACAAGGAGAAATATAATAAACATCTTTATAAAGTTTATGGCTCAATCCCTGACATTCTTAAATTAATCATGGTTTGCATGGAATCACCTATTAATAGCCATACTAAGAACCCAAGAACAAATAAATAGCCTTGACAAGTAAAATGCACAAAGATCACGCCAGCCTCAGAGTCATATCTTAAGTCCAAAGTTTCTCTTTTCTCAAAGTTACACAACTAGCTATCGACAGGACTATAAATAGGTCTTAAATTGTCTTTTTCTCTTCTTCACACAGCTTAGTGTTCTGCTATCTGAAAGAGATGTAGGAGAAAAAATTATAAAACACAAAATAAGCAAGCTGATACCACATAGGCACTATAATAAAATAGATCTCAAAGCAAAAAAAAAAAAAATCAAATATATAAAAAGTCTACAGTATCTCAAAGAAAAAAATCCATTTTAATACTTTATTTCTTTTTTTTCTTTTCTAGAAACTCTTAAAAATAGATTAGATTATTCCATTTTATCAAAGGCAGGCATTTATGCTTATAATAACTGAGATAACATTGAAAACTTTCTCAACATTTCCCCCAAGAGTTAGCAGAAAGAACTAACTTTTAAAAAGATATCTCTTTTAATTCTTCTTAGGCAATTTATAAAAATAACTGTTCTGGTATATGGCCCAGAGTAAATTTTAAGGTTAACCTTACTAGTTACAGGAGTTTTACTGAAAATTCTTTACCAGATTCTAGGCAAGGATGAAAAATAGGGTGGACAAACTGAAAGAATCCAGGAAAGGTCAAAAGGAGACTCCACGTATCCTACCACCTCCCAGAATCCTCGTTGGCATCCACCTTGGCTGAGCAATGTATGCGTGAGACAGAGTAATTGGGCAGAGACAACCAGGAAACTGATCTTATCACCATAAAATACTGAGACTGTGAACCATGTCGCTCAGCAGTCCTGGGTTTCTTTTCCCTCCTGCTCTCTGCCCAGGCACCCTTTCCCAATAAAATCCCTTGATTTGTCAGCTAAAAAAAAAAAAAAAAAAAAAAAAAAAAAAAAACAGGTGGGAATCAGGAAAAGGGCCAGAAGAAATGTATATGGTTTGCCGGCTACTTATGCTGGCAGTTGTATACTTTTCCTTACTGTTGACTCTAGTCCTTTCCCTATCAGGAAATGCTAAACTGCAAGAATGCATTTCCTCCTTGAGAAAGGAGCAAGCACATAGAGTGATGTCTGGTTATTTGCTGGGAACTGTAAACATACGGTCTATTATTGGCCAACAAGCACATGCTAAATAACCTAATTTTGATATGATTTTGGGGCATGATGAGTTTATAATTATGAGGACTTTTAAAACTGGTTTACCTACTTCTTTAGAAATGTAAGAGTGAATATGAAAGAGAGAAGAGACATATAAGATGCAAAGCCTAGAAATTAATTTACCAATAACAAATCTATAATTGTTTTGTCTGAGACATTTAATAAAATCCCAGTAGTCGAGACAAATTTTAAATAGTTTTGTTTTTTTTTTTTTTTTGCCTCAAAAGACTTCAGATCCTTCATGTTAAGTCCTGCAAGAAAACTGGAGTGTGTGATATTAAAAAAAAAATGATCTTGGTCTCTTGGTCAGAAAATTCATTCATACATTAAATTATGTGTCAGAATTTCAAAGTAAGAAACAGTTTTTCCTCCTTTAACTTTGTTTTCACCCATCTCTGTCACAAAATTTAGGAAAATAAGTGCCATTTTCTCACTTAATCCTCACAACATCTAATTGGTAAACAGATACAAAATATTTTCTAAAAGGTACACAGCCAAGGAGTAATAGAGTCAGGAGGCTGAAATGGTTAAGCTAACTCCAAAAACAAAGCTCTTAATTAATACCTGAGATTAGAAAGGTTAAAGTCTTAACTGACCCTTCTCCTTGGCCAGAGTGATTGACTGAGGGATGAGATGGGCACCTACTCTAATCTAGTTCAATCACACAAATCCACTAATTCAGCCACAATATTGGTTTTACAGTAGGTGTATGACTCAGACTTCTTAAATAAGAATTTTTCCTTAAGAGTTTCCTCACTGGAGTTGGCGTTAAAAGAAATCATCTCTTTGCTTTTAAGAATGTATAATTGTGAGCTTCACACTCTGGTCTATCTTGAGGAGTCAGTCTGAGAATGTGAGGCAATCAGCAAAGGAAGAAGAGATAAATGCCAGAAACGTGGCAGACACAAGTGTTCAGTTAACTGGCTCTAGCTGTCCCAAAGCAGTGCAAAATCAGCTTTTTCTTCATTGAGTTCCAGTGAATTAAAACAAAGAATCCCCAATTACCATGTCACCAAGGAGATCACCTTGAACTACTGCTGCTAAATTGCTTCAGTCGTGTCCGACTCTTTGCGACCCCATAGATGGCAGCCTACCAGGCTTCTCTGCCCATGGGATTTTCCAGGCAAGAGTACTGAAGTGGGTTGCCATTGCCTTCTCTGCACCTTGAGCTAGACAACTACAGAAAAGTGCAATATCCCCTGTATTGATATGTGAAAGGACATTTCAGGGATGTTTGTGATCGAACAGGACACAATATATGATTGGGGAGCAGTAAGTAGGCATATAGGTTTCCAATGTAAGTTTTGTGCAGGGGGCACACCTACTTTCTCTATTGTTTTCCTTTGTTTTTATCTAACTATTTTTAAAAAATATAATCTAGGATTATATAAAGAGATGAACAACATCAAATGTATGAATCACTGTCATTTATGGGAGTTTTCTATCAGCCATGCATTTTTTGAAGTGCTCTACATAAAACAACTATTTTCAAACTGTGATAAGCAAAGCGCCACTCATTTTCTGGAGTGATGGGCTTGGGGGAGTACAGGAATCAGCATGAATGTAAAGGAGGTCAAAAATATCTGCCCCAGGCCCATCTCTAAATAAAGCATCCCCTCTCCCTCTTGTTCAGTTAAACAGCTTCCGCATATGATTGCTTCTGAAGAAAGGTTATGCTGCTAAAACACATGGAAGAACCATTGATACACATCTTCTCCATGTCTTCTCACAATAAAGACATGAGATATGTTATTCCTGTTTCTTATTTGAAAGAACTAGGACATAAAAAGATTAAAGAACATGCTCAGCATTACCTAGCGAATCGAAAGCAGAGGCAGAATGTGAACTTCATTATCCTTGCTTGGCTCTAGAGCCCCATGACACTATTCTTAGTACACCCTTACATCTCCTGGCAGGACGGTGGCCTGCTGACAGATCTTCATATTTGCCTATTTGTTCTCAAAATCTAAACATCCAAAGACCAAGTACAAAGTCGTACTCTGACAGGCAGTCAGACCATCTGTAAGCGCCTAGATGTAACAAGGAAACACACCTCAACACAGGCATGGAGCAGCACTCAAGCAGGAGGGAGAAACATCTTATGTAAGGTTTGAGTTCTTGCTGAATAATCTAGAGGAGGGTTTAAGGGAAGAAGCAATCAGTTCTGAGTTATTTGCTGTTTCTAAGATAAGGCCAGGAGTATCAGGAATTGAGTAGGGTCGGGACCCCTCATGGGGCTTCCCAGGTGGTGCTAGTGGTAAAGAACCCACCTGCCAGTGCAGGAGATGCAGGAGACCTGGGTTCAATCCCTGGGTTGGGAAGATCCCCTGGAAAAGGAAATGGCAACCCATTCCAGTATTCTTGCCTGGAGAATCTCATGGAGAGAGGACCCTGGTAGGCCCCAGTCCATGGGGTCGCAAAGAGCTGGATATGACTAAAGTGACTTAGCATGCCAGGGATCCATCATGAGGGGAGAGTGGTTTACCTGCTGCATGTTCCTAGTAAAAGATAGGAACAGTAAAGAAGGTATGGAATATTATTAGTAAGTCAACACTGGCCATTCAATGATGGGGCTGTTCTTGCATTTTCTAGTTGCTGCATGATCTTAGAAATGTTTCACAGTTGGCATTATCTTTCTCTCTCATACTACTAACCTAAATAAAGACAGGTCACTTTGGGTTTTTGTTTTTTTTTTTCACTCTGAGCTGATTTTTACTGTCAATCCCAGACAGACTTTTATATTCTCCAAACTTGCTGCTATCCCAGAGGGAGTTTTATTGAATTCAACACAAATACACACTGATGTATACCTAACATGTCTGATATATATGAAGATGGGGATAAATCATCTTATCAAAACACTCTCTTCCCTCAGCCCAAGACCAAGAATAAGACTTTGAAGGAATCCAAAGTAACATCCTACCAAGACAAGTTGGAGAACACTTTGGGCTGAGGAGTAAAATAAGGCCTTTCTGATGTTGCAGGTTTTTAACATTGTTTCTCTGATAAGAGATGTAGGTCACAGTGGTTGTCTTTGTCTTCTTCTTTCAACCCCCATGTCTTACCCCTTTACTGTCTTTCTGACCTTGTACTCCACAATCAGAAAAGATTCAGGGCTTTTAACTGTAAGAATTATCTATATCATAACTTTATAGTTGAATTACTATATGTTGGGCTTGGTATTAGACAACACAGCTGAAAATATAATTTGAATATATTCCCTGTCCTGAAGTTGTTCACAATCTAGAGATGTTAAAAATTGTGAACATAAAACATGACACCACAAGGAGAAAATGACAGCAAACGTTAGCAGTTAGGGTTGGAGCATGTCCAAACTTAAGCATCAGAAAAGACATTTGTATTAAAAGCTGACTAGAGTGACTGTCTTGTGCTCGTGCTCAGTGCTCAGTCGCTCAGTCATGTCTGACTCTTTGTGACCCCATGGACTGTAACCCCCCAGGCTCCTCTGTCCATGGGATTTCCCAAGAAAGAATACTGGAGTGGGTTGCCATTTTCTTCTCCAGGGGATATTCCCCACCCACTAATCAAACCCCCATCTCCTGCATTGGCAGGTGGACTCTTTACCACTGAGCCACCAAGGAAGCCTAGAGTGACTGTCTACTTACCATAAAACCTGAAAAGATGGTTAAGTACTGCTTGTTTTTTACTTAAATTTCTCTTCTCAATGTGTAACTAGGCAGTTTAGGGTAAAAAAAAAATCAGAAACCCAATGACATAGTATTCTAAATAGGCTTTACATGAGTTCTTATAGGCAAAAGTAATTAACCAGACTGATGATTTGTTCATGTTTGATATTCAGTGAAAGTGAAAGTTGCTCAATTGCGTCCAGCTCTTTGAAACCATGGACTATACAGTCCATGGAATTCTCCAGGCCAGAATACTGGAGTGGGTAGCCTTTCCCTTCTCCAGGGGATGATCCCAACCCAGGGATCGAATCCAGGTCTCCTTGCACTGATGCAAAATACATGTTTTCAACTAACCATGTAAGTACTGAAATTATTCTTGATAGCAATATTATATACATTTTGTTAGGTAAAAAAAGAATATATGTTTAAAACCCCTCAAGAATATGGGGATCCCACATTTAAAATGGCTTTAAATAGCAATTCAGTGAGGTCTCTAATTTGTGTTTAGAATGTAGAAGAGAATTGAAGATGAAGACCACAATTACATAGGCTTGAGCCATTAGGGAAATTAAATATAACACACATAAACTTGAAGAGTTTATTTTAAATAAATCAAATATCCTGATGTTGCAGCCACAAGTTAGGAAATTATATTTTGTTTTCATACTAACACCAAAACTTCAAAATGGCATTCACAGTTGACTAACCTTCTTTCTGTTGCCACAGTTTGTACTGAGACAACCCACATATTGAGGCAAATACACGAATGTGTACCCATCACTAATGTGATTTGTGGTCGAAGGACAGAGCATTTCAGAGACCCCGCTGTCATTCTCAGACAAAGGTCTTTAGGAAAGATCATTTAAATTAGGTCAAACATTGAAAACTAATATTTTTCTGTGTGATTGAGGTCATTATTGGCCATCTTATTGAATAAAATAATATGTGTGCTGAGGTTTAGTTTTAAAATATCTATGTACAAAAAGAGAAGGAAAACTACAAGAACAAATACCCCTGGAAACAGCTTAGGAGCTCTACTTTCCCCTTTGTCGTTTGTTTTCCTCCAGTGCTCTGCCTTGACACTTGAAGTGCAGGATGTAGCCTTCTAGCGCTTTTCTAGACTTGGTTCCTTTCCAAAGTGATCTGTAGAAAGTGGCAGCAAGTGATCTGTAGAAAGAGCATGGACTTTGGAGCCAGGCTGGTCTGAGATCTAATCCTGGCTCTGCCTTCTACTGGCTACTGGTCTTAAGCAGTAATTTTCTCTGAATCTGAGTTACATAATCTATAAAGTGTAGGCATGAAATTAAGACACACTTGCTCCTTGGAAGAAAAGCTGTGACAAACTTAGATAGCATTTTAAAAAGCAGAGATATCGCTTTGCCGACAAAGGTGTATATTGTCAAAGCTATGGTTTTTCTAGTAGTCATGTATGGATATGAGAGTTGGATCACAAAAAAGGCTGAGCTCTGAAGAACTGACGCTTTCATACTGTGCTGGAGAAGACTCTTGAGAGTCCCTTGGGCTTCAAGGAGATCAAACCAGTCAATTCTAAAGGAAATCAACCCTAAATGTTCATTGGAAGGACTGATGCTGAAGCTGAAGCTCCAATACTTTGCCACCTAATGCAAACAGCCAACTCATTGGAAAAGACCCTGATGCTGGGAAAGATTGAGAACAGGAGGAAAAGGAGATGACAGATTATGAGATGGTCGTATGGCATCACCAATTCAATGGACATGAGTTTGAGCATACTTCAGGAGATGGTGAAGGACAGGGAAGCCCAGCATGCCTCAGTCCATGGTGTTGCAAAGTCGGACGTGATTGAGTGACTGAACAGCAACAACAAATCTATAGAGTCAGGATAGTAAGTTGTACCACCTTAGACTACTGTATAAATATCACAAAACACATAAAGGGCCAGTGTGGTTTCTGTCTTGTAATTACAGAGCCGTGAATAGCAGCTATCAGAGTTATTATTAGTGTCATCGTTGCTACTGGTAGTGCTGTTATGCAGCATCTCCATAACGAGGCAGCTACTTGAGGACCGATTATATTGTGCCTACTATTCTGCCCTCACTTTTGCCTTCACTGCCCTGCTCACTTCTAAGAACCCCTTTATGTGTATCTCATAATGTTTTCTCTCTTACATTTTCCATGCAGTACCAAATGCTGCTAACAGGGCAATAGCGGAATATAGGTAGACACAATCATTGTCCACCTTACAAGGAGTATGACTGTGCTTTCAATGACCAAATTGAAGAGAAGATTCTTCTCTTCAATCTTGAGTCTTTTGAAATGTAAGGAGAATATTGTAAAGAAAGGGATATTTAGACAGCTGTTGATATAGTTGATAACAATGACTTAAAGTTTCAAATTTAGAGAACTTCCAAAAATCTATTATATTTACACAAATAGACACAAATCTATTATACTTGCAATCTGTTGACTGTATTTTTAGCCTGCCACTCTTCCCAGCAATGCGTTCATTGAAAAGAGTACTTAATAATTGTGGAGAGTTGAAAGGAAGAGTATACTTTTTTGATCCCACTTTTCAACCCTTTCTCAAGAATTCCAGTGATGCTGGACTTAGATCCATAAATTTCCTTAGCGCAGGAAGAGCCCTTCTAGATGGCACTCAAGGTGTATTTTAAGTATATAGAATATCACATCATTTTTATTCTTAAATCACAGCATTAGTATTTCAGGGCAATTGTTCTTTAGACACAAATTTGAATAGATTATTATTATCAAAAATACATTTCTCAAAGCATTGTGTATAAGTCCCTACATGTTTTAAAACTATTGATATATGGGATATGAAACCATGTAATATCTTCCAGTATACATATAATGTCATTCAGTTCAGTCGCTTAGCATGTCTGACTCTTTGTGACATAATGGACTGCAGCATGCCAGGATTCCCTGTCCGTCATCAACTCCCAGAGCTTGTTCAAACTCATGTCCATCGAGTCGGTGATGTCATCCAACCATCTCATCTTCTATTGTCCTCTTCTCCTCCTCAATGTCATTGTCCCAGGTTTAACATTATTTGCATTTTTGCGGCATCTTTTCATCTTATTGTGTCACAGCTTACTTATGATTTTTCACTTATGTATGTATGTTTCTTGACCTAGTGCCTTCTAGTAGAAGTTTAGGACTGCTGAATCACAGGAAAAATAGAAACATTTGTGATCTTATTATCTTAAATGATTTATATGAACTCGTGGTATAAATAGTCTATGCACTTTCACACACAAAATCCTTGATCAACCATTTCTATTTTTACTAAGTCACTTAAGACTAAGAGAAGCTGGTATTTTTTTTTGAAGGAAACACTTGTTTTTCAGGGTTTACATAATATGGTCTTCCGCAAAGCAGGGGAAATGAGCAATAGTGACTGTTATCAATGAACTAATAAGCACGTGTTTGATTTGCATTATAGGTGCATCCATCTTATCACCATGTCTTCTCGGCTTCCTGCTGCCTGCCCTTGGCATCCTTGTCTACTTGGAATTCTGAATGTGGTGTGACAACCTGCTTTTCCCAGCCCAGCTCAGAGAACACCCTTCATCCCTATGATGACTACAGGTCCTTCCAATCCCTGCGGCTCCATGCTAAGCCAAATAAATCATAATTTAACAAACTATCCAACTGATTCACAACATATGTTATGACTGAGGCATTCAGGAACCCCTTCATCCAAAAGAATAAACTTTTAAATGAATATAAAATGATTTTTAACTCGTTCCAATATGCCTTATAAACCACTTAAACTGATTCTGTGACAGTTGCATGATTTAATCCAATGGGACAAGTTACAGTGTTCAATTCAATACTATAGGCTGTAGAGTGAAAGTAAAATCACCATACACAGGTGCTTTAAATTTAATAACAAGTTGTGAAATATAATAGAGGTTGAAGTGTTGATCGTATGTGGTAAATGTAAGAGTACTATAGTCTCTTGTACTATCCTCTCTGTTTTGGGTCCTGCATATTTTTGAATGGCCCCTATCATTCTTGACATTTTGAGTTTTCTTAGAAAAAAAAAAATAGAACTGAAGAATTAGACATAATCTCCAATACCAAATCATTTTATTGAATAAGTTGGAAGATTTTGAATATTGAAAACCAAATTCTAGAACTTATGATCAGTATTCCTATTTTGGAAGCAAGTAATTTTCTAAACATTTGGTTTTCAGAATCAGTAATTCTTTTAAGTTAGTTTTTTAATAGTAAAATTAACATACTATATGAAGTTTTTTTTTTTTTACTTTTGTATTCTACTCTGATGTTCTTTTATGCTTTTCTTATTATCGATTTCAAACCTCAAAAACCATAGCTCTTGTGATAGAGTATCATCATGTTGCTGTATTTATTCATACGTGAAATGATCAATTTTAAAAAGTAGAGAGCTCCCATTTTTTTAATTGAGATGTGACAGGCTTTACATAGCTAGGGATAAATGTCAGTTAAGTGAATATCAGAATTATCTAATATTCTAGTGTCTTTGTTTTTCTGCTTCATTCTAAGTAAAACCTTTCTTTGTTAAAGGTGTGGGATCAAGAAATCACCTGTAGCTTGGAAAAACTACAGTATTTCCCATTATTTTTTAAATTTAGTTTTAAATTCATTTCCTGCTTCAATGCAATACCGAAAACTGGCTAAAAATACCAAATCAAGGTTTGTTAATGGTACTTTGAAAAGTATCCAAAACTAGAAGGCTGGGAGGAGACAAATAGCTTGTCTGTGCAGTGGTATCTCCCAAGTGTTGGTATTTTAGGTTTTTATAAGACCTGGAAAGGAAGATGCACATTTCTTCATTCTCCATGGTGTGCAGGGACATATGTTTGAGTGTGGATGTGAAAGAAGTCAAGTAATAAAGGATTAGCTGGCTAATGAAATAGTGCAATGTCTGATGCTTCAAGAGGTATAATCCTATTTTATTAGCACAACCTTGCTAGCTAATTAGAGATAGAGTTTATCTTTTTAGAAAGGATACCTTATAGGTTCATAAAAATATCTACAGGAAGCAAAATAGATCTAATACTATTTTACCCCCTTTTCTTTAATTTGTATAATTTTTGTACTATATATCTATGTGTAAATGTTTAGAGCTTTCATTATGAAAATACCAATAAATATTTCATTAGTTTACATTTAACTCTTTGTTATAAAATGAAACTTTTTAAAAACAAGTGAAAGGGATGATTCCCCAGTAGAAGTATGTCAACAGTCTGAGATCATTGCCAGATTTCATAAAAAATTTAATTATTTGAAAAAGCCACAAAATCTCTTCATACTTTTGGGAAACAAATATTCTGTAAGCCTTCTGTACAAATGTTTGTGTTTTCATTGTTCCACTTTGGGGTTTTCCTTTTGCAATGTGACCCATGTTGGGCATTTTTATATAATCAACAACTAAATATTTTGCCAAATGCATGCTTGCCTTTTATTTTCTTATGTATGGTAATAAAGAGCAAAACTGGTTAGATTTTGCATGAAATGGTTCTGACAGATAAGAAGTAAACAGACTTTGAAGGTTGTTTGTTTAATTTTAAATTTGTGACAGAGATAAAATAGAGTAAAATCTCTCATACACTGATAATTCAAGCTTTCATTTCCTCATAGACGTGTACAAATTTGACTGGGACCATCAGATTTAAACTGTTGTCAAGCTAACTAATGCATCATCTGCTTTAAGACACAAGATTCTTAATTAAACTTTATATAGTGATAGATACATCTGTTGTTTCTTTGTATTTCAAGGAAAGGTGGTAGTAGTTTTATTTGATACTGATAAATATTGAATTGATTTTTTTAGTTATTTTTTATCATTTTTTTCAATGGAGTAGCATAGGACTGTGCTTTGTCCTTTTTATGAATGAAAAAAAAATTATAAAGAAATAAATGTCTTACTGTTACCCAAGAAATAACAACTGTCCTTTCAATTTACCTGACTTTGAAAATTCATTTTTAGAGGATTTTCATTAAAAATTTAATAACATGGAAAAAATATTACACATTAAACAAAACAACAGTTCACTGTTTGAAGCATTCTACAAAAAAAATATGCATACAAACATATACATGCACACACTGGCATTACAATGACATGCGATCACCTGGGAGATGACTTCAGTTTATGGAGAAGTCAGTGCATGTCACTCAGTCTTATGCTGGACACTAATGCAAGCTGTTAGATACTGAAAAAACAAGACTGGTTAAACCCTGAATGAGCTGATACTCTTAATGGAGGAATTTGCTTAAAAGCATAGCTGTGCAAACAGGAATCTGGTACAGGTGAAGCCTTCTCTGAGTCCTGAGCCAGACTGAACCTCAAATGCTGAATCCTAGAGGTTTCTGCCTTCCTTACATCCTCCCCTGTGTTCTGATTGTGATTTCTCACTGGCATTCTGCCCTCTCTTCCTGTTTCATGAAGCTTGCTTCCACCCTGTACCCTGTCTCCCCTTTTGGACCCTGCCTCTGTTTCTTGACCCTAAATATTATATTACTTCCATTCTAATATTTTACTTTTGGTATTTGACCCAGGACTGACCCCGTCTCTAATTCTCCAGGCTTTGGGAGATCAAAGCTTCTTTCTGTGAGTGCATTTTCCTTGTTAGTTGTCCTCAAACCTGGTTGTCCATCAGGATAACCTGGAGAATTTGAAAAAGCAAAACAGATTTCCTAGGCCTCAGTCAGGCTTACCAAATCAAAATTGGGCAGTGAGGCATAGGGATCTGTATCTTTTTAGGTTGTTCGTGAGAGTCTAAAAGGGATCCGGGTTTGAGAATCACAGGTTTTCATCATTATTACAAGCTAGATTAATTGATATTTTAAATTGAATCAACAATATAAACATCATGGATACATAATTTAAATTCTCTTAAAAATAAATCCATTCTCTTGGTTTATCTAAAATGTTAATTTGTTCATTTGTTGTCTTTTGGTTCTATATCTTAAGCGTCAAAATGCTATATACGTTTTATCTGTTAAAATTATCCTCTAATTTGTTTGTGTCTAAAATCCATGCAGCAGACAGAAATGCATTTCAGGTTTTCTCTCTAGAGAAATGTGGATTTTATTTTAATTTTTTCTTTTCTCTTTTTGTAATGTGAAAAGTTAATTAAATTTTGATACCTAATTTCCTGAGTCTCTAATCTTCTGGAGATGGCTAATATAAAGATTGTTGAAAGGTGCCCCTTCCCCGACTTGAGCATTTTTTTTTAATGGAAACATGAGTGGTTATGAATGAGTTGACTTCAAAATTAGTGGGTAGGGAGGCCAAAATTCGTTTCTACATTGTTTATCACATTTTAGAAACAGGTTTCACTTTTCAATTACTACTAATAAATTTGATGCTTGGAGAAAGTATATGCATCAGTACCCATGATGCTATTACTATTTGACTTTTGAATTTAATTGGGCATATCCTAAGGCAAAACTGTGAAGTGAAGAAACTTGGTCTTAATCTATCTTATGTCCTCAGTCAAGCTCTTTTGCTTTATGAAAGCTGCCTTAAAAGCAATCCCCTAACTTTCATACCTTCTTGTATTAGTTTCCTAGGTTTTTCACAGTAAATGACCACAAACTGAGTGGCTTCAAACAACAGAAATCTATCTCTTAGGTTTCTGGAAGCTGGAAGCTGGAATTCAAGGTGTCAGCAAGATTGGTTTCGTGTGGAGATTCCGAGGGAGCATCTGTTTTGTTCCTCTCTTGTAGCTTCTTGTGCTTGGAGGCAATCCTTGCTGTTTCTCGGTTTGCAGCTGCATGTCTCCAGTCTCTGCTTCTGTGGTCATGTGACATTATCCCTTTGTATCTAAATTTCTCTCTTTTTATGGTTGCTGGGGTGAAGGACAGGAGGAAGGGATAATTGCAGAGCTTGAGATGTGTGGCACCCTGAATGGGAGAAGAGTTTGGGGGAGAATGGATATAGGGTGAATCCCATGGTTGTTTACCTGAAACTATCACAGTGCTGTTTGCTAATCAGCTATATCTCTACAAAATAAAAAAGTTTAAAAAATATAAATAAAGGAATAATTTTCTCTCTCCTTAAAAAACACCAGTCATTGGATTAGGGCCTACCCTAATCCAGTTTGACATGATCTTAATTTGATTACATCTAAAAAGTTCCCATTTCCACAAAAGGTCACATTCATAGATTCCAGCTGAATATAAATCTAGAATACTATTCATCCCAGTATATGTCTCTTTTCCTCTTTTTAAAATCTGTATATCCCCACTCCGACTTCCCATCTGAAGCACTGGTAAAGAATCTGCCTGTCAATAGAAGAGATACAAGAGACGTGGGTTTGATCCCTTGGTCGGGAAGATCCTCTGGAATAGGAAATGGCAACCCACTCCAGTATTCTTGCCTGGAGAATTCCATGGACAGAGGAGCCTGGCGGCCTGTAGTTCATGGGATTGGAAAAAGTCGGACACAACTGAGCAACTGAACACACATACACACACACACACATGCCCCACTCTTGCTCATGAGGATTAGACTGAAAAACTACTCCAGGCATGCTTTCATAAAACATTTATGTTGATAATATACAACAGTATAGAACAGAATACATTATGCTAAGTGAAAAAAAGCCAGATTGAAAAGACTGTGTGATTCCATTTATATGACATTCTGGAAAAGGCAAAATTCTAGGGACAGAGAACAAGTCAGCGGTTATAAAGTATTAAGAGTAAGGAGGAGAGTTTGACCTAAAAGGGACAGCATGGAGGGAACTTCTCAAGGGTGCCAAAACTGATGGCAGTGACTTGAATTTATTTATCAAAACTTATAAAACTATACAACAAAAAAGTGAGTTTTACTGTATGTACACTTTAGAAATTTTTATAATGTAGTTATGCAAATATCATGGATGTTGGACAGACCTGTGATCACATTCTAACTCTATTATTACCTTGTGAGATACCTTGTGAAACCTTGGATGAGTAAGTTGATGTTTGGAAGATAGTTTCCTTTACCATAAAGTGAGAGTAATACTTTTGAATCATTTAGAATCCTTTCAGCTGCAAGTGACAAACACTCAACTCAGATAAGTTTAAGACAAACAAGGACTTTGTTGACTCAAATAATTGCATCTATGAGATATAGTTGGTTAGTTCAGTCGCTCAGTCATGTCCGACTCTTTGAGACCCCATGAATCGCAGCACGCCAGGCCTCCCTGTCCATCACCAACTCCCAGAGTTCACTCAGACTCACGTCCATTGAGTCAGTGATGCCATCCAGCCATCTCATCCTTGTCGTCCCCTTCTCCTCCCTGCCCCCAGTCCCTCCCAGCATCAGAGTCTTCTCCAATGAGTCAATTCTTCGCATGAGGTGGCCAAAGTACTGGAGTTTCAGCTTTAGCATCATTCCTTCCAAAGAAATCCCAGTGCTGATCTCCTTCAGAATGGACTGGTTGGATCTCCTTGCAGTCCAAGGGACTCTCAAGAGTCTTCTCCAACACCACAGTTCAAAAGCATCAATTCTTCAGCGCTCAGCCTTCTTTACAGTCTCACATCCATACATGACCACAGGAAAAACCATAGCCTTAACTAGACGGACTTTAGTCGGCAAAGTAATGTCTCTGCTTTTGAATATGCTATCTAGGGTTGGGTATAAGGGCTTAAATAGTGTTCTCAGAGAAGTATCTCTCCATCTGCCAATTCTGGTTCTCCCCGTGCACATGTTTCATTCATAGGCAAGCTATCTCCTTGTGGTAGGAATCATGGATGCTGACTGGTCCAACCCTACATTCTACTGATTGGTGACCCCAAAGCATTAGAGATTCTTTTTCTTACTTGTTACAGGCATAAAATCTCATTAAATACTAATATTATACCCAGGAGGCTGGCCATCATGGGCTGTCATGAGACCCCTGTCTGTCTTTCTAGATAACTGGATGGTGGCAAGAGCACTGTAAGAAGTTTCACCAGAATCACATGAAATGGAAAACGATGATTCCCTTAAATGGGGTACCAGGTGCTATTCACAAAAGGAGGGTACTGGACTAGCAAAAACAGTCTCCACTCCACTTGTTCTTCCTAAAATTCTATGTGTTAAATAGGTGATAGAGTTAAAATGCCTAGCATATAATAAATACCCCCCAAATCTTAAATTTCCCCTCCCACCATAACTTTTCACCATATATATGCATATTAGCACATAGGGCTTCTAAAATTCTTAATTCAGGTGATTGATTAGCTAGAGCTTAGCATTCACAGTCAAATCAAGGTCTACTATCCTCGGTAAGGTAGAGCTGATTTAGTTGAAATGAATGCAATCCTGTCAAGTGACTTCAGTCTTGTCCAACTCTTTGCTGCACTATGGACTGTAGCACGCCAGACTCCTCTGTCCATAGGATTCTCCAGGCAAGAATACTGTAATGGGTTGCAATGCCCTCCTCCAGGGGATCTTCCAGACCCAGGGATCAAACACATATCTATGTCTCCCGCTTTGGCAAGTTGGTTCTTTACAACTAGCGCCACCTGGGAAGCCCCAATGAATGCAATGCTGCTGCTAAGTCGCTTCAGTCGTGTCTGACTCTGTGCGACCCCATAGGCGGCAGCCCACCAGGCTCCCCCGTCCCTGGGATTCTCCAGGCAAGAACACTGGAGTGGGTTGTCATTTCCTTCTCCAATGCATGAAAGTGAAAAGTGAAAGTGAAGTCGCTCAGTCGTGTCTGACCCTCAGCAGGAGCCCACCAGGCTCCTCCATCCATGGGATTTTCCAGGCAAGAGTACTGGAGTCGGATGCCATTGCCTTCTCCGAATGAATGCAATAGCAGAATATAAAAGAGCAGGGCCAAGGGTCTGATGGCTCTGAAATCTTCTTTTTATTTCATTTGCAATGTATAACATTTTCAATAATGAAGCATGAGGGGAAAACATTGTCAAGCAGTCCCGTCTATACTTTTTTCATTATTTCTAAGAATGATGTGCATATCCAGTCATACTACAAGTTTCCAAGGGACTTGAGAACTTCTTTGGAAAATCTTATCCACTTATCCAGTGAATCAATGGAAAGGGGCATAGCACATTAAAGTGGTGAAAATACATATGCCAGTTAAAGTGAACTATATTAGTTATTGATCACCATAATAGTGCTGCAGAAACATAGTCACAAAACCTTAGTGACATGTAACAGTAAACATTAATTTTTCACACATAAGATCAGCAGTGGATCAGAAATGTGGCCTTGCTAATGTGAGCTGGACTTTCTCACACACTTGAGAGCAGGCTGACTATCAGCTGTTATAGCTGGCGCTTTTAGGGCCAGCTTGGATCTGCTCCACTTTTCTGTCATCCTGCAGCAGCCTAGTTCTGGCATGTTGTCACGACAAATGGCAGAGGTAGAAGGAAGCAAATGGAAATGTGCATGTACTCTTTCAAGCCTTTGCTTGCCCCATGATTACTAGCATCTCATTAACTGAATCAAGTTATATTATAAAGCTCAGAGTCAAGGAGCAGGGCGGGTCACCCATGCATGTGGGTGGACACCTTAAAGTTACGGGCAAAGGGTGTGGATAAAGGGAATACCGATAAGTTGGAACCAAACGATGCAAACTACCATGTATATTTACCAAATCCCATGGTTTAAAGGCCACTAATTTTACCATCAAGAAAGAAAAAATAATTATAATTAAACTATAATACAATGTTTATCATATAGATATGTGTATTTATGGAAATATTTATTTAAACAAAATGTTTATGACTTGTGGTTCTCATGTACACACAAGAAAGAAACTATGTACAAAAGAAATTGTGTAATATAGTCTTAAATATTTCCTTATTCAGAAAATAATTCATCTAAACCAATCTTAAACTCTGAGTAATTGATATTTGTACTTTGCCACAAAATATTATTCTTTGGTGGTATTTGTATATGCATCATTTCTTACAAGACTGCTGAAGTATATCTTTCAAGCTACCAATGCTCATTCTGCTGTACTTTCTCAATCTTATCAGGCATTGTTGTTGTGGTTGTTGATCAGTCATTAAGTATATCTGAATTTTTGCGACCCCATGGACTGCAGCACTCCAGGCTTCCCTGTCCTTCATTATCTCCTGGAGTTTGCTCAAATTCATGTCCACTGAATTGGTGATGCTATCTAACCATCTCATCCTCTGCCGCCCTCTTCACCTTTGCCTTCAATCTTTCCTAGCATCAGGGTCAACTCTTCGCATCAGGTGTTGATCTCCTTGCAGTCCAAGGGATTCTCAAGCACCATAATTTAAAAGCATCAATTCTTTGGCACTCAGCTTTCTTCACAATCTAACTCTCACATCCATACATGACCACAGGAAAAACCATAGCCTTGACTAGATGGACATTTGTTGGCAAAGTAATGTCTCTGCTTTTGAATATGCTATCTAGGTTGGTCATAACTTTTCTTCCAAGGAGTAAGCATCTTTTAATTTCATGGCTGCAATCACAATCTGCAGTGATTTTGGAGCCCCCCCAAAATAAAGTCAGCCACTGTTTCCAGTTTCCCCATCTATTTGCCATGAAGTGATGGGACCAGATGCCATAATCTTAGTTTTCTGAATGTTGAGCTTTAAGCCAACTTTTTCACTCTCCTCTTTCACTTTCATCCAGAGGCTCTTTAGTTCTTTTAACTCTCTGACATAAGGGTGGTGTCATCTGCATATCTGAGGTTATTGATATTTCTCCCGGCAATCTTGATTCCAGCTTGTGCTTCATCCAGCCCAGCGTTTCTCATGATATACTCTGCATATAAGTTAAATAAGCAAGGGTGACAATATATAGTCTTGATGTACTCGTTTCCCTATTTGGAACCAGTCTGTTTTTCTATGGGGAGATACCCCATGTCCAAGGTCAAAAAAACCCAGCAAGATGGTAGGTGCTGGAGTGGTGGCTGAACAGTGCTGGAGAGGCTGTGAAGAGAGACCCCACGCCCAAGGGCATAGGAGAATCCCCAGCAAGACTGTAGGAGGGGCAAATTCCCCATTCCCACCAGAGACGCTCAGAGAGCTTAACAAACCTTGTTCGCACCAGGACCCAGGGACCCCACAGAGACTGAGAGAGAGCTGTGTTTGAACATCTCCTGTGGAGGTACTGGTCAGCAGTGGACTGCCGCAGGGGCAGGAGCTATGGGTGCAGCAGACCTGGGTATGGCATAAGCCCTCTTGGAGGAGGTCGCCATTAACCCTACCATAGAATTGCCAGAACTTACACAGGACTGGGAAATAGTCTCTGGGAGGGCACAAACAGAACCTTGTGTGCACCAGAACCCAGGAGAAAGGAGCAGTGACCCCACAAAAGACTGATCTAGACTTGCCTGGGAGTGTCCAAGAGTCTCCAGCAGAGGCGTGGGTAGATGGTGGCCTGCTGCAGGGTTCGGGGCAGTGAGTGTAACAGCACAGGCATGGGATCTTTGAAAGAGTTCACCATTACCTTCATTACCTCCAGAGGAACCAGCACTCAAACTGCCAACATCAGTTGGATTATTGAAAAAGCAAGAGAGTTTTCTTGTTTTTTCTTCTAAGGGAGTCTTGCCCACACTAGTAGATATAATTGTCATCTGAGTTAAATTCATCCATTCCAGTCCATTTTAGTTCACTGATTTCTAAAATGTTGGTATTCACTCTTGCCATCTCCTGCATGACCACTTCCAATTTGCCTTGATTCACGGACCTAACATTCCAGGTTCGTATACAGTATTGCTTTTTAGAGCATTGGACTTCACTTCCTGTATGTCCAGGTGCTTTATTTCCATAACTTTCAGTAGATAAATTTTTGGTCTTATTGATGAATCATAAGACATTTAAAGAGCCATTAAACTCAATGTTTTATCCCCCAAATGCTCCTAACACAAATGAAGCAATACCAATTATAAACAGCTATGACCAAAGTCACATATGTGCAAGCAGGGACAATAAAGTCATTATTGTCTCCTGACTTATAGCATTTAAGAGATGCCATAAATTTTAAGATGCATTCCATTCTCAGATATCAGTCAGTTCAGTTCAGTTGCTCAGTTGTGCCTGACTCTTTGCAACCCCATGGACTACAGCACTCCAGTCTTCCCTATCCATCTCCAACTCCCAAAGCTTGCTCAAACTCATCTCCATCGAGTCAGTGATGCCACCCAACCATCTCATCCTCTGTCATTCCCTCCTCCTCCCTTCAATCTTTCCCAGAATCAGGGTCTTTTCCAATGAGTCAGTTCTTTGCATCAGGTGGTCAAAGTTTTGGAGTTTCAGCTTCATCATCAGTCCTTCCAATGAATATTCAGGACTGATTGCCTTTCGAATTGACTGGTTTGATCTCCTTGCAGTCCAAGGGACTCTCAAGAGTCTTCTCCAACACCACAATTTAAAACTATCAATTCTTTAACACTCATCATCAGTTCTCATATATTAACATGTAAAAAACATTGAGTGTATTAGAAATAATGAAATACGAATATTTACAGTTTTGAATAATTACAGTTTCTGGACCAAATTTGAGTTAAAGAAGGTAAGAGTCATATTTAGGATGCTGAACATTTTTGTTTAGTTCACTGAGGAAGCAAAATGCCTAGCATAAGTGGTTAGAATCTCAGTGGTGATTTGAGATGAGCATGATTGCCAAGAGTAATAGTTTCTCTACATTTACATTTATCATAAAGACAACAGTTCAAAGTGTCCCAACAGGCTAAACTATGCTTCTTTTCACAGAACAGCACAAGATCTTGTATGTAATAAGACACACACACAAACACATGTGTGTTTGTGTACGTATAAACACACATATGGCTCAAATGGAAAAGAATCTGCTTGCAGTGCAGGAAACCCAGCTTTGATTCTGGGTAGGGAAGATCCCCTGGAGAAGGAAATGGCAATAACTCCAGTATTCTTGCCTGGGGAATCCCATGGTCACAGGAGCCTGGCAGGCTGCAGTCCATAGGATCGCAAACAGTAAGACATGACTGAACAGCTAACACAAACACCCATACACTATACAGAATGGTTTAGTGAATGAAAGAATGCAATCAACCTGATTTCTGTATTGACCATCTGGTGATGTCCATGTGTAGAGTCATTTCTTGTGTTGTTAAGGAAGGTGTTTTCTATGATCAGTACATTCTCCTGGCAAAACTCTATTAGTCTTTGCCCTGCTTCATTTTGTACTCCAAGGCTAAACTTGCCTGTTACCCCAGATATCTCTTGACTTCCTACTTTTGCATTCCAGTCCCCTATGATGAAAAGGACATCTTTTTTGGCGTTAGTTCTAAAGGGTCTTGTAGGTCTTCATAGAACTATGCAGCTTCTTTGGCATTTGTGGTTGGAACATGGGCTTAGATTACTGTGATATTGAATGGTTTGCTTTGGAAATGAACAGAGAGCATTCTGTTGTTTTTGAGATTTCAACCAAGTACTGCATTTCGTGCTCTTTTGTTGACTATAAGGGCTACTCTGTTTCTTCTAAATGATTCTTGCCCACAGTAGTAGATATAATGATCATCTGAATTAAATTTGCCCATTCTGGTCCATTTTAGTTCACTGATTCCTAAAACGCTGATGTTCACTCTTGACATCTTTTGTTTGACCACTTCCAATTTGCCGTGATTCATGGACCTAAGATTCCAGGTTAGTATGCAGTATTGTTCTTACAGCATCAGACTTTACTTCCATCACCAGTCATATCTACAACTGGGTGTTGTTTTTCCCTTGGCTCAGCCTCTTTATTCTTTCTGGAGTTATTTATCCACTCATCTCCTGCAGCATATAGGGCACCTACTGACATGGGGAGTTCATCTTTCAGTGTCATATCTTTTGCATTTTCATGCTGTTCTTGGGTTCTCCAGGAAAAATACTAAAGTGGTTTGCCATTCCCTTCTCCAATGGGCCACATTTTGTCAGAACTCTACACCATGTCCCGTCCATCTTGGGTGGCCCTACATGGCATGGCTCATAGTTTCATTGAGTGAGACAAGGCTGTGATCAGTTTGGTTATTGTTCTGTGATTGCGGTTTTCATTCTGTCTGCCCTCTGATGGAGAAGTTCTATATAGTGAGCAAAAACAAGACCAGGAGGTTACTGTGGCTCAGATAATGAACTTACTGCAAAACTCAAAACAAAATTGAAGAAAGTAGGGAAAGCCACTAGACCATTCAGGTATGACCTAAATCAAATCACTTATGATTATACAGTGGAAGTAACAAATAAATTCAAGGGATTAGATCTGATAGACAAACATGCCTGAAGAATTATGAATGGTGGGTTGTAACATTGTATAGGAGGTGGTGATCAAAACAATCCCTATGAAAAAGAAATGCAAAAAAGGCAAAACGGTTGACTGAGGAGGCTTACAAATAGATGAGAAAAGAAGAGAAGCAAAAGGCAAAGGAGAAAAGGAAATATATACTCATGTGAATTCAGAGATCCAAAGAATAGCAAGGAGAGATAATAAAGCCTTCCTAAGTGATCAGTGCAAAGAAATGGAGGAAAACAATAGAATGGGAAAGACTAGAGATCCCTTCAAGAAAACTAGAGATACTAAGGGAATATTTTATGCAAAGATGGGCACAATAAAGGACAAAAATGGTATGGAACTGACAGAAGCAGAAGATATTAGGAAGAGGTGACAGAAATAAAGATCCATACAAAAAAGATCTTAATGACCCAGATAACTATGATGGTATGATTACTCACCTAGAGCCAGACATCCTGGGGTCCAGAAGTCAAGTGGGCCTTCGGAAGCAACATTATGAATAAAGCTAATGGGGGTGATGGAATTCCAGCTGAGCTATTTCAAATCCTAAGAGATGCTGCTGTTAAAGTGCTGCACTCAATATGCCAGCACATCTGGAAAACATCAACAGTGGACACAGGACTTGAAAAGGTCAGTTTTTATTCCAATCCTAAAGAAAGACAATGCCAAGGAATGTTCAAATTACTGCACACTTGTGCTCATTTCACATGCTAGCAAAGCAATGCACAAAATTCTTCATGTCAGAGTCAACATAACGTGAACCGAGAACTTCCAGATGAACATGCTGGATTTAGAAAAGGCAGAGGAACCAGAGGTCAAAGTACCACATTCACTGGGTCATGGATAAAGCAAGAGAATGCCAGAAAAATATCTACTTCTGCTTCATTGACTACATTAAAGCCTTTACTGTGTGGATCACAACAAACTGTGGAAAATTCTTAAAAAGATGGGAATATCAAACCACCTGACCTGCCTCCTGAGAAATCTGTATGCAGGTTAAGAAGCAACAGTAAGAACTGGACATGAAACAACAGACTAGTTCCAAATCGGGAAAGGAGTACGTCAAGGTTGTATATTGTCACCCTGCTTATTTAACTTATATGCGGAGTACTTCATGTGAAATGTTGGGCTGGATGAAGCATAAGCTGGAATCAAGTTTGCTGGGAGAGATATCAATAACCTCAGATATGCAGATGACACCACCCTTATGGAAGAAAACAAAGAGAAACTAAAGAGCCTGTGGATGAAAGTGAAAGAAGAGAGTGAAAAATTTGGCTTAAAACTCAACATTCAAAATACTAAGATCATGACATCCAGTCCCATCACTTCATGGCAAATATATGCAGAAAAAATGGATAGAGTGAAAGACTTTATTTTCTTGAGCTCCAGAATCACTGCAGATGGTGATTGCAGTCATAAAATTAAAAGACACTTGCTCCTTGGAAAAAAATCTATCACAAAGCCAGACAGCATATTTACAAGCAGAGACGTTACTTTGTTGACAAAAGTCTGTAGAGTTAAAGCTCTGTTTTTTCCAGTAGTCATGTATGGATGTAAGCGTTGGACCTCAAAGAATGCTGAATGCTGAAGAATTGGTGCTTTTGAATTGTGGTGTTGGAGAAGACGCTTGAGAGTCCCTTGAACTGCAAGGAGAGAAAAAACAGTCAAATCCTAAAGGAAATCAACACTGAATTTCATGGGAAAGACTGATGCTGAAGCTGAAGCTCCAGTACTTCGGCTACCTGAAACAAAGAGCTGATTCATTAGAAAAGACCCTGATGCTGGGGAAGATTGAAGGCAGGAGGAGAAGTGGAGAAAAGAGGATGAGATGGTTGGATGGCATCACTGAGTCAATGAGCATCAGCTTGGGCAAGCTTCAGAAGTTGGTAAGCTTTGTGAGCTACAATCCATGGGGTTGCAAAGAGCCAGGCACAACTGAGTGGCTGAAAAAAAAAACAGTACTTGCTCCATGTTTTTAAGTACTCCTATGGCGTGCTGGAGAAGGCAATGGCACCCACTCCAGTACTCTTGCCTGGAAAATCCCATGGACGGAGGAGCCTGGTAGGCTACAGTTCATGGGGTCTGGAAGAGTCAGTCACAACTGAGTGACTTCACTTTCACTTTTCACTCTCATGCATTGTAGAAGGAAATGGCAACCCACTCCAGTATTCTTGCCTGGAGGATCCCAGGGACACATGAGCCTGGTGGGCTGCTGTCTGTGGAGTCGCACAGGGTCAGACTCGACTGAAGTGATTTAGCAGCAAAATTACTAATTAAGACTACTGTGCTTAATCCATCAGTCGTGTCTGACTCTTCGCGACCTCATGGACTGCAGCCCACCAGGCTCCTCTGCCACAGGGCTTCTCCAGGCAAGAATACTGGAGTGGGTTGCCATGCCCTCCTCTAGGGGATCTTCTCAACCCAGGAATCAAACCCATGTGTCTCGCCTTGTGGGCAGATTTTTTTTACCATCTGAGCGTCCAGGGAAGCTCAAGTACTTCTATGTTGGGGTCCAATTTTGTCCGATACAAATACTATAAGACCCTGCTATCTTTTAACTTTCAGTTGCATGGATATCTTTTTCTCTCCTGTTACTATCAGTTTGTATGTATATTTAAAGTGTATCTCTTGTAGGTAGCATATAGATACCATTAAGAAATCATCATATTTAATCATTTCCAAGCTGTGTATTTTTTCATAATTTAACATATCTTATATAAATAACCTCAGATATGCAGATGACACCACCCTTATGGCAGAAAGTGAAGAGGAACTAAAAAGCCTCTTGATGAAAATGAAAGAGGAGAGTGAAAAAGTTGGCTTAAAGCTCAACATTCAGAAAATGAAGATCATGGCATCCAGTCCCATCACTTCATAGGAAATAGATGGGGAAACAGTGGAAACAGTGCCAGACTTTATTTTTTGGGGCTCCAAAAGCACTGCAGATGGTGACTGCAGCCATGAAATTAAAAGGCGCTTACTTCTTGGATAGCATATTCAAAAGCAGAGATATTACTTTGCCAACTAAGGTCCATCTAGTCAAGGCTATGGTTTTTCCAGTGGTCATGTATGGATGTGAGAGTTGGACTGTGAAGAAGGCTGAGCGTCGAAGAATTGATGTTTTTGAACTGTGGTGTTGGAGAAGACACTTGAGAGTCCCTTGGGCTGCAAGGAGATCCAACCAGTCCATTCTGAAGGAGATCAGCCCTGGGATTTCTTTGGAAGGACCGATGCAAAAGCTGAAACTCCAGTATTTTGGCCACCTCATGTGAAGAGTTGACTCACTGGAAGACTCCGATGCTGGGAGGGATTGGGGGCAGGAGGAGAAGGGAAAGACAGAGGATGAGATGGCTGGATGGCATCACTGACTCGATGGACATGAATCTGAGTGAACTCCGGGAGTTGGTGATGGACAGGCAGGCCTGGCGTGCTGCAATTCATGGGGTCGCAAAGAGTCGGACACGACTGAGCGACTGAACTGAGCTGAACATGTCTTAAATGACATCTCACAATTCTGGTTGGATACAGGTATTTTAAAGAAGATGATCTTGTCTGAGCATGTGAGACTTGGTTATAATGTTAATATTGTTCTCACTACAGTTAAAAAATAGCTGTAGTTGGCACCATATATATTTTGTTTAAAATTACATGTAAAACATTCTGGTTATACTATGAATTGGTACTTATTTTTAAATGATTGTATATGCAAAAAGATATAAAAGCAACATAATGCAAAGACATTATATTAGTGAAATTGTTACTCATCTCTGAAGAAATGACTACAAGTAACAAAATTTGCTGAATGGTGTAAATTGTTCAGAAAAATATATCTGGGACTCAACATGCTCCATCAATTAACCTCCTCTATAGCTTAGAAATCAAGAACACTGAGAACACAGAGAATAAAAAGCAATTCAAGGAATGAAGATTTAGGTAATCCTTAGTCAATTTATTTCACTTATATTTTTCTTTTTATGTGCAATAGTGAAATATGACAAGAGTAAATTTGAAGGTATATCTAAAGAGGTTATTTACTAAATATAAAAAAAAATTCTAAGGGAAAAGAAAGCATTTCTGTGTAATTAGTGATCATTATGGGGGGAGATATATATAGTAATCCTGCATTTTGCATGTATAACATCTTGAAAATTGATGAAATCTGAAATGTCCTTAGCACTCCTATGTTTTCATATTTTTGTAATTTTGATAGAGATTCACAATCCAAGGAAAGGGCACTTAGTAGCCTTACTTAAACAATATGAAAATCCCTTTTCCTTAAAGAGGATGAGTACCTTGATTGGTAATGCCAACAAAATTTATTCCAATGAAGACCAGTTGGATTCTCAAAGAACTACCAGAATTTTATTACAAAAAGAACGGCGCATAGATATTAAGTGATCAAGACAGTTGTATAACAAAATGTTCATATTATTATTTATAACTAGAATATTCTTGATATAAAAAACTAATTTAAATTAATCAACAGATATGAGAATATTAATAACCCAGAAACTTCATCTACACTTGATATTACAATTTTTTTCTCAATCTGATGAGATAATATTTCACAATTGTGTTAGCATTTCCTTTCTTTCTATTTAAGGCAAACATCCTTTACATGTGTTTGGTCATTTGTATTTCCTCTTCTGCAGATGATTTGTTCAAAATTTTGCCCTTTTTTTTTTTTTTTACTGTATTTTTGTCTTGTCTTATTCAACATTCAGAAAACTAAGATCATGGCATCTGGTCCCATCACTTCAGGGCAAACGGATGGGGAAACATTGAAAACACTGGAAACGGCGGGGCGAGGGGGACTCCAAAATCACTGCAGATGGTGACTGCAGCCATGAAATTAAAAAATGCTTGCTCCTTGGAAGAAAAGCTATGACCAAACTAAACAGCATATTCAAAAGCAGAAACATTACTTTGCCAACAAAGGTCCATCTAGTCAAAGCTACGGTTTTTCTGGTAGTCATGTATGGATGTGAGAGTTGGACTATAAAGAAAGCTGAGTATCACAGAATTAATGCTTTTGAGCTCTGGTGTTGGAGAAGACTCTTGAGAGTCCCTTGGCTCTCTGCAAAGAGAGCCAATCAGTCAATCCTAAATGAAATCAGTCCTGAATATTCATTGGAAAGATTGATGCTGAAGCTGAAACTCCAAAACTTTGGCCACCTGATGAGAAGAACTGACTCATTGGAAAAGACCCTGATGCTGGGAAAGATTGAAGGCAGGAGGAGAAGGGGACGACAAAGGATGAGATGGTTGAATGGCATCACTGGCTCAATGGACGTGAGTCTGAGCAAGCTTTGGGAGCTGGTAATGGACAGGGAAGCCTGGCATGCTACAGTCCATGAGGGCGCAGAGTTGTACACAATTGAGTGACTGAACTGAACTGATAGTCATTATGGAATATTCTGGATATTTATTTTTTATTATATATTGTTGCATACTCTATCAGTCAATTGTTTTACTTTTAATTTTGTTTACATACTGCTTTTTCAAACAGATAATTGTTATTTTGGTATTGTCAGGCATATAGATTTCCCAATTCACAGAGCAAAGACAGTTAACCTCAGTAGAATATGTTCTCTTGAAACCAGTGAGTATAACTGTATTCAGTGCAGCTTGCAAATGGAGGAAAAGCCTCCAGTGTGCTGAGATGATAACTAACTGGTCTATCCAAAACAGCTAAGGGTCAAGGACTTCACTTAGAGTTTCAATAGAGTGGAAGATCCCTTCTAGGTTACTGGTCTTCAGCTCTTTCTTCCATTACACCTTGTCATAAATAGAAATATAAAAAAGACATCTTTCACTCAGTCAGTCTTGATTCTTGAGGATCCCCAAGTTCCAAGAATGTGTGAATCCTATCAAGCCTCTCGTATTAGGTTAAAAAACCCATGTGCATTCCCAAACACCCTTGTCCAACACTGACTTTATTCCATTATTTACATTACATCTTTGGAAAGAGGGCATCACAAGCATGCAGAAATTTAGCTTTTAAGACATCAATATTTTTTTTCTGTCTGAGCTAAACTGCTACCTCAACAGTAAAGTGATAATTATGTAAGTGTAGTATTTACCTAAAGTAGTATTTATTAAGTATTCAAAAATGCTAACAGAAAATTTTAAATGTGCACATAAACTTTTGCAATTTAGAAAATAAGATCAATAATCATCAGTCAAATATCTTGAGTCAGTTTTTTTTAATACATCCTAATTTTATTTATGTTTTATAATTGGTTTGTTTTACTCTACAAACAATATTAAGACAGATAAGAAAATTCTTAACTCCAGAAACATAACTAGGAAGACTACATTTTAAATTATACACCATGAAACTAAATTATGTGTTCATTTTTCATGCAAAAAAATGGGAATCTATTTGCAAGCACATATTTTAAAACTTGGAAAAAGCTATGAAATCAAATACCTGAAAATATTGCAGAAGAGTAGCTCATTTGGAACCAAAATGTGCAAGCATAGCTGCTTGCAACATCAATCTCATCACAAGTTCTTGGGACATTTACAAAAAGCAATTCCAAGTTCAAACAATAATGCATTTTAAATGCTGATGATATGTGTGTGGTACTAGAAACCATGAACATGATTATTTTTGAACAGCAATTAATACAAAATCATTGGTATTAAATGAGTGTCAGCAGAGTAACTCATTAATATAAATGCTTTTACCAAGTTATGGAGAGAAGTGTTGATTACTCTTAGACAGAGGAAATTAAATGAAGTAAACTCTAAAATCTAACGTCTTGACATTTTGCTAGTAAGCAAGAGATATTTTAAACTAATCCATGAAATTGGTTGGCTGACTGCCATTATTAGCTCAGATCTTGGGTTGTTAAAGGGAAAATTTGTTCTAATAAAAAGTCTTTTTCCAAAGTAACATTCTTGATGCAGGCACTATTTAAATTCCCATAAATAGAAAAATTAAGCCCATACATCTAAGAAAGAACTTTCATTGTGTTCAATAAATATTTTTGAAACATCTCAAAAACAAATCTAAATTAATGAAAAAGTTTTTCCTTTTATCCTGAATTATACCTTTCATAATCTTTTGTTGTTAGATTAACCCTATAAATAAACTCCATGGACAATATGTTTTTTATTAAAAGACTAATATTTGAAGATTATTTCAGATTCTTTATAGCCCTGAGATCAGAGCTCTGTCTACAGTGACATTATCAGTTGAAAGTCAACTTTAAATCCTACTCACAAGAAGTTATTTTTTATATTTTGTTAAAAAATTCTTAAAATAGTTAAATCACTGGAAAATTCACAATATATTTTGATTTCTTAAAAAAGATAATTTTCAAAAAGTGACCTAGAGAAAAAAAAGAGTTAACATACTTTAGAGAAGCATTTTAAAAAGCTTTCTTCATGGAGCAAATCACTGTCCTTTAAAACATTTAAACATTTCAAAATGGTGAAAATTTTATGTGTCTTCAGTGTTCAGTATGGTACTCACTAGTCACTGGCCACCTGGAATGTGGCTAGTAGAAAAAGAAATTGAATTTTAAGTTTATTTAATTTTAACAAATTTAAATAGTTTCATATGAATAGTGAATGCTATGTTAGACATTGCGGCTATATGCTGTAGACTACCTAATCAAATAACCAAAAGGCCTTTGAAAACCACCATAATATCGTACAGTAATTAGCCTCCAATTAAAATAAATAAATAAAAGAAAAAAGAAACAGTGAAACTAACTGAAGCAACTCAGTTCTTGCAGGTAGAAATGGATAGACACTGGTTTAAGTTTCCCCCAAATGGATAAACCAATTGATCGTTACGTCTCTGGATATTGTTTGTTGTGAAACATTCTACTAGTGAATAATCAATACTCATTATCATTATTTAATATGATAAACTATTGGTTCACAAAAGTGATTTTATTCACTTCTCACTTTCTCAAATGAAATACATTAATCACCTTAGGCTGAGGTGTTTTATTTATAAGATTAACACCATTGACATGTCAAATATAGACACGCCTAGGCATGAGTTTGGCTTGGAGATGGGTTTCCCAGAAGAAATCTCATTTGCTTAGTAATTTTGCAAGTTTTTAAGAATATGAAATATAAACAACTCATATAATCTATACTTTATTATCCTTAAATATAGAAACTGTATATTCATTTAATGATAAAATTTGCATGTTTAAAAATATCCAAGCCATTTAGTTTTAAAAAATCAGACTATTTCATCACTTAGATATAATCGTTGCTAAATTTTAATGGCCTTAATTCCAGACAATCATTTATTCTTACGTGAACATAGAGATACAAATATCTAGACTGAAAGAGCAAACTACTGCTGTTAAAATGAAACTATACTTTCTTCTTTTCTTTTAAAAATCATCAATGTCACTTTATTTTAATTTAAAAGAAAAAGAGCTGAATTCAACTACTATCAATTTGGTAATTGCTTCTTGCTCAGAAAAATACCTTAACTTAAAGTATCTTTCCAAATTTAATTTTAAGTGTTCATGAAAGCCTAAAGAATTTATACCATTATTTCAACTAAATATCTCAGGTTCAGGCAATAATGATTGACTGTCTATTATGAAGATGAGTACATGAACACTCAAATTCATTCTCCTACCAATTACTTCCTATTCTTCCACATAGCTAAACATTTGTTATACTATCTATGGCTTTTGTTTGTTTAGTTGGAATTTTAGTTTTATTACATATGAGTGTTTTACATCACTTGCACCCTATTCTGTGACTTTTTGGCCTCCTAATAAGCCTCTCAAACTTTATTATGCCCAACAACCAGCTCAGCAGAAGATTAAAACCTGTTCTTCCACAGTCTTGTCACATCTTGGTTATTAGCAACTCTAGCCTCCAGTTGCTCAGTACATGAAACCTGGAGTCATTCTTGAGACTCCAATTTCTCACCCCACATCCAAACCATAAAAAATCCTGCCAGTTCTACCTTCTAAGTATACTGAGAATCTGCCCATCTTCTCAGCACTGAACTTCAGCCCCATCACACTGGTGCAAATCACCAACAATCTACCTGAATCTAAGCAACAGCTTCCTACCTGGTCTCTCTGCTTTGCCTTGTGCCACCTCAGTCACTTCTCAACACAGAATGATCCCTGTTTAAAACCAGTACAGTTATGTCACCCTTTTGAGGGAAACCCTTCAAAGTTTTAACAATGGCCGACAAGTCCCTGTACAATCTCACCCTATCCCCATTTCACCTAGTGTCTTACGACCCCACTCCAGCCACACTGGCCTCCTCAAATGCGACAGGGAACTCCGGACACTGTTGGACATGGTCCTTGCTATGCGTTTCATACATTCTGTTGGATACATGATCAGAATGGAATGAGTCAAATGACATATATATACACAATTTCATACACAATGCTAAATGGTTTTCCCATGTGGTTTTACCAATTTATACTTCTACTACCAATTTATACTCCATTCCATGAGAATGGAATGGAATGGAATCTCATGGAATATGTGGAGAATTATCACTCCACGTATTTGGAAACTTCAAATTGTTAGTCTTTCTTTCTAGCCATCTGGTGAGTGCATAGTGAACCTCTTTGCAGGTTTACTCCTTATTTCCCCTATTACCAATGAGGTTGGACAGCATTCTGAATTATCTGTTCTCAACTTGGCATCGCTAATTAAGATGTTTCCTTGTTATAGAGGAGAAGCCAGATATTTCATTTCCAAGAACTTCCTGTCTGCTTGATTCTGAATTGAAGTCTGACCTTGAGAGAATTCTGAGAAGGGAAAGGAAGGTCATATTCTCCAGAGAAAGTTATAGCCAGACTAACTGGCAGACATGAGAGTCTGAGCAGCTTCTGCTGAGCTCCTGAGCACTGTCACTTGACTGAAGCAGAGGAAGACAGGAAGAGCATCTCCGAGCTTTACTACCCAGGCTCTTTATAAACTGTATAAGCTTCTAACTCACGATACTAAAACTCTTTATACATCCAAATATGTAATGTGTCTTCTGCTTTACTATCCAAAATTCTGATGGTATTAATACCTGTTCACATATTTATTGGCCCTTGGGAAGTTTTGTGAAGGGTTTATTCAAGCCTCCTGCCTTTTTATCATTCTGGGTTGTCTTTCTCTCATTGATTAGTAGGAATATTTAATATTATTTTAGAGTTTAGTTATACACGATATAAGTATTTCTCCCACTCCATAGACTGCTTTTTTCAGTCTCTAAAATGGTGTATTTTGATAAGATTAACAATTTTGAGATAGTTTAACAAATACATGAGTGCAGTTGCTCAGTCATGTCCGACTGTTTTCGACCCCATGGACTGTAGCCTACCAAGCTCCTCTGTCCATGGGATTTTCCAGGCAATAGTACTGGAGTGGATTGCCATTTCCTTCTCCAGGGGATCTTCCCGACCCAGGGATCGAACCCGGGTCTCACGCATTGTAGACAGACACTTTACCATCTGAGCCACCAGGGAAGTCAAATGTAACAAATACATGAATAATGATTTTATGTTTTAGCTTTAAAAACTATTTCCTAACAATAGTCATGAAGTTATGCTCTTATGCTATTTTTATCTTTGGTTTTCCTTTCACATCCATATTTAAAATTTAAAATCTGTTTGGAAATAATTTTTTCAGTAAGGCATGAGGAGAGTTCATTGCCCTCCCCCCACATAGTTATCCAATTGATCAACACTTTATCAAATAGACCATTTTTTCCCTCCCATTTCTTGGGTGGCAACTTTTACATAGATAAACTCTCTATATCTATGTGGATTTCTTTCTGGGTTTTCTAGTCTATTTCTTTGAGCTTTTAGTCTATTCTTCAGTCAACCCCACACTGTCTTAATTATCTTCATTGCAAATACCAATATTCCTTAAAGAAAGCCCTTTTACCCGTTTTTCATCTTTTAGACTGTCTCAATTATTCTTGGTCTTTTGTAATTCTAAATAAATTTTTGAATAAGATTATCAATTTCCATTTTGGAAAATTGTGAACTTATTTACTTTATCTGTTCCATTTTGTTTCATTTAGTTTTTGAAGGGAGAAGGTGTGGTACTTAAATCAATACTCCCTGCTCCCAGCAATATCTGACACAGAAATATAATCTCAGCTCCTCAGTTTTAATTCTGAAAGTCACACTCACTCTAGATAAAATCGTTACAGATTGTTAGACTGTTGTGCAAGACCCTATACTGACTTATTCTTGCCTTTATTTCCAGCCACAGTATATGCCAGGAATAAAGCTTGGGAACTATATATTAGATTCAACTTCTTTCTTTAGGTATTAACCTGGCTGTCATGTTTTTCCAGAAGTCTTTCTTGAGTTCATCAAGCAAGGATAATAACTCTCTTCTGTTGTATAAACCTCTATATGTAATATATATTCATCCGTAGCCTTAAAATTATTTAGGCATTATTCAAATCTCCCTAATAAGAAGATAGAGATCCAATATAATCATCTCGAATCTTGAATAAAAAATACTTAGGTAAACATCTCTACTTTAGAAACATAAATGGATACACAAATAGATATTTAGAGATAAATAGTTGGCATTTTAGTCTAATATCATATTAGTTTACACTATTTATCTGCAAGTCACTTCAATAGATTTTTTGAAGATTATAAAGGACAGAACAACACAGAGTCAGCATTAAAAGCAGATTGGGGATTCTATAGGAAAATGGCTATACAGTGGTATTCTAATGATTTTGCCTGCACACAGTCCGTGAAGCCAACACAGTCTAACCCAGGTGTTGATCTGGAGCCCTATGACTTGGTTTGGAGAAAGCAGAGATAAGCCTCATGAGAAGTTGCTGCAAGGCAGTTTCTCTCCTAACTGACTGACATAGAGCTAATTCCTGTACATATCTCTAGTTTCAGTTGAGCACAGATTTTTCCACCACACCTCATCCCCTGGAGTACAGATACAGGTTCTGTGTAAGTTTACAAAACAGCTTGGTTTTGGTTTAGAAACTGCTCCCCAATGACCCCATCACCTGTGTTATCTGTCATCTGATATTGTCATTTAAAGTTATAATGTGAAACAGGGAATATGATCTATACTGATCTTACTTTCCTTTGGCATAAGTAATAAAGAGTTCATTTGAGGCCATTGACTCTGCACATACCAAATCTATGGTTTGGTGATAAAAAAAAAACCTGTTGTCACCCTGTTACTATGCTGTTTTTGGAATATCTGACAACTTTTTAAAATGCCAGCTATTAATAATTAGCAAATTTTTCCAACCATCAACCAAAGTGTTTATAAATATGCTCTTAAAGAGTGAAAATTCATGATAACACTCAATAGAATTTATAATCTACCTATTGAAATAGAAGTCACAAAATAAATCAATAGTAAAAAGAATGGGCCTATGTGTATCAGGTTCAGTTCAGTTCAGTTGCTCAGTCATGTCCGACTCTTTGTGACCCCATGGATTGCAGTATGCCTGGCTTTCCTGTCCATCACCATCTTCCAAAGCTTGCTCTAACTCATCTCCATCAAGTCAGTGATGTCATCCAACCATCTAATAATCTTCTGTCATCTCTTTCACCTCTTGTCTTCAATCTTTCCCAGCATCAGGGTCTTTTCCAATGAGTCAGTTCTCATCAGGTGGCCAAAGTATTGGAGTTTCAGCCTCAGCATCAGTCCTTCCAATGAATATTCAGGACTGATTTTTAGAATTGACTGGTTTGATCTTCTTTCAGTCCAAGGGACTCTCAAGAGTTTTCTCCAACACCACAGTTCAAAAGCATCAATTCTTCAGCACTCAGCTTTCTTTATAATCCAACTCTCACATCCATATATGACTACTGGGAAAAACCATAGCCTTAACTAAATGAATCTTTGTTGGCAAAGTGATGTCTCTGCTTTTGAATATGCTGTCTAGGTTGGTCATAGCTTTTCTTCCAAGGAGCAAGTGTCTTTTAATTTGATGGCTGCAGTTACCATCTACAGTGATTTTGGAGCCCCCCAAAATAAATTCTGTTACTGTTTCCATTGTTTCCCCATCTATTTGCCATGAAGTGATAGGACCGGATGCCATGATCTTAGTTTTCTGAATGCTGAGTTTTAAGCCAACTTTTTCACTCTCCTCTTTCACTTTCATCCACAGGCTCTTTAGTTTCTCTTCACTTTATGTCGTAAGGGTATTGTCATCTGCATACCTGAGATTATTGATATTTGTCCTGGCAATCTTGATTCCACCTTGGGGTTTATTCAGCCTGGCATTTTGCATGATGTACTCTGCATATAAGTTGAATAATCAGGTCGTGACAATATGCAGCCTTGACATACTCCTTTCCCAATTTGCAACCTATCTGTTGTTCCATGTCCAGTTCTAACTGTTGCTTCTTGACTTGCATACAGATTTCTCAGGAGGCAGATCAGGTGGTCTGGTATTCCCATCTCTTGAAGAATTTTCCAGTTTTTTGTGATCCACATAGTCAAAGGCTTTGGCATAGTCAATAAGGCATAATTAGATAGTAGATGTTTTTCTGGAACTCCCTTGCTTTTTTGATGATCCAGCAGATAATGGCAATTTGATCTCTGGTTCCTCTGCCTTTTCTAAATCCAGCGTGAACATCTGGAACTTCATGATTCATGTACTTGTTGAAGCTGGCTTGGAGAATTTTGAGCATTACTTCGCTAGTGTGTGAGATGAGTGCAATTGTGCAGTAGTTTGAACATTCTTTGGCATAGTCTTTCTTAGGGATTGGAATGAAAACTGACCTTTTCCAGTCCTGTGGCCACTGCTGAGTTTTCCAAATTTGCTGATATGTTGAATGCAGCACTTTCACAGCATCATTTTTAAGGATTTGAAATAGCTCAATGGAATTCCATCACCTCCACTAGCTTTGTTTGAAGTTATGCTTCCTAAGGCCCATTTGACTTTGCTTTCCAGGATGTCTGGCTCTAGGTGAGTGATTACACCATCATGGTTATCTGTGTCATGAGATCTTTTTTGTATTGTTCTTCGTGTATTCTTGCCACCTTTTCTTAATATCTTAGTATCAGTTTCACTAGTAGGGAAAATCACACTTCTTAGCTCCTTCAATTCATGTCTTCTGTTTCACAGACATGAGATGTGTGCCAGATTCTTTCTTACCTCAGGACATCAAACAGGCTGTGTCCCTCTGCTGCTCACCAATCCACCTCTCACCCAACAAGGACATATGTAGTCATCACATGATTAATCCTTTTTCTTTCTTCAGTTTTCAGTTTAAATGGCATTACCCAGAAAACCATTCTTTGAACTACTAATCTATCAATTGGTTCTCTGATTGCATTCTATAGTATCCCTTTGTCATATTTACCACATCATAAAATAGAAAATAAAAAATAAAGCCTGAGAAACAGAAAATAGATCATAATTATTCATGTTTATCTTTCTTTTAGAATGTGAATTTTATGAACACAGATGATAGTTTTTCATTTATTATTATTAATAATATTATTACCATTATCATCATTACTTTGTTAAAACTCTATTTCTACCACCTAGCTCAGACCCTGGCATATAGAGGAGCTTAAATGATGGGATGTAAATTAGAAAAAATGAGACACTGACTCTCAATTTCTTGGGTATGAATTCTTGAGTGCTGTATTTCTCTTATCCCTTAAATATTCTTTTCTTCTGTTCTATATAGTCAGGGACTTAAAATTCCAAAAGTATTTCATGTAAAGCATATGAGTTTGTTAGAACTGAATTGGAAATTTGGTGGAAAAGAGCAGCAGATAGAAAAAAAGGATATTGGTGATGTTACATTGGAACTTTGGAAATGGATTCCTCCATAAGAAACATTTTACAGGTAGAGCAGACAGTGGAAAAGGTGCAAATATTAACAATGATTGGGTAATATTTTATTATACATTTTTATTAGTTTTATATCAAAGCAACAGATTAAGAAATTCCAAGATATTCTATGTCTGTGCTTCAGATCTCATCTCCATATTGATTTGGGGGTTTGAAGATATAGACCTCAAGAAGCAATATATCAGAATAGTTGTGATCATCACCTGAGTGATAAGAGTCCATATCAATCATTTCATCAAATAAAAAGAGAAAATCTCCAACTTCAGTTTTCCATCTGTGTCATGTTCTGTAACGGTCTCTGTGAAGCCAAAGGTTAATTTTTAAACAGCTATACATAAGGACCAAACAAATTTATTGAAGAACAAGTTAAAGATACCAATATCCTAAAGATTCAGAAAATACCAAATCAGACAAAAATCTTAGGAAACTGACATACTAAATTAAGAAAAAACAAAGACCTTGACTCAGGAGCAGAAATGATTATAAAAACCAGTATAGATGCAGAGTTCAGAGGTAAGATAATATAGACATGGTAGACATAAATAGAGTAGATAATCTTTTTAATTAATTAAAAACTAAATAATAATGAAAATAAAAATCTTAAAGAGAGTTTGAGAAATTCCCCAGGTTGAAGAAGAAAAAGATAGATGAAATTAATAAGATATAACAGAAAGGAAAGATAAGGGTGAATGGACTCAAGTATTATAGTAATTCCCAAGGAAGTCATTCGCTGTGTGGCTCACAACAAACTTTAACAAAATTCTTAAAGAGATGGGAATACAAGACCGCCTTACAAGTCTCTTAGAAATCTGTGTGCAGGTCAAGAAGCAACAGAACCGGACATGGAACAATGGATGAGTTCAATATTGGGAAAGGCGTGTGTCAAGGCTGTATATTTTCACCCTGCTTATTTAATTTGTATCCAAATCATATCATGCAGAATGCCAGGATAAATGAATCACAGGCTAGAATCAAGATTTCTGGGAGAAATATCAACCTCAGATATGGAGGTGATAGCCCTCTAATAGCAGAAAGTGAAGTTGAACTAAAGAGATGCTTGATGATGGTGAAAGAGGAGAGTGAAAAAGCTGACTTAAAACTCAACTTTCAAAAAACAAAGATCGTGACATCTCATCCCATCACTTTGTGGCAAACAGAAGGGTAAAAAGTAGAAACCAGTGAGAGAATTTATTTTCTTGGGCTCCAAAATTAATGTAGATGTTGACTGCAGCCATGAATTTAAAAAGCATTTGCTCCTTGGAAGGAGATCTAATAAAGATATTATTTGCTATAGTTAGCTATGGCAAACTATGGCAGCATATTAAAAAGCAAAGACATCACTTTGGTAACAAAGATCCTTGTAGTCAAACTATGATTTTTCCAGTAGTCATGTATGGATATGAGAGTTGGACCATAAAAGAAGGATGAACACTGAAGAACTGATGCTTTGAACTGTGGTGTTGGAGAAGACTCTTTAGAGTCACTTGGACTGCAAGGAGATCCAACCAATCAATCCTAAAGGAAATCAGTCCTGAATATTCATTGGAAGGACTGAGGCTGAAGCTGAAGCTCCAATACTCTGGCCACCTGATGAAAGGAGCCAACTCATTGGAAAAATCCCTTATAATGGGAAAGACTGAAGGCAAAAGGAGAAGGGGGCAGCATGAGATGATATGATTAGATAGCATCACCAACTCAATGTACACGAGTGAGCAAACTTCGGGAGAGAGTAAAGGACAAAATGTGTGGCATGTTGCCATTCATGGGTTCGCAAAGATTTGGAAACAACTTAGCAACAGAACAATAACAACAACTGAAGAAGCTATCAGAACTGTTAGAAAACAATTCAAAATTTATCCTGTAAAATTTCTAAAGCAATCTTCTTTCTAGAGAGGTGATATAACTTGTTCAATGGAAAAAACATTATCTTGCGATACATCGGAAAAGAAAATATGTGTGGCATATAAACTTCACTACAAAACATTACAACCATTATTAGTAAATAATTAAAAAGGAGGAGGACTGACTCATGTAGTGAATATCAATTCAGTTCAGTTCAGTTCAGTTCAGTTGCTCAGTCGTGTTTGACTCTTGGAGACTCCATGGACTGCAGCATGCCAGGCCTCCTTGTCCATCACCAGCTCCTGGAGTTCATCCAAACTCATGTCCATTGAGTCAGTGATGCCATCCAACCACTCATCCTCTGATGCCCCCTTCTCCTGCTGCCCACAATCTTTCTCAGTATCAGAGTCTTTTCAAATAAGTCAGCTCTTCGCATCAGGTGGCCAAAGTATTGGAGTTTCAGCTTTAGCATCAGTCCTTCCAATGAACATCCAGAACTGATCTCCTTTAGGATGGATTGGTTGGGTCTCCTTGCCGTCCAAGGGACTCTCAAGAGTCTTCTCCAACACCACAGTTCAAAAGCATCAGTTCTTCGGCACTCAGCTTTCTTTATAGTCCAACTCTCATATCCATACATGACTACTGGAAAAACCATAGCCTTGACTACATGGACTTTTGTTGGCAAAGAAATGTCTCTGCTTTTTAATATGCTGTCTAGGTTGGTCATAACTTTCCTTCCAAGGAGCAAGCATCTTTTAATTTGATGGCTGCAGTCACCATTTACAGTGATTTTGGAGCCCAGAAAAATAAAGTCAGCCACTGTTTCCCCATCTATTTCCCATGAAGTGATGGGACCAGATGCCATGATCTTTGTTTTCTGAATGTTGATCTTTAAGTCAACTTTTTCACTCTCCTCTTTCACTTTCATCAAGAGGCTCCTTAGTTCTTCTTCACTTTCTGCTATAACAGTGGTGGCATCTGCATATCTGAGGTTATTGATACTTCTCTCGGCAATCTTGACTCCAGCTTGGGCTTTATTCAGCCCAGCGTTTCTCATGATGGACTCTGCATGTAAGTTAAATAAGCAGGGTGACAATATACAGCCTTGAAGTACTCCTTTCCCAATTTGCAACCTATCTGTTGTTCCATGTCCAGTTCTAACTGTTACTTCCTGACCTGCATACAGATTTTTCAAGAGGCAGGTCAGGTGGTCTGGTATTCCCATCTCTTGAAGAACTTTCCACAGTTTATTGTGATGCACACAGTCAAAGGCTTTGGCATAGTCAATAAAGCAGAAATAGATGTTATCCTGGAACTCTTTTGCTTTTTTGATGATCCAGCAGATGCTGGCAATTTGATTTCTGGTTCTTCTGTGTTTTCTAAAACCAGCTTGAACATCAGGAAGTTCATGGTTCACTTATTGCGGAAACCTGGCTTGGAGAATTTTGAGCAGTACTTTGCTAGTGTGTGAGATGAGTGCAATTGTGTGGTAGTTTGAGCATCCTTTGACATTGCCTTTCTTTGGGATTGGAATAAAAACTGACCTTTTCCAGTCCTGTGGCCACTGCTGAGGTTTCCAAATTTGCTGGCATATTGAGTGCAGCACTTTCACAGCATCATCTTTCAGAATTTGAAATAGCTCAACTGGAATTCCATCACCTCCATTAGTGAATATCTGTAGTCCATGAAAAAACAAAACCAAAAAGACTGTGGACTTATCCAAACTTGGGTAACAGTATCCCAAAGGGGGAGAATTTATTAATATGTATATATAAAACACGTCTTTAAAATATATATATATATAATTTATATTAACATTCTCCTCCACTACCTAAAAAATCATTTTGTGAGCATGTTAAAATAAATGTTTTAAATATATAGTTTGGCAGAATTATGGAAATGGAAGCAGCCCAAAATAAGAAAAACAATAAGAATAGAATATGGAAAATAATTTTATAAGATGTTACAGATATATTGTGGAATATTTGTTTGTATCTGCAATTAAGGATAATTTCAAACTGTGTTCTGAATACTTTCAGAGGTGCTAAGAATTAATTTGATAACCAATTAATGGTAGTTTGTGTCAGAATTTAAGTAAATACATTGTAAAAAATCATTGAAGAAATAAAAAAAGATGAAGACAGCTGTTCTGTGAGTAACACAATGTCACATCTAACGTAACCTACCAGATTACAGTGATGTAACTCTTAATCTATTCAATAATATAGGTTTACATTTTTATGTTTTAAAGGTAAGTTATATGAGTTCTTATGTCATACATCTTTAGGTTTTTCCTAGACAGAAAGTTGGAAATTTTAGAACATGATCTCACCACCCAACAGAGCAACTACAATCATTTTATTATTGTTCTTGTTCAGTTGCTAAGTCATGTCTGACTCTTTGTGATCCCATGGACTACAGCATTCCAGGCTTCCCTGTCCTTCACTATATTCTGGAATTTGCTCATACTCATGTCCATTGATTCAGTGATGCCATCCAATCACCTCATTCTCTGTCACCCCCTTCTCCTCCTGCCTTCAGTCTTTCATAGCATCAGGGTCTTTTCCAGTGAGTCAGCTCTTCAGATCAGGTGGCCAAATTATTGGAGCTTCAGCTTCAGCATCAGTCTCTCTAATGAATATTCAGGGTTGATTTCCTTTAGGATTGGCTGGTTTAATCTCCTTGCTGTTCAAGGGACTATCAAGATTCTTATCCAGTACCACATTTCAAAAGCATCAGTCCTTTGGTGCTCAGCCTACTTTACGGTCCAGCTCTTACCTCCATACATGACTACTGGAAAAACCATAGTTTTGACTATGGACATTTGTCTACAAAGTGATGTCTCTACTTTTTAATATGCTGTCTAGGGTTTGTCACAGCTTTTCTTACAAGGAGCAAGCAGATTTAACTTCATGGCTTCAGTCACTGTTCATAGTGATTTTGGTACCCAAGAAAGCAAACTTTGCCACTGTTTCCATTTTTTATCACATCTATTTGCCATGAAGTGGTGGGACTGTAGACCATGCTCTTATTTTTTTGAATGTTGAGTTTTAAGCCAGCTTTTTCACTCTCCTCTTTCACCTTCATTAGAGGCTCTTTCATTACTCTTCACATTTTGCCATTAGAGTGGTATTATCTGAGTATCTAAAGGTTGTTGATGTTTCTCCTAGCAATCTTGATTCCAGCTTGTGTTTGGTTCAGCCACACATTTCACATGATGTACTCTGCATGTAAGTTAAATAAGCAGGGTGACAATATTCAGCCCTTTCTCAATTTTGAACCAGTCCTAACTAATTGCATCTTATCCAATAACTTTTTGCATATTACTTTGCTTGCTTGCAAAGTAATATATCCTGATTTTTTATATTGTAGAATTTACATTTGCTTTGTCATGTAGCAAAATAGTCTTCATAATTATTTGAACAATTACATACTGTTCCATTGAATAGATGTATCATAATTTTCTCATGCACTTTTCATTTTAATTTTAACTTGTTTCTTATTTTTGACAATAGGTAACAAGGAATGGGCATCATTTTTTAATTATTTATTTCTTTACATGGCTTTCATGAATCCTCTTTTATTATCATAGTATATTATAGTTGATTTATATCAGCCAAATAAACTAAAGCACGGTTTTGCCAAAGCATGTATGAAAGTATTAATTTTGCTGCATGTTTTTATCACTTATCACTAAATTTAAAAAACTTTTTCTCATTTGAAAGGTTGTGTGTTTTATTATTTATTTTATTATTTTATTTATATATGTGAAGAATATGTTTGAAAACTAGCAAAATTGAAAATTGTTCATATATTAGTTGTATTGGCTATGAAAATTTGATATCTATGCAACCAGTAACCCAACCCATCAACTTAGTGGATACAGAGAGGAAGTAGATATTGGAGGTTGGAAATCTGGTAACTCTTGTTATGAAATGGCAAAGCATTTGTTTGAAATGTCATCTACAGTACTTTGGAAGGCAGATCAAGTGCCAACCAAGAGTGTAGCCTTACATAAATAACTAGTGAAAAAGAAGAATGTAACTGTGTACTGGCAGCTTATTGTCACTTTTAGTAAATAAATTTATCAAAAAATTTCTGCAATGAATTCACATTAGAGTGAACTATTTGGCAAGCAGAGACAAATGATAATAAAGCTTTGTTAAGAAAGATACTGCCTCTAGCCTGCAGTCAAAATTGACTAAGAATCCAAGAATTTGTGGCGTGTGAACCTACTACAGTAGACCCATAGCCTTGGATAGGTGACACATAAATGGGAGGATAGCTGCAGAGCTTCTCTCCAAAAAGCACTGAGTCTGTGCCCCACTTTGGCTACCCAGTCTGAGAGTCTTACACTAAGAAGATGAGCCACCAGAGCATTCAGCTTTGAAGGTCAGTGAGGCTTAATTTCCAGAGAAGGCAATGACACCCCACTCCAGTATTCTTGCTTGGAAAATCCCATGGATGGAGGAGCCTGGTGAGCTGCAGTCCATGGGATCGCGAAGTTGGACACGACTGAGCAACTTCACTTTCATTTTCACTCTCATGCATTGGAGAAGGAAATGGCAACCCACTCCAGTGTTCTTGCCTGGAGAATCCCAGGGAGAGAAGAGCCTGGTAGGCTGCCATCTCTGGGGTCGCACAGAGTTGGACACGACTGAAGCGACTTAGCAGCAGCAGCAGCAGAGGCTTAATTTCAGAAGATCCAGAGGCTTGTGGGAAAGGACACCTTCTTAACAGACACACACAAAATTTTAGATGCTCCAGGACCAAGAGCAGAAGCAGTAATTTGAAAGGGGATTCAGACCCACACCTTGATCCCAGAGAATCTCCCAGAAGAGCAGAAGAGAGCTGAACGTATGGGGACAACTACACAGGCAGCAGCCATTTGAGGGAGCTTTTTCTACCACCTGGACAATGGTACTGGAAAATGTCAGTTTGGAATCCTTCTTCTCATTTATTAACACTGATTGGTTCCCCTCCCATCCACCAGCCTTTAGCATAAGTAGTGGAACACTTTAGGTCAAGCTAGCCACAAGGGAAAACAGTCCCACCCACTAACAGCCAGGCTGAATAAAGACCTCCTGACCTCAGAGTGGTGAAGAATTGATGCTTTTGAACTGTGGTGTTGGAGAAGACTCTTGAGAGTCCCTTGGACTGCAAGGAGATCCAACCAGTCCATTCTGAAGGAGATCAACCTGGGATTTCTTTAGAAGGAATGATGCTAAAGCTGAAGCTCCAGTACTTTGGACAACTCATGTGAAGAGTTGACTCATTGAAAAAGACTCTGATGCTGGGAGGGATTGGGGGCAGGAGGAGAAAGGGATGACTAAGGATGAGATGGCTGGATGGCATCATGGACTCGATGGACATGAGTCTGAGTGAACTCCAGGAGATAGTGATGGACAGGGAGGCCTGGCATGCTGTGATTCATGGGGTTGCAAAGAGTCGGACATGACTGAGTGACTGAACTGAACTGAACTGAACTGACCTCATAGCTACGCAGGACATGGCTCTGTCTACCAGAGGAATCAGGTCCACACACCAGTGTATGAACACTAGCCCTGTGATTCGCAGGACACTGCTGTGAGAGACCCCAGCTCATAGCTCTATCCACCAATTGGCTGCCACCAAGTCACAGGACCCGCTGGGCTGAGAGCACCAATCAGCAGGCTTGAAATCTGCAACAGCCATGTCAGGAAGTGACCCTCTGATCAGTAGACTGACAATAGATCTGAGAACTCTGGCGCTACAACCACCCACTCCAGAACACTGCTTTGACCATAATTGAGCCAGCACTAGCCCAGGGACTACTCAAGCACTCAGGATTCCTCACCCAGGTGCCCTGTCACCTGGCCCCAACCACTAATAGCCAGCAGCCTCTGCACAGCAAGGCAAGCAGTGGAAAACAACAAGACCAGTAACCAGCTGCACTTACCATATAGCCTACAGTAGTCAGTCTGCCACAATAGAGGGACACACAGTCCACATAAGGGGCACCCCTAGAGCATGTAGCTCAGGTGACCAGAGGGGAGTGCACTGCTGGGACTCATAGGATATCTCCTACAGAAGGCTACTTCTTCAGAATTGGGAAGCACAACTAACTTAGCAGATACATCACAAGAAAAACAGCAAGGACTGATGTTGAAGCTGAAACTCCAACACTTTGGCCAGCTGATGGCAAAGAGCTGACTTATTTGAAAAGACCCTGATGCTGGGAAAGATTGAGGGCAGGAGGAGAAGGGGATAACAGAGGATGAGATGGTTGGATGGCATCATTGACTCAATGGACATGAGTTTGGGTAGACTCTGGGAGTTGGTGATGGACAGGGAGGCCTGGCGTGCTGCAGTTCATAGGGTCACAAAGAGTCAGATATGACTGAGAGACTGAACTGAACTAAGGCAAAGTGAGATAATAAAGAATTACCAATTCATCTGTCAAGTGAAGGGTAAAGCCCCAGAAGAACTAAGTGAAGTGGAGACAGGCAATCTACCTGAAAAAAAAAAAAAAAAAAAGATTTATAGATGATCCAAGCACTCAGAGAAGAATGGATGAACAAAGGGAGAACCTTAAGAAAGAATTAGAAGAGGCCAACAGAGCTGGAAAAAAATAATACTTGAACTAAAAAATACAATAGAAGGAATCAACAGTAGATGAGAAAATACAAAAGAACTAAAGAGTGGGTTGTGTGCTCAGTCACTTATTGTGTCCAGCTCTTTGCAGCCTCGTGGACTCTAACCCACCAGGATCCTCTGTCCATGGAATTTTACAGGCAAGAATACTGGAGTGGGTTGCCATTTCCTACTCCAGGGCATCTTCCCAACTCAGAAATCGAACCCGCATCTCTTGCATCTCCTGCATTGGCGAGTAGATTCTTTACCACTAGCTCCACCTGGCAAACCTAAGCTGGAAAGTAAAGTAATGGAAATTAGTGAAGCAGAACAGAAAATAAACAAATAGATAAATAAATGAGGACAGTTTAAGAGACTTCTGTGACAACATCATGCACAGTAACACCTGCATTATAGTGACCCAGAGGACAAAAAAAAAAAAAAAAAAGAAAAAAAAGGAAAATTATAGAAAACATATTTGAAGATAAAACAGCTGAAGACTTTCCTGGAAAAGATATCTAGATCCAGGGAGCTCAGAGAGTGCAAAATTGGATAGATTTAAAGGGAACCAATCCAAGACACATTGTAATTTAAATGGCAAAAATTAAAGATGAGAGACTATTAAAAGCAGCAAAAGAAAAGCAATAAGCTACGTATCAGGAAACTCACATAAGGCTACCAGTTGATGTTTAGCAAGAACTACAGGCAAGAGGGAGTTATACAATATATTTTAAATGATTATAGGGAAAAACTTACAACCAAGAATATTCTATCCAGTGTTGGGTTAGTTGCTCAGTCATGTCCGACTCTTTGACTACACTGACTGTAGTCCACCAGGCTCTTCTGTCCATGGAATTTTCCAGGCAAGAATACGACAGTGGAAAGCCAGTCCATTCTCCAGTGGATCTTCCCGACCCAGGAATCGAACCCAGGTCTCCTGCATTTCAGGAAGATTCTTTACCATTTCCCAGAAAGGCCTTTATTTTAATTTGATGGGAAGAACTACAACTTTACAGACAAAAGCTAAACAAAAGCTAAAAGAGTTCAGTTCCACCAAACTAACTTTACTAGAAATGTTAAAGGGACTTCTCTATACAAAAAAATAAAGCAGCAACTAAAAACTTAAAAATTACAAAAGAAAAAGGCTCACTGATAAAGATAAGCACACAGTAATAGCGATGAATTAACCATCTACAAAACTAGTAACGAAGGTTAAAAGATAAAGTAGTAAAATCATTTATTTTCACAATAAGTAGCTAATGGATGCACAAAACAAAAATATATAAAATATGATGTCAAAAACAGTAGTCATGGTGAGGGGAGTGAAAATGCAAGTTTGTTAAAGTTTTCTTGAAATTAAGAGATCACCAAATGAAATAATTACATATGTATGATTATACATGCATACACACACACACACATAGAGGAAGAAAGGGAGAAAGATAGAGGAAGTGACAGAGACTGCTGTGTATAAACCTCATGAAAACCACAATTACGTATCTTATAATAGATACACACACACAAATTCAACCATATCATTAAATGCAGTTAGCAAGTAATAACAGAAGGGAACAAAGAAGAAACAAAAAACAATGAAAGCATCTCTAAAACAATTTTTTAAATTGCAATAAACACATGCCCATCAATAATAACTTTAAATGTAAATGGACTAAATGCTCCAATGAAAAAACATAAGAGTGGCTTAATGGCTACAAAAATGAGATTCATAAAGACACTACCTACAAGAGATTCACTTTAGGTGTAAAAACACACATAAATGAAAGTGAGAAAATAGAAAAAGATATTCCATGTAAACGGAAAATCAAAAGAAAGCTGGGAGAGCAATACTTCCTTCAGAAAAAAAAAATACTTTAAAACAAAAATTCTAACAAGAGACAAAAACATTATTAATCATAAAGAATAAATTCATGAGAAAGATATAACAATTGTAAATATATATACACCCAATACCAGAGACTCTAAATACATAAAGCAAATAGTAGCAGTAATAATGAAAGAAATTGATTGTAACACAATAGAACTAGGAGAGTTTTTAAGCTCCACTTACATCAATAGACAGATTATTTAATAAGAAAACTCTGAACAAGAATGAAACATTAGACCAAATGGATATATGTGCCTGTGTGTGTGTGGTCTAATGTATCATCCATACATTATACATATATAATGACATATTATATACATATAAATATGACATATATCTATAAATGTCATTACATCCAAATGCAGCAGAATGCACATTCTTTTCAAGACAACCCCAAAACAATTTTTTAAATTGCAATAAATACAGGCCTATCAATAACCATTTTAAATGTAAATGGACATTCTCCAGGATGGATCATACTTTAGGCCACAGTGTAAGTCTCAATAAATTTAATAAAACTGAAATATCTAGCATCTTTTCAGCCATAATGCTATAAGACAATGAATTAATTGCAAGGGAAATACTACAAAAACCACAAACACATGGAGGTTTAAAAATATATACTAAACAATCAATGAAGAAACCAAATAAGATATTTTAAAAAATACCTGGAGACAACTGAAAATGAAAATACAATGACCCCAATTCGGTGGAATGCAGCAAAAGTAGCTTTAAGAGGGAAGTCTAAAGCCCACCTTGGGAAGCAAGAAAAATCTCAAGTAAACAACCCATCCTTACAGCTAAAGAAACTGGAAAAAGGAAAAAGGAGCAAATTTAGTAGAGAGAAATTATAAAGATTAGAGAAAGAATACATGAAATATGATTAGAAAACAATAGAAGAAATCAATTAAACTAAGAGCTGGTCCTTTGAAAAAAGCAAACAAAATTGGTAAACCATTGGCCAAGCTTATCAAGAAAAAAAGAGACAGAGCTCAAATCAATAAAATCAGAAATGGAAAAGGAGAAGTTATAAGTAATACCACAGAAATGCAAAGAATCACAGGAGTTTACTACAAAAAAATTATAAAGTTATAATTATCCCAGCAAAATGGACAATCCTAGAATTATAAAACCTCCAAAGACTGAACCAGGAAGAAACAGAAAATATGAACAAAGTAAAAGCAATGATATTGAATCATTAATTAAAAATTTAAAAATCACCCAATGAAAGGGCAGGACACGTGAATTCTATCACAAATTTAGAGAAGAGTTACCACCTACCCATCCTGAACTGTTACAAAACACTAGAGAAAAAAATGTTTTTAGCTCACTGTATAAGCCACTATCATCCTGATACTAAAACTAGAGAAAGATAGCAGAAATAAAGTTATAGGTCAATATCTCTGATGAATATATATGCAAAAATCCTCAACAAATTCAATTGTACATTAAAAACATCATACACCATTATCAAGTGGGATTTACTCTAGGGATATAGAAATAGTTCAACTTCTGTAAATCAATGTGATACACCACATTAACAAATTGAAGAATAAAATCATATGGTCATCTGCATAGGTGCAAAAAAAGCTTTTGACAAAATTCAACATACTTTTTAAGGAAAACACCTCCCAGAAATTGGGTATTGAGGGAATATACCTCAACATTATAAAGGACATATATGAGAAGCCACAGCTAAAATCATATCGAACAATGAATGGTGAAAGCATTTCCTCTTAGGTGAGGAACAAGAAAAGGATGTCCACACTTGCAAATTTTATTCAACATTGTATAGCAGGTCCTAGCCACAGAAATCAGACAAGAAAAGGAAATAATAAGAATCCAAATTGGAAAGGAAGAAATAAAACTGTCACTGTTTCAAATGATATGAAGATACATAGAAAATCCTAAAGACACAACACACACACACAAAAGCTACTATAGATCATCAATGAATTTGGTAAAGTTGCAAGATACAAAATTAAGACAGAGGACGATGTTGCATTTCCATACACTAACAATGAACTATCAAGAAGAGAAGTTAAGAAAATGATCGTATTTATCATCACATCAAAAAGAATAAAATTATTTTCCTTTGCTAAGCTGTATCTGATTCTTTGTGACTCCACGGATTACAGAACACCAGGTTTCTCTGTCCTCCATTATTTCCCAGAGTTTGCTCACATTCATGTCCACTGAGTCACTGATGATATCTAATCATTTTATCCTCTGCCACCCTCTTCTCTTTTTGCCTTCAATCTTTCTCAGCGTTTGGATCAGGTGGCCCAAGTTTTGGAGCTTCATCTGCAGCATCATTCTGTCCAACAAATATTCAGGGTTGATTTCCTTTAGACTGGTTTGATATCCTTGCTGTCCATGTAATTCTCAATAGTCTTCTCCTGCACCACAAAAGCATCAGTTCTTCTGCACTCAGCCTTCTTCATGGCCCAACTCTCACATCTGTACATGACAACTAGAGAAACCACAGCTTTGACTATAAGGACATTTGCTGGCAAATGATATTTCTGCTTTTCAATATGCTGCCTAGGTTTGTTATAGCTTTCCTTCCAAGGAGAAAACATCTTTTAATTTTGTGGCTGCAGTCACTGTCTGCAGTGATTTTGGAGCCAAGAAAATTAAATCTGTCACTGCTTACACTCTTTTCTCCTTCTATTTGCCAGGCGTAAACCCACCTAAGGAGGCAAAAGACCTATACTCCAAAAGTATGAGATACTGATCAAAGAAAGAAAACATAAATAGATGAAAATATATACAATATTTCATGGATTAGAAGAACTAATATTGTTATAAAGGACCATATCCTCAAATCAATCTAAAGTTTCACTATAAGCACCTATCAAAATAACAATAGTATTTTTCATATAACTAGAACAAATAATTATAAGACTTGTATCAGTTCAGTTCTGTTCAGTCTCTCAGTCATGTCTGACTGTTTGCGACCCCATGAATCACAGCACGTCAGGCCTCCCTGTCCATCACCAACTTTCGGAGTTCACTGAAACTCATGTCCATTGAGTCAGTGATGCCATCCAGCCATCTCATCCTCTGTCGTTCCCTTCTCCAGACTTGTATATAAACACAAAAGATCCCAAATAGTCAAAGCAATCTTGAAAAAGAACAGCACCAGACATATACACTCCCTGATTTCAGACTATTCTACAAAGCTATAGTCTTCAAAATAATTTGGTACTTGCACACAAAAAGACACATAGATCGCTGGAAAAATAGAGAGCCCAGAAATAAACCCATGCATTTACAGTCAGCCTATTATAAAGGAGGGAAAACATATGTAATACAGAAAAAATAGTCTCTTCTATACGTGCTGCTGGAAAAAATTAGACAGTTACTTATAAAAGAATGAAATTAGAACATTCTCTAACACCATATGCAAAAATAAATGCAGAAAAAATTAAAGACCTAAATGTAAGACCAGAATCATAAAGCTCCTACAAGTAAACATAGGCAGAACACTCTTTGACATAAATAGTAGTAGTGTGTCTTTGGATCTGTGTTCTAATGCAAAGAAAACAAAAGCAAAGACTTTAAAATGGAAACTCATAAAACTTAAATGCTTTTGCAGAGCAAAGTAAACTACTGACAAACCAAAAAGACAACTTATGGAATGGTAGAAAATATTTGTAATTAATATGACCTATTAGGGGTTAAGGAAAAGGAGTACGTCAGGCTGTATATTGTCACCCTGCTTATTTAACTTATATGCAGAGTACATCATGAGAAACACAGGGCTGGAGAAAACACAAGCTGGAATCAAGATTGCCGGGAGAAATATCAATAACCTCAGATATGCCGATGACACCACCCTTATGGCAGAAAGAGAAGAAGAACTAAAAAGCCTCTTGATGAAAGTGAAAGAGGAGAGTGAAAAAGTTGGCTTAAACCTCAACATTCAGAAAACTAAGATCATGGCATCTGCTCCCATCACTTCATGGGAAATAGACGGGGAAACAGTGGAAACAGTGTCAGACTTTATTTTGGGGGGCTCCAGAATCACTGCAGATGGTGACTGCAGCCACGAAATTAAAAGATGCTTACTCCTTGGAAGGAAAGTTGTGACCAACCTAGATAGCATATTGAAAAGCAGAGACATTACTTTGCCAACAAAGGTCTGTCTAGTCAAGGCTATGGTTTTTCCAGTGGTCATGCATGGATGTGAGAGTTGGACTGTGAAGAAGGCTGAGCACCAAAGAATTGATGCTTTTGAACTGTGGTGTTGGAGAAGACTGTTCAGAGTCCCTTGGATGCAAGGAGATCCAACCAGTTATTCTAAAGGAGATAAGTCCTGGGTGTTCATTGGAAGGACTGATGCTAAAGCTGAAACTCCAATACTTTGGCCACTTCATGCAAAAAGTTGACTCACTGGAAAAGACTCTGATGCTGGGAGGGATTGGGGGCAGGAGGAGAAGGGAATGACAGAGGATGGGCTGGCTGGATGGCATCATTGACTCGATGGACATGAGTTTGAGTAAACTCTGGGAGTTGGTGATGGACAGGAGGCATGGCATGCTGTGATTCATTGGGTTGCAACAAGTCGGACACGACTGAGCGAATGAAGTGAATGGAACTGAACTGATCCAAAATATATAAACAGCTCATACAGTTGAATATCCAAAAAAAAATTTAAAATAGGCATAAATTCTGAATAGACATTTTCCCAAAGAAGACATACAGATGGCCAACAGGCACTTTCAATGCTCAGTACCACTAATTATTAGACAAATGCAAATCAAACAGAATAAGGAATTACCTACACCTGTTGGAATGGTTATCATCAAAAAAGTCTACAGATAACCAAATATTGATGAGGATGTGGAGAAAAGGGAGACCTTGTACACTGTTAATTGGAATGTAAATTAGCACAGCCACTATAGAAACAACAGTATGGAGTTTCCTCAGTATCAGTTTCTGTCCTATTTCAGACTGTTAGTACAGTGTACCATAGACTGAGTGGCTTATAAACAGGAACATTTTGTTCTCACAATTCTGGAGGATGGAAGTCTAAAGTCAGGTTACTCACATGGTCAGTTTCTGGTGAGTCTCCTCTTTAGAGTTGCAGCCTGCCAATTTATTTTATCATTACATGGCAAGAGCAGAGAGAGGAAACAAGGTCTCACATGACTCTTACAAAGATACTCATTCCATTCATGAGGGCGCCACCCTCATGACTTCATCCAATCCTAATCACTTCCCCAAAACCTCACCTTCTAATACCTCCACATTGAGGCATAGAATTTCAACATACAACTTTGGGAGAGACACAAATATTTAATCCATTGCACTCTTACATGGAACTGTTTATAATAAATTATGAATTATTTTGAATAACAATACGTTACTTGCCCTCCCTCCCCAATTACTTTGAACCGTTGCACCAAGTGCAAGACACTTTTTATTTCCCAATGTTTGTCTCTTTATTGAAAGCCCATTTATTTTTAAAAATAGTTCACTACGACCACCAATCCTTTTTATCCCTTTCCCCTGGTTAAACTTTTACTAATCTTGGCATTCATAGTAGTACCTCTCATAGTACCATAAATAGAGAAATTAAATTTATAAGATATATTGGATACAAATCACCAAAATATGTATCTTCTTCTAATGATTCATAATAGTAGAGGGAACACCTTCATCTAAACGGGACTATTTCATTATAGTTCTCCTATTAAGTTAGGACTGAATACATGTTTTTATTTAGGTAATTTATATCTAACCACAATAAGAATAAGAGTAATAAGGGGAAAATCTCTCTCTCTCTCCTCTCTTTGCTAGACAATCATTCAATTTTTCTTATTTTTCCTATGCTTTTGTTATATCAAGTACTTCCATGATAGCTTGTGTGAACCTCAGAAAAACTGTTTTCTTCAGGGTAGCCCCACAGCAGGCAGGGAATATTCTTGTATGAATAGCACAGCATAAAGTCTCAGAATTACAAATTTTATCTCATTTCAGGTGTAGATTCATTCCCTGTCATCCAATGACATTACTCTTTTTACAGACCAGTGAGCCAAATGTAAGTTAATTCACAAAGTGGCAGGCTGAAGAGCATGTGGAATGCTGAACAAAAAATAAACAAAAATGTAGATGAAACTGGGCACTCTGCCTAGAAAACAGAATCTGTGTGCAAACAACAGTATTCAATGCCAAATTTTAGAACTTTCGTGAGGCCATTCAGTTATGTTCTCTCCAAGCATAGCACCAAAGTGGAAATAGGTGAATTTTCCATCAATACACAGTGGAGAGGTGTAAGATGTAAAGATCATATCTGCTCTAGGAAAGGCTGAACAAAAGGATAAAAATTCAATTAATGCATCCCTAATTTGACAGGTTGACATGTCACATAGAGATAGCTACCATCAACCACAGAAAGTCCTAGGACTCTCTTCATAGTTGAGCTCCATGTCTTAAAATTTATTTTGACTCATCAAAGACTACATTTTTCACAATATTATTAGAGAACTCAAAGGCTAAAATTAGTATCAAGTGGCTTGCACCTTATCTCAGTTTATGTGATTGGACAAATCTCTTTCTTCCAGTCCCATGTTTAAAACAAAGTAAACCATTTCCCAAAGTCATAACTACAAAATACTCTGTAAATACCAGGTGCTATTATTGTTATAGACAGCAAGGAATAGTAAGAGCATTCCAGAGAAAATAGTACTCAATCAGTTTGCAGATCCTAAACGTGGAAGTAGGAAGTAGCCAGGCCACAGCTGGGAAACAAGTAGTATACCTCTCTGGTTGGCCTAATAAACTCCAAAAAATATTTTTGAAGCTTTCCACTAGTCTTAAACTATTAGTTCAGAATAACTATCCCTTCCTTTAATTTTGATAGCTTTTCCCCTTATTTCTTAATAGTCAATTAATTCCTTTCTATAATTATTATCCAGAAATTAGAAAAAAAAAAAAGCAACCTTCTACCTGATTTGAGATTCTATGATCTCATTTCTCTCCATTTCAATCCATGTTAAAAGTCCTCACTTACAGTTTTCATGTACTGAAATATCTGCTGAAGATTCAACTGAAAAATCACTAAAAAGCTTAATATTTTAGTTATATTTATTACCCGAATTCAAAGTCCTGTATTACCTACTCCTATTCAAACAGTCTAATATCATTTTCTATCCAGGTCTGAGTCAGAGCCATTCCTTCCATTTCTGGAGGGTTTCTCAATCAGATCCACCTTTCCTCTGAGGCAGGATCTGAAATAAGTTCCCTCTGAGGGTGAAAATATGATTTAAATATATCAGTGGTCCATACTATTCTAAAGTCAGAAATGTAGCTTTCTGAGATGGAAACTTTCTGTTTCAGTGTAAACTGTGTGGTCTGCATTATTCATGTTTAGCATTTAAATTTTACAAGGAATGAGAAAAAGTCATGCTACACCTAGAAAGGGTGTAAACATTGAATGCTACACACATGGAAAGGTCTGTGTCTTGATAATATTTTTAATCAAAGTTGTTTCCACAGTTACAGTATTATTAACCAGATCATGCACGGTGTGATAAGCCACTGTAATTTTCTATTGTTACTTGGTTACTAAAATATGAAATTCAACTTAAATGATTGCTTAACAATTATATTGAATATATGTTTCAAAATAAGGCAGAAAAATCATCTATGCTTTTTTTGGTATTAATGAGGAGGACATTTTGTTTTTAAGTTTCATGTACTTTAGTCTTTTGGAGATAGATAAGGCTAGATCTAATCTCAGAAAAATTATCCTTTCTAAACAGCTTGATTTGAGGGACTATGTTTATTCTTAGGATTTGATTTTGCTATTAGTCTAAGTAAAATAATACTGTGCTTCAAAAAAAAAATCTATTCTCTGAATATGCAGAGTACATAGTATTTACTACCTCTTTCAAAAACCGAGTTAGGTCTGGTTTTTATGGAGAAATTCAGGGAGAAGATGAAGAATAGAGGCTTCAACCTCTGAAAGGAGTGTCACACTCTTCCTTCTGACAGTTTCTAGTTTTACAACTCTAATTTGATCTATTTTAAAGAACTCCAATACTTTGGCCACCTGATGTGAAGAGCTGATTCATTGGAAAAGACCCTGATGCTGGGAAAGATTGAGGGCAGAGGAGAAGGGGACCACAGAGGATGAGATGGCTGGATGGCATCATCGACTCAATGGACATGGGTTTGGGTGGACTCAGGAATTGGCGATGGACAGGGAGGCCTGACGTGCTGCTATTCATTGGGTTGCAAAGAGTCAGACATGACTGAGCAACTGAACTGAACTGAAAGAACTGTGGCCTAAAGTCAGACTTTAAAAAATGTATTATGTAACTAAATATTGCATGCCTTATGCCTTTAAGTTTGGACAATTCCTTCCTCAGGTAAAATAATCTGAGTCTCAGTTTGGAGGAGTGCAACAGCTTGAGCAAGAGCACAGGATATGCAGTGGTTTGCAAAAGTGAAGGGACAAGTGTCTGGTGAAGGAAAGGACAAGACAGAGAGCTGAGGGAAGAGGGGCTGGGAGGGCAAGTTCTTCCTGCAACTCTGCCTACCCTCCCTTACAGGAGCTCCCCTGGGGAAGCCAGAAGTTTCATCAAGTCCTGAAATAAACCCAACGGTGAGCTGTGCCCTGGGCTTAAGTTAGAGTTTCCTTGCTTTTTTCCTCCTACAAAGAACCTTGGTTTCATTAGAGAAATGAAAACACATTTATATCAAGCAACTTCCAATATTCAAACTTCCTCACAATTTATCTATTGACTATATATTTACAGATTAAATATGATGAGTGTGAATATCAGTAACTGGTTGAAATGATAGCAGCAGTGTGATGCAAGGTAACACTAAATTCATCTGCCCCACCTGTCCATGCCAAGAACACCAAAGTAATCACCATTTAATAATCCCTGCACCTGGATTCTGTATTAAACTTCAGGTGGATTTTTACATAAATATAACATTAATTTAATGCCAAAACCATGAAATGAAGTCACCTTATATGCACCAGTGTACTATGTCAAGTTAGATGCTTTGATATAATACCTACAGTTATACATTATAAAAAGAATTTTAAAGCTATTGTATTTCCATGTTTATTCTCCAGTTAGTCTTATAAAATTTTAGTGTTCACAGAATTTTCCCAAAGGAAACTTCAAATTCTAGGCACAGCATTATGATAGTCATGGCACTATTAAAAAATAATGATAGTTGTATTTGTGATTTATGGATTTAGGTGAGTCATATATAGAGTCATATGTATATGATATTAATTGAGCTGGATGAAATCCAGAAACAAATACTCATCTTCCCATTTCTACACAAAAGATTTGAATTCTCATCTGCCAGAAACATTATTTATTAGCACAATATTATACTTCATGTTCTGAAATGCTCACAAATCTGCCAGCACATTCTGCTTAAACCCTCTGAATGTCCCTATCTACTTTTCCTCTTCTACCCTATTTCTCTTTCTCTCTCTCTCTCTCCTACACACACACGTGCATACACACATCGCAGCTTATACTTCTCATGTCAGTTTGTAATGTGTTTACTTTGGTACATTTGAACTCTCAAGGGAACTGGGGGACTGTTCATGTTTGGGCTTCCCTTGTGGCTCAGATGGTAAAAAATCCACCTGCAATGCAGGAGACCCATTGTCACCTTTTACTATTTTGTTTAAAAAAAAAGTTTGAATCACCAAGCTTCCTATTGAGACTTTATCTCTTCATAAAGCTCAATTTCCCCTTAACTCTAAGGGGAGATGAAAGAAATTTTTGGCCTGTGATGAAACAGGCATCATCGTAGGTACCTGCTGTATGTATCTCATGTAATCCTCATACCTGCTCTGAAAGATTCACTCATTTTATTTCCATTTATGTTCAAACATCACTCTGTCAGGAAGACCTTTAGAGAAAGTCTTTATTTTCATAAATCTATCTAAATAGAAATTCCTACCATCATCTCAATTGCTTTTACCTGTTACTTTTCTTTTTAGGTATTTATCTTCACCTGATAAGATTGTATAGATTTTGCTTGTTTATTGTTTTCCCCTTACTATATCAAAACTATCATGAGAGTGACCATTTTTCTTGCTTTCATTCAGAGCTGTATCTTCATTACAGCCAACACATAATACATGCAAACAAATATATGTAAAATAAATGATTAAAAAAGTGATTGACCTAATGTAATGAACAAAGTTGAGTTGAGTTCAGTCACTCAGTCATGTCTGACTTTTTGTGACCCCATGGACAGCAGCATGCCAGGACTCCCTGTCCATCACCAACTACCGGAGTTTACTTAAATTGAGTCAGTGATGCTATCCAACCATTTCATCCACTGTCATCCCCTTCTGCTCCTGCCTTCATATTTCCCAGCGTCAGCATCTTTTCAAACAATTCAGTTCTTCTCATCAGGTAGCCAAAGTATTGGAGTTTCAGTTTCAGCATTAGTCAACCCAATGAATATTCAGGACTGATTTCCTTTAGGATGGACTGGTTAGATCTCCTTGCAGTCCAGGGAATATTCAAGAGTCTCCTCCAACAACACAGTTCAAAAGCATCAATTCCTCTGTGGTCAGCTTTCTTTATAAGAACACTCAGATCCATACATTCTGCTGCTGTTAAGTCACTTCAGTCGCGTCCGACTCTGTGCAACCACATAGACAGCCCATCAGGCTCCCCCATCCCTGGGATTCTCCAGGCAAGAACACTGGAGTGGGTTGCTATTTCCTTCTCCAATGCATGAAAGTGAGGAGTGAAAGTGAAGTTGCTCAGTCGTATCCGACTCTTAGCAACCCCATGGGCTGCAGCCTACCAGGCTCCTCCGTCCATAGGATTTTCCAGGCAACAGTACTGGAGTGGGGTGCCATTGCCTTCTCCAACATCCATATATAACTACTGGAAAACCTATAACTTTGACTAAATGGACCTTTGTTGGAAAAATAATGTCTCTGTATTTTAATATGCTGTCTAGATTGGTCATAACTTTTCTTCTTAACATAATTTCTTAACAGATGTGTCTGTTAATTTCAAGGCTGCCGTCACTATCTGCAGTGATTTTGTAGCCCCAAAAAGTAGTTTGTCACTGTTTCCATCGTTTCCCCATCTATTTCCCATGAAGTGATGGGACCAGATGCCATGATCTTAGTTTTCTGAATGTTGAGTTTTAAGCCAACTTCTTCACTCTCCTCTTTCGTTTTCATCAAGAGGCTCTTTGGTTCTTCTTTGCTTTCTGCCTTAAGGGTGGTGTCCTTTGCATATCTGAGGTTATTGATATTTCTCCTGGCAATCTTGATTCCAGCTTGTGCTTCATCCAGTCCAGTATTTCTCATTATGTACTCTGCATATAAGTTAAATAAGCAGGGTGACAATGTAGAGCCTTGATGTACTCCTTTCCCGATTTGGAACCAGTCTGTTGTTCCATGTCCAGTTCAAACTGTTGCTTCTTGACCTCAGGAAGCAGGTGAGGTCATCTGGTATTTCCATCTCTTGAAAAATTTTCCACAGTTTATTGTGATCCACATAGTCAAAGACTTTGCCATAGTCAATAAAACAGAAGTAGATGTTTTTCTGGAACTCTCTTGCTTTATCGATGATCCAACGGATGCTGGCAATTTGATCTCTGGTTCCTCTGCCTTTTCTAAATCCAGCTTGAATATCTGGAATTTCATGAATCACATACTCTTGAAGCCTGGCTTGGAAAATTCTGAGCATTACTTTGCTAGTGTGTGAGATGAGTGCAATTGTGCAGTAATTTGAGCATTCTTTGGTATTGCCTTTCTTTGGCACTGGAATGAAAATTGACCTTTTCCAGTCCTGTGGCCACTGCTGAGTTTTCTAAATTTGCTGACATGTTGAGTGCAGCACTTTTACAGCATCATCTTTTAGGATTTGACGTAGCTCAACTGGAATTCCATCACCTCCGTTAGCTTTGTTCATAGTGATGCTTCCTAAGTCCTACTGACTTTGCATTCCAGGATGTTTGGCTCTAGGTGAGTGACCACACCATCAAGAGTATTTGGGTCATGAAGATCTTTTTTGTTTAGTTGTTCTGTGTATTATTGTCACCTCTTCTTAATATTTTCTACTTCTGTTATGTCCATAACATTTCTGTCCTTTTTGAGTCCATCTTTACAGAAAATGTTCCCTTGGTATCCCTAACTTTCTTGAAGAGATCTCTAGTCTTTCCCATTCTACTGCTTTCCTCTTATTTCTTTGCAATGAACACTGAGGAAGGCTTTCTTATCTCTCCTTGCTATTCTTTGGAACTCTGCATTCAAGTGGGTATATCCTTCCTTTTCTCCTTTGCCTTTTGCTTCTTTTCTTTTCACAGCTATTTGTAAGGCCTCCTCAGACAACCTTTTTGCCTTTTTGCATTTCTTTTCCTTGGGGATGGTGTTGATCCCTGCCTCCTGTATAATGTCATAAACCTCCATCAATAGTTCTTCAGGCACTCTTTCAGACCTAATCTCTGAATCTATTTCTCACTTCCACTGTATAATAGTAAGGGATTTGACTTACGTCATACCTGAATGGTCTAGTGGTTTTCCCTATTTTCTTCAATTTAACTGTGAATTTGGCAATAAGGAGTTCATGATCTGAGCACAGTCAGCTTCCAGTCTTGTTTTTCCTGACTGTGTAGAACTTCTCCATCTTTGACTGCAAAGAATATAATCAATCTGATTTCAGTATTGACCATCTGGTGATATCCATGTGTAGAGTCTTCTCTTGTGTTGTTGGAAGAGGGTGATTCTATGACCAGTGTATTCTCTTGGCAAAATTCTGTTAGCTTTTGCTCTGCTTTATTCTTTACTCCAAGGCTAAATTTTCCTGTTACTCCAGTTGTTTCTTGACTTCCTACTTTTGCATTCCAGTCCCCTATAATGAAAAGGACATCTTTTTTGGGTGTTAGTTTTAGAAGGTCTTGTAGATCTTCATGGAACCATTCAACGTCATCTTCTTCAGCACTACAGGTCAAGGTATAGACTTGGATTACTGTGATATTGAATGGTTTGCCTTGGAAATGAACAGAGGTCATTCTGTCATTTTTGAGATTGCATCCAAGTACTGCATTTCAGACTCTTATTGGCTACTCCATTTCTTCTATGGGATTCTTGCCCACAGTAGTAGATAAATGGTCATCTGAGTTAAATTCACCCATTCCACTCCATTTTAGTTCACTGATTCCTAAAATGTCAATATTCACTCTTGCCATCTCCTGTTTGACCACTTCCAATTTGCCTTAATTCATGGACCTAACATTCCAGATTCCCATGCAATATTTTTCTTCACAGCATCAGACTTTACTTCCATCATCAGTCAATCCACAACTGGGTGTTGTTTTTGCTTTGGCTCTGTCTCTTCATTGTTTCTGGAATTATTTCTCCACTGATCTCCAGTAGCATAATGGGCACCAACTGACCTGGGGAGTTTATCTTTCAGTGTCCTATCATTTTTGCCTTTTCATACTGTTCATGGGGTCCTCAAAGCAAGAATACTGAAGTGGTTTGCCATTTCCTTCTCCAGTAGACCTCATTTTGTCAGAACTCTCCACCATGACCTGTCTGTCTTGGGTGGCACTCCATGGTATGGCTCATAGTTTCATTGAGTTAGACAATGCTGTGTCCATGTGATCAGATTGATTAATTTTCTGTGATTGTGGTTTTCAGTCTGTCTGCCCTCTGATGGAGAAGGATAAGAAGCTTATGGAAACTTTCTGATGGGAGAGACTGATTGAGGGAGAAACTGGGTCTTGTTCTGATGGCCCAGACCATGCTCATTAAATCTTTAACCCAAGTTTTTCTTGATAGGCGGGGCTGTCTTCCCTCCCTGTTATTTGACCTGAGGCCAAACTATGGTGGAGATAATGAAGATAATAGTGACCTCCTTCAGTAGGTCCCATGCAGTCACTGCTACACTCAGTGCCCCCAACTCTGCATCAGGCCACTGCCAACCCATGCCTCCATGGGAGACTCTTGGACCCTCACGAGCAAGTCTGGCTCAGCCTCTTATGGGGTCACTACTCCTCTCTCCTGGGTCCTGGTGCACACAAGGTTTTGTTTATGCCTTCCATGAGATGTTTCCCAAGTCCGGTGTATGTTCTGGTGGCTCTGTGGTGGGGTTAATGGCGACCTCCTCTAAGAGGGCTTATGCCACACCCAGGTCTACTGCACCCAGAGCCGCTGCCCCTGCAGCTGTCCACTGCTGATCTGTATCTCCTCAGGAGACACTCAAATGCAGTTCTGTCTCTGTCTCTGTGGAGTCTCTGGGTCCTGGTGTGCACAAGGTATGTTTGAGCCCTCTGAGTATCTGTGGCACGTATGGAGTTTCATTATAAACACAATTTCTCTCCTCCTACCATCTTGCTAGGGCTTCTCCTTTGCCTTTGGAGGTGGGGTATCTCCTCAGTGTCGCCCTGGCACCACGCAGCTGCTGCTCCAGTGCTTGCCATCTTGCTGGGGCTTCTCTGCCTTTGGACCCAGGGTACATCCTCACAGTCATTACAGTGCCACGTGACCGAACTCCAGCAAGAGCAAAGGCTGTAGTCTTAACATCTGGGTTCAGCTCCCCATAGAGTCAATGCAGGTGAGCTGTTAAATTATGTAGCCTTGGAGTCAGTCCACTTTGGTTGGAAGCCCAGCTTTATCATTCACTTTTCCATTCGTTTGCTATGTGACCTTGGATGAGGTTCCTCACTGCACTGGCTTCAAGGTTCTTCATCTGAAAGATGGTGTTCATAATAGCAACCACTTCATAGGGTTATGTGAGAAATGTATGAATGAACATAGTGTAACTAGGACAGTATCTGGTGTTCCATGTTAAAAGTTATCATTGACTTCAGTTCACAGATCAAGAAACAGAGACTCAGAGAAGTGATACTACTTATAGCTGGGAAAACAGTTCAAGCAGAACTGTTGTATGTTGTAATAAAGTGTTCTCTGTTTAAGGAAATAATCATGGAAAAAGATAATAGGGTAAGAAAAATGACTATATGAATGAATGTATGAGGAGTATATGAGGAATAATAACTCATAGCCTCATTTTTCTCTAAAATCTTTGAATATTAAATTATCTACCTACAGAGATAGCTTTGAATTGCTTATTTAAAAATCCTTCAAAAGAATGCCCAGTGTACATGGCAGCACTGTTTTCAATAGCCAAGACATGGAAGCACCCTAAATGTCTACTGACAAAGGATTAGATAAAGAAGAAGTGGTATATATATATATATATATATATATATATATATATATGAATATTCAGTTCAGTTCAGTTCAGTCGCTCAGTCATGTCTGACTCTTCTTACCTGGCCATTAAAAAGAATGAAATTATGCCATTTATAGCAGCACAGATGGACCTAGAGAGTGTCATGCTGAGTGAAGTAAGCCAGACAGAGAAGGAGCAATATGTACAGCATCCCATATATGGGGAATCTAAAAAGAAATGATACAAATTAATGTAATTACAGAACAGAAAGAGACTCGCAGACTTAGGAAATGAACTTATGGTTGCCAAGGGGAAGGGATAGTAAGGGACTTTGGGAAAGTCATATACACACTGCTGTATTTAAAATGAATGACCAATAAGAATCTACTGTACAGCACATGGAACTCTGCTCAATGTTACATCCAGCCTGGATGGGAGGGGTTTCAGGGGAGAATTGATACATGTATATGTATGGCTGGGTCCTTTCACTGTTCACCCGAAACTACCACAACATTTTTAATGGGCTATAGCCCAATATAAAAAAAAAAGTTTAAAGTTTGGGGGAAAAAAATTCTTCACCACTAAATGTTATTCTATAAGCACCACAAATATAGATTCTTTTAAGAGTGAATAAGGTTGCTTGATTGCTAATTTTAGTAATTTTGTTTTATTTGTTTCCTATGATGAAAGATTTTGGGGCTTTGCAGATTTTTAAAAATATATGTGGTAACATCTTTTATCCTATCATAAATCATTTCTCCAATACTCTGTAGTAGTTTTTTATATACTTCTTTTCTCTTTTGTTTAGAGAATCCTTTCTTCATAAAGCAATTTACCTAAAATTCAATATAAAAATGGAGTCACTCAGATTGAAGTAAGATTGGACAGTTCAGAGTCTAGATCATTCAGTCCCTCCTCTAGCTCCTATAGGAGTGCCTGAAAATACAGAGAAGACTCCAGGGTAAGATTTTCATTTCAAAAGAAATATTGTAAAGCAGAACATATTTCCCAGATCTCCCTTTGACTTTGAAAAACTAGTCTAAACCTTACAATACCCAACTGACCTTCAGGACAGTGAGCCTTCAGCCAGGCTGGTTCATCCAGACCCCACACTGAGTCCTAAATGTCAGTCACCTCAGATCAGGGACTGTCTCCTTGCTTGGAAAATTATTACATATGAGAGTATAGTTGGGGACCCTTTCCCCGACAGGGAAGACATGAAAATTTCTTAGATGTTCCTTATAATAATGACTAAATATCCATTATTCTCAGTTGTAATAGGATGAGAATTTATTTAAAACAGGTCAAGAGACTGATCTTTTTTTTTTTTTTTTGTACACTGTAGTCTGAAATTTATCTCAGCTACAAATAATTTAGAAGTATTTCTTCAATTTTAGAGATGGGATATTAACTTGATGTGTTTGCCTAATAATACTTTCAAGTAGAACAGAGTCATCAAAGACTGATATTGAGTAAATTGTGATGGGATTGGTTGGCTTTGACTGCACATAATAAATATATAAGTGAATATTTTAAATTGCATAGAGTGAATATACTGAATAGTATATTCAGTTTCCAACCTGACATTTGGTTTATAGTATTAATTTTTTAACAAATAGTCTTTAAGAGTAAAATACTAAAAATTGTTTAAAAAACTATTACACCGTTACAATCATATGATAAATTATTACAAAGTGCATTAAAGTTTTGCTGTATTGACAAAACTGAGATTTCAACAATGCAGAAGATACTGTTCACCACTGATAGCAACAATTTTAATTTTATGAAACAAAATGAGAAAAGACAAACGCAATAGAATGTCTGCATATCCTTTCAGAGGTGTGTAATTTTCTTTCTAAGCATATTTCACATTCTAATAAAAGGCACATTCCCTTACTCAACCCACACATAACAGCTTCATAACTGCTTTTGTTAATGACGGGGTAGAGGATAATTAATAATAGGGAAAATTTCATTGAATAAATATTTTATATACTTTGTATTAAAAAGAATTAAACTAGCGGTAATCACTAGTTTTGTGGGAATCTGCAACTACAAAGCTCATTAGGTGACCAATAGCTCCTATGCAATCTCATAAAGATCACCATTTGATGGGGTTAGAGCTGATTAATAGCTCTTAAAAAAAAAAAAAAAAAAAACTTCATTTACAGCTTGGCTTCACCTCAGACCCTTTTGCTGCCACCTCATCCATCATAAAGCCTGGGTTGTCTCCTGTGATAGCAAGTCTCCAAAGGGTTGTAATATGGCACACCAATTGGAATTTCCTTCTCTAGGTTTGTGAGGAATGTCTTTGGTCCATCCCTCTTGTTTAAAGGTGCTATATAATACCAGCTGAATCCTATCAGCTATCCTCTCAATAAAATGTTATTATATTAAAACGGCACATACCATGTTGGATGCTTAATATGTGAGGCAGTGTGCTAGACATCTTAAGATCCCTAACTTATCCTTATTATACAGATGGTGCAACTGAGAAAGATAAGGTCATGTTTCCATAGTTAATATTAGTTAGTCAGTGTCAAAAATGGGATTCCAGTCTAGATATGATGTTTACAACTTAGCAACATGTTGCTTTTATATATTCAGCCTTGTAATTGTGTTAGCTCATTCATCCGCTGGTTTAACAACATTTATTACGTGCTGACAGAAAGGTGCTAGAACATAAAATGCATAGAATAGTGTGCTTGGCCTCTTGGGTTTCTCCAAATGTTGAGAAGCAAAGAAATTTCTAAATAATAATATAAATAAATATTAAATGATCAGGGAGGAAAACACAATTCAATAATTGTGGAAGCCAAGGATAAAGTTCTCAAGTGAGGATGATATAGGAATTGATTCCTGAAAGATGAATAGTATTCGGATCTAAAAATGCATGTTGACTTTGAAGAAGAATGTCAAGACTGAAGTGCAAAAATGGCAAACTTGAGAGAAGACAAGGTCATATCTTGTTCAGCATTCTAATAAAAGTAAATATTATTCTAGATGTAGATATAGGGTAAATATGAGAGTATTTTAAGCATCTCTAAGATTTAAGGGTAAGCTATTTAAGGATTCTTATCTTAGCATTCATCACTAAAAGGTCCTAGCCTTTTAGTGGGTGCTCAGTAAATGTTTTCTTGTCCATTTAATGGGTTATAAAACAGAAAATTAAATTGAAAAATAATTTAAGTAAAAGAAAGGCAAAAACAAGTGGCCTCAGTTGAGAAGAGCTTGAGCACAAATGCATCAATTATTGAAAATTTGGAGAAACAGTAAAAATTTGAATATGCAAATGTGATAAAGCACTATGGAGAGAGTAACTAATCACACATAAAAGTATATATGGATGCAAAATATACAAGAAGATGTTAACACCTGCTTTACAGTAAGGGTTCAATATGAAACAGCTTTAAAAAAAAAAAAAAAAAGTAAATGAGGGAGCAGAAGATGGCGAAAGAGTGAGATGCGGAGATTGCCACCCTCTCCAAAAATACATCAAAAACTCATCAAGATATGGAACAACTACAAAGCAACCTCTAGGTGACAGCAGAAGAGCCCAGTCCTCCAGAGTGACAGACTAAGCTCCCTGAAATGAGGTAGGAGAGGGGACTGAGACATAAAAAGGGAAAGGAGAGAAATCCTGGGTGGGAGCTTGTGCCACAGAGGGAGGAAGTCTTGAAACAGGAAGAGTTCCCATGCACTGGGAAGCTCCCTCAAAGGCACACCTAAAGGGAAGCTGTGGAGTCTCAGAAAACCTGGCAAAGCAGGGACCTAGAGGGCTGAAAACAGAGAAAGCTGCACTTCTCAGCACATAAACAGCTCACGGGCTGTGGCCCTGCCTGGACAGCAGGCTTGGCAAACGGAGAGAAGCCCATAGAAGCCCCACAGAGGGCAGGCCCAGGGTGCCGAGAGTGGAGAGGCGTACAAACCTCTACAGTGCACACGACCCTTGTGGCAGAGAAGGTAGGCCCAGGGAGCCAAAAGAAGGACACACAAGCCCTGTGACATAGAGGGTGGGCTGGTGAGCCGAAACAAGTGCATACAAACCCCTCAATGCAGAGGGCGGGCCCCATGAGCCAAGACAAGTGCACACAAGCCCTGTAACATAGAGGGTGGGCCTGGAGAGTGAAGACAAGTGCACATAAGCCACGTGACACAGAGGGTGAGCTCAGGGGGCTGAGGGAAGCCCACACAAGACTCTGGCGATGCAGAGGGCATGGTCAGGGAGCCGCAAAAAGATCCATACAAGCCCCTAACTAGCAAGGTTAGGCCAGCAGTGCAGGACGGGACCTGGGAACAGAAGCTCTGGCAATAATTCCAGGGACAAGAAGGGGGCTGGCAGCAGAGAAGACATGCTGAGAGGGACACTTTGAAGCAGCTGCAGAAATAGATGTGTCTAACACTGTCAAAGCCAGAAGGACTGCCCAAAGACATACTGAACCCATAGACACCCCAAAACCTACCACTGGACACTGAATTGCCCTTCAGAGAGACGAGATCCAACTCCATCAACCAGAACACAGGTACTATCTCCCCCAACCAGGAAAACATCACAGAACACTAACCTAACCCCATCCACTGGGGCAGACTCCACAAGCAAAAAGAACCATGATCTTGAGAACCTTTGTTTCTTATAAATCAAACTGTTTGTTCCCCCTACATATTTTTACCTTCACATTAGACTTTTGCAGTGCTGTGGAATTTTCTTCTTTGTTTAAAAAAAAAAAAATTCATTTTAAGATTTTTTAAAATTTCTTTTTCATCCAATTTTTCGTGATTTTTCTGATTTTGTTTTTGATACATTCAGCTGCTTTTCTTATAGTTCTTTATCAGCTATAGCTATTCCTAAATACATACAAATCTTTTTCACATATATCTATTTATCTTTGTTTTTCTATTTTTTCTTTTCTCTCTCTTTTTCAAATACTGTTTTCCACCCCTTCCAATTTTCTTTTCCCTCCCTTCTCCTCTTTTTTTTCCTTCTCCTTTTCCCTTTCAGTCTGTCTTTTATCACTAAGTAGGTTAAATTGTTGAACTCCTTTTGCTATATTCCTCAGTTGCCACTCTGCTCACGCTCAGTTTTCCAGATTGATCATTAGCTAGCTCTGCTTTTATTTGGTCAATATCACTTTTGGTTTCTTTTGTTCACCAAGTCAACCTCCTGTACTCTTTTCTTTAGAATACTTTGGTTATAACCGTGTGTGTGGAAGTGTGTATATAAGTCCCATTATTTCTGTAATTATGTGTTTGATCTCTTCCCAATAGGACACAGGCACAAGTCACCCCTAACAAGAAGTCAACACAAACCACTCAAATAATCTTTCCCTCCAAGGGTAAAAATGAAAAGGAAGAAGGAATAAAACCCTAAACCCTGGGAAAAGGAGACCTCAAGTGGAAAAATTAGGGGGAAAAAAAAAAACAGAAATATAGCACAAATTAAAGAACAAGGTAGAAACTCACAACCAAATAAATGAAGAGGAAGTGTGATCTACCTGAAAGAGAATTCAGAATAATGATAGTAAAGATGCTCTGAAGACTTGAAAATAGAGTGGAGAAAGTGAAAGAAACATTTAACACAGTTAATAAAATCACCAAGGACATAGAAGAAATAAAGAAAAGCAAACAGAGATGAAAAACACAATTACTGAATTTAAAAATACTCTAGAAGGAACCAATAGCAGAATAACTGAGACAGAGGAATGGATAAGTGAGGTGGAAGACAGAATGGTGGAAATAACTGCTGAAGAGCAGAATAAAGGGAAAGAAATGGAAAGAATTTGAGGATAGCCTCAGAGAATTTTGGGTCAATATTAAACACACCAACATTCAAATTATAGGGGTCTCAGAGGAGGAGGGGAAAAAAAGAAAGGCACTGAGAAAATTTTTTTAAGAAATTATAGTTTAAAACTTCCCCAACATGGGAAAGGAAATAGTCAATCAAGTCCCTTACAGGATAAATCCAAGGAGAAACACATAGAGGCACATATTAATCAAGCTAACAGAGATTAAACACAAAGATTACTAAAAGCAGCAAGGAAAAAGCAACAAGTAACATATAAGGGAAAATCCATATGATTAACAGTGGATCTTTTAGCAGAAACTCTGGAGGCCAGAAGGTAGCAGGATATATTTGAAGTACTAAAAGGAAAAAAATCTACAAGCAAGATTACTATACCCAGCAAAGAGCTCATTCAAAATTGATGGAGAAATCAAAAGCTTTACAGAAAAGCAAAAGTTAAGAGAATTTAGCACCACCAAACCAGCCTTAAAACAATAGTAAAGGGATTTACATAGCCAGTAAATACAAGAGAAAGGAGAGATCTACAAAAGAAAACCCAAAACAATCTCAAAAATCCCAATAGAACCATGTATATCAATAAGTACCTTAAATGTAAACAGATTAAATGCACCAACCAAAAGATACAGACTGACTGAACAGATACAAAAACAAGACCCATATGTATGCCTACAAGAAACCCACTTCAACCTAGAGACACATGCAGACTGAAGGTGAAAAAAAGAAAAAAGATATTCCTTGCAAAGGGAAACGAAAAGAAAGCCAGAGTGGCACTCTATATTTCAGAAAAAAAAATTTTAATAAGAAAATATTATAAAAGCCAAAGAGAGACACTACATAGTGGTCAAGGGATCAATCCAAGAGGAAAACATAAAAATTGTAAGTATCTATGTACCCAATATAGGAGCACCACAATACACAAAGCAAACACTAACAGGAATTAGAGGGAAAATCGTCAATAACACAATAATACTAGGGGACGTTAACATCCCACTTACAGCTATGGACAAATCATCAATACAGAGAATCAATAAGGAAATGCAAATCTTAAATGAAACATTAGATTTTATGGACCTAATTTATATCTTCAGGACTTTCCATCCAAATACAGAAGAATACACTTTCTTTTCAAGTGCACATGGAACATTCTCCAGGATAGACTACGTCTTGGGCCACAAATCAAGCCTCAGTAAATTTAAGAAAACTAAAATCATATCAAGTATCTTCTCTGACCATAATGCTGTGAGACTAGATATCAACTACAGGGTGGGGGGGGGAACCACAAAAAACACAAACTCATGGAGATTAAACAATACATTACTAAATGATGTAGCAGTTACTGAAGAAATAAAGAAAATCAAAAGATTCCTAGAAACAAATGACAATTAAAACATGACGACCCCAAATCTATGGGATTCAGCAAAAGCAATTCTAAGAGGTATGTTTATAGCAATACAATCTACCTCTAGAAACAAGAAAAACATCAAATAGACAACCTAACCTGACATTTAAAGCAGCTGGAAAAAGAACAACAACAACAAAAAAAACCCCAAAGTCACCAGAAGGAAAGAAATCATAAAGATAAGAGCAGAAATAAGTGAAAAAGAAATGAAGGGAATCATAGCAAAGAGTAATAAAACTTTGAGAAGATGAAATTGATAAACCATTAGCCACATTCATTAAGAAAAATCAAAATAACAAAAATTAGAAATGAAAACTAAGAGGTTACAACAGACAACTCAGAAATACAAAGTATCATACAAGAATATTATGAGCAACTATATGCTAATTAAAATGATCAGCCTAGAGCAAATGGACAGATTCTTAGTTCAACCTCCCAAGACTGAACCAGGAAGAAATAGAAATTATGAATAAGCCAATTACAACACTATAATAGAAACGGTGATCAAAAATCTCCCAAAAAACAAAAGCCCAAGGCCATACGGCTTCACAGAGGAATTTTATTGAACATTTAGAGAAGAACTAATGGCTATTTTTCTGAAACTCTTCCAAAAACTGCAGAGGAAGGGACACTTCCAAATTCATTCTGTGAGGCCACAATCACCTTGATACCAAAGCCAGGCAAAGACAACACATACAAAAAATAAAATTATAGGCTAGTATCACTGATGAACATGGGTGCAAAAATCCTCAACAAAATTCTAGCAAACAGAATTCAACAACACATTAAAAAGCTCATACACCATGATCAAGTTGGGTTTATTCCAGGGGTGCAAGGATTCTTCAAATATTCGTAAATCAATCGTGATACACCATATTAACAAATTAAAGATAAAAAGCATGTGATCATCTTAATAGATGCAGAAAAAGCCTTTGGCAAAGTTCAGCACCAATTTATGAAAAGTGCTTCACAAAATAGGCATAGAAGGTACCTACCTCAACATAGAAAAAGCCCTAAATGATAAACCCACTGCAAATATTATTCTCAATGATGAAAAACTAAAAGCATTCCCTCAAAGATCAGGAATAAGACAAGGTTGTCTATTCTCACCACTATTATTCAGCATAGTTTTGAAAGTCCTAGCTGTGGCAATTAGAGAAGAAAAAGAAATAAAAGACTCCAGATCAGAAAAGAAGTAAATTCTTACTGTTCACAGATGACATGATACTCTACATAGAAAACCCACAAGAAACCATAAGAAATTTACTAGAGCTAATCAGTGAATTAAGCAAAGTCACAGGATACAAGGTCAATATACAGAAATCACTTGCATTTCTATATACTAACAATGAAAAGTCAGAAAGAGAAATTAAGGAATCAATCTCATTTACCATCTCAACAAGAATAAAATATCTAGGAATAAACCTAGCAAAGGAGACAAATGACCTGTATATGGAAAATTATAAGACACTGATGAAAGAAATCAAAGATGATATAAACAGATGGAGAGATATTCCATGTTCCTGGGTAGGAAGAATCAATATTGTAAAAATGACTATACTACCAGATGCAATCTACAGATTCAGTGCAATCCCTATTAATTTACCAATGGCATTTTTCACACAACTAGAACAAAAAACTTCACAGTCCATATGGAAACACAAAAGACCCTGATTAGCCAAAACAGTCTTGAGAAAGAAGAATGGAGCTGGAGGAATCAACCTTCCTGACTTCACACTATACTACAAAGCTACAGTCATCAAGACAGTATGGTACTGGCACAAAAACAGAAATATAAACCAATGGAACAAGATAGAGTACCCAGAGATAAACCCATGCACTTTGGGGTACCTTATTTTTGACAGAGGAGGCACGAATATACACTGGGACAAAGATAACCTCTTTAATAAGTGGTACTTTGGAAATTGGACAGTTATGTGCAAAAGAATGAAATTAGAACACTTCCTAACACCATACACAAAGATAAACTCAAAATGGGTTAAAGACCCAAAAGTAAGACCAGAAATTATAAAATCTTAGAGGAAACCATAGGCAGAACACTCAGTGACATAAATCAAAGCAAGACCTTCTATGACCCATCTCCTAGAATAATGGAAATAAAAACACAAATAAACAAATGCAACCTAATTAAACCTGAAGGCTTTTGCATAGCAAAGGAAGCTACAAACAAGGTGAAAAGACAACCCTTAGAATGGAAGAAAATAGTAGTAAATGAAACAACTGACAAATAATTAATTTCCAAAATATAAGAACAGCTCATACAACTCAATATCAGAAAAACAAACAGCCCAGTCAATCAAAAAGTGGGAAAAAAAGACCTAAAAAACATTTCTCCAAAGAAGACATACAGATGGCTAATAAACACATGAAAAGATGCTTAACATCACTCATTATTAGAGAAATGAAAATCAAAACCACAACGAAGTATCATCTCATGCCGATCAGAATGGCTGCCGTCAAAAGTGTCTGCAAATAGTAAATGCCAGAGAGGGTATGAATAAAAGGGAACCCTCCTACATGGCTGGGGAATGTAAATTGATACCCACTGTGGAAGATGGTATGGAGTTTCCTTAAAAATCTAAGAATGAAACCACCATATGACCCAGCAATCCCACTAGTAGGCATATACCCTGAGGAAACCAAAATTGAAAAAGACACATGTACCACAATGTTCATTGCAGCACTATTTACAATAGCTAGAACATGGAAGCAACCTAGATGTCCATTGGTAGATGAATGGATAAAGAAGCTGTGGTACATATATATGATGGAACACTACTCAGCCATAGAAAGGAATGAATTTGAGTCAGTTTTAATGAGGTGGACAAAACTAGAGCCTATTATACAGAATGAACTAAGTCAGAAAGAGAAATAAAAATATCATATACTGATGCATATACATGGAATCTAGAAAGACGGTACTCATGAATTTATTTTCAGGGCAACAATACAAAAACAGACATAGAAAACAGACCTATGGACATGGTCAGAGAGGAAGAGGGAAAGGGCCAGATGTATGGAGAGAGTAACATGGAAACTTATAATACCATATGTAAAAGAGATTGTCAATAGGAATTTGCTGTATGACTCAGGGAACTCAAACAGGGGCTCTGTGATAATCTAGAAGGTTGGAATGGGGAAGGAGATGGGAGAGAGATTAAGGAGGGAAGGGGTATGGATGCACTTATGGCTGGTTCATGAACTTCCAGGTGGTCAAGCTGGTTTTAGAAAAGGCAGAGGAAAAAAAGAAAAGAACGAAAAGGCAGAGGAACCAGAGATCAAATTGCCAACATCCACTGAATCATCAAAAAAGCAAGAGAGTTCCAGAAAAACATCTATTTCTGCTTTATTGACAACGCCAAAGCCTTTGACTGTGTGAATCACAATAAACTGTGGAAAATTCTAAAAGAGATGGGAATACCTTTTGAGAAACCTGTATGCAGGTCAGGAAGCAACAGTTAGAACTGGTCATGGAACAACAGACTGTTTCCAAATAGGAAAGGAGTACATCAAGGCTGTATATTGTCACCCTGCTTATTTAACGTCTATGCAGGGTACATCATGAGAAATGCTGGGCTGGAAGAAGCACAAGCTGGAAACAAGATTGCCGGGAGAAATATCAATCACCTCAGATATGCAGATGACACCACCCTTATGGCAGAAAGTGAAGAGGAACTAAAAAGCCTCTTGATGAAAGTGAAAATGGAGAGTGAAAAAGTTGGCTTATAGCTTAACATTCAGAAAACTAAGATCATGGCATCTGTTCCCATCACTTCATGGGAAATAGATGGGGAAACAGTGGAAACAGTGTCAGACTTTATTTTTCTGGGCTCCAAAATCACTGCAGATGGTAATTGCAGCCATGAAATTAAAAGATGCTTACTCCTTGGAATGAAAGTTATGACCAACCTAGATCAATTCAGTTCAGTTCAGTCTCTCAGTCGTATCCAACTCTTTGCAACCCCATGAATTGCAGCACGCCAGGCCTCCCTATCCATCACCAACTCCCGGAGTTCACTCAGATTCATGTCCATCGAGTCAGTGATGCCATCCAGCCATCTCATCCTCTGTCATCCCCTTCTCCTCCTGCCCCCAATCCCTCCCAGCATCAAAGTCTTTTCCAATGAGTCAACTCTTCGTATGAGGTGGCCAAAGTACTGGCGTTTCAGCTTTAGCATCATTCCTTCCAAAGAAATCCCAGGGCTGATCTCCTTCAGAATGGACTGGTTGGATCTCCTTGCAGTCCAAGGGACTCTCGAGAGTCTTCTCCACACCACAGTTCAAAAGCATCAATTCTTCGGTGCTCAGCCTTCTTCACAGTCCAACTCTCCCATCCATACCTGACTACTGGAAAACCCATAGCCTTGACTAGATGGACCTTAGTTGGCAAAGTAATGGCATATTGAAAAGCAGAGACAGACACGACTGAGTGACTTCACTCATAAGTTTCAAAGGCAGTCCAGATATTGGACCAACTAAAACAAACAAGACCCAGTGAAAATATTAGATCTCAGTCATCAAGGTCCGACAAGGCTGTAGAGATATAGTTGGAGAAGGAGCAGTTGTGTCAAACAGAGGCATGCCAGACAGGTGACACAACAGGAATGAAGACATAAGCCGTAAAGAAACTTCGCTTGGGTCACAAAGACATTTGAAGTATGTCTACCCTATGTATAAGGAATCCTTTATTAACAACTCTCTCCACTGACACTTCTCATCCATAGTAGTTGGTCCTCCAGCAGCTATATTTATACTCCATGTCTATAATTATGCACTCCTGATTATAACTCATTAGACTAGAGTGCTGCCAGATTCAAGCTGAATACATAAGTATCCCTTCCACTAGAATTTAGAATTTGACTTAGAGAGAGAGCTAGAAAGAGGTATTTTGTTATTAAATCTAAACTTACTATGAGTTTCTCTACTAGATCTGCTATGTGGAGAAGAGAGACAAAGAAAAACATGAAACCATGAAGAGAACATGGACCAGTCTGGAAACAGAGAAAGCCCTAATTTGTTTATTCATACAACAAAATGTATTACAGAATTATGATATGGAAGTATTGTGAAATTCAGAGAGCAAGAGGGTAAAGAATAAAATGGAGGCCCTGCTTTCATGAAACCAACGCCTAATGCAAAAATAATCGACAAACAAGAAGACATCAGACAGTGATTAAGGCTTCAGTGCAGTAAATCAAGGGAATGTGGAAAAAAAAGGTGTTGGGGATTAATTTGGATTAGGGGTTCAGAGGAGAAGTCTATAAGGAAGTTTCATCTAAGCTAAGATTTAGTGACAAGAAAAACTCATGAAACTGTGGGGAGGAACTTCTGAAGCTGAGAATACAGGAGGGAGTAAATTTAGCACATAAAGGCACAGAAAGAAGGTCAGAGTGATTGGAGCTTAAAGACTGAAGTCAGGAAGATTAAGAGTGAGACAGAGAAGAAACAGGGACCAGATGAGTTAGGATCTTTGTGCCAGGTTAAGGATTTGGAATTCTATTTTAAATTCAATCATAAACCATTAAAGCATAGTAAGTAGGCCAATAATATGCTGACTTAAGTTCTAAAAAATATTGCTTTAACTTGCAAAGTGGATTCTAGTAAGGAAAGAGGGAAGCAAGGAAATCAGGTCACAGATAACCTAAAATAGCTCAAGTTAAAGAAAATGAAAACTCTTCTCACCAGGCTAATACTAATGTAGATGTAAGAAAAAAGGGATAGGAAGTTAAAAAAAAAAAAAAGCTTGCTAATAGATTAGAGATAAAAGATGAAGAAAAAAGATAAAGCAAGAATGATTCCGTGGCTTTTGGATTAAATATTCAAGTAGTTGAAGATGCAATTTTTCTGAAATACATATGACGGTGAAAAAAAAACATATCTGGAGTTTAGTGGGGTGAATTAACAGTTCTGTTTTGACTACTCCAAATTTGAGATGCCTATGAGACATCATCACATCCATACATGACTATTGGAAAAATCATAGCCTTGACTAGATGGACCTTAGTCAGCAAAGTAATGTCTCTGCTTTTCAATATGCTATCTAGGCTGCTCATAACTTTTCTTCCAAGGAGTAAGCGTCTTTTAATTTCATGACTGCAGTCACCATCTGCAGTGATTTTGGAGCCCAGAAAAATAAAGTCTGACACTGTTTCTACTGTTTCTCCATCTATTTCCCATGAAGTGATGGGACTGGATGCCATGATCTTCGTTTTCTGAATGTTGAGCTTTAAGCCAACATTTTCACTCTCCTCTTTCACTTTCATCAGGAGGCTCTTTAGTTCCTCTCCACTTTCTGCCATAAGGGTGGTGTCATCTGCATATCTGAGGTGATTGATATTTCTCCCGGCAATCTTGATTCCAGTTTGTGCTTCTTCCAGTCCAGCGTTTCTCATGATGGACTCTGCATATAAGTTAAATAAGCAGGGTGACAATATACAGCCTTGACGTACTCCTTTTCCTATTTGGAACCAGTCTGTTATTCCATGTCCAGTTCTAACTGTTGCTTCCTGACCTGCATACAGGTTTCTCAAGAGGCAGGTCAGGTGGTCTGGTATTCCCATCTCTTGAAGAACTTTCCACAGTTTATTGTGATTCACACAGTCAAAGGCTTTGGCATAGTCAATAAAGCAGAAATAGATGTTTTTCCGGAACTCTCTTGCTTTTTTGATTCAGTGGATGTTGGCGATTTGATCTCTGGTTCCTCTGCCTTTTCTAAAACCAGCTTGAACATCTGGAAGTTCATGGTTCACGTATTGCTGAAGCCTGGCTTGGAGAATTTTGAGCATTACTTTACTAGCGTGTGAGATGAGGGCAATTGTGCAGTAGTTTGAGCATTCTTTGGCGTTGCCTTTCTTTGGGATTGGAATGAAAACTGACCTTTTCCAGTCCTGTGGCCACTGTAGAGTTTTCCAAATTTGCTGGCATATTGAGTGCAGCACTTTCACAGCATCATCTTTCAGGATCTGAGCGCTGAAGAATTGATGCTTTTGAACTGTGGTGTTGGAGAAGACTCTTGAGAGTCCCTTGAACTGCAAGGAGATCCAACCAGTCCATTCTGAAGGAGATCAGCCCTGGGATTTCTTTGGAAGGAATGATGCTAAAGCTGAAACTCCAGTACTTTGGTCACCTCATAAGAAGAGTTGACTAATTGGAAAAGACTTTGATGCTGGGAGGCATTGGGGGCAGGAGATGAAGGGGACGACAGAGAATGAGATGGCTGGATGGCATCGCTGACTCAATGGACGTGAATCTGAGTGAACTCCGGGAGTTGGTGATGGATAGGGAGGCCTGGCGTGCTGCAATTCATGGGGTTGCAAAGAGTCGAACATGACTGAGCAACTGAACTGAACTGAACTGATGAAACATCCAGGTGGATAGGTCAAATGAGCAATTAGAAAACCCAGTCTGATCATATATATAGTATTTAAAGTCCTGAGCTGGAAGATATCACCTAAAAAAAAAAAAAAAAAAAAGCATATATAGAAGCAAAAGCCCAGCCAGTTATACATTAAGACAAGGAGAAAAGTCTTCAAAGATAACTGAGAAAGGTTACTGGTTTTCTAGAATGAAAACACTAGAGTGTGATATTTCAGAAGCCAAGAGTAGAAAGGGTTTCAATAAGGAGGGAGTATTTCTCTATGTTGAATAGTCAGGAAAGTTGAGTAAGATGTGAAGTTGAGTAAGATGAGAACATGCATGAAACTAAGTTTTGAAACGTTGAAGACTAATTTATTAACAGTATCAGTGTCAGGACAGTGAGGAAGACAGAGGCCCTACAGGAGCAAGTTGAGGAAAGAATAGGAAATGATTTACTGGAGGAATTGAATTGACACAACTCTTTCAAAATTCTGTTGTTAGGGAGACCAGAAATAGGTAGGAAGAACTTAAGGAGTAAATTCCCACAATATGACCGTATTGATGAGAATGAACCCATTGAACAGTAAGGACAGTGAAACAGATGATGCATAAGGGAAGGGAGACAGTTGCAGGAGTGAGGATCTTAAGACCTTGGTAGGGGATGAGAAAGGGAGTGAGTGAAGAGACTTTTGTTGAGTAGAGGTACCTCAACAATTGTGGTGGGGAAATAAGCACAGGATGCTGCTATCAGTGCTAGGAAAATGATGAAAATAATAGATTTGGGGCTATGAAGGTGTTGGTGTCCTTGCCTTATCCTGTTTTCTTTTTGAGGGCATTAGCTAAGAGTAAGAAAGAAGGTGGAGTGTTGGAGCTTGAGGAAAAGAAGATGGTGTGAAATAATCATTTTAGAGAAAAGGAGAACAAACATCCCAGGACAGAATGTAGGATTCCTGATCAAAGTTGAGTCCTCCCTTGAGATCTGTGGTCATGAATATAAGGTGAGGTCAGCTGTGATTTTTCCAGTAACATTTATTTGTTCAAGTATTCACAGAGGAATAGCTGGGATTTACCAGATGTGGAGCTTTTCCACACATGAATTGAATGTAGGAGAGAGGTGCATGATAGTCATTTGTTTTTTCAATTAAGTAATTTTCATTATTGTCCATGAAATCTAAGCTGTGTAACCATAGCAATGAGAATTAGAGGGATATGGTTGACATAAGAAAAAGAAGTAAAGAATTAAAAATCTCAAGAAGGACAAAGAGTCACTGGAGTAGGAAAACTAGAATAAGTAAAATGGGTAGGAGTCTAGGGATTGAAATAGAAATTCTGGCAGAGTTTGAGCTTTTGAAAGTTATAAATGTCAAGTTAAAACTGTGGGTTTTGATAAATGAGATAAAGTTAAAGAAAAAATAACTAATGCAAGTGAGGCCAAACAATTAAGCAGCCAAGGGATTAGACAGATTATCTAAGTAAATACTGAATCAGCAAGAACCATCCCGAGTAAATGTGATGAAGAAGAAAGGGAGCAAAGACTCCAGTCAACCTGAATGAAAGGGGAGTGGCTGGAGTTTGGCTGGTGATACTCCGAGGAGGGTGCAGTTGATAAAGTTTGTTGGCATAAACTTCAAAGAATCTGTGCATTTGAAAGAGAAGGATGGAGGCAACTTGGAAGCAGCGTGGAGGAGGCAAATAAGATGCACACCTTCCTCCTCTCTGAGCCCTCAGGTAAGTGGAGGGAAAACACAAGCAAATAAACTCTCCACTCTTGAGTTCTGCCTGGAGTGCAGCATCAGTAAAAAATGGCCAGTTTCATTTAAGACAAAGAAAGAGAAACAATGTTCAGAAAAGAAGTTACTGAAAAAAGAGGGGTTGGCTACTAATCAACCACACATTCCAAAGGGTACAATGGAAGGGCATTGGAGGGTGGAGGCTGGTGACAGACTGGGTCACATTAGGCTCTGCAGCATTAGCTTGTAATCCACAAAGGTAGAGTATTTAATTAAAGACCCATCCCACACACAGACACGCACTTATGTAACTAAAAGCAGTTTCACAAAACAAGTTTCCTATTTAATATGTGTGATGTGCTCTGATCAGTGGCAATCATTTGTAAACAAAGATAATGTCATTTTGGATCCACTAACTAATATTCACAAGTGGCTGATCATTTATAGAAACCCAGGGCTGGAAGACATTGCACTCGGTTCTGCTTTTCCTTCAGGTTCTCTGAGAGGTTTCCCTGTGGTTTACTAAAGTGGCTCAATTATTCATCTTATTTCCTTGTTCATTTGCTTTGTGATGTTTCCAGTTTCCCTGTTTATCTTTCTAATCATTATTGTCCACAGTCTCTAAAAAGTGAACTCTGCGGAGCAGCGGCCTGTCTGTCTGGTCTGTCGTTTCACCACCAGCACAGCACCTAGGTAACACACTCTTCATGCTGTTGTTCAGTCACTCAGTGGTATCCGACTCTGCAACCCCATGGACTGCAGCACGCCAGCCTGCCCTATCCTTCACCAACTCCTGGAGCATGCTCAAACCCATGTTCATTGAGTTGGTAATGCCATCCAACTATCTCATTCTCTATTGTCCCCTACTGCTTCTGCCTTCAGTCTTTCCCAGCATCAGGGTCTTTTCCAATGAGTCAGCTCTTTGCATTAGGTGGCCAAAGTATTGGAGTTTCAGCTTCAGTATCAGTCCTTCCAATGAATATTCAGGACTGATTTCCTTTAGGATTGACTGGCTTGATCTCCTTACAGTCAAAGGGACTCTCAAGAGTCTTCTCCAGCATCACAGTTTAAAGGCATCAATTCTTTAGTGCTCCGCCTTTTGTATTGTCTAGCTCTCATGTCCATACATGACTACTGGAAAAACAACAGCTTTGGCAATACAGGCCTTTGTAGGCAAAGTGATGGCTCTGCTTTTCAATACACTGCTGGTTTGTCATTCCTTTTCTTCTAAGGAGCAAGTATCTTTTAATTTCATGGCTACAGTCACAATCGTCAGTGATTTTGGAGCCCAAGAAAATAGTCTGTCACTATTTCCATTGTTTCCCCATTATTTGCCATGAAATAATGGGACAGGATGTCATGATCTTCATTTTTTGAACATTGGGTTTTAAGCCAGCTGTTTCACTCTCCTCTTTCACCTTCATCAAGAGGCTCTTTAATTCCTCTTCACTTTCTGCCATAATGGTGGTGTCATCTGCATATCTGAGGTTACTGGTATTTCTCCCTGCAATCTTGATTACAGCTTGTGCTTCATCTAGTCTGGCATTTCACATGATGTACTCTGCATATAAATTAAATAAGCAGGGTGACAATCTACAGCCTTGTAGTCTTTTCCCAATTTGGAACCAGTCCATAGTTCCATGCCCATTTCTAACTGTTGCTTTTTGACCCACATGTAGGTTTCTCAGTAGGAAGGTAAGGTGGTTTGGTATTACCATCTCTCTAAGAATTTTCCACAGTTTGTTGTGATCCACACAGTCAAAAGTTTTGGAATAGTCAATAAAGCAGATGTTTTTCTGGCTTCTCTAGCTTTTTCTATGATCCAACAGATGTTCACAATTTGATCTGTTTCCTCTGCCTTTTCTAAATCCAGTTTGCACATCTGGAAGTTCTTGGTCCAAATACTGTTGAAGCCTAACTTGAAGAATTTTGAGCATTACCTTGCTTGTATGTGAAATGAGTGCCATTGTGCCATATTTTGAACATACTTTAGCATTGCTTTCTTTGGGATTGGAATGAAAACTGACTTTTTTCAGTCCTATGACCACTGCTGAGTTTTCCAAATTCGCTGGCATTGACTGCAGCACTTTCACAGCATCATCTATTAGGATTTGAAATAGCTCAGCTGGAATTCCATCATCTCCACTAGTTTGTCTGTAGTGATGCTTCCTAAGGCCCACTTGAATTTGCACTCCTTGATGTCTGACTCTAGGTGAGTGATCACACCATCGTGGTTATCTGGGGATTAAGATCTTCTTTGTGTAGTTCTTCTGTGTTTTCTTGCTACCTCTTCTTAATATTTTCTGCTTGTTAGGTCCATACTGTTTCTGTCCTTTATTGTGCCATCTTTGCATAAAATGTTTCCTTGGTATCTCTAATTTTCTTAAAGAGATCTCTAGTCTTTCCCATCCTATTGTTTTCCTCTTTTATTTTTTTTTTTGCATTGTTCACTTAGAAAGTCTTTCTTGTCTCTCTCTCCTTGTTATTCTCTGGAACTCTGCATTCAGATTGATATATCTTTCTTTTTCTCTTGCCTTTTGCTTCTCTTCTTTTCTCAGCTATTTGTAAGGCCTCCTCAGACAACCATTTTGACTTTTTATATTTCTTTTTCTTTTACATGGTTTTAATCATCACCTCCTGTACAATGCTATGAACTTCCATTCGTAGTTTTATAGGCACTCTGTCAGATCAAATCTATTGAATATTTGTCAGTTCCACTGTATAATCATAAGGGATCTGATTTAGGTCGTACCTGAATGGTCTAGTGATTTTCCCTACTTTCTCCAATTTAAGTCTGAATTTTGCCATAAGGAGTTCATGATTGGAGCCACAGTCAGGTCCTGATCTTGTTTTTGCTGACTGTATAGAGCTTATCCATCTTTGGCTAAAAAGAATATAACCAATCTGATCTCAGTATTAACCATCTGGTGATGTCCATGTGTATAGCTGTCTCTTGTGTTGTTGGAAGAAAGTGTTTGCTATGACCAGCACATTCTCTTGGCAAAGCTCTGTTAACCTTTGCCCCGCTTCATCTTGTACTTCAAGGCCAAACACACTCTACATATGTATTGAATGGATCAATTCTCGAAAATACTAATTTTATATGTTCTGGCCTAGAAAATACCTAAGTTGTCCCTAGCTTAAATTCTAGACCTTTACTATGTTCATTAAAAAATTATCCTCTAGAGAAGTATAAACAGTTTTCCTTGACAACCTTTTGTTTAGGCTATATATGAAAAATAAAAGAAAAGAAAGAAACTCTACTATGTATTGACAATATGTCCCTTCATAGTTGCTTTTTCCCACCCTTTCCACTGTATTTTGTGACCGTCTATAGACTGCATGTCCTCTGGCTTCCAGCTAGGTCTGACCTGCAAAGGTCCCAATAAGAGACCCAGAAGTAGGGGAGTAGGAAGGTAGGTGTTTATTCACCAGGCTCTCTGACTCTCCCATTGTGGACTCAGATCATACATGTTCTTTCCTGGGAAGCTTCCTCAGGTTTCTGCCTCTGCTCCTTCTTTTGCTTGTTGAGGCCCAGAGGTGATACCTGCCCTCTCCCCAGCCTCAGCCACAAAAACTTGTTTCATTCTCTTAACTCTGCCCAAGCCTTTCTAAATGTTATCTTCCTTAAACTCTCTCCCGTCATCTCATTTGAGTGTACTGTTTGTCTCCTGCCTGGATCCTGATTGAAACAGAAATATATTTTATTTAAAATATGAACCATTCTAGGTGCCTCTGAGTTATAAAGTCATGCCAAAGGCATTTCTGAACAAGTCTATAGATGTGTAAGAAGATACACTCTGCACACCCCATCTCTAAACTCAAAGAATTAAGAGGATGTTTTGTAGCTACAGGCAATTATTCTATTATTACCATAGCAGTGTCATTCCTTAAGTCAAAAAACCATTTACCAGCCATCTACTATGCACCAGTCTATTGACACAAAGTCAAATAGGTTACAGTGCCTGTTTAAGGAACTTAAAATGTTCTTATGGAAACACTAACTTGTGCCTGGAATTCAAAGCAAAATGAAGGTTGAGAGCAAGCTTTAAGAATAATATTATGAGGTATAGAAATATTCAATGTGAAAACTCAGGAAAGAGCAACTAAATATATCAATATTGAAACATCTCAATTTGATAATTAGATATTTAGTGTTTTTACATATAAGAAGCAAAAATGCTAGGTCTTTTGGAAGCACAAAATTAGATGTTGTTTGATACAGAATTTTTAAAAATCAGGAAGAATGTATGTATAGGTATATTTCTTTCTTTGAGGAACTAAAGAATAGAACATATAAAGAGAAATGAGTTAGCTAAATTGAGACTAATTTTTTTGGATTAGTAAGGGACTATCTTCTGGGTAACATTCAAAATAGGAAGCATTTGTGCTTTTAAGATCTGTTACACAGAGATTTTTATTAGGGTCCTTTGAATTTATTTAGTGGTATACACGTCATTTAGGCCTGAACCACTTATAGCTGTAATAAACATTTTCATTCTACCTCAAAGGAATACTAGCATGACTCATGAATTGGGTTTTCAGATAAAAAGATATTAGTGGAAATTTCCAAAGTAAACCTTATATTCTGGCCTTAGCAGCTAGCTTACTTTTCATCATGAGTAAGGAAGTAGATTTATAGTTTAGCGTTCTCTAAAATATGCTAAATGTTTTCTCCATATTTCTTTTCTGTAAAGTGAGGAGAAGCCAAGATTGATTCTTTGATACTTGTCCATAAATTATTAAATTTACATAAGTTAATTGGCAAAATCAAAAAGATACTCATGAAAATTAGGTAATATTCAGTATAAGAAAAACAGAAACCTCCTTTAAAACTCACGTTCAGATAACAGTGATGTTTGAATTATTAAATTTCTGATGAAGCTTCACAAAACCTTTTCCTTTCTTTGCTGGAAGTTAGAAAAACATATCATTTAAAGTAAAATAAGGAGCTTGAAGTTGATTATATCTCTGTGTGGCTAGTATGCTTGGTATAAGATGTGGGTAAAATTGTTTGCCTGTAAAGGTATGCTTCTCATAGCAAAATTCAGACTTAAACTAAAGAAAACTGGGAAAAACAATAGGCCAGACAGGTATGACTTAAATCAAATCTTGTAACAACTCGCAATAGAGATAATTAATAGATTCAAGGAACTAGATCTACCTAACAGTGTGCCTGAAGAACTATGGACAGAGGTCCATAATATAGTACAGGAGGTGGTGAACAAAACTATCCCAAAGGAAAAGAAAAGCAAGAAGGGAAAATGGTGAGCTGAGGCGGCTTTACAAATAGCAGAAGAATGAGCAGAAGTGAAAAGCAAGGGGGAGAGGGAAAGGTACATCCAATTAAATGCAGAGTTCCAAAAAATAGCTAGAAGAGACAAGAAGATCTTCAATGAACAACGCTTAACAATAGAAGAAAACAATAAAAGGGAGAAAGACTAGAAATCTCTTCAGGATAATTGGAAGCATCAAGGGAGCACTTTGCCCAAAGATGGGCACAATAGAGGATAAAAATGGTAGGGACCTAATAGGTGCTGAAGAGATCAAGAAGGGATGGAAAGAATACATGGAAGATCTGTACAAAAAATATCGTATTGAACTGGATTACTATGATGGTGTGGTTAATCATCCAGAGCCAGACATTCTGAAGTGTGAAGGCAAGTGATCCTTAAGAAGCGCTGATGTTAATACAGCTAATGGATACAGTGAATTTCCAGTAGAATTATTTAAATCCCTAAAGGATGATGCCATCAAGGTTTTGCATTCTTTATGTCAGTAAATTTGGAAGACCACAGGACTGGAAAAGGTCAATCCTCATCCCAATTCCCAAGAAGGCTAGTACCAAAGAATGTGCTAAAAACTTCGGAGAATTGCACTCCTCTCTCATGCTAGTAAGGTCATGCTTAAAATCTTCCATGGTAGGCTTCAGCATTATGAGAACCAAGAACTTCCAGATGTCCAAGCTGGGTTTAGAAAAGAAAGAGGAACTAGAGATCAAATTGCCAGCATTGGCTGGATTATAAAGAAGGCAAGAAAATTTCAGAAAAGCATCTATCTCTGTTACACCAACTATGCTAAAGCCTTTGACTGTGTTGATCATAACAAACTTTGGAAAGCTCTTAGAGAGATGGGAATACAAGACCATCTTTCTGTCTCCTGAGAAACCCATATGCGGGTCAAGAAGCAAAGCTAGAACTCTGTTTGGAACAACTGATTGGTTCAGGATTGAGAAAGGAGTACGGACAGGGCTGTCAGCTGTCACCCTGTCTGTTTAACTTGTACGCTGAGCACATCATGAGAAATGCTGGGTTGGATGAGTTAAAACCTGGAATCAAGATAGGCGGGAGAAACATCAACAACCTCAGATATGTGGATGATACCACTCTAATGGCAGAAAGTGAAGAGGAACTAAAGAGCCTCTTGATGAGGGTGAAGGAGGAGGGTGAAGGAGGAGGGTGAAGGAGGAGAATAGCTGGCTTAAGACCAAATGTATTAAAAAAAAAAAAAAAAACTAAGATCACGGCATCTAGCCTCATTACTGCATGGCAAATAGCAGGGGAAAAGGTGGAAGTAGTGTAAGATTTCCTCTTCTTGGGCTCCAAAATCACTGTGGGCAGTGATTGCAACCATGAAATCAGAAGACAGTGGCTTCTTGGCAAGAAAGCAATGGCAAATCTATACAGTGTGTTGAAAAGCAGAGACATTACTCTGCCGACAAAGGTCCATATAGTCAAGGCTATGGTCCTCCCAGTGGTTACGTAGAGTTGTGAGAACTGGACCATAAAGAAGCTGCTACTGCTGCTAAGTCACTTCAGTCACGTCCAACTCTATGTGACCCCATAGACAGCAGGCCATCAGGCTCCCCTGTCCCTGGGATTCTCAAGGCAAGAACACTGGAGTGGGTTGCCATTTCCTTCTCCAATGCATGAAAGTGAAAAGCGAAAGTGAAGTCATTCAGTCGTGTCCAACTCTTAACGACCCCATGGACTGCAGCCTATCAGGCTCCTCCGTCCATGGGATTTACCAGGCAAGAGTACTGGAGTGGGTTTTCATTGCCTTCTCAGGGACCGTAAAGAAGGTAGAATGCCAAAGAATGCCTTTGAAATGTGGTGCTAGAGAAGACTCCTGGAAGTCCCTTGGACAGCAAGGAGATCAAACCAGTCAAGTTTTAAGGGAGATAAACCCTGAATATTCACTGGAAGGATCGATGCTGAAGCTGAAGCATCTGATGCAAACAGGCAACTCATTGGAAAAGTCTCTGATGCCAGGAAAGATTGAGGGCAGAAGGAGAAGAAGGCATCAGAGAATGAGATGCCTGGACAGCATCACCGATGCAAAGAACAGGAACTTGGGCAAACTGGAGATGATGAGGGACAGGGAGGCCTGGTGTGCTTTAGTCCATGGGATTGCAAAGAATCGGACATGACTGGGTGACTAAACAGCAGCAACAACAAAGGTATGCTGAAGTCCTAACACAAGCTACCTGTGAATGTGACCTCATTTGTCTACATGGGGCCTTTGCAGCTATAGTCAAGTTAAGATGAGGTCATCCTGAATCAGTTTAAGTTCTAAGTCCAATGACTAGTTACTTTATATGAAAACATAAGTTTGGGCACAGGCACATACAACACATTTCTATCATCTTAAGCCACCCAGTCTGTGGTACTTGTTTATGGCTGCCTTAGGAACTAACACCAACGTTTTCAGAGATGACTAGATCTTTCTCATTCATAGCTAAAGCCAAATACACACTATTAAAATAAGAAAGCAAAATATAAATAATTATGAGAAAACCACAAACAAAACATGAAACCTAAGTAGCTACATTAAAGGCTTCTGGAAGTTCCAAGGTAAAACATTTATTTCACATTCAGCAGTGATTTAAGTCTAGCTCTAGAATGATAAGAAACACACAACTCCTCTTAAAATTTTATTACATTTAAAGATATTAAAAAGAAAAGAATTATGTATAGTCCCTACTATTTACCAGATCCAGTAAAAGACACTCTTTTTCTAGTATAAAAACTAACCATTACAGTGACTCTGAGATAGGAATGATAGCATCTTTCTTTTCTAAATAAGGAAATCATAAAGAATTTGCCTGAGTTATAGTAATGACAATGCCCAAGGTAAAAGTACTTCCCACTATCCTGAGTGGTGCTGTTCCTAATCCAGAATGTTCAAGTGTTTTGTGCAATGAATAGAACGTATGTGCATTTACTTAGGTCTATTGATATATATTTCTCTTCTCCAGATATATATTAAAGATATACACACACACACACACACACACACACACACACACACACACACATCCTTGAAGTGAACATATCATCAGATACGACATTAAGAAGTCGCTAGCATACTGACATCTTATATTTCTGATATGTGAGATATACGGAACTAATTAAATTTTCCCTGATGTTTGCCAAACTTGAAAAAAGGCATTGATCTGAAACTACAGAATGTATACGTCGATCGAAAACAAAAAAGCACAATGCGAGAGTGGTGAGTTCAGTTTTGTTTGGGGCAAATGAGAACTGTAGCCCCTGAAACAGTCTCTCAAAGTGCTGCTCTGAGAGCTGCTCTGAAGAGGTGGAGGCGGAAGTCAGTAGAGGTGTGATATTAGTGAAGAGGGACACGTGCAATCAAGAACAGATTTTGGCAGAAGTTGCCGCTAGTCACAAGGAGCATATTCTCTGTTAATGATTTTAGTGCTTTTTAGATATGAGGAGAAATAAGAAATTGAGTTCATTAAGTTTCACAAAAATATCTATCTGAAAGCCTGTCTTGCCAGTTTTTCCAGGAACACAGACCCTCATTCCTGATCTCCCTGAACTCCTATCAGGGTGCATTGAAGGTTAGCAACTACTATGGCTATTGACCTAATCCCTGCAAAGGCAGATGGCAAGTGACAAATTTTAGCTGGCATGTAGAAAATGCTTTGGGCTTGAAAAATTCACAAAAATTGTATGATATACCACAACTACTCTGCCCAAACCAGCACCTTATCTATCATTTCTGTTCTTTATATCCCTATTGCCCATAATTTCTGCCTTATATATTATTTTGTTATAGCACAATTCTTTTTAGCAGCATTATAATTGCAAATCTGTGATAAATGAACAATATAAAAACATGGAAACAAATGTATTAATAGTGTAGTAATCCCTATTGTGCTATATTTGCATCAGAAAATGCAAAATACACATTTTATAAAGGACAAATTTTATGTTCTATTTTTATTTTCACTGCCTTGTATAATATTGTAAGATTATTGTATGTCTTAATTTGCATTATAATTTTTACTACTTAAAAGTATAAATATGGTAACTTTGCAGTTTATTAATTTTTAATTTTTCCTTTTATAAAAATTATCTAATAATGGGGCAACCATTGCCAATCATATATGAAATATGAATTTTACCCCTTATGATTATTTAATAAACATTCTATATTTGCCTAATAAAAGACATGTGATACTGTCCTATACATAATTTCATTTTAATGCTGTTTCATATCAGCATTTTCAAGTTTTGCTTACATTTTTAATATTGGCAAAAGTTACCACATTGACTAAACCCTGTTGCATATGGAACAGAGTTTTGCCTTATTTTGCCTTCTATCTCTCCCCACTCTTGTTCTCACTTTCTCTGTCAATGACAAATTCACGCAATTTTTAACATGGCAATAAAATATAACTTTTATGCAGAAAAAAAAGTGAGTTGTCTATGATCACACACTAGTAAGCAATGGGGCTAGAGTTTGAACCTACATCTAATGTCAGATTTAAGTTTTGTAGGGCCTAAAGCTTATACAAGATGTGGGGGTAGCTGTTATTTAAGCAAAAGAAAACAGTATTTATGAATACAAAATGCCTCTCTGGGGCAAGAGAGCGGCCTTGGAGCTTAAACTCATTTTGTCATCTCTTGTCTGGGTATCTCTGACTTTCAGCATTTTCTTCCAGGTAATTAGACACATAATACAAATTAGTTATAGGCAAAATTTAAATACAATTAATTACTTTTTTAGGTCACTAAAAATTCAACCGTCTAGAGTTAGCCATTGTTAATTACAAATATTTATATATTCTGCAGAGATCTTTCCATACATATGCGTTTATGTTTGCTTTTTTTTTTTTTTTTTTTTGAGTTAATGTACTATGTTGTTGTTTAGTCACCAAGTTGTGTCAGACTTTTTGCAACCCCATGGACTGCAGCCAGTCAGGCTCTTCTGTCCATGGATTTCCCAGGCAAGAATATTGGAGTGTGTAGCCATTTCCTTCTCCAAGGAATCTTCCTGATCCAGAGATCAAACCCATGTCTCCTGCATTAGCAAGAGGACTCTACCACTGAGCCACCTGGAAAGCCCTTATGACTTATTATGGCAGATCAAAAATATTTGAAAAAAATTTTCAGAAATGTCAAAAAAAATACTTGAATTTGTAGCATCAAGCAACTATTTACAAAGCATTTATATCACATTTATAACAATTTGTATAATATTTGCATTGTATCAGTCATTATAAATGATCTACAGATAATTTAGGACTTCCCTGGTGGCTCAGACGGTAAAGCCTCTGTCTACAATGTGGGAGACCAGGGTCCAATCCCTAGTTTGGGAAGATCCCCTGGAGAAGGAAATGGCACCCCACTCCAGTACTCTTGCCTGGAAAATCCCATGGACAGAGGAGCCTGGTAGGCTACAGTCCATGGGGTCTCAAAGAGTTGGACCTGACTGAGCGACTTCACTTTTACTTTCAGAGATAATTTGAAGTACAGGGGAGGATATATTAATATTGTATGCAAATACTATTACATTTTATATAAAGAACTTGAGCATCTGTGGATTTTGGTATGCAAAAGAGGTTCTGGAACCAATTCACAGCGATAGCAAGGGGAGGGAGACTGCATTTCTTCCGAAGTTCCAAACAGGCTTCTATCCTCTAGACCTGCAACACAACTGCTTCCCTGAGATCTCCCAGAACTCCTCTCATGGGCTGATTTCGTTTTCTTTATTTCATTATCTAGCTTCCGTTCTCTCATGTCTGCTCTCATAGTTTCAGCAAGGTTTTTGCTTGTTTGCACATATCCCCTTTCTCCCTTAAAGTTCCTTTTTTTAGGTATCATGCTCTCTTTTCAGGTTTACAGTGCTGTCTTATTTTTCTGAGGGTGTGATATATATATATATATATATAGTGGTTTCTTTTACTGCCTCCATTGTTTCTGTTTCCTTTAATATTTCACTTTCTCTAATATTCTCAGAAAGCTTGCTTTGCATTTCACGTGAAAATCTCTCCCCAAAAGTATGGAAATTATTGTCTCGCCATTAAAATATTTAAGCGTGGGGCACTAAAAAGGTAATTGAAAATTCTGTGTGCATGGAGGTAAAGCTTATCAGCTGAGGGGTTCCTCAGAGAGCGATTGAGTATTTCAGTGTTGGGAAAATGTACGGATAAGCAGGGGCAGTAATGTGTATGCCTGTCTGCACTCTTCTTGAAGCCTCACTATTATTTATTGATTTTTACACAATTTTCCTATTTTAGCACAAGACTTGGGCTCCACGATTAAGTACTGCAATTGAATTTCACATGTTCCCTGAGATACTGATTTCCTAAGCCTTTTAAATAGCCACTTGGAGTGTGGGTGGGGCCATGTTAAGGCAATCATATTTCCTATTAGAGTCAACAACCTTGATTTACAATCATTGCCCCAATATAATTAAATAGCACCCCCTTCTACTAAATATCTCCTGGTTTGGATGATAAATTACTATGTGGTGTTTTCCCAACACTTTCCATTTTTAATCAGGCATTTCATGAAGTCATTATAGTGAAAAAACCTGATTCAAAATAGTAATTTAGAGTGACAACTTCATTCTTATTAAAATTAAGATTTTTCTATGAAATATTTATATAAGTTTACTGTTTTCCCTAACTGTTTATTTTTTTTATAATACAAGTAAACATTCTTGAATGTTTCACCAGACTCATGTAGATACTTGACAACCACCCTAAGGGCCATATGCATTGTTATATTTGTGCATTCTCTAGACTCCTTTATACTTGATGAGGGTCTGGACTTCTAGTGACTGGTGGAAGTTAAGCTTGTTGGCTTCTTCCACTAATAAGGCAGTGGCAGCTACCATCCAGAGGGAGCCAGGTAAACCTCAGGTCACAGAAACTAGTTGTTTGGAAAAATAGTCTATACCATGGGGAAATTCCCCTAGCTTCTGTATAAGGACTCCCAGAGCTGCTCCCTGCTTTTCAGTCATATACAAGATGAATGGCTTTTTCAAGCTGGGGAGACCCAGAGCAAGGGCTCTGGTGAGGGTTTGCCTGATACCTTTGAAAGCTTTTTCTGTTCTCCATTCCAAAATAATGGTATCTGGGCCTATAGTGGCTTCATATAGAAGTTTAGTTATTAGCCCAAATGCTGGAGTCCAAATTCTAGAAAATCCTGCCATGCCCCAAAAGATACAGAGATGTTTGTTTTTGGAGTACTTAGACCTAATATAGTTCGTTTTCTATATGGAGATAACTGTCTACTTTCAGGGTATATTATATATTCCAGATCATTAACTTGTTGCTTTGTGATTTGGGCATTTGAGATTTGTGTGTTTTTCTGAAAGACACTAACCCTGGGCCCCAAAGAAATTAAGGACTGCAATGGTATTTTGAATGAGACCTCCATGGAGGTGTTACATATAAATATATCATCTACTTACTGTACAATTGCCTCTTCTTTTAGATTTATTTCCCTCTGTTCTTTTCCTAGGGCCTGGATAAACAAGCATGAAATGTGAAAGTGAAAATGTTAGTTATTCAGTCATGTCCAACCCCTTGGACTATAGCCCACAAAACTCCTCTGTCCATGGAATTCTACAGGCAAGAATACTGGAGTGAGTTGCCATTTCCTTCTCCGGGGGATCTTTCCAACCCAGGGATTGAACCCGGGTCTTCTGCATTGCAGGCAGATTCTTTACTGTCTGAGCCACCAAGGAAGCCCAAGGTGCTTCCCAGCTGGCACTAGTGGTAAAGAATCCGCCTGCCAGTTCAGGAGATATAATGAGACATGGGTTTGATCCCTGGATTGGGAAAATCCTCTGGAGGAGAGCATAGCAACCCACTCCAGTATTCTTACCTGGTGAATCTCATGGGCAGAGGACCCTGGTGGGTTACAGTCCATAGGGTCGCAAATAGTCGGACACAACTGAAGCAGAAGAAACAAGTATGAGCTGTCCCTAAGGCAATACTGTCCAAACATGTTGCTGCATTTGGCCTTAGTTGGGGTTAATTCACTTGAAGGCAAACAGATATTGCAATGAGGAATGAACTGGGATACAAAAAGAGGCATCCTTGAGATGGAGTATAGTAAACCATTCATTGTCCTCAGGGATTTGGGCTAATATATAAGGACTGGCCACAAGGGGATATATAGAGACCATTGCATCATTTATTACTCTAAGGTCAAATACGATCCTATTTCCCCATTTGGCTTAATGACAGACAAACTAGGGATATTGCACAGAAACTGGCAGAGTACCAAGAGGCCATGTTCTAAGAATTTACCTATGAGAGATTGTTTTCAGCTTTATGGGATATTGTCTCTTGTTAGGACAGATGGCTTCTGGCCCAAGGCTAATTCTTACCGTTCAGGCTTTAAGGCCCCTCCTGGGATTTCATTATCACATATCGAAGGGTTCACTGCTTGTAGAATATGGCTGGGAATAGGACCTTGCTCTGATGGCTAGTCTGTCTTGGTCAGAGTCAAGATAAAGAGTTGTTTGGGGCCTCCTAAGAAATTAAAAGATGCTTAGTCCTTGGAAGGAAAGTTATGACCAATCTAGATAGGGCTTATTAAAAAGCAGAGACATTACTTTGCCAACGAAGGTCCGTCTAGTCAAGGCTATGGTTTTTCCAGTGGTTATGTATGGATGTGAGAGTTGGACTGTGAAGAAAGCTAAGTGCTGAAGAATTGATGATTTTGAACTGTGGTGTTGGAAAACTCTTGAGAGTCCCTTGGACTGCAAGGAGATCCACCTAGTCCATCCTAAAGGAGATCAGTCCTGAATATTCATTGGAAGGACTGATGCTGAAGTTGAAACTCCAATACTTTGGCCACCTGATGCAAAGAGTTGACCCATTGGAAAAGACTTTGATGCTGGAAGGGATTGGGGGCAGGAGGAGCAGGGGACAACAGAGGATGAGATAGCTGGATGGCATCACTGACTAGATAGACACGAGTTTGGGTAAACTCCGGGAGTTGGTGATGGACAGGGAGGCCTGGCATGCTGTGATTCATGGGTTCACAAAGAGTCAGACACGATTGAGTGACTGAAGTGAACTGAACTGAACCATAGTATGGAGCCCAGGGAGCCCAGAAGGTCTCTTTCTGGAAGAGAGGAAGTACAGTCACGCACAACTATTAATAAAAAGGCAGGTGAAATCAACCAGTATTCAAACCAGCAAGTGAGAGGCCCAGTGTAGTAACAGGTGTGAGGCTTTTCATTGGCACCAGTCACAGTACAATTTTTGGAGGAAAGCTTGAGAAATCAAGACAGAGTAAGTGGCTCCATATCAATTAAAAATCAATCTTGTACCTACCATGTCAAGGACTATGTATGACTCCTGGATGAAGATACGCATCTCACTCGGGGAGCCACCAGAATTTCCGGGCAGTCTCAGTCATCCAGCATGACCATCTCAGGAGCAGGAACCCCTCTTCCCCTTTGGGACCAAAGGCAGTCTGTCTTCCAATGATACGTTTGTTTGCAGGCAGGGATGGTCCAGGGGTGCTCTTACTGGCATTCTCGGGCCCAGTGGCCAGTTGATTTGCATTTGAAGCATTCACCCTTGTTGGTCTTACTTATAGATGGATAGTTGAACTTCCTGGGCCCTCTTGGTTGTCCGGAAGTCACAAGGCATGGCTGACAGCAACAGCTATCAGTTTTGCATGAGCCCTGGCCTGCTTTTCTATATTTGATTCTCTCTTCCTCCTTGTCTTGATCTCAATTACTAAATATCCCAAATGTCACCTCTATGAGTTGGGGCAAGGGGGTTTATGGCTTTAATTGTAACTTTTGGAGTTTCCGCCTAGTATCAGGGTCATAGTGGCTGATAAAATTGTCCTAGCAGGGATTGATCTTCCCGAGTGAATGGATCAATGTTAGTATATTTTCTTAAAGCTTCCACAACCTGCCTATTAAAGAAGGTTGGATTTTCTTTTTCTTCTTGAGTCACTCATTTAACCCTTTCATAATTAACTGGCTTTTTATATACTTTCTCAGTGCTTCTAATGCACATTGTATCAAAGTCATTATTAGAAATCATACAGCTTATTTTGCATTCCAAACATATTCTTTTTGAATGATTCTAGGAAGGTTACTTCAAATCTCTAAACCTCAGTCTCCTCATCTGTAATTATTAGTTCTCACTCGTTAAGAATGTAATGACGATTAAATAGTACAATGTATGTAATATGCTTAGCTCAGTGCTTAATAGCATAATAGGTACTTGATAAGTTCCAACATGCTAGTGGCTTTGTGTTGCTTCATACTATATCTTTTACCAGATTAGTTGCTATTTGACTTATATTCTTTGGGGCATGTTATACTGTTTAACTTAGAAAAATGTCAGACAGGCTAATGTAGTTGATAATTTAGAACAAACAGCTAATTTTATGATTAGGAATATATAGAATTATTGTTTAGTTAAGTAAAACACTGCTTTCTTTCTATCTGTAAACTTTACTCCAAAGAGAAAAAGTAGAAAGATATATTCTTTTATCTTTCTACATTTTCTCTCTTTGGAGTAAGCCAGAAAGAAAAACACCAATACAGTATACTAACACATATATATGGAATTTAGAAAGATGGTAATGATGACCCTGTATGCAAGACAGCAAAAGAGACACAGATGTGTAGAGCGGACTTTTGGACTCAGAGGGAGAGAGAGAGAGTGGGATGATTTGGGAGAATGGCATTGAAACATGTATACTATCATGTAAGAAACGAATCGCCAGTCTATGTTTGATGCAGGATACAGCATGCTTGGGGCTGGTACAAGGGATGATCCAGAGAGATGATATGGGGTGGGAGGTGGGAGGGGGGTTGATGTTTGGGAACTCTTGTACACCTGTGGTAGATTCATGTCAATGTATGGCAAAACCAATACAGTATTGTAAAGTAAAATAAAGTAAAAAGAAAAATTAAAAAAAAAGAAAAATAAAAGAGAATATATGAAAGAAAACATGACCAAAAAAGTTGACAGCAACTGTGAGGGTATACCATATAATCAGTCGTTCTCAAATTTTAGTCACATTTGTTCAACTTAAATACAATATACTAGTTTTTTTTTTTTCCTTTTCTTTTTTATTATTTTTAAAATTTTAAAATCTTTAATTCTTACATGCGTTCCCAAACATGAACCCCCCTCCCACCTCCCTCCCCACAACATCTCTCTGGGTCATCCCCATGCACCAGCCCCAAGCATGCTGCACCCTACGTCAGACATGGACTGGCGATTCAATTCTTACATGATAGTATACATGTTAGAATTCCCATTCTCCCAAATCATCCCACCCTCTCACTCTCCCTCTGAGTCCAAAAGTCCGTTATACACATCTGTGTCTTTTTTCCTGTCTTGCATACAGGGTCGTCATTGCCATCTTCCTAAATTCCATATATATGTGTTAGTATACTGTATTGGTGTTTTTCTTTCTGGCTTACTTCACTCTGTATAATTGGCTCCAGTTTCATCCATCTCATCAGAACTGATTCAAATGAATTCTTTTTAACGGCTGAGTAATACTCCATTGTGTATATGTACCACAGCTTTCTTATCCATTCATCTGCTGATGGACATCTAGGTTGTTTCCATGTCCTGGCTATTATAAACTAGTTTTTAAAAGCAATTTATTTTCCTGCATCCAACTCCAATAAGTTATGATTTGGTGGTCCTGTGGGAGAACCCAGGAACACTTATAGTTAATAAGCACACCATATGTACAGCAGGTGGCTAGTGGACTACATTTTGAGACACACTAATCTTGCTAGGGCAAGACATTAAAATTCAGTAAAAAATACTCTACTGGCCTTCTATTACATGGTGATGTAATGCACATGCTCTTAGTTGCAGGTGAGACAACACAGCCATGTAATGCAAACACTGAAAGATAGCAATATGCGAAACAAGCACATGTGCTAAATCACTTCAGTCATGTCCAGCACTTTGCGACCCTATGGACTGTACACTGCCAGGCTCCTCTGACCATGGGATTCTCCAGGCAAGAATACTGGAGTGGGTTGCAATACCAAGCACATAGCAGTCCCAAATAAATTCAACACAGTTGTGTACTAACAACTCTCAGAAATAAAATCACAACTTTGCAAAACCATTTTGGAAACTTGCACTCAATAAAAATAAACAAGTAGAACGGCAAATACTTTCAGCTTTCAGTTTGCTCCATTAACTTATCTGAAAACGTAAATCAGTTAGCCCTCACAACTCTATGAGATAGGTACTTTTAATAGTCTAAAGATGAGAAAACTAAGGCACAAAAAGTTATGCAATTAATTTAGCTTGAGGACTCACAACTTACTAAAGTGGCAAATGCAGGCACTCTGTTTCCAGAGATATGCTCACGATGATGTTATAACTAGCTTCCTGGAAGGAAGAAGATAGACTGACTCCAATTCTAATATTTATTCTTGGCCACTACATAGCTTTATGTATTTTACAGACAGTAAGGTTTAGTATTCCTTTAAATATCTTATATTTTTTTCTGTTTCTTTTCTAACTTTTCAGGTGTGTATATTTGAGTTAGTGATGAACACCAAGAACAAACTGAACAGAGACTAGCAAGGAGGAATGATAGTTTGCTGCCTGTATAGATTTCAGAGCAAGACAAACCTATGATATCCTAAGTTCTTTTTGACAATAACGAACTGTTCTATTCTCACAAAGCGGATTAGTCTTCCATTATACTACTTAATGGTATGAAAGAACAGCATTAGAATCTGCATTGTTATCCTATGTAATGCTGAAGGGACAGTTTACTGTGTTCACATTTAGCACTCTACTTTTTCATAAGAGAAACAAAATTGTATTTTTGAAGGTATTTTTCTCTATTGTTGTTCAGTATCTCACTCATGTCTGACTCTTTACAACCCCACGGACTGTAGCATGCCAGGCTTCCCTGTCCTTCACCATCTCCAGGAGTTTGCTCAAACTCATGTCCATTGAGTCAGTGATATCATCCAATCATCTCATTCTCTGTTGCCCCCTTCTCCTCCTTCCCTCAATCTTTCCTAGCATCGGGGTCTTTTCCAATGAGTCAGCTCTTCACATCAGGTTGCCAAAGTATTGGCACTTCAGCTTCAGCATTAGTCCTTCCAGTGAATATTCAGGGTTGATTTCCTTTAGGATTGACTGGCTTGATTTCCTTGTTGTCCAGGGGACTCTTAAGAGTTTTTTCTCTATTATGATATACCAAAATGGTCACCAAAGCAAAGATATCTGTAATGGTCATCTTTGTTGTTGAAAGAATATGATTGCTATCTGAATGCTTCCAGAATGTTCTAAATAATATGCAAACTGTCTTTTCATATTTTAGTCATTCTGGTCTTTGTTTCCTTTTGTGAAATAACATCAATGACTTACTGTTTGCTGGTCCAATATTATTTCTTATCTTGCTCAAGATACCTTGATATTGTTAACTACTTACTACTCTTGGCACCTAAGATGAATAATTTTCCTGTATCTTTCAAAATCTATCATTGTATTTTACACTTGACTCTGCCTTTGGCTATTTATTTCTACTTCTGAGTCCTATTGTTCAAGTTTTCTTTGACAATTTCATAATTATCAATTAGATTAGTTGCCATGTAAGTTAATGGCCACAAAGTGTGTGACTTCCTAAATAATTTTTCACTGCATTAAAGTTTTGTGTCTTAAACCATTGGTAGGATACATAACTGCCTTTTTAGAACTCCATTTTCAGCCATTGAGCTTTTGCTTTGTGTTTTAAATCTGTTCATTCTCTTTACTCAGTCATACTGTAAATTCATGGGGAATAGAGATTTTATATCCTCTACCATTATACCTCCTAGAGTGTCCTTTTGGGGCACTGGGTAGGTACTCATTAAATACTCATTGAAAGTTTTTTAATCATATTGTTGAGTTTCTTCCCCATACTTTGGATTGAGCTCAAACATCACTTAATACATAGCCTTTCTTAGAAAAAAAGAAAACAAGAAAAAAATTACAAACTAAGACTTTTTATCTGGTTACTGGCCTTTAATTATACTAACTGCAACTTTTAAGTTGCATTACTGATCCAAAGAAAACACTGACTGTTGGTAATTTTCTGACCTGTGATTGATGAAATGTTATTGAGTAACATTAGTCATATTCTTTGTCAGAATATAACTTTGTATTTGGCAGCTATACCATCAATTAGCATTACTGCTGATAACCTCTATTTATATACCAAGTAATTTGTTTTTCCATATGAGCTGAAAGAAGGGGAGAAGGAAATGATAGTTGCTCATTGCCACAGTCATCTGCAGTAAGAAAAATATAGAAATATTTTTTAAACTTTTGTTAAAATCTATGTTGTTAAGTACATGTACCCATTCATGCATGGTCATCTTAGGATGATTTCTGTCTACCATTAAGTATCAGTTTATCCTTATTGCCCATTTTTAATCTAGGTCTTTGATACTTCATTTCTTACCTAGATTTTTGGATGAGTCAAATAATCCAAGTCTCCATACCAAGGTTCCAAGAGCATTCACAATGCCAAACCAAAGAGTTGCTAACTTAGCTTATTTTTCCCCTTTTCTGAAATGCATTCTAATTAAGCAAATTCATATCTCAAAGCTTTTAAAAACACTTCTGAAAAAGGAGTTAAGCATTTATCTAATGTCTACTACGTCCCAAGAAATGTGGTGGGCATTCTGCATAAGTTTATAAATGAGAAAATAATAAGCTCTAAATAACTTGGACCAAAATAAAGCAAGCATAGTTCTTTAGATACCAATCTCTTTAGAGACCAAAGTGTTGGAGCTTCAGCTTCAGTATCAGTCCTTCCAATGAATATTCAGGGCTGATTTCCTTTAGGATTGTCTAGTTTGATCTTTCAGTCTAAGGGACTCTCAAGAGTCTTTTCTGACACCGCAATTCAAAATCATCAATTCTTTAGCTCTAAGCTTTCTTTATGGTCCAACTCTCACATCCATACATGACTACTAGAAAAACCATAGTTATGACTATATGGACCTTTGTCGACAAAGCAATGTCTCTGCTTTTTAATATGCTATCTAGATTTGTCATAGATTTTCTTCCAAGGAGCAAGCGTCTTTTAATTTCATGGCTGCAGCCACCCTCTGCAGTGATTTTGGAGCCTTTTTTCCTTTGAGACTTTTTAAGGTATCTCAATAATGACAGTAGAGAAGGCAATGGCACCCCACTCCAGTACTCTTGCCTGGAAAAACCCATGGATTGAGAAGCCTGGTAGGCTGCAGTCCATGGGGTCGCTAAGAGTCCGACAAAACTGAGTGGCTTCACTTTCACTTTTCACTTTCATGCATTGGAGAAGGAAATAGCAACCCACTCCAGTGTTCTTGCCTGGAGAATCCCAGGGACGGCGGAGGCTGGTGGGCTGCCGTCTATGCAGTCGCACAGAGTCGGACACAACTGAAGCGACTTAGCAGCAGCAGCAGCAGCAGCAATATTGACAGAGATAACCATAGAAGTCTCAATGGGAATAATTAATCTTTAGTACTTTAAGTACTTTATAGTTAACATGCAACCAGTAAGAAGAATCATCTAGTTTAAATTAGACTATTAAATCATCCGTATTAGTAGCATGAATTTTGTTCACCTTTTCCCCTAAAAATAAGAATGTTAGAGGTTTTTTCCATTAATTCAACCTCTTTTTTCATATTTACCCAGACTATCATTTGGTGTAGGCAAATATAAATACAATACAGATTTTAAAAAAAAAAGTAAAAATAATCCATTCTAAGCTTCAAATACACACACACACATATTTATATGTAGGCAGGAAGATAAAGAACATTTTTGATGGAAATTTGAGCAACACTTTTTGTAAGTAGCAAACACCAATGGTTTTTATCTAAGGATTCATTAGTTTTAAAATTTCAAACTAAGTGGAAAGAAAATAATGATTAATGACTTAAAGTCAGATTTAGAAAATCTAACATTTTAATTGATTTAATGCTTTCTACATACACGTTAACATATTTTAAAGATAAAGATGGTTCGTCTGCTAAACTGCATCATCACTCTGTTCCAAAGCATGGGGCATCAGCAAGAATGGGGACCTGCCTTAGCTCTTGCTCAGGTATGAATTCAAGCATTCCTCGTCAGTAGAAGATAAACAGAATTTGGTGATAATGGGTAGGAAGACGTGGTTCAACACTCCAGAAAAGAATCGATCTTTAAAAGAAAGAATTAATATAATTCTCAATAGAGAACTCAAGGAACCTCCCCAGGGAGCTCATTTTCTTGCCAAAAGTCTGGATGATGCTTTAGAACTTATCGTGCAACCAGCATTAACAAATAAACTAGATATGGTTTGAATAGTAGGAAGCAGTTCTATTAAGGAAGCCTTGAACAAGCCAGGCCATCTTAGATTATTTGTGGCAATAATTATGCAAGAATTTGAAAGTGATGCATTTTTTCTAGAAAATGATTTGGAAAATTATAAACTTCTCCCAGAATATCCAGGTGTTCCTTCTATCCAGGAGGAGAAAGTCATTAAGTACAAATTTGAAGTAAAAGAAAAAAGCAATTAAAGTGAAAGTGTTTTCTTATCTATTTTGATCTATCTTCCCTCTGTCAAAACAAAAAATTATGCATTTTTTGTTGTAAAGACTTTTGTTGACTTTGAAACAATTATTTCTAAACAATGTATTCTTATTCACCATTAATCTTTTTTTATTAATTTTTATTGGAGTCTACTTGCTTCATAATGTGTTAGTTTCTGCTGCACAGCAAAGTGAATCAGCTATGCATATACACGTATCCCCTCTTGTTTGAATTTCCTTCCCATTTAGGTCACCACAGAGCACTGAGTAGAGTTCTCTGTGCTATACAGTAGGTTCCCATGAGTTATCTATTTTTTTAGTACTATATTTCTCATTGTGAGCTTTCTTAGTGACAGCAGTAAAGGGTCTGCCTGCAATGCAGGAAATGTGGGTTCAATTTCTGGGTCAGGAAGAGTTGCTAGAGAAGCAGATGCCAGCCCACTGCAGTATTCTTGCCTGAGAAATGCCATGGACAAAGGAGCCTGGTGGGCTACAGTCCATGGATTTGCAAAAAAGTCAGACAAAACTTAGTGACTAAAAACAAACAACAACATACAAGTTAACACATGTTAAAGATAAATCTAGGCATTATTTCCACTAGCCTTCACTCTTACATCAAGGCTGTATATTGTCACCTTGCTTTTTAAACTTATATGCAGAGTGTACATGTGCGTGCTAAGTCACTTCAGTTGTGTCTGACTCTCTGAGACCCTATGGACTGTAGCCCGTCAGTCTCCTTCTGTCATGGGATTCTCAAGGCAAGAATACGGGAGTGGGTTGCTGTGCCCTCCTCCAGGGGACCTTCCCAACTGAATAATCAAACCTGCATCTCTTACATTTCCTGCATTGGTGGGAGGGTTCTTTACCATTAGCACCATTAACTTTTTATTAATTTATTTGTAATAAGTCCAAATTGTTCTTCTGGAGTATAATGAGGTTAACTATTTCAATGAAAATTAGCAAGATCCTTATTAAAAAATTACCTGAGGACTTCCTAGGTGGAACAGCAGCTAGAAGTCCACCTACCAATGTAGGCGACATGAGCTCAATCTTTGGCCCAGGAAGCTTCCACACGCCATGGAGCAACTAAACCTGTGTTCCACAGCTACTGAGCCCACATTCTAGACCCTGAGCTGCAACTACTGAACCCTTTTGCCACAACTACTGAAGCCTACATGCCTAGAGTCTGCCATAATAAAATAAGCCACCATAATGAGAATGCTGTGTGCTAAAAAAATAGTGGCCCCTGCTTGCTGCAACTAGAGAAAGCCCCAGTGAAGACAAAAAATAGATAAATAAATAAAATGAAAGTTTTAAAAACATAACTTGAGATATTGAATTTTACTACTTTACCCCAAATATTTAACTACAAATTATTTTCTCTGTTTCAACTAAATATTGTGCATCTCCTGATAAATTATTAAGTTTTAACATAAAAATTAAATGAGCTACACATGTAAACAATGTTAGAAAATGACTTTATTAAAATATTTTACCAAGTTCTTTGTCATGATTGATACTTTACAAATTTAAAATTAAAATTTAAAATCATTTCTATTTAGCTTTCCTTCAAAAATATATTTTAAGCTATTTAGTAAAAAAAAAAAAAAAAAAAAGCCAAAAACCTTCTTACAGGGCTAGCCTTCTCATTGTATAATTTCTTCAATTAGACCCAAATACATTATCCTCTGTGATTTTCTTCATTCTACTTCTTACATCTGATGGACATTAAAAATTCTATTTTCTGCTGTATCATGAATTCTGGGTTGATTTTTTCATTTGTTTAAGAAACACTATTGCTTCCTTCTTTAAAACATTTTTACATCTTTTTAATATACACTATTAACTTTTTTAAGCTGTGCAACTGACAGAAATAAAACAAGCAGTAGTTTGGAAAGCACCAATGGATTATATAGGAATTTGAAAATGAAAATAATCTTCTGTTAAGGATAATGAGGTATATGGCAGTATTTATCTTGTTATATGATGCTGTAGAGAATTTTTGATAAAGGAAGGGCCTGTCAGTTCAGTTCAGTCGCTCAGTCGTATCCAACTCTTTGCGACCCCATGAACCACAGCATGCCAGTCCTCCCTGTCCATCACCAACTTCCCAAGTCCACCCAAACCCATGTCCATTGAGTCAGTGATGCCATCCAACCATCTCATCCTCTATCGTCCCATTCTCCTCCTGCCTTGAATCTTTCCCAGCATCAGGGTCTTTTCAAATGAGTCAGCTCTTTGTATTAGGTGGCCAAAATATTGGAGTTTCAGATTCAACATCAGTCCTTCCAGTGAACACCCAGGACTGATCTCCTTCAGAATGGACTGGTTGGATCTCCTTGCAGCCCAGGGGACTCTCAAGAATCTTCTCTAACACCACAGTTTAAAAGCATCAATTCTTCAGCATTCAGCTTTATTTATAGTCCAGCTCTCACATCTATACATGACCACTGGGAAAACCATAGCTTTGACTAGATGGACCTTTGTTGGCAAAGTAATATCTCTGCTTTTCAATATGCTGTCTAGGTTGGTCATAACTTTCCTTCCAAGGAGTAAGCGTCTTTTAATTTCATGGCTGCAATCACCATCTGCAGTGATCTTGGAGCCCAAAAAAAATAAAGTCTGACACTGTTTCCCCATCTATTTGCCATGAAGTGATGGGACCTAGTTTTCTGAATGTTGAGCTATAAGCCAATTTTTTCACTCTCCTCTTTCACTTTCATCAAGAGGCTTTTTAGTTCCTCTTCACTTTCCTTCATAAGGGTGGTGTCATCTGCATATCTGAGGTTATTGATATTTGTCCCAGGAATCTTGATTCCAGCTTGTGCTTCTTCCAGCCCAGTGTTACGCATGATGTACTCTGCATAGAAGTTAAATAAGCAGGGTGACAATCTATAGCCTTGACATATTCCTTTTCCTATTTGGAACCACTCTGTTGGTCCATGTCTAGTTCTAACTGTTGCTTCCTGACCTGCATATAGGTTTCTCAAGAGCCAGGTCAGGTGGTCTGGTATTCCCATCTCTTTCAGAATTTTCCACAGTTTATTGTGATCCACACAGTCAAAGGCTTTGACATAGTCAATAAAGCAGAAATAGAAGTTTTTTTGGAACTCCCTTGCTTTTTCCATGATCCAGTGGATGCTGGCAATTTGATCTCTGGTTCCTCTGCCTTTTCTAAAACCAGCTTGAACATCAGGGAGTTCACAGTTCACATATTGCTGAAGCCTGGCTTGGAGAATTTTGAGCGTTACTTTACTAGTGTATGAGATGAATGCAATTGTGTGGTAGTTTGAGCATTCTTTGGCATTGCCTTTCTTTGGAATTGGAATGAAAACTGACCTTTTCCAGTCCTGTGGCCACTGCTGAGTTTTCCAAATTTGCTGGCATATTGAGTGTGGCACTTTCACAGCATCATCAAGTGCTCTGGCTCTGCCATCAGCCATCTCAATCTCTGAGCCATTCTCTTAGTCAGGCAACCCCCAGTGTTTAAAACTACCACTATTCTTTCCCAAGATATTTGTTTCTCCATTCTCCAATAGCACCATTGCAAACACACTTTTTCTTCAAACTAGTATATCCCTGCCCTCTTTTACTCATTTTATGTCATTATTGAATATTTCACTCAGAAAGTATATGAAATCAAATAGGAGCTTCTTTATTGTTTCATTTTCAACTTTATGTGTTTTATAGCCACATCCCCTACTTCTATCCAAGCATTGCACTTTTGTGCTCTTAATCGTCTCATTTGTCTTCCTAAATCCTTTACTCTTGTTTTAGCTCTCTATTGATATGTATAAATAACTACAAAACTTAGCAGCTTAAAGTACGTACATTTATTATCTCAGTTTCTGTGTATCAGATATCTGCATGTTACAAATGGGTTCTCCAGAATCTTTCAAACTGTTGTCATTAAGGTGACAGCTAAGGTTGGGGTCTCATCTAAAAACTTAACTAGGGAAGAGTGTGTGTTCTGAGGTTACTTTTTTAGCTGTTGCCAGAATTTGGTTTCTCTAATGCTATTAGACTATAAGACTCAGTTCTGTTCTGGCCATTGGACAGAATCCATCCTCAGATCCTTGCCACATGGGTCTCCCCATACGGCAACTTGCTTTACAGAGCCAGAGAGAGAGAATCTGCTAGTAATATAGAAGTCACAGTGTTATGTAACCTAATCATGTAGGTGGCAACTCAGCACCTTTGCCGCATTTCATTGTTTAGACTCAGTTTGTTAGTCCAGTCAACATTCAAGAGAAGGGAATGAATATTCCTTCAATGCATTCTTCCTTCTACATCATCACATACTCCATCTCTAATGGATCACAATAACGGAACCTACAAACTTGCTTTAGTTTAGCTAATTTTGAAGCAAAGCCTATGAATCCATGCACCTTGTTACTTTGGAATTTTATATTTAGCTCTTTTTACATCTTATTTAAGAAATTTAGCCTATCCCATTAGAATGAGATGTTGTTCTATGTTTTTTTCCAAAATCTTTGTTTTTTTAATCTCTTATATGTAGAATATTTAACTTTCTTAAAACATTGTATATGGTATGAGCTAGGAATCATGATGTTTTCCCATAATGTTACTGAAATGATCCGGAGTAAGCCAATAAAATGGTCACCATGCTTTTGTAGTGTAATCATTGTCACAAATCATGTGACCACATAGTCTAGGTTGATTTGATTAGATTCTTTTTCCTGTGCAATCTAAATAAAATTGTGGCTAAAAGTTAGTTATGAAGGTGATTTTTATATCTTCAAAGAAGGTTATATTTTCCCACAGCAGAGGATATGCAATGCATTAAGACTCACTAATGATCACAGACGTAAGCCTTCACGTATACACACAGGTATCCAGACAGCTTCATTCTCTCAACCACAAATTGACATTTACTAATTCATCAAAAAATAATGTTCTATTGTTGCTTCTTTGTTTAGCATGTCTTCAACATAATGAAATTAAGCGTTTGTTAATTTCCTATTTATTTTTCTTTCTTATGAACTTGCTTTGTTTATTTTTATATTAAGATTTTAATATTTTTCATAGAGGTACAGCCTACATGTTTATTACTCATTCAGGTTTTATTTCATTGTTAATACTCAGAAGTTTTAAATGTAATGTATTCAAATCTACTTTTCCTTCCTTGATTTCCAGAAATTTTAATATTTAATTATGAATACACATGGAACTTATCTGGGCAAATGGAAATTGGTCAAAATTGCAGTGGATTTTATTCTGTAGGTTATTTTCCTAAGGTTACTACCTGAATAATCAACTTTTCTGATTTCTGTACTGGATATTAACAGTAGATATTTTAAGAAGCCTTGAGTCAGGGTTAACTCTTGTAGTGTTTGTGTGGAAGTCAATTCTCTACCTTGCCAATCCTCTTCCTTCACTCTCCCCTAAAATCCTCCAGCATCTGCCCTTTTCAGCTTCACTTAATGCTTTATATATGCCTTTAATTTAGCCATACTACCCATAGTAGAAAAATTAACTGAGAGAAATAAAATTTATATAATCTTTGTGTACCAATACAAGTATGCAGACATGAGCATACTCTACCCTTTTATTTAGGAGCTCTCTCTGGCTATGAAAACTAAGACTGATGAAAATTAAGACTGGTAAATACTATAGGAACTATCCTCTTATAGCTAACGTTCAGCAGAATTAGTAGAGAACAAAGCCAGGAAAGAGATAATTTGCTTTTTTCAGTTTTCATTGAAGTATGGATTAAATCAATCAATTTAATTTCTAAATGTCTGCAGTCTTTGTATGAGCCTACTATAAGTAGGCATAAGGCATGCAGTCATCTTCAGGAAATATGCTTTGGTGATATGCAAATCAAATTTGAACCACTATGTAAAGATTAAAAATGATGTTAAATTGATGTGCATGAATTTAGGCCTGCCTGCGGTTCTCTTTTCTTCCATCTCCTCCCTCTTTCCCTTTATTTCTTCTCTCTCACGCTCTGCTTTTCTATTTTTCTTTACTCTTTCTCTTTTGTTTTATTGGGCCTCAGAAACAGAATGGAGTTAGTTATAATCCTTACTTCATGCTAAATTGTGATCATTAATTTGCACAATTCACTTTCTTCCTTCCCTTTTCTTTTATTCTTTGCACTTATTCCCACTTGCCACTACAAATTTCTTCCTTCCATATTCACCTACTCTAATGCACTTATTATGTGTCCTTGGATGTATCCTTAAAAACGTGCATTGTTTTGTAAATGCATGTGTTTCTAATTTACTAAAATAGTATTCCGCTACAGATGTGCTTATTTCAATCACAATATTGTGGCTTTGGGTTTAGCTGTGTGCTCTTTGTCTATGTAGATCATCAATATTGACCACAGCACTTAGCCCACAGGTTATGTCTACCGTATGTCTACCTTAGCTTCCTACAATTCCCTCATCCCCCCAAAAAACTAACATAAACCTCCAGGATCAACCTGTAGAAGAGGCTCCAAGGAGAGAATTGCTGAGTCAGGGGTATACATTCTTGACATCACTAAGTGCTGACAGATTGTTCTCCAGATTTGTTGGCTTGTATTTCTTAAACATTTTGTCTAGATTTACACTAAGTTAAAACCTGGTTTTGTGCCAACACTCAAATTTTATAACCGTGTGAAAAGTCAAAAAGACATCTAATGCTTATGGTACTTTTATATGTAACTCTTATTTAGATTATTTAACTGAAAAACAGAACTTTTGTGAAATGGTGCATGAAGTATATTTTTACTTATATTTACTAAGGTAGGTCTGATTTTATTTAAAAACCTTTGGAAAAAAATTATATATTATATTATTTAAAATAGAATATATTGTGCAATATGATTTTACAGAATAACCAAATGTTTTATGGTCATCATGTACAGTTTACATTTACAAATGCCCTGATATGAGCTGGTTTGTACAGAGAAAATAACAGGAACTGCCATTTATTCAATACTTCTATGTATTAGAGAAATAAGAAATATTGTATTATTCATCACACAATGACTTAATTGCTTAGTTGTGTCTGACTCTTTGTGACTCTACGGAGTGTAGCCCACTAGGCTTCTCTGTTCATAGGCTTCTCCAGGGAAAAATACTGGAGTATGTAGCCATTCCCTTCTCTAGGGGGTCTCCTTGACCCAGGGATCAAATCCAGGTCTCCTTCGTTGCAGTCAGGTTCTTTACCATCTGAGCCACCAGGGAAGCCCCAATAATTGTGTAGTGGTCATTATATTGCTCATTTTACAGGTAAATAAATCAATATAGAGAAAAGTCTTTGTCCACAAGATTGCATATCTGATACATAGAGGAGCTAGGATTCAATTCAAGAATTACATTAACTACAAGGTCTGAGTCTTCACCATTGATTCTAAAAAATGAAGCTGTAGTGGGTAGCATAAAGACAGTTTGGTTTAGTGGCTATCAGCAGAATCTCTGAAGTTAGAGGTCTAAGTATGAATCCCAGTTTTGCCACTTATGAACTCTGAAACTTTGAGCCTATCACTCAAATCCTCTATGCCTCAGTTTCCTTATCTTTCAAGTAAGGATAATAAAAATAATAATACCTACCTCCTGGAGCTGTTTTGACCTGTGAATAACTAAAATACATTTAAAGCTTAGGACGGTTTCTGCAACATAGTAAGCAGTCAATTACTATCTACTCTTTTTCCAAGAGCTTCCCTTGCAGCTCAGTTGGTAAAGAGTCTGCCTGTAGTGCAGGAGACCAGGGTTCAATCCCTGGGTTGGGAAGATCCCCTGGAGAAGGAAGTGGCAACCCACTTCAGTATCCTTGCCTAGTAAATCTCATGGACAGAGGAGCCTGGTGGGCTACAGTCCGTGGGGCTGCAGAGTCTGGCATGACTGAGCAGCTAACACTTACTTACTTACTTTTTCCAACAAAAAACTGTGTTTTTGCTCATATATTGTTTCTCTACCTCAGAACCTTATTCACCCTAGGGAAGCTGATCTTGTCTCTGGCTCCAGGTAAGTTTGAATCAGTCAACAGTTCCATGACCCTTCTTGGTGACTTGTTTTGGAATGTTCTAACATGCAATTGTAGCCGATGAGACTCAAGAAGATTTTTTTGTTTTTGATTTTTAGAGGGGACTGACCTTGAAAAACTTTTTGTTTCTCCATGAAAGATCTACTTTCCTGAAAATTTTCCATGTGCAAGAAGTATGGAACACTGAAAATAACTAGCACTCATTCTTCAGCCATGAGGAGAACCTGCCTTAGAAGCCAGCCAGGGCCATAAAAGAACAGAACTTGAGCCACTGAGGGAATTCTGGAGGTACTGGATGAGCCAAAGCCAATTCTAGCTTCAGATTCCAACATATTGTGCAGGCCAGCCTGAATTAAATTTTTAGTGTGATGGGTTGCTGAGTGAAAGTTATATTCATGTCTGTAATAGACCATGAATCCATGAATAAAGGATTTTTTCCTCTAGCTCAGATATTTCAGTGATCAGGAAAATAAACTAGCTGATTTTTTCAGAGTTTCTTGACAGATAATTCAGTTTCCAGAGGAAAATTAGGTTAAGCTGAAATGGTAGGTACCTTGGAAGAAAAGTTATGACCAACCTAGATAGCATATTCAAAAGCAGAGACATTACTTTGCCAACAGGTCCATCTAGTCAAGGCTATGGTTTTTCCAGCGGTCATGTATGGATGTGAGAGTTGGACTGTGAAGAAGGCTGAGTGCCAAAGAATCGATGCTTTTGAACTGTGGTGTTGGAGAAGACTCTTGAGAGTCCCTTGGACTGCAAGGAGATCCAACCAGTCCATTCTGAAGGAGATCAGCCCTCGGATTTCTTTGGAAGGAATGATGCTAAAGCTGAAACTCCAGTACTTTGGCCACCTCATGTGAAGAGTTGACTCATTGGAAAAGACTCTAATGCTGGGAGGGATTGAGGGAAGGAGGAGAAGGGACCGACAGAGGATGAGATGGCTGCATGGCATCACTGACTCGATGGACGTGAGTCTGAGTGAACTCCGGGAGTTGGTGATGGACAGGGAGGCCTGGCGTGCTGCGATTCATGGGGGTCTCAAAGAGTTGGACATGACTGAGCGACTGAACTGAACTGAAAATAATTTTACTTGGAAAATTTGGATATATGAGAAATATTATTGGGAATAGAAAATGGATTACACAGAGTGCTTTGTGAAGAAAAGAGAAGCAAGTAAGATTTTTTTTTAATTAAAAAAAGGGATTCAAATCAAGCAGGAGAAAAGAGACAATGTGGAGCTCACTTCCCATCAATGAACACATCAGACTACATCCACATGTGGAACAATCCTTACTGAAAACTACCTTGAAACTGGCAGAAGGACTCCTGTACTACCAAGACTGTAAGAAAGATACACAAATAATTATGTAAGAAGGGAAGAAAAGTGATTATTTACCCATACCCCTGGGAAGAGACTCAGAGGAAAAAGGAGCTTACACAGGCAGATACTCAGAGTAAGCTCCTTGAGCCACAGATTGGGTGCCTAGTCCTGGGGTGCTATGCAGGAAAGACAAGCTATCTTGGCTGCTGGAGGACTGCTGAGACTGACAGAAAGGCCGTGGACTCTAAAAAGAAGCACACATGCATGTGTCTTGGCTAGTTGTCCCTAAGGCAGGGAGGAGAGAGGTCTGCTATGCAGCTGCTGGGTTTCCCGCCACCACTCACTCCAGCCTGAACCCTGCTTACTCCATTATGACAATGTGGCACTAGGTCTAGGGTGGCCATGGACAGGGAAGAGACTTCATCATGGAACACAGAGGCAATATATAGAGAGAATACAGAAGCAAAAATCCTCAACACAATATTAGCAAGACAAATACAACAATATATAAAAAGGATCATACATTATGATCAAGTTGGATATATTCCAGGTTAACAAGGATGTGATCCATTATATTATCAAAATTAAGGACATAAACTCACACAATCATCCCAATAGACACACTAAAGCATTTGACAAAATTCAACACTCATTCATGATAAAAATTCTAATCAAAGTGGGTATAGAGGGAGTATATCTCAACATAACAAAGACAATTTATGACAAACCCATAACTAACATCACACTCAATGATGAAAAGCTAAAAGCCCTTCATCTAAATTCAGGAATAGGACAAGGATGCTCACTCTTGCCACTCTTATTTAGCAAAGTGTTGAGAGTCTTAACCACAGTGCTCAAATAAGAAAAAGAAAGACATCCAAGTTGGAAAGGAAAAGGGAAAGCTGTCACTATATGCAGATGACACACTTTATACAGAAAACCCTAAAGTTTCCATTCCAAAACTACTAGAACTAATGAGTGAATTCAGACAAGTTGTAGGATACAAGTTTAATATATAGAAATCTGTTGCTTTTCTATACACTAACTAACAGAAAGTAGAAAGAATCCTACTTTAGTAACATCAAAAAGAATAAAATAAACTATCAAGCAATAAACTTATTCAAGGAGAAGAAACAACTATGAAAACTAGAAAACACTGATGAAAGAAACTGAACCTAATACAAAGAAATGGGAAGATAGCCTATTGGATTGAAAGAATTGATATTTTTTAAATGACCATACTATTCAAAATAATAAATATAATACAATCCCTATGAAAGGCTCATGATATATTTTTTTACACAACTAGAGCAAATAATCCTAGAATTCATACAGAGCCATGAGAAACTCTGAATTGCCAAAGCAATCTTGAGGGAAGAAAAGACAAAAGCAGAAGTTATCATCTACCTAGACTTTAGAACATACTGAAAACTACAGTAGTCAAAACAGCATGGTACTGGCACAAAACCAGACTATATAATAGTCTGGATCTATATAACAGAATAGAAAGCCCATAAATAAACTGACACACCTATGATTAATTAAACTGCAACAAAGGAGCCAAGAATATATACTGGAGAAAAGACAGTGGTGAAAAAATAATGAAAAACAAGTGATGCTGGGCAAAACAATAAGATTAGAACATTTTTTCACACCATACACAATAAATTCAAAATGGCTTAAAGACCTAAGACTAGAAACCTTAAAATTCCTGAAAAAGAACACAGGTAGAGCACTCTTTGATGTAAATTGTACCAGTAATTTTTATCTACCTCCTAAGGCAAAAGATATAAAAGCAAAAAGATCAACAAACAGGACCTAACTAAACTTAAAATCTTTTGCACAAGAAAAGAAAAGATCAACAATATGTGAAGACCTATGGATTGGGAGCAAATATTTTAAAATGATATGACTGACAAAAGGTTAGTATCCAAAATATAAAAGCAGCTCATATAACTCAGTATCAAAAAAAGAATACAATAAAAAATGGGCAGAAGACCTCAATAAACATATTTCCAAAGAAGGAAAATGGAAAACTGAAGGATACCAAGAACTGAAAGAGTGATACTGATGAAAGAAAGTGAAGAAGACATAAACATTTGGAAAGATATATCATGCTCATGGATTGGAAGAATTAATATTGTCAAACTAAACAGTATGGTACTGGCACAAAAGTGGAAATATAGATCAATGGATCAGAAAACAAAACCCAGAAATAAGCCCAGGCACCTATGGTCAATTAAGGTTTGATAAAGGAAGCAAGACCACAATGTTGGAAAGACAGTCTCTTCAACAAATAGTGTTGTTGAAAACTGGACAGCCACATGTAAAAAATGGAAACTAGATCATTCTTTCACTCCAAACACAAGAAAAAGCTCAAAATGGTTTAAAGACCTAAACGTGATACTGGACACTATAAAATTCCTAGAGGAAAGCATAGGCAGAACACTCTCTGGAATAAGTCACATCAATGTCTTTTTTGATCCATCTCTCAGAATAACAAAAACAAAAATAAACAAATGGGATCTACTTAAACCAAAAGCTTTTACACAGTAAAGAAAACGATAAACAAAATGGAAAAATAACCCACAGATTGAGATAAAATATTTGTAAGAGATGTGACCTATATGAATTAGTCTCCAAAACTTATAACCACCTTATGACACTTAACAGCATCAAAAATAAAAATAAAAATCCCACTCAAAGAATGGGCAGAAGACCTGAACATTTCTCCAAAGAGAACAGGTGACCAACAGGCACATGAAATAATGTTTAACATTGGAAGTTACTAGAGAAATGCAAATCAAAACTACAATGAGATATCACCTCACACCAATCAGACTGGCTATCATTTTAAAAAATCCACAAACAACAAATGTTGGAGAGGGTGTACAGAGAAGGGATCCCTCCCATAGTGTTTATGAGAATGTAAATTGATACAGCCACTATGGAAAACAGTATGATGCTGCTGCTGCTGCTGCTAAGTTGCTTCAGTCGTGTCTGACTCTGTGCAACCCCATAGACAGCAGCCCACCAGGCTCCCCTGTCCCTGGGATTCTCCAGGCAAGAACAGTGGAGTGGGTTGCCATTTCCTTCTCCAATGCATGAAAGTGAAAAGTGAAAGTGAAGTCGCTCAGTCGTGTCTGACTCTTAGCGACCCCATCGACTGCAGCCTACCAGGCTCCTCCGCCTATGGGATTTTCCAGGCAAGAGTACTGCAGAGGGGTGCCATTGCCTTCTCTGGGAGAACAATATGGAGGTTCCTAAAAAAAACTAAAAGTAGAACTAGCATATGATCCTGCAATCCTACTCCTGGACATATATCCAGACAAAAACATGATCTGAAAGGACAGATCAATGCACTCCAATGTAGCACTGTTTACAGTAGTTAAGACATGGAAGCAATCTAAATGTCCTTTGACAGAGGAATGGATAAAGAATATGTGGCACATATATACAATGGAATTTTACCCAGCCATTAAGAAGAATGAAATATTGCCATTTGCAGCAACATGGATGAAGCTAGAGAGTATCGTAATGAGTGAAGTAAGACAGAGAGGGAGAAATATCATATGACATCCCTTACATGTGCAATCTAAGAAGAAATGATATAAATGAACTTGTAAAACAGAAAGAGACTCACAGACTTGGAAAATGAACTTACGGGTGCTAGGGGAGGGAATAGTTACGGGTTTGGGAGGATTATGTACACACTGCTATGTTCAAAGTGGATAACCCACAAGGACCTATTGTATAGCACATGGAACTCTGTTCAATGTTGTGTGCCAGCCTGTATGGGAAGGGATTTAAGGGAAAATGGATATATGTAAATGCATGGCTGAGTCCCCTCACTATTTACCTGAAATTATCACAGAATTGTTAATCAGCTATACCCCAATACAAAATAAAATTTTAAAGTTCCATAAAAGGAAAACAAGCTAGCGGTTCCAAGTGGAGAGACAGAATTGTAGAGGGGTATGTTAGGGTTATGGGATTAAGAGATACAAGGTGCTGTGTATAAAATAGATAACCAACATGGACATGTTGTAAAGTAGAGGGAATTATAGCAATTATCTTGTCAAAACTTTTAATGGAGTATAATTTATAAAATTATTGCATCACTATGCTATACACAGAAACTAATATACTATATTGCAACAAATGTATTTCAATTTAAAGAAATAAATGAATGAATAAATGAATAAATACATAAATAAAAATAAAGAAACTGAGTCTGAAAGAGTTGGGTAAATACAGTTAATCCAAAAGGCTTGTAACTTATATGGTGACTACAGATCTGATGGGAGTCAGCAGCATGGTGGTAAGGCAAGCAAGAAGCACATGAATAGAATTACTTAACCTCTCTATTACAAGCAAAAATTTGGTATGCAGTTTTAGGATAACTCTGCAAAGATATACTGTATTTAAAACTTTAACCATCAACCAAAATTTCACAAAATTTAAGCTATCATATTTATTTAACTTTAAACATTTACTGAAAACTTTTTGATACAAAGTTGCTTAAAAATGATTTTTCATAAAAAGTACAGTTTTAGCACAGCATAAATCATATAAAGGTAAATATCACAAAATTGGATTTGCAACATAAATGAAAGGTTCTTGTCAAGGTTTCATCAATCTCTTTGGAAGGACATGATCTCCCTAACTCATATAAAAAACTGCATTGAATGACACACTCCTCTCTCTAGTTACATAACAAGGTGGACTTGTCAGTTCAATGAATGTGGTGAGACACATACATAACAAAGACTATAATTTCTTTCCTTCTCAAAAAAAATATAGTGACAATTAGTAGTCTATATTTTAGACTCTTACAAAAAAGAAGATGCTCTTCTTTCCCTAACTTTCAAAGATAGATAATCATCAACAGAATTTAACAATGTCATATAGACTGATAAAAATAGCCTTAATATATAAAGAACTCATATCAAATATTATGATAGAGAAATGTGATGAGCAACTTTCATGAAGAAATAACTAAAGTAAGACAGCAAAAGCAAGAAGAAACTACAGTCCTGCAGCCTTCAGAATGAAAACCACAATCACAGAAAGTAAATAAAATGAAAATGCAGAGAATCATGTACCAGGTGAAGGAACAAGATAAAACTCCAGAAAAATGACTAAATAAATGGAGATAGGCAACTTTTCAGAAAAAAAGACTTTAGAGTAATGATAGTGAAGTTGATCTACCATCTCAGAAAAAGAGTGAAGATGCAAGAAATGTTTAACAAAGACCTAGAAGAACTAACAAACAAACAGAGATAAACAATACAAAAGCTGAAATGAAAAATACACTAGAAAAAATCAACGGCAGAATAACTGAGGCAGAAGAATGGATAAGTGACCTGGAAGACAAATGGTAGAAATCACTGTTGTAGGACAGAATGTAGAAAAAAGAATGAAAAGAAATGAAGACAGGCTAGAGACCTGTCAGACAACATTAAATGCACCAACATTCACATTATATGGGTCCCAAAAGAAGAGTGAAAGGATCTTAGAAAATAAAGAGATAATAGCTGAAATCTTTCTTTTCCCATAAAGGAAACAGGTACCCCAGTCCACAAAGCACAGAGAATCCCAGGCAGGATAAACCCAAGGAGGAAAACACCAAGACACATGCAGTAAATGCAATAAAACTGGCCAAAAAAAAAAAAAAAAAAAAAAGAAAAAGAAAGAAAGAAAGAAAGAAAAGAAAAAAGAAAGAAAAGACAAAAATAAAATATTAAATGCAAAAGGGAAATTTTGCTTATAAGGTTTCTTATAAGGTTTTCAAGGGAATTCTTATAAGATTTTCAACTGATTTCTCAACAGAAAACCAGAAAGCAGTGGTATGATATATTTAAAGTGATGAAAGCTAAGGAACTACAACCAAGAATACTCTACCCACTGAGGCTCTCATTTAGATTTGATCAAGAAGTCAAAAGCTTTACAGACAAGCAAATTTAAAAGAATTTAGCACCACCAAACAAACTTCACAATAGATATTGAAGGGACTTCTCTAGACAGGAAACACAAGAGAAGGAAAAAACCCATAAAAACAAATGAAAACAATTCAGGGGATGGTAGGGAGATTTAAGAGGGCAGGGATATATATACACCAATGGTTAATTCGTGCTGATATATTACAGAAATCAAAATAATATTGCAAATCAATCATCAATCACTTAAAATTAAGTAAATATTAAAAAAAACAACTATTAGAGACTTAAAAAGAAAAATGATAATAGGAACATACACATTGATAATTACCTTAAATGTAAATGGATTAAATACACCAGAGACATAGAGTGGCTATAAAACAAGTCCCGTATAAATGCTGTCTACCAGAGATCTACCTCATATCTAGGAAAACATACAAACTTAAAGTAAGAGGATGAGAGAAGCTATTCTTTATAAATAGAAATCAAAAGAAAGTTGGAGAAGCAACACACATATCAAACAAAAGAGAATTTAAAACAAAGAGACAAAGAAAGACACTATGTAATGATCAAGGGATCAATCCAAGAAGATATAATGATTGTAAATATATATGCACCCAACATAGGGACGCCTCAATATGTAAGGCAAATGTTAACAACCATAAAAGGAGAAATCAGCAGTAACACAGTAATAGTGGGAAACTTCAACATCCACTTTTGTCAATGGATTAAATCATTCAGAGAGAAAATTAATAAGGAGAAACATGCCTTAGATGACACATTACACAAAATGGACTTAATTGATATTTATAGAGCATTCCATCCAAAAGCAGTAGAATACACATGGAACATTTTCCAGGATTGACCATATGCTGGGCCTCAGGTGAGCCTTGGTAAATTTAAGAAAGTTGAAATCATATCAAGCATATTTTCTGATTATAGCACTACAATATTAGAAATCAACTACATGCTATAATAAACTCAAAGATGGCTAGACAATAAGTTACTAAGCAACCAACGGATCACTGAAAAAATCAAAGGAAATTAAAAAAATACCTAGAGAAATGAAAATGAAAGCACAATGGTCCAAAACCTGTGATTCAGCAAAAGCACTTTTAAGAGGGAATTTTATAACAATACAAATTTACCTCAAGAAACAAGAAAATTCTCAAAGAAACAACTTAATCTCACACCTAAGATAACTAGAGAAAGAAGAACAAACAAAAGCTAAAATTAGTAGATGGAAAGATATCATAAAGATCAGAGCAGAAAAAAATGAAATAGAGGCAAATAAAATAACAGCAATGATCAGTTAAACTAAAATCTGGTTCATTGAAAAGATAAACAAAATTAATAGGACTTTAGGCAAACTCATCCAGATTAAAAAAAAAAAAAAAAGCAGGGGAGGGGGGAGAGGACTCAAGTCAATAAAATTAGAAATGAAAAAAGAGAAGTTAAAACTGACATCACAGAAATACGAAGGATCATAAGAGACTACTATATGCAACTGCATGCTAATAACATAAAACACCTGGAAAACATGGACAAATTCTTAAAAAAGGACAGCCCTCAAAGACTGAACCAGGAAGAAGTAGAAATTATGAACAGATTAATCACAAGCACTGAAATCAAAATTGTGATAAAAAATCTTCCAACAAACAAAAGCCCAGGACTAGATGGCTTCACAAATTCCATCAAATTATATCAAACTTTTAGAGAATAGCTAATATCTATCCTTCTCAAACTCGTCCAAAAAACTGTAGAGGGAGGAACACTTCCGAACCCATTTGATGAGGCTACCATCACCTTAATACCAAAAGCAGACAAAGATTATCTCACACACACACACACACACACACACACACACAAAATTACAGGCCAATACCACTGATGAACATAGATGCAAAAATCTTCAAAATATACTAGCAATCCAAATCAAGCAATACATTAAAAGGATCATAAACCATGACCAAGTGGAATTCATTCAAGGGATATAAAGAGTTCTCAATGTCCACAGATCAATCTCTGTGATATACCACATAAAGAAACTGAAGAATAAAAATCATATGACCATTCCAATAAACACAGTAAAAGATTTTGACAAAATCCAATACCAATTTATGACGAAAAAAATCTCCTGAAAGTGCACATAGAGGGAACATAATTCAACATATTCCAAGTCCATATATGACAAACCTATAGGTAACATCATACTGAATGGTGAAAAGCTGAAAACATTTCATCTAAATCAGGAACAAAACAAGGATGTCAACTTTTGCCACTTTTATTCAATGTAGTTATGCAAGTCCTAGCTACAGCAATCAGAGAAGAAAGGGAAATAAAGTGAATCCAAACTGGGGGAAAAAGAAAGAAGTAAAACTGTCATTGTTTGCAGAGAACATGATGTTATACACTGAAGATCCTAAAGACGCTGCCAGAAAACTGTCAGGACTCATCAATGAATCTGCTAAAGTTGCTGGCTACAAAATTAATACACAAAAATCTGTTGCATTTCTATTAAAAATGAACATTGAACATTCCTTTAAAAAAGCTAAAAACAGAGCTACCAAATTATCCTGGAATCCCACCCCTGGCCATATATCTGGAGAAAAACATGATCTGAAAGGATACATGCATTTCAGTGTTCATTGCAGCACTGTTCACGATAGCCAAGACAGGGACGCAATCTAAGTGCCCATTGACAGAGGAATGGATAAAGAAAATTTTGTACATATATACAGTGGAATGTTGCGGCAAAGTCGCTTTAGTCGTGTCCGACTCTGTGCGACCCCATAGACAGCAGCCCACCAAGGCTCCCCCGTCCCTGGGATTCTCCAGGTAAGAACACTGGATTGGGTTGCCATTTCCTTCTCCAAAGCATGAAAGGGAAAAGGGAAAGTGACACAATTCTTAGTGACCCCATGGACTGCAGCCTACTAGACTCCTCCGTCCATGGGATTTTCCAGGCAAGAGCACTGGAGTGGGGTGCCACTGCCTTCTCCAACAATGGAATGTTACTCAGCCATTAAAAGAATGAAATCACTCCATTTTCAGCAAGAAGAATGGACCTAGAGAATGTCATACTGAGTGAGGAGAAATACCGTATGACATCTCTTATATGCAGAATCTAAAAGGAAATGATACAAATAAACTCATTCAAAATAGAAATAGACCTAGAGAACAAATTTATGGTTGCCAGCGACTTGACTTTCACTTTTCACTTTCATGCATTGGAGAAGGAAACGGCAACCCACTCCAGCGTTCTTGCCTGGAGAATCCCAGGGATGGGGAAGCTTGGTGGGCTGCGGTCTATGGGATCGCACAGAGTAGGACACGACTGAAGTGACTTAGCAGTAGCAGCAGCAGCAGAGCAGAAAAATCAGGGGAAGGCATAGTTAGAAAGTTTGGGATCAACATGTACACATGACTATTTTTAAATTGGATAACCAACAAGGTCCTACTGTATAACACAGGGAACTCTGCTAATGTCATCGCTACGTCAGCCTGGATGGGAGGGAAGTTTGAGGGAGAATGGATACATCTATATATATATGGCTGAGTTCCTTTGCTGTCCACCTGAAATTATCACAACATTGCTAATTGGCTGTATTCCAATATAAAATAAAACATTAAGAAAAAAATAAATAACTATGGTTGATAAACTTTAAAAATATTCAATTCCACAGGTTAAAAAAAGTAGTGCAAATTAAAATGATATGAGGAGATATTTTTTGGAGGGAGAGAATTCTCAAAACTCGGTGTTGTAAGACTGTATACACCGCTCATTACATGGAATTTGATGAAATATTGCTGGAGGGCAAAATGAGGGCATATGTACTTATATAATACCAAATAATTTTTAAGGTTGTTAGTTTCATTTGTTAACTCACTTTATCTTACAACAACCAAATGAGGTAGGTGTAGTTTTTATTCTCATTTTGCAGATTACAAAAAACTAAGACAAGAAAAGGTTAAGTAAATTGGTCAAGACTACACAGTCAGTTGACGACAATGCTGGAATTTTCTTTACATTATTAAAGAATGAAAGTGAAAGTGTGAAAGTTGCTCAGCGTGTCCAGCTCTTTGTGAAAACATGGACTATATAGTCTGTGGAATTTTCCAGTCCAGAACACTGTAGCAGGTAGCCTTTCCTTTCTCCAGGGGATCTTCCCAACCCAGGGATCAAACCCAGTTCTCCCACATTGCAGGTGGATTCTTTACCAGCTGAGCCACAAGGGAAGCCCAAGAATACTGGAGTGGGTAGCCTATCCCTTCTCCAGGGGATCTTCCCAACCCAGAATAGAACCGGGTCTCCTGCATTGCAGGCAGATTCTTTACCAACTAAGCTATCAGGGAAGCCCAGAAAGTGAAAGTGAAAGTTGCTCAGTCCTGTCCTATTCTTTGTGACCCCATGGACTATACAGTCCATGGAATTCTCCAGGCCAGAATACTGGAGTGGGTAGCCTTTCTCTTCTCCAGGGGATTTTCCCAACAAGGGATAGAACCCAGGTCTCCTGTGATGCAGGCGGATTCTTTACCAACTGAGCTATGAGTCAGTCAGTCAGTTCAGTGGCTCAATCATGTCCGACTCTTTGTGACCCCATGAATCACAGCATGCCAGGCCTCCCTGTCCATCACCAACTCCCAGAGTTCACTCAGACTCACGTCCATCGAGTCAGTGATGCCATCCAGCCATCTCATCCTCTGTCGTCCCCTTCTCCTCCTGCCCCCAATCCCTCCCAGCATCAGAGTCTTTTCCAATGAGTCAAGTCTTCGCATGACGTAGCCAAAGTATTGGAGTCTCAGCTTCAGCATCAGTCTTTCCAATGAACACTCAGGACCGATCTCTTTTAGATGGACTGGTTGGATCTCCTTGCAGTCCAAGGGACTCTCAAGAGTCTTCTCCAACACCACAGTTCAAAACCATCAATTCTTCAGCGCTCAGCCTTCTTTACAGTCCAACTCTCACATCCATACATGACCACTGGAAAAACCATAGCCTTCACTAGATGACCTTTGTTGGCAAAGTATTGTCTCTGCTTTATAATATGCTTGTCTAGGTTTGTCATAACTTTCCTTCCGAGGAGTAAGCATCTTTTAATTTCATGGCTGCAGTTACCATCTGCAGTGATTTTGGAGCCCCCCAAAATAAAGTCTGACACTCTTTCCACTGGTTTCCCATCTATTTGCCATTTAGTGATGGCACCAGATGCTATGATCTTAGTTTTCTGAATGTTGAGGTTTAAACCAACTTTTTCACTCTCTTCTTTCACTTTCATCAAGAGGCTCTTTAGTTCTTCTTCACTTTCTGCCATAAGGGTGGTGTCATCTGCATATCTGTGATTATTGATATTTCTCTCGGCAATCTTGATTTTCTATACATACATATCTATTATAAGGTTGAATTTATAAGTTAGGCACAGTAAGAGATTACCAATAATAACTTAAAATAGGACAACTATGGCAATATATTACAATAATAAACTAAATAAATAATAAAATAAAAAATAAATAAAATAAATAAACTAAAATGAAAGTTATGTGAATGCTGTCTCTCAAAATATCTTGCACTCATCTTTCTTTTTGTGATGATGTGATAAAATTACATGACTACATGATGTGATGCAGTGAGGTGAATGGCATAAGAATTGTGACAGCATTAGGCTGATATTGACCTTCTGATGGTACCTCAGATGGAGGATGATCTGTTTCCAGTAATTTTAAATTATCAAGCCATGATCATGTTGATGGTTGTGGATCCTGGGTAGGATTGAGTATAATGGCACTACTCAGAATGTTGTGCAATTTATAATCTATGAATTACTGTTAATTTCTGGAATTTTCCATTGAATATTTTCAAAATGAAGTTGACTATGGAAACTGAAACCATACAAACCAAAATCTCAGATAAAGGGGAACAATTGTAACTGAGGGTAAAAATAATCAGTGACATTTAACATTTCCTTAGTGCTGTCTTCAAACTATACTTACTGATATTAGTTTTAAGCTCTAGCTCCTGTATCATTACAACAAGTGTGTGTGCATGCTCAGTCACCTCCAATTATTGGTGATCCCATGGACTGCTGCCTACCAGGTTTCCTATATTATAACAAGTGGTAAAAACCAAAGATTTAATTCAACAAAATAATTTGCTGGCATTCTCTAAGCAACAAATTTAAATAATTGAACTTAGCATATCTCAAAAGCTTATGACTTTGTGGAGAAACAATTAGAAGATACTAAGTTACAGAAAATTTTCAATGAAAAACTAAACAGAAAATAACAGTTCAATCAATATATATAGTGACTGATTAATTAAGCCAGGGTTTAAAGAACTGAGACAATTGGATTATTATATAGAAAACTCCCAGGTATTTGAGACCAGTTATATGGGACAAAGTGATTTAAAATATAACCACATTGGTATTGATGTTGTCTTTCAGTTGCTCAGTCGTGTCCGACTATTTGTGACTCCATGGACTGCAGCATGCCAGGCTTCCCTCTCCTTCATCATCTCACGGAGCTTGCTCAAACTCATCTTCATTGAATTGGTGATGTAATCCAACCATCTCATCTTTTTTCATCCCCTTCTCCTCTTCAGTTCACTTCAGTTCAGTCACTTGGCTGTATCCAACTGTTTGCAACCCCGTTAACCTCAGCATGCCAGGCCTCTCTGTCCATCACCAACTGTCAGAGTTCACCCAAACCCATGTCCATTGAGTTGGTGATGCCATCCAACCATCTCATCCTCTGCCGTCCCCTTTTCCTCCTGCCTTCAATCTTTCCCAACATCAGGGTCTTTTCAAATGAGTCAGCTCTTCACATCAGGTGGCCAAAATATTAAGATTCACCATCAGTCCTTCCAGTGAATATTCAGGATTGATCTCCTTTACCCTTGACTGGCTTGATCACCTTGCAGTCCAAGGTACTCTCAAGAGTCTTCTCCAAGATCACAGTTCAAAAGCATTAATCCTTTGGCATACAGCCTCCTGTATAGTTCAAATCTTACACCCATACAGGACTACTAGTAAAAACATAGCTTTGACTATACAGGGGCTTCCCTCCTAGCTCAGTTGGTATAGAATCTGCCTGCAATGCAGGAGACCCTGGTTTGATTCCTGGGTCGGGAATCTTGGGCTTCCCTCTTGACTCAGCTGGTAAAGAATCCACCTTCTATGTGGGAGACCTGGGTTTGATCCCTGGGTTGGAAAGATCCCTTGGAGAGGGAAAGGCTACCCACTCCAGTATTTTGGCCTGGAGAAATCCATGGACTCTATAGACCATGGGGTTGCAAAGAGTCATACATGACTGAGTGACTTTCACTTTCACTTTGACTATATAGACTTTTGTTGGAAAGTAATGTCTCTGCGTTTTAATATGCAGTCTAAGTTGGTCATAGCTTTTTTTTCCAAAGAGCAGGCATTTTGTAATTTCATGGCTGCAGTCACCATCTGTGGTGGTTTTGGGGCCTAAGAGAATAAAGTCTGTCACTGTTTCCATTGTTTCCCCTTCTATTTGCCATGAAGTGATGGGACTGGATGTACTGATCCTCACTTTTTGAATGCTGAGTTTTAAACTAGCTTTTTCATTCTCCTCATTCACTTTCATCAAGAGGCTCTTTAGTTCCTCTTTGCTTTCTGCCATAAGGGTTGTGTCATCTGCATATCTGAGGTTATTGACATTTCTCCTGGAAATCTTGTTTCCAGCTTGTGCCTCATCCAGCCCAGCATTTCACATGATGTATTCTGCATAAAAGTTAAATAAGCAGGGTGACAATATACAGCCTTGACATACTGCTTTCCCAATTTGGAACCAGTCTGTAGTTTCATGTCCTTTTCTAACTGTTGCTTCTTGACCTGCATACAGGTTTCTCAGGAGGCAGGTAAGATGATCTGGTATTCCCATCTCTTTAAGAATTTTCTACAGATTGTTGTGATCCACATATAGGCTTTAGGATAGTCAATGAAGCAGAAGTAGATGGTTTTCTGGAATTCTCTTGATTTTTCTATGATCCAATGGATGTTGGCAATTTGCTCTCTGGTTCCTCTGCCTTTTCTAAATCCAGCTTGTATATCTGGCAGTTCTCAGTTCATGTACTATTCAAGTCTAGCTTGAAGAATTGTGAGCATTACATTGCTAGCTTGTGAAATGAGTACAATTGTGTGATAGTTTGAACATACTTTGGCATTGCCTTTCTTTGGGATTGGAATGAAAACTGACCTTTTCCAGTCCTGTAGTCACTGCTGAGTTTTCCAAATTTTCTGACATACTGAGTGCAGCACTTTAACAGAATCTTCTTTTAGGATTTGAAATAGCTCAACTGGAATGCCATCAACTCCACTAACTTTGTTCATAGTGATGCTTCCTGAGGCCCATTGACTTTAAACTCCAGGATGCCTGGCTCTAGGTGAGTGACCAGACAATGGTGGTTGCCTGAGTCAGTGAGATCTTTCTGTATAGTTCTTCTGTGTATTCTTGCCACCTCTTCTTAATACCATCAGCTCCTGTTAGGTTAATATTGTTTCTGTCCTTTATTGTGCCCATCTTGGCATGAAATGTTCCCTTAGTATCTCTAATTTTCTTGAAGAGATCTCTAGTCTTTCCCATTCTGTTACTTTCCTCTATTTCTTTGAATTGTTCTTTAGGAAGTCTTTCTTATCTCTCCTTGCTATTCTTTGGAACTCTGCATTCAGATAAGTTTATCTTTCCTTTTCTCCTTTGCCTTTGAGACAATTTTAGATCAGTTATATGGGACAAACTGATCTAAAATATAACCACATTAGCATTATATTCTCATTCATTAATTACTCCAAGATGTCTAATAAGTATGAACATAGATGTTCTCTCCTTAAAGGACAGGAAAAAGTTGTAACCTTTGAAGTGGTATTCAAATATACATATTTATCACTTCAATTTGCAATGAGATTTGATATGCACATTTTATTTTAAAATAACTCAGCAGTCAAGGTGTGGCAAAAATGTTGTTACAGTGTAATGTTTAAGAGTGAATGTTCTTTAATGAGGCAGATTTTGGTTTAATCCCTGTTCTGCCACTTTTTTTGTAAACTTGGGTAAATTGTAGGAGTAATAATAGTATCTACCCAAAATGGTCATTGAGAGAATTGATTGAGAGTGTGCATGTAAAGATTGCCTTCACATAGTAGAGTTATTACATATTAGCTCTTATAGTTGTTTTTAATATCTTCCCTCTTTATCAGCAACTATGGTCCACAGAGATACAGCACAGAAAATCAAGGTAAATCAAATAAAGGATTTAATATATTTTCCTATACAAACCATCTCTCACTTAAGGTAACATTCAGTTCAGTTCAGTCTCTCAGTCATGTCTGACTCATTGTGACCCCATGCACTGCAGCATGTCAGCCCTCCCTGTCCTTGAGCAAACTCCCGGAGCTTGCTCTAACTCATATTCATCCAGTTGGTGATGCCATCCAACCATATCATCCTCTGTCACCCCTTCTCCTCCTGCCTTCAATCATTCCCAACATCAGTGTCATTTCAAATAAGTCAGTTCTTGGCAGCAGGTGGCCAAAATATTGGTGCTTCAACTACAGTATCAGTCCTTCCAAAGAATATTCAGGATGGGTTTCCTTTAGGATGGACTGATTTGATCTCCTTGCTGTCCAAGGGACTGTCAAGAGTATTCTCCAACACCACAGTTCAAAAGCATCAATTCTTTGGCACTCAGCTTTCTTTATGGTTCAACTGTCACATTCATATATGACTACTAGAAAAACCATAGTTTTGACTAGACGTACATTTGCTGGCAAAGTAATGTCTCTGCTTTTTAATATGCTGTCTAGATCCCTCATAGCTTTTCTTTTCAAGGAGCAAATGTCTTTAATTTCACAGCTGACAAAACATGGTCCAGTGGAGAAAGGAATGGCAAACCACTTCAGTATTCTTGCCTTGAGAACCCTATGAACATTATAAAAAGGTAACATTACTATCTTATTTAAGAGCAATCTCTCACAACTGACCTCTCTTAAACAGGGTGCAGGAGGGCCTAGAGGAGCCATCCCACTTTGAAGGTCAGGAAGGGCAGCAGTAAGGAGATACCCTTCATCCAAGGTAAGAAGCAGTGGCTGCACTTTGCTGGAGCAGCCGTGAAGAGATACCCCACACCCAAGGTAAGAGAAACCCAAGTAAGATGATAGGTGTTGCAAGAGGGCATCAGAGGGCAGACACACTGAAACCATACTCACAGAAAACTAGTCAATCTAATCACACTAGGACCACAGGCTTGTCTAACTTAATGAAACTAAGCCATGCTCGCAGGGCAACCCAGATGGGCGGGTCATGGTGGAGAGGTCTGACAGAATGTGGTCCACTGGAGAAGGGAATGGCAAACCACTTCAGTATTCTTGCCTTGAGAACCCCATGAACAGTATGAAAAGGCAAAATGATAGGATACTGAAAGAGGAACTCCCCAGGTCAGTAAGTGCCCAATATGCTACTGGAGATCAGTGGAGAAATAACTCCAGAAAGAATGAAGGGATGGAGCCAATGCAAAAACAATCCCCAGGTGTGGATGTGACTGGTGATAGAAGCAAGGTCCGATGCTGTAAAGAGCAATATTGCATAGGAACCTGGAATGTCAGGTCCATGAATCAAGGCAAAATGGAAGTGGTCAAACAAGAGATGGCAAGAGTAAACGTCGGCCTTCTAGGAATCAGCGAACTAAAATGGACTGGGATGGGTGAATTGAACTCAGATGACCATTATATCTACTACTGCGGGCAGGAATCCCTCAGAAGAAATGGAGTAGCCATCATGGTCAACAAAAGAGTCCGAAATGCAGTACTTGCATGCAATCTCAAAAATGACAGAATGGTCTCTGTTCATCTCCAGCGTAAACCATTCAATATCACAGTAATCCAAGTCTATGCCCAACCAGTAACGCTGAAGAAGCTAAAGCTGAAAGGTTCTATGAAGACCTACAAGATCTTTTAGAACTAACCCAAAAAAGATGTCCTTTTCATTATAGGGGACTGGAATGCAAAAGTAGGAAAAACACCTGGAGTAACAGGCAAATTTGGCTTTGGAATGCGGGATGAAGCAGGGTGAAGACTAATAGAGTTTTGCCAAGAAAATGTACTGGTCATAGCAAACACCCTCTTTCAACAACACAAGAGAAGACTCTACACATGGACATCACCAGATGGTCACACTGAAATCAGATTGAGTATATTCTTTGCAGCCAAAGATGGAGAAGCTCTATACAGTCAACAAAAACAAGACCAGGAGCTGACTGTGGCTCAGATCATGAACTCCTTATTACCAAATTCAGACTCAAATTGAAAAAAGTAGGGAAAACCACTAAATCATTCAGGTATGACCTAAATCAAATCCCTTATGATTATACAGTGGAAGTGAGAAATATACTTAAGGGCTTAGATCTGATAGATAGAGTGCCCGATGTACTATGGAATAAGGTTCGTGACATTGTACAGGAGACAGGGATTAAGACCATCCCCATGGAAAAGAAATGCAAAAAAGCAAAATGGCTGTCTGGGGAGGCCTTACAAATAGCTGTGAAAAGAAGAGAAGTGAAAAGCAAAGGAGAAAAGGTAAGATATAAGCACCTGAATGCAGAATTCCAAAGAGTAGCAAGAAGAGATAAGAAACCCTTCTTCAGCGATCAATGCAAAGAAATAGGGGAAAAGAACAGAATGGGAAAAACTAGAGATCTCTTCAAGAAAATTAGAGATACCAAGGGAACATTTCATGTAAAGATGGTCTCAATAAAGGACAGAAAGGGTATGGACCTAACAGAAGCAGAAAATATTAAGAAGAGGTGGCAAGAATACACAGAAGAACTGTGCAAAAAAGATCTTCATGACCCGGATAATCACGACGGTGTGATCACTCATCTAGAGCCAGATATCCTGGAATGTGAAGTCAAGTGGGCCTTAGAAAGCATCACTACGAACAAAGCTAGTGGAGGTGATGGCATTCCAGTTGAGCTATTTCAAATCCTGAAAGATGATGCTGTCAAAGTGCTGCACTCAATATGCCAGACAATTTGGAAAACTCAGCCATGGCCACAGGACTGGAAAAGGTCAGTTTTCATTCCAATCCCAAACAAAGGCAATGCCAAAGAATGCTCAAACTACCGCACAATTGCACTCATCTCACATGCTAGTAAAGTCATGCTCAAAATTCTCCAAGCCAGGCTTCAGCAATACGTGAACTGTGAACTTCCTGACGTTCAAGCTGGTTTTTGAAAAGGCAGAGGAACCAGAGATCAAATTGCCAAAATCCGCTGGATCATGGAAAAATCAAGAGAGTTCCAGAAAAACATCTATTTCTGCTTTATTGACTATGCCAAAGCCTTTGACTGTGTGGATCACAATAAACTGTGGAAAATTCTGAGAGAGATGGGAATACCAGACCACCTGACCTGCCTCTTGAGAAATCTGAATGCAGGTCAAGAAGCAACAGTTAGAACGGGGCATTGAACAACAGACTGGTTCCAAATAGGAAAAGGAGTACGTCAAGGCTGTATACTGTCACCCTGCTTATTTAACTTATATGCAGAATACATCATGAGAAATGCTGGGCTGAAAGAAACACTATCTGGAATCAAGATTGCCGGAAGAAATATCAATAACCTCAGATATGCAGATGAAACCACCCTTATGGCAGAAAGTGAAGAGGAGCTAAAAAACCTCTTGATGAAAGTGAAAGAGGAGAGTGAAAAAGTTGGCTTAAAGCTCAACATTTAGAAAATTAAGATCATGGCATCTGGTCTCATCACTTCATGGGAAATAGATGGGGAGACAGGGAACAGTGTCAGACATTATTTTTGGAGGCTCCAAAATCACTGCAGATGGTGACTGCAGCCATGAAATTAAAAGACCCTTACTCCTTGGAAGAAAAGTTACGACCAACCTAGACAGCATTTCAAAAGCAGAGACATTACTTTGCCGACTAATGTCCGTCTAGTCAAGGCTATGGTTTTTCCTGTGGTCATGTATGGATGTGAGAGTTGGACTGTGAAGAAGGCTGAGTGCCGAAGAATTGATGCTTTTGAACTGTGGTGTTGGAGAAGACTCTTGAGAGTCCCTTGGACTGCAAGGAGATCCAACCAATCCATTTTGAAGGAGATCAGCCCTGGGATTTCTTTGGAAGGAATGATACTAAAGCTGAAACTCCTGTACTTTGGCCACCTCATGTGAAGAGTTGACTCATTGGAAAAGACCCTGATGCTGGGAGGGATTGGGGGCAGGAGAAGAAGGGGACGACAGAGGATGAGATGGCTGGATGGCATCACTGACCTGATGGACTTGAATCTGAGTGAACTCCGGGATTTGGTGATGGACAGGGAGGCCTGGCGTGCTGCGATTCATGGGGTCGCAAAGAGTCGGACACCTCTGAGCGACTGAACTGAACTCTACTGAATGTTACTTTAAGTAATGTCTCAGTGACTTTAGAGAGTCAGACTATAAGGGAATTGAACGTTGCCAAAATTTTTAATTGATTCATTTCAGTTGCAGAGTCAGTGTCTGATTCTTTTGACCTCCATGGACTTCAGCATGCCAGGCTTCCCTGTCCATCACCAAATCCCGGAGTTTTTTTCAAATTCATGTCCATTGAGTTGGTAATGCTGTCCAACCATCTCATTCTCTGTCATCCCCTTCTCCTCCTGCCTTCATTCATTCCCAGCATCAGGGTCTTTTCAAATGAGTCAGTCCTTCACATCAAATGGCCAAAGTAGTGGAGTTTCAGCCTCAGCATCAGTCCATCCAGTGAATATTCAGGACTGATTTCCTTTAGGATGGACTGGTTGGATCTCCTCGCATTTTAAGGGACTCTCAAGAGTCTTCCAACACCACAGTTCAAACGCATCAATTCTTCGGTGCTCAGCCTTCTTTACAATACAACTCTTACATCCATACATGACTACTGGAAAAACCAAAGCTTTGACCAGATGGACCTTCGTTAGCAAAGTAATGTCTATGCTTTTTAATATGCTGTCTAGATTGATTGCTTTTCTTCAAATTCTCCATTTCACTTTGTCTGACAAGTTATTCTCACAGAGACTGCCCAATTACCATAAATCTTTTACTGATTTGGAATGCATAATAGCTTTGTTCATATCACTTTATTCCTCTTAAAAATGGCAATCTCTACTGTCATGATGTTGCTTCTACCTCTTTATTTTGCCAGAGGTAGGCCAAAAGCAAGATAATAGCATATAACTCCTAAAGACAGGGATTGTAAACACTTATACAGCTCTCCGTTCTCTGAGTGTAATCAATTCTTTATTTACCAATGAGTAAAATATATCATAGAGTGTCTCTCATCTGGCATAGTATGTAACCCACATATCTTCTAAAAATACCTACTGCTGCTACTGCTGCTAAGTCGCTTCAGTAATTTCTGACTCTGTGCGACCCCATAGATGGCAGCCCACCAGGCTCCCCTCTCCCTGGGATTCTCCAGGCAAGAACACTTGAGTGGGTTACCATTTCCTTCTCCACTAAAAATACCTACCTTGTTTTAAATGGACTTTCAAAAATTCAACTTTAAAGCATCTCTCGCTTTATCAAGTTCGGAATTTTTAACTAGTCTCAAGTTGACAGTCTTGCTGTTCCTCGCTTTGCGCACTGTTTGCTGAACCCCAGGGTAGGCAAGACAGGAGAGGGGAAGCTGGAAGAAAACTCAAGGAGTCATAGGAACTGCAGACATGTTTATTCTCTAATGGTGGGTGCGCCGGCCATAGCAGCAGACACTCTGTATTCTCTCCTTTTGTGGTTGACCCAGAGGACACAGCAATAATGTAGCCACAAGGGCTTTTTCAGGTGGAGCTTATATATGCTTATAGAACAAAAGTGGCCTGTGGCCAAGCAGGTACATTGAGATGTGCTTGTGCAGCGCTATAAGCGATCACAGCTGTTACATAGTCATGCATTTAGGAAACATGGGGCAAGAATGAAAGCCTGACCTCTGCCATCTTGGCTAATTGTCTCTTTCCCTACATTGACCTTTATATTATCTTATGCTTTATGAACATATTTATTTATGCTACTAGATACAATCCTGATCCTAGATTATACTGCGAAACTATCAAGAACAAAAATGAATTTTAGTTTCGTTAATACTGATAAATATAGAGCAGCTGGGTATTTTTGTCTTATCTATCAGAATAATATTATATAGTTTTATTTTGTTGTTCAGTCACTAAGTCATGTCTGACTCTTATGCCCCATGGACTATATATAGTCCACTAGGCTCCTCTATCCACAAATTTGGGAAAATGTATTTGATTATAGACCATGAAATTAATTAATGATAAATGACTAGAGAGACAGAGAAAAGAAAATATAAATGATGGCATTTCCAGTTATTATAATAGAAGATGTAAAAAATTACTAATGTTAAAAGTATAAATTATGCTATATAAACATATGAAATAAATGACATTTAATTTTTGAAAAAATTTTTTCAGGTTTCCTGATTTCACGATTCTTAATCAAATTCATGAGACACCATGACAAAAATCACAAATGAGTTGGTGTAAGGTATTATCTTCGCATGGAGTGGAAAATATCTCTTCCTTATTTTTCACCTCTCCATTCATCATTTGTGATTCTTGGAATATAGTATTTCAGTATTAGGTCTTTTAACATTTGACTTAACAATAAGTAACTCTCCGATTCCCTATTCATCCTTGAAAGTAAGGATGACTCAGAACTGGGTTGGAACCCTGCCTCTTTTCACTCAAAACATCTATGGGCATGCTTTATTTTTCATTACTGGTCTAGAAATTGACCCAAAGACTACAGCAAGTTAATGTTTTTAATCTGCTTTCAGGAATATGATTCCTGACAGTGAATTGAAGGAAAAACTATTTCTTAAGCTGAAAATACCCAACCAAATATCAACTATTTAAAGATATTTTGAATCAAGCCAGAGCTCTTGGCTTAGTGACAAACTAGGTCTATGTATTATCTCCCCTCATCTCTCAGTTGGCTATTCATATTCTCAAGTTCAGTCTGAAAGAAAGCTTAAGAGAAAAAAGACAGGCATGGTCTTGGCTACAGCCAACAGGATATCTAGACAAAAAGGAAGACAATGGCTCATCTTCAAACTTCACTAACCAGACACTCAAAAGAAAATTATGATAGTGAAAGCAAAAGGATATGTACAAACTAATGATGCAAGGCACTAATTTGTCTCATTTACCAAAAGACATTTCAATATTACTGGATCAGTTTTGCTGAAATATTGTGCATACTCTATTTTAAACTTATTCCAAATGCATCCTTTGCTTACCGCAGCTAATTACCTCAATCTAAACTGAACTGAACTCAGCTTCATGTTTCTAGCTCGCCCAAGCTTTTCCTAGATATTACTATTTTTCTTATATGTGGAATAGTTTTTTGCAGTCTGTGAAGTGAAATCAGACTATTTGGCTCAACTGATGTCACACCTTTACTATGTTGCAACATTTTCAGATGGGAAGAATCCATGGGGTTCATGTTAAGTGTGTCCATTACTTCAGGGTTTAACTTGTACCGTTTTTCTCCCAGCACTTAACTGTTTTGAAAACACTCAAGCTTGCATGTTCTCAAAATTAAAAGATTTTCCCAAGTTCACTTTTGGCCTACTTTGTTACTTGGCTTCACTTTACATGTTCTCAGTTTTGAACTTGTTATTCTCTGTGGACACGGTCTTTGACATCCATTTTCCCTTTAGCAATCAAAACATTATATAACCTGGAAAAACTAATACCATAACCTGTTCACGTTTCTAACTTTTGTTGTAAGAATTGCATGGATGGACCAAGTGCATTATGTAACCATTGTTTTAATTCTTTCTTTTCAAGTAACTGCAAGTCTCATTTTCTAGTATATTTCTAGAATATTTTTAGATTCCATCTGTTCACATTCACTTTTTTAAAAAGTTCCTATTGCCATTGTTTCTATTGTAAAACAATAATTGTCAAGCCCTATTTATTAAGTCACAGCTTTAAGTCACAGCTTTTTCAATAGCTTAAAAAGATGGAATAGATGCCTCTTGCTCAGAATTATTTGAATACATTTATAACATTCTGCTTTTCCCGATTCACCCAGTTCCCAAGAATATGTTCATGCTGTTAAATGATTTATTTATTCAGTGAATTTATTGTTTATTTGCTTGGCCATTGTGGAGAGGAATGTAAAGCACTATGCCAAATGTCACTTTATCATATACTGTATGATATACTATATACCCTATACTGTTACTGTGCATATGCAATGATCTTGTTTTGAAACAAGTTTAAAAACATATCAGATATTTGGCAACCCACCCCAGGATCCTCACTTGCTACTGAACTACCCTAATGAAGTCTCCTCTTTCAAAAGGCTCAGAAAATTCTTATTAGCCTCTACAATTAGCCTTTGCTAACTTTTTAGTTGGTGTCAAGGATTTAAAGGACAAAGTCTGGAGCCTCTTTCATGTGTTTCAACTGATACATTTTGACACTATATCAAGTACATAATTTTCTGGGAACAGTGAGGAGTCAATCAGGGACTACTTTAGGAAGTTCATCCTAAGTTATGTGGAAGTAACTTCAAGAAAAATGGCAGGAAGTGGTCTTATCCTGGAGATAGGATTGCTTTGCATTGCTAAGGTTCAGAAGATGGTGAAGGAAGCTGGGGCGGGAAGGCTGAAGGGTCCCCTTACTCCATGTGTCCTGTAAGGCTTGCTTGCTACACACTTCGACGAGTCAAACTGGAGGAAGGGGGCAGTTTAGATCTAAACTGTATTTTCAAGGTAAGTAGGGGGAATTGGTCATAAATTTTTATTTCTGTTATTTCACTGCTTTCTTTCATAATCCTTTCCTTTAATTCTCCTTTTCAGGTGCCCAAATGATCTCATTCCCGTCCCTAGTGGTAAAATGTTTGTGGAAGTAGAAGACAAGACGGATGGTGTGGTGCTTGAACTTGGAGTCAGACTGCCTGGTAACAGAATCGTAGAGTCCTCCTGCTGCAGAGGATCTTGAATGGCGATTCAAGCTCTCGCTAAGCGGAAGATGTCCCAAGGTGAGCACCTGGCCTTTTCCTGGCCTTTGTTGTCAGCCAACATCCCGCCTCTCTTACACTCACCTGATTTCTGGATCGTGATTTAAGAAGCCTGGCTCTGTAGATACTTCAGAGTAGATACTTCGGCCGCAGTCACTTAGCGGATAATTTTGTTGTGGATTTGAAAGAACAGAAGATCATCGACCTCAAACACATTTATTGAAGAACGACTGAATGCCTGGCGATGAAGACAGTGGAAAATCCGACAACGATCCTGCTCTTCCAGAGAGACCTTCCATTCTGGTGGGGTTGACTTCTTTCTCAACGCCTGCACTGTGCCGTGCCAGCTCTATTCAAGGACTGCTTGAAGTTCACTATTCGGACAAAGGGGTCCACAGCTTTCCAGGGGATCGCTGTAATCCGACCTCAGCTCTCTGACAAAATTTGAAATAATAAAAACTGCAGAGCAGCGGACAGCGAAGGAGTACGTAGATTGGGGGAAGGGGGAGAGGGAAGAGGAGAAGGAGCTGGGGGAACTGGGGAGAGGGGGATCCCCTGGAGGTGGCGTCTATTCGTGTCAATACGGGAGAATCAGGGGACCTAGTCAGAGCCAGAAAACTTCCAGCCAAACAAACTCAGATCACTCCCCTTCACCCCTTCCTCTCCCCTCCGACGAACCACCTCAGCTAAGAGCACTGTCCCTGTGGTAGCTCGGGGGAGACAGGGGGTTCGGAGTAGGTGGACCCCGCATTCGTGCCCCCTTCTCCCCCATCCCCACCATGGGCTTTGCCCTGGAGCGCTTCGCCGAATCGGTGGACCCAGATTTCCAGTGCAGATTGTGCGGCCAGGTGCTGGAGGAGCCCCTGTGCACCCCGTGCGGGCATGTCTTCTGCGCCAGCTGTTTGCTGCCCTGGGCGGCGCGGCGGCGCCGGTGCCCGCTGCAGTGCGGGCCCCTGGCGCCGGGCGAGCTGTACCGGGTGCTGCCTCTGCGCAGCCTCGTCCAGAAGCTGCGCATCCAGTGCGACTACCGCCCCCGCGGCTGCGGCCGCTCGGTGCAGTTGAGCGAGCTGGCGGCGCACGTCGAACGCTGCGACTTCGGCCCTGCCCGCCGCCGCCACCCGGGCAGCGTTTCCCGGCCGAACGGCCTGGGCAGTGGGGACCGGTCACTGCGCGGGGGCTGCAGCTCAGCGCCCGGCATCCGCCGCGGCGGGGGCGGGGGCGCATGCGGGGGGTCGCCGGGCGTCCGCGGCGGGAGCTGGAGGGGACCCAGGCCTCGGGTCTGGAGGCGGCGCGAGAAGGCGCTGCTAGCGCAGCTCTGGGAGCTGCAGGGCGAGGTGCGGCTCACCGCCCGCAGGTACCAGGAGAAGTTGACCCAGTACATGGCTCACGTCCTCAACTTCGTCACGGACCTGGGTGGCGGCCACGACGCGGTAAGCGCTGAGGGATGGGGCACCGGGGAATGATCCATCGGGGTGGAAAGGGGAACGGTGCTTTCTGGCACTCAAGATTCTTCTGCAAGGTGACATCCTTCCTCCCGCAGGAGGGAGCATCCACCGCTCTGTTCATCCACTACTCTTACCTGTCTTGTGTTTTAGTATTGCAGTCAGCGAGGATTCTCCCCTTTCCCTTATAATGGGATTGGAAGAAGTAAACAGCTTCAATTCCAACTTTTCGGTGGAGAAGGAGGAATTAATAAAACTCATTTTCCCACCAGACCCTTGCTCCACGTCTTTCACTCTCCTGCCCTAGCCTTTCCGCCTTTTTTTTTTTTTTCACCTTTGGCCTTTGCCTGAAGCCAGTTTGAGGAAGAAAGCTAGGGAACAAGGACCTCTCTGACTCTGCCTCCCCTCTGCCGCTGGCGAGCATCCCAGGGCGTGTCAGTCAGTCTCACACCTTCAGGTCAGAAAGATTTCGTTTCTACCAAACCGCCGGTATCAGTCACCTTCTACTCAGCGCAGGGACTCTGAGGGGTGCGGGAAACCAGAATCACTTGGAGTTAAGAAATGAAAAGATGACATTTCTTAGACCCACCAGGTTATTTTCATCACTCCCTAATAGTCCTTAAGTGCTTCCGAATTTCATTATTAGTGGAATGTTGCGAGTGTGAGTGTGAGACTTGGGGAACCAAGTCAGGAGCTCACATCCATCTGCGCTCAGACTAGCCCGATGAGCTCCTGGGCTGTTTCATTTCTTTGTCGAGGCTTCTGGCCTTGAAATGTGTTCCTGGACTGCCCACTTTCCGACCGAATAAACAAGCCTCCCTGAAGCGGCGGGTGAGACGAGGCCTGTTTATAAAGCTGTTCCTTCTCTTCTGAAGGACTTCTGCACAGTGTTTGACATTGTTGGTCGCTGCCATGGTGAGCAGAGATTTAGCAGAACTTACACTCCGTTCAAGGAGCTGTTTTCATTCCCCAGCTTCCTGGGGAGGAGCAACCCAGGAGGGTGCCCATCTGGGACTGCTTTGCACTGCCTCCAGCTCAAGCACCAAGTTTAGAAACTTCTGACCTTGAACCTAAAAAAGGATAATTGAAGGATGAGGAGCTGAGTTGTATCTAGTCTGATCAACAGAAGTACACCGTTATTAACAGATTGGATTCTATTACATTTCTTTCTCTATTGTATCTGTATCTAGTTAAATTTATAAAACCAGAGAGAAGCACAGAATTATGGTCTGTAATACTGGTTAAGGGTGCAAGGTTTTGGGGAAGCAATGGTTGGTGGAAAGGAGCAAGGCTAGATTATATGACAGAGAAGTCCATGCAACAAGTCAGGCTGTGGTTCTGAGAAGTGAGGAAGAACTGAGCGAGATCTGTATCTACTTACCAAACTAAGGGAGATCTACAGACTACTTACCAAAAGGCTTCTCTGTGCTGCTCAGAAATGTTTTGCCTCTACCAGTAGGGGCTGCTGTGCACACTGCCTGGGAAAAGCTCCTGAGAAAAAGTGGTGATGATGGTAGTAGTGGTGACGATGTTTATGGAAATTCATCATTCCAGAGTAATTACCAAACATGTAATTTTCCCAGATAGTTAATAATATCCATAACCATGAGTAAAACTCATAGTCTCGTACTGTTTCATCTTATGTTTAAATTGGTCTTTATTAATAAGCAGATAGTGTAGATAGAATTCCTATTTGTGTAACCAATTATTTGGCCATCAGGAAAGCAATGCATACTACTTTAGTTAACACAAATCCTCTCTCTCTTTTTAAAATTCTGCCAAACCAAATAAAATGCCATTTAAAATTAGGATTACTGTAACTTACAAGACCCTGTATTTCAATAGCAATCTGAATATTACTGTTGAAAGAAATTTATAAATAATATATTATATATATATATAAATTTATAAATATCCTTTACATCCCTCAAGACTTTCCAAAGTGAAATTTTTATATAAAATAATTCTTAGGTTATTTAACAATTTACTAAACTCATCTATAATGGAGAGGAAAAACACAGATAGCTGTATAGTTGAATCAGAAATCTATTTTAAATTACAGTGGACTCAGAATTAGATGCTACATTAGGGTAAAAGCTGCATGTGTAAAAATACACAGCCATTTAGCCATTTTTGAAAATAGTTATTTTTCTTACATCCATGGATTTTCCTTCAAATGCATACTTTCATTTAAATTTAGGAAGAAATTAATCTCAAGAATTTAGCCATCCTTATCTTTAAAAGTTTAAGGTTTTCTCTTTTCCGAATTTAATTTTTTTACTTTAAAAAAATTTTGATTCATGTTGATGTATGGCAAAACCAATACAATATTGTAATTAGCCTCCAATTAAAATAAATAAATTTATATTAAAAAAACAAAAAATAAACATAATATTGTAGCATTTGCTTTTTTCTTTTATATTTTTAACTAGTTAGTTATTTTATCCCTTTTCTTCTAGGAAGGAGAACATAAGCCACTCACTATTGTATTGGAAAGAGAAAATGACACTTTGGGATTCAATATTATAGGAGGTCGACCAAATCAGGTAACTGATCTTGTTAATGAATAACTCGTTTCTTGTTTATAAAATAATAGAAGACTTAGCTTTCATTTGTGGATTTGGAGTAAAAAAAAAAATGGTGATTTAATCTTTAAAATAGTGCTTGTCATCAAGTATCAGATTTCTTAATTGTAAATATTCCAGAACATGGTGAGTTTTTTGAGAAAAATAAGACAAAACAACAGTTAACATTGCTACTTAAAAAAAAGAGAACATTTCACATTTTATCTACATTGTATAGACCTGTTGGCAACTTTCTTAAATAAATCTATTTCACAAAAATGTATATGGAATTTCTGCTTGATAATCTTTGGTGTATTACTTGTTTGTAACTCTTATTTATAATGTCAAATTGATCAATTTTCAGATGCTAACACAGACCAGTAAGTTTATAATATATCTTGAATGAATGAAGAGTTAAAATGAATTGAAATAAGAGATAGTTGTTTTCACAATTTCATAGAAAATATCATGCTTAGAAAAGATAGTTTATTTGACATATTTTTGACTCCCCAAATCAATTCCTTTATTTAATTGAATGAATAATTTTTTCTACACTGATGCCAATCGTTTTCGAAATTCATGAGTTTATAAACTCATAATAAATACTGTAGCTGCAAAGTTCTTTCTTATGCTTCAAATACTGTATCAGCTTAATTTTCATCCTCACTAGGAGAGGTGATAAAATTTTTAAAAAATCATATTCTTTCAATTTCCCAAATTAGCTGTCATGAAAGTTTTGCACCCTACATTGCAGATGCTGTCTATAGGAACTGAACATTGTTGGCCATATGCTGTGTTCAGGCCAGGGTGGCAATGACATGTATCCTCCTTTTATTTAATATTTTGAAAACCTAGCAACTAATGACTGCTACGTTTCTGTTTCTAGAACCGTTCCCTTTTATTATGAAAAGGTAGAAGTCTTTTTAGCATATCATTTTGTTTTCTTTTCCCCTAAGTAATATTTTTATAAATGCTAGTTAGGTGTTTGACATTTAGATGAAACTGGACATTTTCAAGAGCCTCTTAAAATTCATGTTAAAGAAAGCTAATAAATGAGAAATAATCTTATTTAACCTGCCATAAGGTGAGATGACATTTAAAATTATATAATTTATTATTATAGGATGTTGGGCATTTTCCCTAAATGAGTTTTGCGACGTAATTGGTGTTCTGTGACTTACTAAAATGCTTTATATGTATGATACTGACTATGTGTTTGAGAGTTAACTAATCAAACTCACTGTACATGGAACCCATTCCAGGAAGCCACTGAAATTTGGAGTTGATTTTTTAGAGTTTTATGCTTGAGTAAATGGTTTCCCCTGTGAATGTATACAGTCAGAGCTATATTTCCAAATGTGTCCCATTGTGAGGGTATATTTTTAGAACTATGACCACCTCTCAAACCAATTACATAGTGAGGCTGGATATGCTTTTCATTTCCTTCAACTTAGAGTCCTTTTAATTGCTACAACCTCTTTAGAAGTGAGATGTTTTATAAATGATACTTAGAAGCCTACTGTTATCACCTTATACATGGCTTTCCTCATAGTTTTTATGTATATGTACACAAAAATAGGAGGTAAATAGATAATATTGTCAAAGATGGAGCATTCCTTCACTAAAGCTGCCATCTAGATTAATGGCTAGTTAGTGTTAAGTAACTTGTAGTTCAATGCCAAATCTTCAGTTTAGAAAGAGAGTTGCATGTTTAGGGAGGTTTGACAATGTTGCATTTACTAAACTGTTTTTTAATCTAACAACATTCTGTTCACATCTTTCTTACTGCTAACGGCTTTATTTTTAATAGAATAATCAGGAAGAAACACCAATGGAAGGAATTTATGTTTCAAAAATTTTGAAAAATGGACCTGCTGATAGAGCAGATGGCCTGGAAATTCATGACAAAATCATTGAGGTAAGACAATAATAAAATACAAATAGGATTTGTGAAAGAATATTTGGACATTTTAAATTTCCAAACTTACTACTTTTCCTAGGTGTAGTACTTATTAAAGTGTATATCTCCCAATAGTATTTAAGTGACCTATTTTAATTATTAGATATTGGACTAGACCAATGAGTCACCCAAAATTTCTAAATGTGTTAATGAATGTCTCCATTTGAAAAAATTGCCTGTCTCCATGAATTTTAAAGATGAATGTGTGATTATCAAAGGATTCATATTTTATGACATCTCAAAAAGGATGATAAATCTCTGCTGAAGAACATTTTTGATGAGTAAATATTACTATCTTTAAACTTGTAATTGGTAAGTTATGTGTAGAGTTTGGAATTATTTATACAATACCTTTTAAACATTTGTTAGTTTAATATGGTTATCTTGTTCATGTTTTACATGAAAAAAAAAGAAGCAGAAACTTGTTGGAAACTATTTTTTCTTCTGTATGTTATGTCTGTATTATTTGTATTTAGAGTTGATGAAGTAAACACTTACAAGTTAGTGAAATTTGAGTTGTGATTATGGAATTTGGCGTCACTGCCATTTACTGACTCAGTGCTTTTGAAATGTTCATTGGTTGCTAAGTTGCTTCAGTCATGTCCCACTCTTTGTGACCCCTTGGACTACAGCCCGCCAGGCTCCTCTGTCCAAGGGATTCTCCAGGCAAAGATACTGGAATGGGTTGCCATTTCCTATTGGATAGTATTATTTGGCTTAACTGAAAATTAGGTTACTTTTATCAATGGAATTATTTCCAATATATTAGTAAAGGCATACATCAAATTTGGAACATTTATTTAACTTCACTGTGCTTTTGCAAAAACTCTGTTTTCTAAATTATGTAATCGCTATCTTTCTGAGTGTCTGTATAAACTATTTGTATGGAGACTATTTTTTTATTAAACTTTGAATAATGCTTTAGATTTTCATTCATTTGTGCATTAAAAAGTTGAATTTCAAAGAATTTGACCAAGAATGAAAGTAAAGAGTAGAGAAGAGTCTATAGTTTATGGTTGACTTATAGCATTTAGAAATTAGCTGATTAGGCATTTTGGAGAAGAGAGAGGAGTTGCCTTTGGCTAAAAAATTATGGTTTTTATCTAAAGAGGTCTCTTGTATCAAGATTTTCTTTTTGTAGCCAAGAAAGTATAGAGCTACTTTCACCGATGTTATCCAGTTTGTCTTGACAATTAGCCTGGTGGAAACATTTACATGCTACAGTATCTAAAGCTAGAATTTGTCTGTTTCTACTCATGTTTGTGCTATATGATATAAAGGAAAGATAACAAACAAAAAATTGTTCTTATTATTTTCTGCATTATCTCTAAGCATTTAGGTTTTTCCAGTTAATGAAAAACAAATGCCTACATATGCTACTATTAGAAGTGCTGATGGAACTGGATATGTATATTCCATTAGCACACATATTCACATGTACTCATAACAGAAACACATACCCGGGATTTGAAAATGATTTATTCCAACTAGGCAACAATGTAACGTATGCTTTGTTGATGTTGTATGGAAAAGGAAGAAGAAGAATTTGTCTTTTATATTGTAATATAGCAAATTTGTTAAAAATGTATTGGTTTTGTTAATGTAAAGATGTATATTTATAAAAACTATGGTTGATTAATCAGTGCATCTCTATTTCTAATATTGTTACTAACATATTTCAGAATAACCTTACTTAAATAATACAAGATAAAAAGCAAAAAGATCAATCATGGGGTTGATTGATCAATTATATTGAAAATCAATTGATCTAAATTATAATTTATAACCAGCTGCAGTATTATTATTATTTCACCTTGATGTGCACGTATTAGCTGCTAATGACAAGAGCTTGAAATTTACCTCAGTTCAGTTGAGTTGCTCAGTTGTGTGTGACTCTTTGCGACCCCGCGGAATTCATGCCGGCCTCCCTGTCCATCACCACCTCCCAGAGCTCACTCAAACTCATGTCCATTGAGTCGGTGATGCCATCCAACCATCTCATCATCTGTTGTTCTCTGCTCCTCCCTCCTTCAATCTTTCCCAGTATCAGGGTCTTTTCCAATGAGTTAGTTCTTCGCATCAGGTGGCCAAAGTATTGGAGTGTCAGCTTCAGCATCAGTCCTTCCAATGAATATTCAGGACTGATCTCCTTTAGGATGGACTGGTTAGATCTCACTTCCATACATGACTACTGGAAAAACCATAGCCTTCACTAGATGGACCTTTGTTGGCAAAGTAATGTCTCTGCTTTTGAATATGCTGTCTAGGTTGGTCATAACTTTTTTTCCAAGGAGCAAGTGTTTTCTAATTTCATGGCTGCAGTCACCATCTGCAGTGATTTGGGAGCCCAGAAAAATAAAGTCTGACACTGTTCCCTGTCTCCCCATCTATTTCCCATGAAGTGATGGGACCAGATGCCATGATCTTCGTTTTCTGAATGTTGAGCTTTAAGCCAGCTTTTTCACTCTCCTCTTTCACTTTCATCAAGAGGCTCTTTAGTTCTTCTTCACTTTCTGTCATTAGTGTGGTATCATCTGTATATCTGAGGTTATTGATATTTCTCCCAGCAATCTTGATTCCAGCTTGTGCTTCATCCAGTCCAGCATTTTCATGATGTCCTCTGCATATAAGTTAAATAAGCAAGGTGACAAAATACAGCCTTGACGTAACTCCTTTCCCGATTTGGAACCAGTCTCTTGTTCCATGTTCAGTTCTAACTGTTGCTCTTGACCTGAATACAGATTTCTTAGGATGCAGGTCAAGTGGTCTGGTATTCCCATCTCTTGAAGAATTTTCCATGGTTAATTGTGATCCACACAGTCAAAGGCTTTGGCATAGTCAGTAAAGCAGAAGTAGAAATTTTTCTGGAACTCTCTTGAAATTTGCCTCAATGATAGAGATTTATCAATGAATCCTTTTTGCCAGAGTACATTGGTATTATGCATATTTTCTTTATAGCTCTATAATGAATTCATGTGACCCCATTTGCTGTTAAGAAATGAGTTAGGTGGTATATACATTTCTGGAATGTTATCTGTTAAATAGCATGAAATAGTTTGTAAAGAAGATGATTAGAAATAAATCTCTCATATTTAGTTGCTCAGGGATGCCATCAACTTTTTCAGAGTGAAAGGTAGTTGTGTGACCTTACTTAATATTCATATTTAAATAAGCTTGTTTGTTCTTGTGCATGTATATGTGCAGAAAATCCCTACATGTATGTAAGAAAGATATAATTCTTGTCAATTAATTAGTTCATTTGCCATTATGGCACCAGTAAACTTTATAATGGGAAGCTGATAAGAAATATGTTGATTAATTTTAAGTATACAAACAAAAAAAACAGATTTTATGTTAGATTAATTTTCATTTTTTTGTGCTCATTGATTTGTTTAGTAAACTAATTTGATAATTTTTTTTCTCAGTTTTTGAATTTCAAATGCCCATGCTTATTTAAACCTAGTTCAAAAAATATATTCATTTACAGTATAAAGTACCCAAATACTTCATGTATTATAGTATATGTGACTTAATTCCCACAGTCTGACACATTAATAAATGTTTTTAATTCAGTGATATATGACTTAAATGAAAAATAGAAACTATTCTATAATTCATTTTTTACTTAAAATATGCTAAAAATATTTTGTCTAGTTAATTACTTAGAGCACTCATTATGACAGGTTTATGAAATAAATTTATAAAATAAATTTTCTTAAATCATTCATTTGAAGGAGAAAGTAGATATGTTAAAAGTTTGGTTCTACTGATAATAAGATTTTGCTAATGCTAATAAAAATATTAGCTATAACAATTTTGTTAAAGTTTAACAAAGGTGAAAAACTCCAAAAGTATGTCTTTAAATATTGTGCATTCCACTGAAGCTTAAATTCAAGAAATATAAAAGAAAAATTAGAGTCATGAGATAAATCCATACCGTATTTTTCACATAATGAAAGGCATATTTAGTTTTGAGGCTAGTCACCATGAGCAATCATGTTTACCAGTTTATAGATGTTTACAAATCCACATTTGTTAAAATATTTATGTGTGTAGATTCAGAAAAGACATCAGTTATGCTATGTCAGTTACAATATTAGGTGTCAAAGTATCACTGGAGATTGAAAAGGCAGAAGATATTGTTAGACATTTTGAAACATCACAGAAATTCACATAGACCAGGAATTCACTAGAGTGTACATCTGAATAAAAGCATTTTTTGCATGTTAGTTTTCACCCTTTCAAGGCTCAAAGGACCACAGAAGATCCTTGATACTACCAAAGGCTTTGGCACACTTCTATGCAGGCAATACCAATACCTCATTATCATCAAGTTCGGATGCCTGAGGGTATGTGAGAGGGAGTTGAGAGTCAAAGTTCACTGCTGCTGTCAGCAGCTACTCTTCTATTGTTATTTCTGTGATGCTGGTGGTGGGTTGCTGCTACTGCTGCTAAGTCACTTCAGTCACGTCTGACTCTGCCACCCTATAGATGGCAGCCCACCAGGCTCCCCCGCCCCTGGGATTCTTCAGGCAAGAACACTGGAGTGGGTAGCCATTTCCTTCTCCAATGCATGAAAGTGAAAAGTGAAAGTGAAGTCGCTCAGTCGTGTCCGACTCGTAGGGACCCCATGGACTGCAGCCCACCAGGCTCCTCTGTCCATGGGATTTTCCAGGCAAGAGTGCTGGAGTGGGGTGCCATTGTTACACAACTATAACCCCCAGATGAGAAAGTGACTCGGGTGGGTAGTCATTCATGGCTCTTCACATTTTGTTCTCCCCTACCCATTCCCCTGACTCCCAGCAATACTTTGAGATTGTGACAGGAAAGTCCACCCTTCTTTCAGCTTCTGGAGACTAGGGTGCAGGGGTCAAGTGCTGTGAAGTTTTTGAGGACAATTGGGCACAGAAAGGAGATTTTTCTTTAGTGTATATATTAAAATATCTTCTATTGAGTTTGAAATCCATTGTGAAATGCAGCACACAAGACTTCTGCATTTACTTTAGAAAGAATTCCAACATGGAATCATATCAGTATAGCACTTTGTAGAAAGTGCTCTGTTTAGTACTAGCAGAAAGAACTTTACAAATGCAATGACTCTACAAGAACTTACTATCTCTTCCAGACTGCCAACTATACTTTGTTTTAGTTCTTCAGTGTTAGATATTCTTCTTTCTCTGTCACTACTTTCTCTTCCACTAAACTGAAAATCTTTGACGGTTATCATGTTTATTTGCCCAAGGCTCTGCATAATTTGGTGTGGCTGTTGATGCAGGAAATTTAAAAGCAGATTAGAGCTAAATGTTCAGGAATGCTTTTGAATCAGATCTTCAGCGAGGTACCCTTATATGTGCCTGATGGCATAGTGTAACTTATTGCGTCATTAAGCAGCCATGCTAATTTGTGTATGCATAAGAAGTATTTACAGGTTCTGTAGGTCACTTATATAACTGATGGGGAATTAGAATTTTTGACAAATTGCCATTTAATTCAAACATATTACAGAATTCATCAATAAAATATTATCATCCTCCCATGTTCTTAGAGTGTATTTTAATATTGACTGATTTTCTGAAAGAATTAGGAGAGAAATAAAGCAATCTTGTTAAGTGCAAGTAAAGAAATACATCGTAGAGTTTTAAAATCATGATTCCATTGTAATACATGATTATCATTATATAATTGTATATTTTAATATATCTTAAAAAGTACTGTGGTGCAGTGGGAGCATGAATTCTGAAATCAGGGAGATCTAGCTGGAATTCCTGTCCTGCCTTTAAAATGTATGACCTTAAATAGGCTTTCCTGGTGATTCAGATGATAAAGAATCTTCCTGCAATGCAGGAGACCCTAGTTTGATCCCTGGTCAGGAAGATGCCCTGGAGAAGGGAATGGCAATCCACTCCAGTATGCTTGCCTGGAAAATTCCATGGACAGAGGAGCCTGGCAGGCTACACTCCATGGGATTGCAAAGAGTCAGACATGACTGAAAGACTAACACTTTCAGTTTCACTTGAATAAGCCAGCTGTGCCTCAGTTTCTATGCCACTCATACTTATTGTGTGCATGAAGTGCCAAGCACAGGGCAGGTTCCTGGAGCCTGCTGTTGTGAGCCTGATGTGTCTCATTCAGCTTATGCAAGTAGTTTGTTCTTCAAAACAGACAGATAGTATAGGGAGGGGAAGGGCAGTTGTATTTTTCTTTTTTGGAGAATTCAGTCACTCCAGTATTCAGTTATTCCCATTTCCATAGGTACCACAGTTTGAATGAGTAAATGTAGGAGGTTTTAAGTTGTACATTTCACATACTCGTATAGACATCAGATGCAAAAAGGGCTGCAGGAGAAATTGTAGACTTATGATTTAATTCAGTCATTTAACAAGTATCTTAACTACCTATATGTGTTAAGTGGCATGGTTGTATTATGGAAATAAAGAGAAATAAGGTTCATTCTCTGCTCTCAAGCAGCTCCTTATATAGAAGGCCTGTTTTCTGTCTATATAAGGCAAGGCAGGACTTTATGTGAAGCTGCTCTTTCAATTGTTATGAAGGCAAATGGACATTATCATCTTGTCTTAGTGGAGTGACACTATGGATTAATTTTAGTTTTCCTGTTATCCTAGAAGTGCTTCAGTTCATTTTGAGACATCATGGTATGGGATTAGTAAAAGAGTGGAATCTGTGGATGTAACATAGCATTTTGGTTTAAGGAAGAAATGCAGGCTTTGAACTTGGATCTCAGCCTTGGAATAGAGCTGGTTTATCTTACAAAGATTTCTCAATTTTTTCTTATTCCCATTTTTGTCCCCATAGCTATGAGGGTAACAACAGCTAGTTCCTCAAATTTTCTATCCAGTTTATCATAGTATTTTGCTAATTCCCTGAGTTTCTATTACTAATAAATTCAGTTCTGTTTAAAATATTTTAAATGTTTTATTTTAGCTTACAAAAGAAAAGCTAGAAACGTCTTTAAAACCTTTAGCTTACAAAAGAAAAGCTAGAAACGTCTTTAAAACCTTGAGCTTTAGTGAGTTAAGCACCGATTTATGTTTTAATTTTATAAGATATGAACTTTGATTTTTGAGTACTAAGCTTCTGAGAAAGTAAACAGGGCCACCATACATGACTGTGCAGTTAGCATACCACATAACTGCATGTGGTGTCCCTGTCAGAAAGTCTTAACTGTGACTCCCATTCCCCCTTTAGTTCCCAGCTACAACGTCTCAACAGAGCACCTATGTAATTTACTTTTATTTAGATGATTTTTATTAGGTATAATTGACATGCAATATTATATTAGTTTCAGGTATACAACACAATGATTTGATATTTTGAATACATTGTAAAAACAATCACCATCGTCAAGTCTAGCTGAAATCGTCACCATGGACATTTATAGGATTTTCTCCTGTGATGAGAACTTATAGGATCTACTCTCTTAGCAGCTTTCAAATATGCAAGATAGCATTTGCTATCTATACTATACTTGCTGTTCTGTTCATTACATTCCCATCATGTATTTATTTTATATCTGGAAGTTTTTACCTTTATATTCCCTTTGCCTGTTTCCTCTATCCTTAATTCCCCAGCTCTGAGAGCCATTGAACAATCTGTTGTTTGTATCTATGAGTTTTTTTTTTTTAATTCTACATACAAGTTTGATCCCATTGTATCTCTCTCTCTCTAATTTATTTCACTTAGCTGATATATATTGATATATATATGTACATATATATGTGTGTATATGTATGCATGTGTGTGTGTATATATACATATATGTATTTATATCTCACAGTTTCTTTATCCATTTATACATCCATGGATATTTAGGTTTTTACATATCTTCGTCTTTCTAAATGCTACAATGAACATGGGGGAGCATGCATCTTTTTGAAGCAGTGTTTTTATTTTCTTTGGAAAAATACCCAGAAGTAGAATTTTTGGATCACATGGTAGTTCTATTTTTAATTTTTTGAGGAAACCTCATACTGTTTCTCATAGTGTTTTTCACCATCTACATTCCCACCAATAGTATGCAGGGGTTTACTTTTCTCTACATTTTGGCTAGCATTTGTCATCTCTTATCTTTTTGATAATATCTCTTCTAACAGATGTAAGGTGATATTTCATTGTGATTTTGCATTTCCCTGTTGATTAGTGACGCTGAGCCTTTTTTCATGTTCTTTTTAGCTATCTGCAAATGTGTTTACTTCTTCTACCCATATTTTAATCAGATTATTTGTTTTTAAGATGAGTTGTATATATTGTGTATATGTTTTGAATACTAACTCCTTATCAAATATATGATTTGCAAATATTTTCTCCCATTCAGTAAGCTCCCTTTTCACTTTTTTCTTCTCTGCTGTGCATAAGGTCTTTAGTTTGATATATTCTCACTTGTTTCTTTTTCTTTTTTTGTTGTTGTCAAATCCAAAAAATATTATTGCCAAGTCCAGTATTGAGAACCATGGTGCCTATGTTGTCTTGGAGTTGTATGGTTTAAGATTTTGCATTCAAGTCTTTAATTCATTTTAAGTGAATTTTTGTTTAGAGTATAACATAGTGATCTAGTTTCTTGCTTTTGCATGTAACTGTCCAATTTTCCCAGCACGATTTACTGAAGCGAAAGTGTTAGGTGTTCAGCTGTGTCTGACTCTTTGCAGTCCCGTGGATGGTAGCCCACCAGTCTCCTCTGTCTATGGAATTCCCCAGGCAAGAATACAGGAGTTGGTATCCATTCCTTTCTCCAGGTGATCTTCCTGACCCAGGGATCAAACCCAGGTATCCTGCACTGCAAGCAGACTCTTCACCATCTGAGCCACTAGGAAGCACATTTATTGGAGAGACTGTCCTATTGTCATTGTGTAGTCTTGCCTCCTTTGTTGTACGTAATTGTATGCCTGAATTTATTTCTAGGTTCTCTGTTCTATTAATCAATGTGTTTTTTATATCAATACCATAATGTTTTGATTCTTATAGCTTTGTAATATAGTTTGTAATCAAGGAGTGTGATGTCTTCAGCTTTCTTCATTATTCTTAAGCTTACTTTAGGGTCTTTTGTGGTTCTAGACAAATTTTAGGATTTTTGTCTATTTCTCTGAAAAATGCCAGATTTTCATAAGGATTGCATTGAATCCGTAGATTACTTTGGGTAGTATGGACATTTTAAAAATAGCAGTTCTCTCAATCAGTAAGCACAGACTATCTTTCCATTTATTTGTGTTCTTCATTTTCTTTCACCAATGTCTTATAGTTTTCAGTGCACAGGTCTTTCACTTGTTCTGTTAAATTTATTTCTAGGTGTTTTATTATTTTTGATATAATTGTAAGTGTGATTATTTTCTTCATTTATTTTTCAGGTAGTTCATTAATACTCTATAGAAACGGAACTGATTTCTGTGTATTGATTTTGTATCCTGCAACTTTACTGAATTTATTTATTAGTTCTAACCATTTTTGGTGGTGTCTTTAGAAAATTCTTTGTACAAATGACTGTCTGTATCTACCAGTTCTATATCTGCAAATTCAATCAACTGTGAATTTTAAAAAAAGACTGAAAGTTCAAAAAAGCAAAACTTAAATTTGCCATGAACTTACAAATATTTATATAGCATTTACATTGTATTTATAATTATTTACATAGCATTTACATTGTATTAGGTATTGTAAGTAATCTAGAGATGATTTAAATTATATGACGGAACATGCATACTTTACATGCTGATACTATGCCATTTTATATATGATACTTGAGCATTCACAGATTTTGGTGTTAGAGAGGGCTGGTTCCTGGAACCAGTTCCATGTGGATACCAAAAGATGATTGTATAAAATTATGTCATCTGAATGTAGTGAAAGTTTTACTATTTCTCTTTCTAACTTGCAAGCTTTTTATTTTATTTTCCCATCTGATTGCTAAGTCTTCCAATATTATTAATATGTTGTATAAAAGTGGTGAGAGTGGTCATCCCTGTGTTGTTCCTGATCTTATAAAGAAAAACTTTAATCATTTAAAAAATTGAGTGTGCCATTAGCTGTGGAATTTTCATATATGGCATTTATTATGTTGAGGTATTCCCTTTGTATCTAGTTGGTTGAGAGCTTTTATCATAAGTGGATGTTACATTTTGTCAAATGATTTTTCTTCATTTACTGAGCTGATCATGATTTTTATCCTTCATTTTGTTAAAGTGGTTTATCACATTGATTGATTTGTGAATATTGAACCATACTTTTACGTTTGGAATTAAGTTCCACTTGTTTATGGTATATGATCCTTTTGATGTATTGCTGAATTCAGTTTGTGAATATTTTGTTGATTTTAGATCTGTGTTCATCAGGGATATTAGCCTGTGATTTTCCTTTCTTGTGGTGTCTTTGTCTGGTTTTAGTAACAGGGTAATGCTGTCGTCCTGAAATGTGGTTGGAAGTGTTCCCTCTACTTCTGTTTTTTTGGAAGAGTTTGACAGGAAGATTGGTATCAGTTTTCCTTTGAATTATCATTAGAATTCACTGCGAAGCAACCTAATCCTGGGGTTTGGTTGTTGGGAGGTTTTTGATTACTGATTCAGTCTCCTTACTGGTAATCACTCTGTTGAGATGTTCCATTTCTTTGTGATTCAGTCTTGGATGATTTTATTTCTAGGGATTTATCGATGACTTAAGTTATCCAATTTGTCAGTATATACTTGTTGATAGTAGGTCTATTATAATCCTTTGTTTTTCTGTAGTATCAGTTATAATGTTACTTCTTTCATGTCTGATTTTATTTGAGTCTTATCAGTTCCCTGGTGGCTCAGACGGTAAAAGCGTCTGCCTACAATGCGGGAGACCCGGGTTCAATCCCTGGGTCAGGAAGATCCCCTGGAGAAGGAAATGGCAACCCACTCTAGTACTCTTGCCTGGAAAATCCCATGGATGGAGGAGCCTGGTGGGCTGCAGTCCATGGGGTCACCAAGAGTCGGACACGACTGAGTGACTTCACTTTTCTTTCACTTTCTATCAGTTTTAACTTTTTAAGAACCATTTCTTTATTTAATTGATATTTTATATTGTCTTTTTGCTTTCTATTTTATTTAAATCTGCTCTGATTTTTGTTATTTCTTTCCTTCTGCTAAATTTTGTTCTTTTTCTCGTTTCTCGAGTTGTAAAGTTATGCTGTTTATTTGGGATATTTATTGTTTCTTGAGGTGGGCATTTATTGCTATGAACTTCATTTTTAAAGCTGCTTTTTGCTCCATGCCATAAATTTTGATGTGTTATGTTTCCATTTTCATTTGTTTCAAGATATTTCTCTAAATTTCCCTTTTGATTTCTTTGTCTATCATTGGTTGTTCAGTAGCGTGTTGTATAATCTCCATATATTTGTGAAATTCTAGCTTATTCATATAATTCTTTTTACTTTTGTACTGTTTTGGTCAGAAAAGATCCTTGATATGATTTAAGTCTTCTTGAACTAGTTAAGATTTGTTGAATGACAATTAACTATATATATAGATAGATAGATAGATAGAGAGAGAGAGAGAGAGAGAGAGAGAGAGAGAGAGAGATTCATTTTCATATTCTTTTCCATTATGGTTTATCACAGGGTGAGTCTTTTATTCTTATAACCACTCTATGTCTTTGATTGGAGAATCTAGTTTCTTTACATTTAAAGTAGTTATTAATAGTTATGTACTTATTTCCAATTTGTTAACTGTTTTCTGGCTGTCTTGTAGCTTCTCTATTCCAGTTTTCTTTTCTTGCTTTCTTCCTTTGTGGGTTGATGACTTTCCTTAGTGATATACTAGATTTCTTTCTGATTATCTTTTGTGAATTTACAATAGCTTTTTGCTTTGTAATTACCATAAAGCTCACATATAACAATTTATAACAGTTTAAGTTGATAAAAACTTACGTTAGAATGCATCCTAAAATTCTATATTTTTATACTCCCCACTCATGTTATATGTTTGTGACGTCACATCGTACATCTTTTTATCTGGTGAATTCCTTACCTAATTATCATAGATAATTGCAGTGAGTTTCTGTACTTTGTCTTTTAATCTTCATACTAACTTTATGTGATTAATTCACATAAAATGTATTTATGTTTCCCACTGAGGTTTATATTTTCATATTTTTCTTTGTTACTAATTAACATCTTTTTTTTTCAGTTTATGGAGGTCACTTTAACATTTTCTGTATCACTGTTTTTATGTTGATGAACTCATTTTTCTTTTGCTTATTTGTAAAACTATTTATTTCTCCTTTAATTTTCAATGATAACTTTGTTGGGCTGAGTATTTCTGGTTGGAAGTTTTTTTTTTTCTTTCAGTACTTTTAATATATCATGTGACTGCCTTCTGGCCTGCAAAGTTTCTACAGAAAAATCTGCTGATAATCTTGTGTATAACAAGTTGTCCTTCTCTTGCTGCTTTTATGATTCTCTGGTTGTCTTTAACTTTTAGCATTTTTATTTACAATGTTGCTTAGTATAGGTCTGTTGGACTTCATCTTATTTGGTGGTGTCTGTGCTTCCTGATGGCAACCCACTCCAGTGTTCTTGCCTGGAGAATCCCAGGGACGGGGGAGCCTGGTGGGCTGCCGTCTCTGGGGTCGCAGAGAGTCGGACACGACTGAAGCGACTTAGCAGCAGCAGCAGCAGTGCTTCCTGAATCTGGAAGGCTACTTCTTCCCCAGTGTGGGGAGGTCTTCAGCCATGATTTCATTCAGTAAATGTTCTACTCCATTCTCTCTCTTTTTTCTTCTGGGACTCTTATAATGCAAATGTCATTTCACTTGCTGTTGTTTAACAGGTCCCTTATACTGTCTTTACTGTTTTCATTACTTTTTGTTCCTCTGTGTCAACTTCTTTGTGTTGTCTTTGAGTTCATTGACATTTTTCTTTCTTCTGCTTTATCTAGTCTGCTGTGGAAACATTCCTAGCATACTTTTCAGTTCACTTATGGTATTCTTCAGTTCTTTTTCATTTTTCTTGTATTTCCTGTATTTTATCAGTGAGATTTTCATGGCATTCATTCATTCTTCTCTTGAGTTTTATGATGATCATTATTTTGAACTATTTATTGAGTAAATTACATATATCTGTTTCATTAAGGGTTTTTTTTTTCTTTTTGAGGTTTTACCTTGTTCTTTCATTTGAGACATATTTCTGTCTTCCTTCATTTTTCTTGATTCTCTGTGTCAGTTTCTGTGCATTAGATGAAACTGTTACCTTTCCCAGTTTTTGAAGTGTTAGTCTTAGGTAGGTAAACCTTAGTGTTCAACCTTGCCTTAGCTGTTGATTCTTTCCTAAACCTTTGTGATTGTCCAAGCATCTTATTTTATTTAATAGCTCCCAGTTTTGAGGGTATGCCAACACCGCTTATTGTTCCAAAGGGTAGGATCTCTGTCATCCCCTAGATTCAGGCTGATTGGAAGCCAGACCCCCAGGCAGCAGCATCTAGAGACTGCAAATATACACAGCCCTGTTGAACCACAAGTGTAAGCCTTGTTAGTCACCAGATCCAGGTAATATATAGGTGTCCTTTGGTAGTAGCTGCAAAAATCAAGACATCATGCTAGGATGTAAGCCCCTTTCTGAAAGATTCTAATGAACTAGAATGAGACAGAAGGAGAGGACAAAGATTACATCCGTGGTGTCAATTCCCTGACAGCAGCTCTGTAGGCCAATTGACATGTGCCAAACCAGAAAGCCTGCCCCACAAGCCTCAGCTCCTGTCCACATAACTAGGCCTCTGTCTCAGAAAGACTGGATGTTTTTCAGTCTGCTATCTATGCAGTGCTGTGCAAATGGTAATCTGTCAAGAACTCCCTCTCCAGTTGTTATAGTCCCATGAGACTGAGGAACACAAGCCTCCCCCTACTCCCTGGTCTTTACAGCCGTACATTCAAGGGGTGTTCTCTGGGTGACAGCCATACAAACTGAGTTAGCAGTTATAAAAACTGGGGCACCAAAGATGTGTAGAAGCTTTCCTTAAGGAGTTGCTGGCACACTGATGTGTTGTACAAGGGGAGGGCCAAGATGGCACTCTCTGAAAAAAAAAAAAATGGCTCTGGCTGTCTTCAGTATAAACATGCGCCCCACTAGAAAGGAAAAGAAAGAAAGATGGCACCTGCTGGCTTTAGTGAGGCAGATGGAAAATGTGAAGATGGAGAGTATACCAGCAGGTCCCTGATAATCAGACCAATATTTTAAAATTAGCAAATGATTGTCTTTTATGTAAAGTTTGGACAACTTTTGGCACAGCAAAGGAAACTATAAACAAAATGAAAACAGAACCCTCTTACATCTTTGCTGGGAATGTAAACTGGTGTAGCTACTATAGAAAACAGTATGGAGGTTCCTTAAAAAACTACCATATGACCCTGCTATCCTACTCCAGGCCGTATATGCAAAAGAGATGAGAGCTCTAATTCCAAAAGATACATACATCTCAGTATTCTTGCAGCACTCTTTATAGTAATCAAGACATGGAAGCAACTTAAATGTCCATAAGCAGATGAATGAATAAAGATAATATGGTTTATGTATACATATATGGTATGTGTATGTGTGTGTGTGGGGGGTGTGTGTGTGTATATATACATATAAAATGGAATATTATTCAGTCATAAAAAAGAATGAAACGATACAATTTGCAGCAACATGAATGGACCTAGAGGTTATCATACAAACTGAAGGTCAAGCAAAGAAAGACAAATATTCTATGCTACCACTCATGACATCCTATGATATCCACTTATATGTGCAATCTTAAAAAATTATATAAATGAGCTTATTTTAAAACCAGAAATATACTTAAAGTCATTGAAAACAAACTTATGGTTACCAAAATGTAAAGGGGGGTGGGATAAACTGGGAATTTGGGATTAACAGATACACACTACTGTATCTAAGATCGAAAAACACAAAAACCTACTGTGTAGCACAGGGAACAATGCTCAATATCTTATAATAGTCTATAGTGAAAAAGAATCTAAAAAAGTATATGTGTATATATATATAATACATATACATATTACATGTATTATATATATATATATGTAACTGAATCACTTTGCTGTATGCCTGAAACATTGTAGATCAGCTGTACTGCAGTTAAATATTTTTTTAAAAAGAAGGGTAAAAAAGTCCAGGCATCTTTGAAAGGCTGCTTCTATACTGTGTCCTGGGGCAGGTGAGTCTGCAGATGAGCATATTAAGTGCCTTTTCTGTTTGCCTCGGCTCTGCAGTTCTCATGGTTATAAGTTTTATTGGTCTTCAAAGCCAGATGTTTGGGGGATCATCTTTCAGGTGCTGGTCGTAATAGTTGGTGTGCCTGATGTGGGGCTCAGCAATGGCCACAGGACTGGAAAAGGTCAGTTTTCATTTCAGTCCCAAAGAAAGGCAATGCCAAAGAATGCTCAAACTACTGCACAATTGCACTCATCTCACACGCTAGTAAAGTAATGCTCAAAATTCTCCAAGCCAGGCTTCAATAATACGTGAACCGTGAACCTCCAGATGTTCAAGCTTGTTTTAGAAAAGGCAGAGGAACCAGAGATCAAATTGCCAGCATCCGCTGGATCATGGAAAAAGCAAGAGAGTTCCAGAAAAACATCTACTTCTGCTTTATTGACTATGCCAAAGCTTTTAACTGTGTAGATCACAACAAACTGTGGAAAATTCTGAAAGAGATGGGAATATCAGACCACCTAACCTGCTTCTTGAGAAATCTGTATACAGGTCAGAAAGCAACAGTTAGAACTGGACATGGAACAACAGACTGGTTCCAAATAGGAAAAGGAGTATGTCAAGGCTTATTTAACTTATATGCAGAATACCTCATTAGAAACGCTGGGCTGGAAGAAGCACAAGCTGGACTCAAGATTGCTGGGAGAAATATCAATAACCTCATATATGCAGATGACACCACCGTTATGGCAGAAAGTGAAGAGGAACTAAAAAGCCTCTTGATGACAGTACGAGAGGAGAGTGAAAAAGTTGGCTTAAAGCTCAACATTCAGAAAATTAAGATCATGGCATCTGGACCCGTCACTTCATGGCTAGTAGATGGGCAAACAGTAGAAACAGTGGCAGACTTTATTTTTTGGGGCTCCAAAACCACTGCAGATGGTGATTGTAACCATGAGATTAAAAGACACTTGCTCCTTGGAAGGAAAGTTATGACCAACCTATACAGCATATTAAAAAGTAGAGACATTGCTTTGCCAACAAAGGTCCATCTAGTCAAGGCTATGGTTTTTCCAGTGGTCATGTATGGATATGAGAGTTGGACTATGAAGAAGGCTGAGTGCTGAGAACTGATGCTTTTGAAGTGTGGTTTTGGAGAAGACTCTTGCGAGTTCCTTGGACTGCAAGGAGATCCAACCAGTCCATTCTAAAGGAAATCAGTCCTGAATATTCACTGAAAGGACTGATGCTGAAGCTGAAACTCCAATTCTCTGGCCACTTGATGTGAAGAACTGACTCATTTGAAAAGACCCTGATGCTGGGAAAGAGTGAAGGCGGGAGGAGAAGGGGACGACAGAGAATGAGATGGTTGAATGGCATCACCAACTCAATGGACATGAGTTTGAGTAAACTCTGGGAGTTAGTGATGGACATGAGGCCTGGTGTGCTGCAGTCCATGGGGTTGCAAAGAGTCAGATACAACTGAGCCACTGAACCGAACTGAACCGATGTGAGGCAGGAAATTTTCACTCATCAGGGAGAAGGTCTAGGTTTTTAGTTCATACCTGATTTGGGGGATGCTGTTTATGGCTGTGTTGTTTCTCAGCCTCTTCTACCTGTTTCAGTGTGGTTTCCCTCTCGTTATCTTGATTTAAGGTGGCCACTTTAGGGTTTTGTTCAGAGGAAATTGTTCCATAATCATCTACAGATTTTGTGGGAAGATCTGAGTTCAGGATCTTTTTTCGCTAATGTCCTGAACCAGGAACCCCCTATAACATCATTGGGACTTATGTTAAATTGAGATCCAGAAATGATTTTCAGTAAAATTTTGAAATGTGCCATATATTACTGTCTTTTGCCCTCTTTTACTCCATCAATAATCCTAGCAATCTGCTATCTTCTTTATCATGTTCTTATTTCTTTGCAACATCCGTCTTTAGGGAAGAATATTGTTAAATTCACGTACACTAATAGATAATTGAATGATAAAAGTTTTCCCTACTCAGGATATCTGAACTTAACCCAGAGGTAATGTCTTCATGATTCTTAAGTATTTTTATCATTTTCACCAAACTAGCACAGTAGCTTCTTGCATAAACATTGCCTTCACCCAATCTTTACCACTTGTAACTCAACTTGTCTACTACTGGCAGGATTATTATTCTTTTCTCCTTTGCTTAAAGTCCGTCATTACCATTCTATTGTCAACAGGATAAAATCCCAATTTATTAGTGAAGCAAAAACATAACCTTCAAAACCTTTGCTTTTTTTTTTTTTTTTCCACTTTTCACTTTTAGACCCTCTACTGCAGTCACATTAAACTTCTCCCCTTTCTTATCTTCAGGCCTCTCTGCATTGACTCCTTCTTTCCCTTTTGCCTGGTATTCTGACATTTTCCCCAACTCCACATCCCCTTTTTCACCAGCAAGTCTCTGACTATCCTCAAAAATCCTCCACTCCCTGAAAGCAAAAATGAAAATGAAGTGGCTCAGTCATGTCTGACTCTTTGCAACCCCTTGGGCTATAGCCTACCAGGCTCCACCATCCATGGAATTCTCCAGGCAAGAGTACTGGAGTGGGTTGCCATTTCCTTCTCCAGGGGATCTTCCCAGCCCAGGGATCAAACCTGGGTCTCCCACATTGCAGGCAGATGCTTTATCCTCTGAGCCATCAGGGAAGCCCTTCACAATTCACCAAGGGGAATTATTTTCTTCTCTCTGTTGCTGGTAGACTATTATACCTCTCACTTTCATAGCACTTTTTATGTTTTCCTATTTATTATTTGTTGTTCTCCACCAACAAAGGTATGGTTTGATAAGCATAGTTTCAAATTTTATTGAACTTTCTAGTTCTAGGACACCTTCTGCTCTCAGCATTATGTCTGGCAAACCAAAAGCTCTGTGTTATTTCTCTCTGAATGATGGAATAAATGAATGGATAGACATCAAGGTCAAAATTTTAGGCATCTGGACTAGATCCAGGAATTTTTCAAGTACCAAGCAGCCAGCCCCCTGTTACATCCTATTCCTTCGCTTTACATCTTTATCACAAGGTCAGTCAAAAGTTGAAAGAGTCACTGTTTAAATTTTAAAATCCCTAAGATCTACTGTAAATGGATTAAAGCAGTTGTATTTCTCAAGACTGTTTCATCTAGCCTGTAAATGAGAAAGAATTCAAGTCTGCAACACAATGTTTCAAATTCTGTTTATGTAAATGCTTGCTTTGGACCTGCAGACATGTATGTCATTAAACTCGAAGAGCACTGGCAAAGGTTACTGAATTCACGTGCTTGTCTGCAGAGCAGATTTGCAGAAAATAGCACTGGACTGAACATGGAATCAACAAAACCATGATTAACCACAGAGGAACTGAAAAGATGAAAGATGTTTTCAATTTTTCCAAACCTTGTAAATGGTTAGGTGAAAAGACAGACTTAGTAGCTTCCTAGAGCACTGGGGAGTGGCTGGGGAAACTCTTTGAAGTTCAGATTAGAGCTGCTTGGAATAATTAACGGTAGTCCCAGCTGTGAGCTGTTCTGAGAAGCTTAAGGAACAATTCACTCAGCTTGTCACTTGGAACTTTATAAACCAAGTTCAAGAAAGTTCTTCTGTGTAGTACGTGCTGTTGTACTCCTAGTAGATTCCGATGCTTTTCCAGAACTTTGTATGTATTTCTCCTTTCCTTTCTAAAAGGAATACTGATGTTGTTCTTCTCACTGCCTTGCGAAAGCATCACAAAAGAGAAAGGGCAGCTGGCAGGTGTCCGGTGGATTTGTTCTTCTTAACCTATGAATTATTGTGGCCACATCACAGTCCAATGTCTGTATGAAAGTCCTTTAATTGACTTCCCTCCTCTTTGTTAAGCAGTTGTGTTCTTAAAAATTTATCACTCCTTTAATAATCAACATCTCACAGATGATTCATTATCATTTTCATATAAAAAGTGTCCAGAAGAATAGATATTATTCATTATTTTAAAAATATTTTAAACAATTCTATGTTGCTTTAAAGGTGTAGGAATAAATCTCCAACTCATAAGAGTAAAAGAGCAATTGAGTGTGCTGCTCACTTTATAGGGAAATTATTATATTTCATAATACAGATCCGGATAAAATTTAGCACTGTATAGTTGAAAAATATGTATAATTTTAAATTAAATTTTAAAATAATTTTATGTAAATGGATTTGATATTATATTTACATAATCTGTCATAATGAAGTAGAAGAAAATAAATTTTCTTTATGAAATCATATTTAGAAATCATTAGTTAGCAAAAATGTCTTAGTCATATAAAAGGTAATCTACTCTACCCAGTTTTCTACTGTTTTTATGAGTTTCATTTTTTTTTTAAACATTCCACATATAAGTGATATCATATAGTGTTGTGTGGCCTACTTCATTTAGCATAATGCCCTCAAGGTTTATCCATGTTGTCACAAACGGTATGGTTTTCTTTCTTTCTTGTGGCTGAATAATTTTCCTTTATATGTGTGTGTGTGCATGTGTGTGTATGCTCTTTATCCAATCATCTGTTGATAGATACTTAGACTGTTTCCATATCTTGGCTATTGTGAGTATGCTAAAGCGAATATGTGGGTATAGAAGTGAGATTACTGCATCATATTGTAGTTATATTTTTATTTCTTTAGAAAAATCTATATTGTTTTCCATAGTAGCTGTGCCAATTTAATTCATACAGAGGTTCCCTTCTTTCCACATCCTTACCAACATCTCTTATCTTTATGGTGATAGTCATTCTAACATGTATCAAGTGATATATTATTTTGGACTTGATTTGCATTTCCCTGATGGTTAGTATTTGAGCATTTTTTCATGTACCTGTTGGCCATTTGGATGTTTTCTTTGTAAAAATGTCTATTCAGTTCCTCTGACCATTTCTTTAATTAAATGGTGTAGTGTTGTATAAGTTCTTCATATTTTGGGGATATTGACTTTTTTTAAATATATATGCAATTGTAAACAGTTTTTCTATTCTATAGGTGCCCTTTTCATTTTGTTGATAGTCAGAAGCTTCTCAGTTTTATGTAGTCCCATCTGTCTATTTTTGCTTTTGTCTTTGCTTTTTGTGTCAAACTAAAAAACATGATTCTTAATACTGATGTCAAGGAGAATACTTCCCCCTCAGTTTTACTTTTTTAGGAGTTTTGTGATTTCAGGGCTAATGTTCAAATCTAATCCATTTTCAGCTGATTTTTCTGATGGTGCATGATAGGAGTTCAGCTTCATTTTTTTGTTTGTGGCTATTTGTTTTCTCAAGACATACTGAAGAAACTGTCCTTTCCCCATTTTATATTCTTTCCTTTTTTGTCATAAATTATTCCTAATGTGGCTTTATTTCTGGACTGTCTGTTCTGTTTCTTTGATCTATGTGCCTGGTTTTATGTTAATAGCATGCTGTTTTGATTACTATAGCTTTGTAATACAGTTTGTAACCAAAAAGTGTGATGTTGGCTAGTGTTGTTCTTCTTGTTCAATATTGCTTTGCCATTCAAAGGTCTTTTATGATTCTGTACAAATTTTAGGACTGATTTTTCTATTTCTGTGAAAAATGCCTGTGGAATTTGATAGGATGGAATTGCATTAAATCTACAGATAATTTTGGATAGTATGGACATTTTAACAATAGGAATTTTTCCAAGCCATAATCATAAAATATCTTTCCATTTATTGTGTATTCTTCAGTTTCTTTCATCAATGTTTTTATAATTCTTTTTTATATCTGTTCAATTAACTTTATTCCTAAGTATTTTATTCTTTTTATTGAAATTGATAGTGTAATTGATTTCTTAATTTCTCTGATGGTTCCTCATTTATAGAAATGCAGCTGAATTTTGTATATTGATTTTAGATGTGAAAGTAATAGGGGGAGGTTGGTAAAAGTATACAAACATACATTTCTAAGATAAATGAGGTCTAAGGATCTCTAGAACATGAGTACAGTTGAAACTGCTCTACTAAATAATAGAAATTTCCTAAGAGAATATAACTTAAGCATTACTAATAAATGAATAAAGTGATGGATGTGTCAGTTAACTAGATGGTGAGAATCACTTTATAATATATATGTATATCAAATCATTACAGTGTACACTTTAACTATTTTACAATTTTATTTTTCAATTTTATTTCAATGAATTTGATTAAAAGATAATCACTTTTCACAGTAAAATTTACTACACCGGATTTACTAAACAATTAAACACACTTGAATTTCAATAGGCTCTTGTTGCTAGAAGTTCAGTTCAGTTCAGTCACTCAGTGTGTTCTACTCTTTGTGACCCCATGAACTGCAGCAATCCCAGGGAGAGGGGAGCCAGGTGGGCTGCCGTCTATGGGGACACACAGAGTCGGACACGACTGAAATGACTTAGCAGCAGCAGCAGCAGCAGAACCGCAGCACGCCAGGCCTCCCTGTCCATCACCAACTCCTGGAGTCCACCCAAACCCATGTCCATGGAGTCAGTGATGCCATCCAACCATCTCATCCTCTGTCGTCCCCTTCTCCTCCTGCCCTCAATCTTTCCCAGCATCAGGGTCTTTTCAAATGAGTCAGCTCTTCACATTAGGTGGCCAAAGTACTGGAGTTTCAGCTTCAACATCAGTCCTTGCAATGAACACCCAGGACTGATCTCCTTTAGGATGGACTGGTTGGATCTCCTTGCAGTCCAAGGGACTCTCAAGAGTCTTCTCCAACACCACAGTTCAAAAGCAATCAATTCTTCAGTGCTCAGCTTTCTTCACAGTCCAACTCTCACATCCATATATGACCACTGGAAAATCCATAGCCTTGACTAGATGGACCTTTGTTGGCAAAGTAATGGCTCTGCTTTTCAATATGCTATCTAGGTTGGTCATAACTTTCCTTCCAAGGAGTAAGCATCTTTTAATTTCATGGCTGCAGTCACCATCTGCAGTGATTTTGGAGCCCAGAAAAATAAAGTCAGCCACTGTTTCCCCATCTATTTGCCATGAAGTGGTGGAACTGGGTGCCATGATCTTCGTTTTCTGAATGTTGAGCTTTAAGCCAACTTTTTCACTCTCCTCTGTCACTTTCATTAAGAGGCTTTTTATTTCTTCACTTTCTGCCATAAGGGTGATGTCATCTGCATATCCATGGATGGAGGAGCCTGGTGGGCTGCAGTCCATGGGGTCATGAAGAGTCGGGCAGGACTGAGTGACTTCACTTTCACTTTTCACTTTTATGCATTGGAGAAAGAAATGGTAACCCACTCCAGCATTCTTGCTTGGAGAATCCCAGGGACGGCGGAGCCTGGGGGGCTGCCGTCTATGGGGTCACACAGAGTAGGACACGACTAAAGCGACTTAGCAGCAGCAGCAGCAGCAGCATCTGCATATCTGAGGTTATTAATATTTCTCCTGGCAATCTTGATTCCAGCTTGTGCTTCCTCCAGCCAAGTGTTTTTCATGATGTACTCTGCATATAAGTTAAATAAGCAGGGTGACTATATATAGCCTTGATGTACTCCTTTTCCTATTTGGAACCAGTCTGTTGTTCCATGTCCAGTTCTAACTGTTGCTTCCTGACCTGCATATAGGTTTCTAAATTACCTTAAATACCTTAAGGTCATCTCTGGTGGCTCAGTGATAAAGAATCTGCCTTCCAGTGAAGGAGATGCAGGTTCAATCCCTGGGTCAGGAAGATCCCCTAGAGAAGAAAATGGCAATCCACTCCATTATTCTTCCTTGGGAAATCTTATAAACGGGTGGGCTACAGTCCATGGGGTCACAAAAGAGTTGGGCATGACTTAGCAACTATACAACAACTATAACAACAACAACCTTATATCAACACATGAAGATGGTGTATATTAAAAAACAAAAGCAAAAGAACAGATGATGATGAATGACTGGCACAGAGGGACTTCTAAAAAGACCTCCCTGGTATTATGGTGGCCAAAAGTTTTAAGAATGCAATGGTATTTTAAAAGAAAGATAAGAGATTAAGACGGAAGAGAGGATGGAGCAGAGGCTTTCCATATTTAGGAAGAATGCTGTGAACAAATGACAAGGCAGTATTGACTATATTGTTGCTTGACAACAATTTTGGCTGATTAACATGATGAAAAATAATAGGCAATACATACAGATTGCTGTATGTCAAATATTCTTTACAGTTGTGTACGAGGTATTAACATTTCATCCCCATGAAGACTCTATGATGTTGGTATAATAGATACTAGTAGTATCCCCTTTTTGCAGACAAGAAAACTGAAGCACAGAAAGATCAAGTAATTTGCCATTATGACAGAGTAGGGGTTCTTGGGTCTGTGCCCTTAGCCATAATTAGAGACTGCTCTTATTAAGAGTTGTATAGGTGAGTCAAGTTAGATAATGTATGGGAAGTTATTTGAATTCAGATTTTGATGAAGTTGATGGAAAGCATTGTATCTTTGGCTAAAAACTTAGATTTTATAGTGTAAGCAATGAGGAGTCAGTAATCATTTTTTGAGCAGGAGGATAACACGGGTAATGTAATGATTAAAAGATTAGTCAAAAATTGGTTTCACCAGGATGTGTAAATAGATTGAAAGTTAAGGTACTTAATCAGAAAGATTACAAAAAAGATTTAGAAATCTTTCTGATTAAGTACCTTAATTTTTCAGTCTGTTTACACATCTGTCCATATAGTCAAAGATATGGTTTTCTAATAGTCATACGGGTATGAGAGTTGGACCATAAAGAAGGCTGATGGCCCAAGAATTGATGCTTTGAATTGTAGTGCTGAAGAAGACTCTTGAGAGTCCCTTGGACAGCAAGGAGATCAAACCAGTCAGTCCTAAAGGAAATCAACACTGAATATTAATTGTAAAGACATGCTGAAGCTGAAGCTCAGATATTTGGGGGATCACCTGATGTGAAGAGTTGAATCACTGGAAAAGATCCTGATACTGGGAAAGACTGAAGGCAGAGGAGAAGAGGGCAACAGAGGATGAGATGATTGGATGGCAACACTGACTCAATGGACTTGAGTTTAAGCAAACTCCAAGAGACAGTGAAGGACAGGAAAACCTGGTGTGCTGCAGTTCAGGGGGTGCAAGAGATTTGGACATAACTTGGCGACTGAACAACAACAAATCAGACTAGTGGGTAAGTACCTCAGATGCCCATATGTGAGGAATGAGGCCTATGGCAAATACAGTAGAAAATTGCCAGAAGGTAATGAAAACCTTGTTACTTTATTCACCATACTTAGTGTTTTCCCTTCTCTTCACTATCCTACAACATGTTCAACACCATCTTTAATCAAGAATGGTACTTGGTGCTTATTTTTAAGTAAATTTGCTACAGAAGAGTCATAAATGATAAGCATCTGGTACAATAAGTGGTCAGAAAGTGAAGCCAATCGTGCAGCCAGCTTCCCAGTCAAGACAGATCATTCCAAGCACTGCAAGAATCTGCTGTATTCCTCTGTTCCACCATTGTGGTTGTTCCATCGCTAAGTGGTGTCTGATTCTTTGGGACCCCCTGGATTGCAGCATGCTGGGCTTCCCTGTCCTCCACTATCTCCTGGAGCCTGCTCAAATCCATGTCCATTGAGGTAGTGATACTATCTATTCATCTCATCCTCTGCTGCCCTCTTCTTTTGCTTTCAATCTTTCCCAGCATCAGGGTTCCGCCACTGCCATCCTCCAAGTTTGCCTATTTTTGAACTGTGCTTAAATAGAATTGCTTGATAGGTATTCTTTATGACTTTTTTATTTAACATTGTGTTGGTGAAATTCACTGGTATTATTTCGTCTAACTGTCATTTGTTCACTCTCATTGCTGTTTAGCATTTCATTATACCACAATTTAGTTATCAGATGTATCACTAGTGGAATTACTAATTCTGGGTTATTATAATAACTTACTCTGAATATTCTTTTGTGCGTCTTTTGGTGACTATATACCTATATTTCTGGCACACACACCTGCAAATGTGGTTTGTATAGATGAGTCAAAGTAGATAATGTATGAGAATTCATTCGACATACAAATAAATGTGTCATTTGTATGCCACAGAATCAGAGAATGGACACACACACACACCAGGAGTATATTTGTATTTCACAGACTCAGAAAATATATGCATAGTTACTACTGCTGAATATATTTGTTAAAATGATTGTAGCAATTTATGTTCTTATCAGCAGGGTCAGAGCCAATTACTTCACATTCTTGTTAGGACTTAATATTATGTGCTTTTTAAATTTAATCCATCTAGTGAACTGGTATATACACAGCCCCTTGATGTCTTCAGGGGCTTCCCTGGTAGCTCAGATGGTAAATTGTCTGCCTGCAATGCGGGAGACCTGGTTTCAATCCCTGGTTCAGGAAGATCCCCTGGAGAAGGAAATGGCAACCCACTCCAGTACTCTTGCCTGGAAAATTTCATGGATGGAGGAGCCTCGTAGGCTACAGTTCATGGGATCACAAAGAGTTGGACATGACTGAGCAACTTCACTGGTTGATGTCTTGAAGGTTTTGGGCCATTTCAGTATCCCTTTTGGTGAAGCACCTGTTCATATTATGGTGAACTCAGAAATCCTACCTTTTCCTGCACCTTCAACACCTCACACACTGCCTGGCATGCAGTGGGCACTCAGTTGTTTAATGAATAAATTAATACATACAAGATTATAAGGATAAAGCCAATCTAGCGTTGCTGTCAAATCCCTATGCTTCAACATGTGTAAAGTGTCCAGTAAAAGTGTACTAAATGGATGAAAAAAGCTTTCCTGTTTTTTTTTTTAACTTATCTATCATGAAGCAATTATAATCTTCCTATTTTACCCAGTTTTCTCTAGAGGAAGAAGTAATATTGTATTTCTTTTGACATTATCTCATTTGATCATCCTGGCATGTTCAGTGTTTAATGTTACTCTTTGTGTAGAACCAATTTACATTCTTTATTACAGTGTCACAAATATTAATATGATCCCTAAATAAATACTTTTGGCTTAGATACACTGTGTTATAAAAACTTTCACCTTGCTGAATGTGTGGGTGTTATTTTTTCAGAGGCCTAATTCTTTCCAAGAGATAAGAATGATCAAAGAAAAGAGTCTTTGTTTTTCTGCTTACCCAAGCTTTGACCTAGAGGAGATTTCATTTTGTAATCCAGAACTTTACAAAGCATATCTCCTCCTAGAGCGGTTTCCTTTTTTATTTGGGGTGGGGGGTGTCCAAATTAGAACTGTGGGACTGTCAGAGTCTACTGACTCAGAATTAGGTCATTGAAACATACTATGTTAGCTCTAAGATAAGAGGTTCCCAGGCATACATATGGTAATATAGAATCTTAAAGCTGAAAGAAATGATTAGTTGAGGATTATTATGTTAAGTGAACAATTGAAAAATAATTTTTATTTAGAAATTAAAAATGCTGAATACTTTAGCAATATTTTACATATCTAAACATTTTATAAGGTGGAAACAAGAGCTATCAAATAAATTATTTGACTATAATTCATACATATATTTCCAATACTATAATTTATACATGTATTTCTGACAATTTATACATATAGTTCCAATATATGCATATAATTTATACACATATTTGACTACAATTTATACATATATTTCCAATATTTCTCTCATGAGAGAAAACTCAAAAATATATATCACCACATAATATAAATTTTGTAACAGATGGCTCTTTGTACCCACCATAGTAATTAGGACAATGATGATTATAAAGGTTAATAATAGCCCTAACATTAAAAGAGTCCTTATTGTATGCTAAATGCTATGCTAGGGTTATATGTAATAAATAAATATATTGGCACAATTAAAGAATGCCAGTGAATAACAACAATTTAAACTTTATGAGGTTAAGTTTTATCATAATCAACTTTATTATGTTCAAGGAAAAAATATGAATTGGTTTATTTGAAGGACTATTAACCATAAACTAACATGTATTGGAGACCTGGGGAATTGATAGTTCTGATAATCCTTTAAAGCAGGAAACAAAGTTTATGTTAATGATGGTATTAACCAAGTATGCTGCTTAACAAAAAATCTGGGAAATACAATTATCATTATGTTTTTTCTTTGCAGTATATAAAGTGTATAATAATTTTTGTTATTAAAAGATCACAAAACACTTAGTGGAGCAGGTTTCATCCTTAGCTCGGAATTTCCTGTTTTTTGTTTGTTTTAAACTTTGCATGCATTGAATTGATGTGCAGAATTTCCTCTCTTCCCAAGATCCAACTGTTAAATTCCAAATTTGTAATGTACTAGAGGCGTCTTACCTGCTAAAATAGAGGTCTTTAATTATAAGCTTTACAATAAAGACTTGACTATGTGGCTCAAGAGAAATCCCAGGAATATCTTGAAGAGAGATTCCTGCTTTGAAAATGTGATTCCCAAATTTTATTACTTCTACTTTCCTACCAAATGATTTTTTTTAACTGAAGAAATATGTGGTCCAATCTCTATGCCATTACTCATTCCAAGAGATTTTCACTGAAAATGTCAAAAATATTCGTTTTGTGTATTTTTAGGGATTGTCTTTTATCTTGTCATTGTCACTTATTTGACCAGTAAGGGATGAAATTTGACCTTTTAGAGGGACCATAGCCTAAGGTGTTTGTTGTTCATCTTCTACCATATTTGGATTAATTCTTGACATGGAGGTGGCTTTGTAATATAAAAAACTAAGAAGAATGTATGATTTTTGTTTTTTAATAAAAGTTTGAGCCTTGGATCTGTAGGAAACATGCTCTGTAGTTCTTTTCCCTCCTGCTTATCGTTATTCTCTGGAAAAGAGGCCACGTTAAGAAAAGGAAGGGGAAATTGTTCATTTTTCCCAAATATTTTTTCTTATTCTTTATGTTTGTTATGTTGTTACAAAAACAAAGATTTTATAGAAGGTTTTCATGTCCAGATTTTATGGAAGATTTCATGAAGATAATTAATCCTTCACTTTCATTTTTCATGCTCTAAATGTTTAAAAGTGTGCAGGTTAAATTGTAGGAGGTTGAGAAGATGCCTAAACCCTGTGAATTTCCCTAAGTTTACTAGTGCCTGCATGCACCTGTGTGTGTGTGTGTGTGCATGCGCGCACACGCACATGTGTTTCCTCTCTCTTTGCCATGTCTGAAAGTAATGTGTCAGCACTTTGATTCATTATAAAAATAATTTTTTATCTTTATTTTGGAAAGAGCTCCAGGGATACAAATGAGTGTCTAAGTTAATGAACTGTAAGAAAAAAAGTGGTTTGTTTTGAGTGGAAATGAGTTTAAAAAATCAGCAGTTACTTTATTAGGGTTCTAAAAGGTCATTTGGATACAGATAAAATGCATCTTAAAATTGGATATCACTTTATCAGCAAGTACAATGTTAGTAGTACGTTTTCTATTGAAAGTGTTCAGAAACAATGTAAATATTGTCTCACATTAGTATTGGTACTGTTTTGGAGGGCAACTATTAAAATAAACTTAAAATCTTGCAACATTCTTAAAAATGCACTAGAAGCATCATACTTTTCTGTATTTGTTGCTCATTTCCAGCGATTGGTAGCTGTATTTAAAATATCATTATGAAATATATGTAAGAAATATTTTATTTTTATGCAGTTGTTGAAAAATGAAACCATAGTATTAAAAAATGCCATTTAAAATTACTTTTTCTTTTGAAGGAGTATTCTTGGGAATTCTGAAAGCCAAGTAGAAATGTGAATTTACACAGTGCTCAAAATACAAGGCTTGTTATGTTTTTTTGTGTAGTTCCTGGTATTGATTGGTACAGTGGATTTTGCTTAAGGTTTAAAGTCCTATACTACCTAAATCATTTTAAGATTTCGAATCCTTTTTCCAGAAGAAACTAAAGTCCAAAAATTAGCTAACTCATTTTCATTCTGAAACCCTGAAATCTATTTCTGCTATTTATAGGTCTTTTCTATAAAGAACTTCTATTCAAGTATAAGCTCTAAAACATTATAAGTTTTACACATAACATGTTTATACAAAGTCAAGTAGTACAAATAATTCATAATTTAAAAAATAAAAACTAACATTTTATTCCCTTAGCAAATACATACAACGTTATTGCCAATAGTCCCTCTGCCCTTGGTTTTTCACACAAAGGTACTTTACAAATAGTCACATTATTGAAAGAAGTGAGAGTAGTTATTTGGCCCTGAGAAGAAATAAACCACAGAGTGTGGAAGCTTCCTGGATTGCAGATTGGGGTTTACTGTTATTTAAACTATTCAGCGGGAAGATCCCCTGGAGAAAGGCATGGCAACCCACTTCAGTGTTCTTTTCCTGGAGAATCCCATGGACAGAAGAGCCTGGCAGGCTACTCATCTATAGGGTCACAAAGAGTTGGACATAACTGAAGCATCTTAGCATGCAGCACAAACTATTCAGGAGCCAGCCCAGTTCTGAAATTGTTCTTAGAAGTTAACTTTAGATTTTACTGCTTTCATTCGTTTTAAGAGAAAATCTTTTGTAGAATATAAGAGAAGGTTATTATGTCTTTTGTATTTGTCTATTATTTTTCTTTCTTTCTATCTATATTATTTATAGAAATCCTGGGTAGATCTGTTCTCTCTAGTCATTTCTGTGTTGTTGAAGAATCTTTTCTCTGGTGTGGTTATGTAATAATACCATTAACATGAGAAATGCTAATCACTTGAACAGAGAGATATAATCTTTTCAAAAAACTATTATTCTGAAACTGCAACCCTAACAAAATCAAAAGGAATACACAAAGAAAGCCGCCTATAGATTCTTTCCACTGATTTGATAATTGGATGTTTTAGGCCGTTGGCATAGGAGCCTGGATATGGGAATGCAATGGAATTTGAGGAGCTTCCTGAAGATCAATGTAGGCAGAGTAAAATCCTCTTATTTCAGCCAAAATAAAAATGAAAATATAGTTTTAGGAAGTAGTTTTTGTTAGTTTATTTATTTTAATTGGAGGATAGTTACTTTACAATATTTTGGCCATAGGTAAAATCGATAGCCAGTGCCAGTTGGATATATGACACAGGGAACCCAAAGCTGGTGCTCTGTGACAGCCTGGAGGGATGGGGTGAGGAGGGAGATGGAAGGAAGGTTCAGGGGGGTGAACTGTAGTTTTGAATGAGACCAGAAACCCACAAAAAGGCCATTAATTACTTTTCTGTTAGGGTCTCACTTTTTATTAATCCTTTAAAAAATTTTTGTATGTAGACTCTTAAAATCAGTATATACACCTTAAGTCTAAAGAAAGCATCAGTTGCTATTTTTCTATTTTCTTGCATACTGCTGTACACCAGAATAGAATAAAACTTAATGGGCAGTCTGTCAGTCAGCCTAATTGTGAGGGAAGTTCCATCTGATATTAATTGGATTTTGCCTTAAACCAGTACACATCTCAAAATCTCTGTGGCATATAACTAGATTACATAGTTATAATAAGAACATGAACTCCTATACAGATATTTAAGCATATGTGTTACTCAGATCAAAATATTGCTGTCGAGTAGATTTATTATGATGCCAGTGTAATGGTATTTTTCTACCACCTGTTTTTAGCATTTTGTTTGTTTTCTTTCTTGTTGTCTTTGTTTTGCTAAACTAGTAGTTCTTACAAGAAGGTTTTTGTTTCAGTTCAGTTGCTCAATTGTGTCCGACTCTTTGCGACCCCATGGACTGCAGCACGCCAGGCTTCCCTGTCCATCACCAACTCCCGGAGCTTGCTCAAACTCATGTCCATCAAGTTGGTGATGCCATCCAACCATCTCATCTTCTGTTGTCTAGTTGGTGGATTTTTCCTACTATTCATATTTATTTTATGTCATTCTGAGTACCTATGCCCTATAAATTTGGAAAGATTGACATCCCTACAATATTTTTGGTGTCTTTATATAAAAAATATCTGTCTCAAATAAAAACCAATGCTTTGACAGTATTTATTATATAATTTTCTTTTTGAAAATATTCGTATTCTCATTCATTCAATAAATATTTACTTAGCTTCTCCTATAAGCCAGCTCCTATGCTGAGTACTAGTCATACTGCACCTAAGTAACTGTAATTATGGTAAAATGATAGAGACAGAATTAAAAGTAGATTACAAATTGTAGCAATATATGAAAGAAAAGTTCAAGATATTGTCTGAGGAGATAGTGAAGGTGAGGTGAAGGTGGTTTTTATTTGAGGTATTGATAGCTTATGGTGAACTGGGTCAGATTTTGTGACCTGTGAAGAAGATTTTGCTTCGGGACCAGGGATGAGGCTTGATCACTCAAGAGCTTTTGTGTAGCAGAGATTTATTATAGTAAGAAAAGGGAAAGAGAAAGTGTCTGACATAGACATCAGAAGGGGGACGGAGAGTGCCCCCCTCGCTAGTCTAAGCAAGGGAGTTATATACTTTTTAAATAGGTTATTACAATAAATCAAAAGAATGTCTCAAGGTTGTAAAGATCTTACTAGACCCACTCCCACAGTTTACATTTTAAAATAACAAGATTAGAACTTAACAGTAGAAAGATTTTACCAGACCCACTCCCATAATATACATTCTAAAATATCAGGATTAGTCAGAAGGTTTTCAGGAAGGAGAAACTGTCCCCAAGCAGGATACATTGTAGTTATATAATCCTTCAGTTCAGTTCAGTCACTCAGTTGTGTCCGACCCTTTGCGACCCCATGAATCGCAGCATGCCAGGCCCACCCTGTCCATCACCAACTCCCGGAGTTCACTCAAACTCATGCCCATTGAGTCAGTGATGCCATCCAGCCATCTCATCCTCTATTGTCCCCTTCTCTTCCTGCCCCCAATCCCTCCCAACATCAGGGTCTTTTCCAATGAGTCAACTCTTCACATGAAGTGGCCAAAGTATTGGAATTTCAGCTTTAGCATCATTCCTTCCAAAGAAATCCCAGGGCTGATCTCCTTCAGAATGGACTGGTTGGATCTCCTTGCAGTCCAAGGGACTCTCAAGTGTCTTCTCCAACACCACAGTTCAAAAACACCAATTCTTCGGCGCTCAGCTTTCTTCACAGTCCAACTCTCACATCCATACATGACTACTGGAAAAACCATAGCCTTGACTAGACGGACCTTTGTTGGCAAGGTAATATCTCTGCTTTTCAATATGCTCTCTAGTTTGGTCATAACTTTCCTTCCAAGGAGTAAGCATCTTTTAATTTCATAGCTGCAATCACCATCTGCAGTGGTTTAGGAGCCCCCCCAAATATATATATATATAATAATATATAAGCTGATGTATATAAGCTAAATATAATATATTTATATTATATAAGTATAATATAAATATAATAATTATAATATAAATATAATAAATCCTTAAAATAATATATAAGGATTATATATAATCCTTAGTACAGAGTTCAATCTGAGTTGTTTGTTGTGTAATCATCAGTTTCCAACTTAAAGAAATAAACCTCTTATATGACTAAGACTAAGAAATGTAAAGGAAAAAAAAAGGCATTTGTCCTTTTCTCCTCCTTGAGAATTCCAGACCCCTATCTCCTCTTTGCGGAGAAGGCAATGGGACCCCACTCCAGTACTCTTGCCTGGAAAATCCCATGGACGGAGGAGCCTGGTAGGCTGCAGTCCATGGCGTCACGAAGAGCTGGACACAACTGAGCGACTTCACTTTCACTTTTCACTTTCATGCATTGGAGAAGGAAATGGCAACCCACTCCAGTGTTCTTGCCTGGAGAATCCCAGGGATGGGGGAGCCTAGTGGGCTGCCGTCTCTGGGGTCGCACAGAGTCGGACACGACTGAAGCGACTTAGCAGCAGCAGCAGCATCTCCTCTTTGAGAGCCCCAGATTCCTCTCTCCTCCTCAGGGACCCCAGACTTCTTATCAATCAGCCTAGGAATTGATTCTTTCAGTGTCAAGGAAATCTTCTTTGAGGAGTGGTGTTTATAGCTTGAAACATGAATAAGTGTTAAGCAAAGATTTGGAGACAGAGCTTTTTAAACAGACAGATAGGCATGCACAAAAGTTGTGAGATGGGAAAAAACTCAGTGTACTATAGTAATTGAAAAAAAGCTTGGGAGAATAATGGCTCTTAATGAGGGTTGGAGCATTCTGAGGGGGCTACTTCATGTAGCCTCTCACATGCAGAGTGAGCGTACATCTAGGCTGCCCTGGAGAACCCTTTTGATCTGGCCAAAGGATTAATGATGCCCCTACTATCCAAAGTGCCCAAATTTAATACTAAATTATATGGTCACCCTCTTTATAAATGTCTCCTTTAATCCTAAGAAAAATAAGAATCCATTAAGTAAGTAGTAAAGTGAAAAGGACAAATTAGCATTTAAAAAATTATTCTGGCTGCAGAGTTGTAGGTTTTGTTGTTCAGTTGCTAAGTTGTGTCTGACTCTTTGTGACCCCATGGATTGCAGCACACCAGGTTTCCCTGTCCTTCACTAACTCCTGGAGTTTGCTCAAACTCATGTCCATTGAGTCGATGATGCCATTCAATCATCTCATCCTCTATCATCCCCTTCTCCTCCTGCCCTCAGTCTTTCCCAGCATCAGGGTCTTTTCTAATGAGTCAGCTCTTTGCATCAGGTAGCCAAAGTATTGGAGCTTCAGCTTCAGCATCAGTCCTTCCAATGAATATTCAGGGTTGATTTCTTTTAGGATTGACTTGTTTGATCTTCTTGCAGTCCAAGGGAGTCTCAGAAGTCTTCTTCAGCAATGTAATATGTCTACAGAAAATGAAATTTAACCATCATTCTTCTTTGCTTGTGGAAATACACAAGCGCATGCATGCTAGTGATTTTTTAGGGAGAAAGTTGACCCAGAATCTTGGTGGTGGGGGGCAGATTTTTATTTTCATTTCAGGAGCAAGGTATTTTTAATGCTGAAACTAAAGCAGAATTAGAAACTTGTGGTGAAAATATAGACTAATTATTAGAATTGTTGTCAATTACTCATTAATCAGGTTAATCAATTAAAACAAATTCAGTTATTATAAATAAAAATTTCATCTCTCTTACTAATCAGTTAAGATTCATTTCCATGAGCCAGATTAATTTGGTACAACTAATAATTACTAAGCATCTCATATATGCAATGTTTTGTTCTGTGCACTGTTGGAGAAATAATGAGAAATTAAAAAGCAGTTCTTGATATTGTAGAGATTGTCTGAAGGAGGAATAAGAAGAAATACAAACAACTGTGATGAAAGTTACTATATAACAAGTAACAAGATAGAAAGTGCTGAGGATGGCAGTTTTTACAGGAAAAAAAGTAAAAGATGGAATTTAAAGGACTCACAATGATTCCATATGAGCATTAAAAAGATAAGGTTTCCAAAGCTTGTGTCAGTGTTTGACTTGAATAGAAGATAGAGATAATTTCTGAAGTGTATTTTAGCTTCAAATTTTTGTGATTTGAAACCAGGAAAATCTTTGAGTATATATTCCTTTTGTTGTTGTTGTTGTTTTTTAATACTTTTTGCTAGATCTCAAACTCCCATAATCAGAAAATTAAATTTATGTTGTACCTTGCATTGGATTGTTAAATAGTAGGTACTTATTGTAGGCCTGCTGATCTTATCTGCTTATTAATAATTCATCTCAGAGCACAGAACCAGATATTTATCATTCCTTTTTTTCTTTAGGAAATATGGAATCAAGCATGAAATATGAAAAAAAAATCACTGAGTCAACATGGAAGTTTAAATTAATGTTCTTTTATTATTCTTAAAAAGGATCACCACCCTAAATAATATTCATGGTAAATGCCTTGCATGGAGGAGCCTCATTCATATGGAAATCCATCTTTATCTCATAAGGAAATCAACTGCTCAACATCCTCTCCTTCTCCAAACAAACAGGCTAATTTCAGTTTCTTCCCTTCACCGCAAACATTCCTTGCATGTTCCCTATCATTTACCTGGGCAAAATCTGTAGCTTTGAAGCTCATTTAAGTAGCCGATGAGGCAGAGCTGTGCCTTGGTTTTCAGTTTAAGCTCAAGTGGCTCACAAAGTTCAGGTCAGTGACCCAATTCAGAGCAATTCAACTAATCACCTTTTAAAAATAATTTTATTTATTTATTTATTTTATCTTTCGCCGTGCTGGGTCTTTGCTGCCACATGGGCTTTTCGCTAGGGTGGCTTCTTCTGTTGCAGAGCAAGGGCTCTAGGACACGAGGGCTTCAGAAGATGCAGCACGTGGGCTCAGCAGTTGCGGTTCCCAGGCACAGGCTCAATAATTTTGACGCATGGGCTTAGTTGCTCTGTGGCATGTGGGATCTTCTCAGACCAAGGATCAGACGTGTATCCACCACAAGGGCAGGCAGTTATTTTTTGATTTTTTTTCTTTTTACCCCTGAGCCATCAGGGAAGCCCTCAACTAATCATAATTTGTCTTTATTTCAAGTTTATGCAGAGACCAACAAGCTGCTCTGGCTGGGCTGACGTCCTCGTGCCTTGAAGGGCCCTGCACTGTTTCAGTGCTCTGCTGACACCATCTGGAGATTCCTAACACTTTTGAGCTGGGAACCCTGTATTGTCAGATTGTTCTGGGCTCCCCTTACTGTGGTGGCAGTTTCAAAACTGGATGAAAGTACCAAAGTACTATCAGTTTTTAGCACGAAGAGAAAAATAACAGATTTTTGGAGACCCAGTCAGTTGACATGCCAAATTTTTCCTGTCACATTCCAATTAAGAGAAAATATTTATATGTGCAATAGTCAAAGAAGATACAGGCAGATCTGATCAGTTCAACAAGTACTTCTGATAGCCTGAATGAAAATGATTTTCTGTGTAAAACTAAAAGACCATTTTCCCAGCCCTATACCAGGTCCCTTCTTCTCTTGTTGTTTTATCTGTTTGCTTCTTTTTAAAAAATATTTATTCTTTTAGTTGGAGGATAATTGCTTTACAATGTTGTGTTGGTTTCAAAAAGGATCCCGTCATCATTATATGTGTGTATATACATATATATATATGTATATGTATACATATATATATACATGTATATGTTTCTATATATATCCTTTTCCTCTTAAGCCTCACTCCCCATTCCCATCCCTACTTTCTAAATTCTTCCTTCTGTCTCCTTCCCTCATTGTGTCCACAAGTTCATTCTCTACATCTGTGTCTCCATTCCTTCCCTGCAAATAAGTTCATTAGTACTATTTTTTTAGATTCCATATATATGCATTAATATATAGTTGTTTTTCTCTTTCTGACTCACTTCGCTCTGTATAACAGGCTCTAGGTTTATCCATCTCATTACAACTGACTCAAATTCATTTGTTTTTATTGCTGAGCAATATTCCATTGTATATATATATATATATATATATATATATATACCACATCTTCTTTGTGTATTCTTTGGTGCTGGACATTTAGATTGCTTTCATGTCCTGGCAATTGTATAAAGTGCTGCAATGAATATAGGGACACGTGTGCCTTTTTGAATTGTGATTTTCTGCAAATATATGTTCAGTAGTGGGATTGCTTCTCTTTAACAATCCACATATTGGGTATTCACTGGTAGTTCAGCTGGTAAAGATTCCTCGTGCAATGCAGGAGACCCTGGTTTGATTTCTGGGTCGGGATGATCCGCTGGAAAAGGGAAAGCCTACCCCCTCTGGAGAATTGCAATGAGCTAGACATGACTGAGTGACTTGCACTTTCACTTTCAAGGGTCCGCACAAATCACAGCCATCCTAGGCATTCTTAGCATGGGCTGCCAAGAAGATAATGCCTGTTTTCCAGTTTTCAGAGTTCATTTCTGTGCCCGCAAGATCCTTCTAAATCCCATCAACTTCCTTGAAGAAAGGATGATGGAGGCCACCTCGTTATTCCTACAACTTCCCACAATGCACTGCCTTTCCAGCCCAGATGGAAAAGGACTTGGACAAGTCAGCTCTCAAAGGGCTGACACTCTGTGAGAAATAATTTATTCCCCACCTTGAAAGTTTTGATAGAGGCAAGCTTAAAGGCAATTACTTTATCTTCCCAGAATTTAGTTTGCTTCTCTAGCATAAGGAACCTATTGAAAGGGTTGTCAGTTTTAGAAGAATAATCATTCTTTTGTCTGAATTGTAGGAATGATTAAAGCAAAAGCCCAATTTCCTTTTGTGTTATATGAATCTGTACTGTTTTGCTCTCTCACTATTTTATTTCCTTTCCCCTTCAGTTGGTAGCTTTCTATTTCATCAGAGGAGGGTAGAATAAAGTAGATGGGACACAGAACAGCGATACATTCTAAGAGAATTAAAATGTGTCAAAGGCAGAAGAATGGATCATAGCAGACCTGATCATTGATTTTTAAATTGGTAAAGGCTGCTGTTGTTGTTCAGTCATTCAGTCGTTTCTGACTCTTTGTGACCCCATGAACTGCAGCACGTCTGGCTTCCCTGTCCATCATCAACTCTCAGAGCTTGCTCAAACTCATGTCCATTGAGTTGGTGATGCCATCCAACCATCTCATCCTCTGTCTTCCCCTTTTCCTCCTGCCTTCAATCTTTCCCAGAATCAGGGTATATTTTAATGAGTCAACTCTTCACATCAGGTGGCTAAAGTATTGGAGCTTCAGCTTCAGCATCAGTCCTTCCAGTGAATATTCAGGACTAATTTCCTTTAGGATTGACTGGTTTGATCTCTTTGCAGTACAAGGGTCTCTCAAAGGTCTTCTCCCACACCACAGTTCAAAAACATCAATTCTTGGGTGCTCAGCCTTCTTTATGGTCCAACTTTCATATCCATACATGACTTCTGGAAAAACCAGAGCTTTGACTAGATGGACTTTTGGTGGCAGAATAATGTCTCTGCCTTTTAATATGCTATCTCGGTTTGTCATAGCTTTTCTTCCAAGGAGCAAGTGTCTTTTAATTTCATGGCTGCAATCACCATTTGCAGTGATTTTGAAGCCCAAGAAAATAAAGTTTGTCATTGTTTCTATTGTTTCACCCTCTAGTTGCCGTGAAGTAATGGGACCAGATGCCATGATCTTTGTTTGTTGAATGTTGAGTTTTAAGCCAGCTTTTTCACTTTCCTCTTTCACTTTCATCAAGAGGCTCTTTAGTTCCTCTTAGCTTTCTCCCATAAGGGTGTTGTCATCTGCATATCTGAGGTTATTGGTATTTCTTCCTGCAGTCTTGATTCCAGCTTGTGCATATCCAGCCCCACATTTTGCTGGATGTACTCCGTGTATAAGTTATCTCTCAGTCATGTCTGACTCTTTGGGACTTCATGGACTAGAGTCCACCAGGCTTCTCTGTCCATGGAATTCTCCAGGCAAAAATACTGGAGTGGGCAGCCATTCCCTTCTCCAGGCAATCTTCCCGACCCAGTGGCTGAACCCAGGCCTCCCACGTTGCAGGCAGATTCTTTACCACCTGAGCCACCAGGGAAGCCCATAATGTGAAGTGTAGAAGAGTTCAATCCACAGCATAAATCTGCTGTCATCACAGGTGTGACACTCACTTCCGATGTTCGTCTTGCATCAGGCACATGTATTTCAACATATTTTTAAAGGGCAAGATAACTGCTTACAATATAAAAATCTGATGGTTAGTGTGGAAGAACTGACACACCGTCTATATGGAGAGTTGTGCTCTCCCACTAATAAGGAGTCAAAGTGAGAAGTCATTCCTCCTCAGGGACTCCCTCACTCTCAGATGAGTTGGTTGTATCTGCCAAAGCAAAATAATATAAAATAAATTTATTTTTATCATTAACTACAGCTCATTTCCAGCAAATAGGCATCACTTATGAAGGTTGAAATATGCTCAAATATCTTCCATCCACTACTCCTTACACAGTTTAATTTCAACTCCTTTATGGCAAATTCAAACATCTGACTAAAGGTGAATAAATCTTAAATTAACTGTAGAAATATTTCTTAAACCTTAAGCAGATATCTAGGAATAATAATACTATTCTGATGGGTGAAAATAAATGCTGCTTCATTCAGTGTACATTACAGAGGCTTCTTTGTGTACAGAGATACAGCCCATGTCTTGCAAGAGTCAAGGTCATCAGAGAATTATAGCACTGGGTCCTCAGTGCTGTGATAGGAGCTGAGAGAGGGTGAAAGTATGCTCTAGTTCTAATGGAGAGGATGGAAAGAAGCTGAGCAAAAACTGAAGAATGTTCCTGGAGAATGTGTGCATTTTGATAATTGACTGGGGTTCCCTGGTGGCTCAGAGGGTAAAGCATCTGCTTCCAATGCAGGAGACCCAGGTTCGATCTCTGGGTTGGGAAGATCCCCTGGAGAAGGAAATGGCAACCCATTCCAGTTCTCTTGCCTGGAAAATCCTATGGACAGAGAGCCCGGGTGGGCTACAGTCCATGGGGTCGCAAAGAGTCAGACATGACTGAGTGATGTCACTTAAATTAGAGTAGGGGTTGGGCTTTCCTGGTGGCTCAGCTGGTAAAGAATCCTCCTGCAATGTGGGAGACCTGGGTTTGATCCCTGGGTTGGGAAGATCCCCTGGAGAAGGGAAAAGCTACCCACTCCAGTATTCTGGCCTGGAGAATATCATATACTATATAGTCCATGGGGTCGCAAAGAGTCGGACACGACTGGGCAACTTTCACTTTTCACTTATGGAGTGGCAAGGAGGAGAAAGCTGGGTAGTCTCAAACCTCACATTTACTCCAAATAGTATCTTTTGTATAGATATTTTATTTTTAAAGTAGAGATCAAGGACAAGAAGTAGTCTAGTGGGATGCACTAGAAGTTGACATGTGGTACTCTTAACAATGGGAGTATAACTTCTTTCCTAATCAGTTGTAACCTTGCCTATGTCCTTGGTAATCTGAATTTTAAATGGTGCTTAACAGAAGCTGGTTTATGTATTAGATGAGATGTGAAACCTGCTAACTGAACTTGTCTTGAGGAGAGACAAGTTTACTGCTAGATTATACAGTAATTCTTCAGCAATTTACTAGTCTGGAGGTGACCTTCACATGATATTTAGAAATAGCTGTAAGCATATGTTATTTTTATTAGAAAATGGATTTTTAAAAATCTTTTAATGACTGTTTTAAAGCTATCTAATAACTTCCAAAATTTTCAAGTCTAACTCTTTGTGATGCTATGGACTGTAGCCCACCAGGCTCCTCTGTCCATGTGGATTCTCCAGGCAAGAATACTGGAGTGGGTTGCCAGGCCCTCCTCCAGGGGATCTTCCTCATCCAGGATCCAACCAAAGACTCCTATGTCTCCTGCATTGGCAGGCAGTTTCTTTACCACTAATACCACCTGGAAAGCCCTTTTAGGTACTCTTCACTTCAGTTCAGTCGCTCAGTCGTGTTTGACTCTTTGCAACCCCATGAATCGCAGCACACCCATCATCAACTCCTGGAGTTCACTCAGATTCGTGTCCATCGAGTCACTGATGCCATCCAGCCATCTCATCCTCTGTTGTCCCCTTCTCCTCCTGCCCCCAATCCCTTCCAGCATCGGAGTCTTTTCCAATGAGTCAACTCTTCGCATGAGGTGGCCAAAGTACTGGAGTTTCAGCTTCAGCATCATTCCTTCCAAAGAAATCCCAGGGCTGATCTCCTTCAGAATGGACTGGTTGGATCTCCTTGCAGTCCAAGGAACTCTCAAGAGTCTTCTCCAACAACACAGTTCAAAAGCATCAATTCTTCAGCTCTCAGCCTTCTTCACAGTCCAGCTCTCCCATCCATACGTGACCACTGGAAAAACCATAGCCTTGACTAGAAGGACATTAGTCGACAAAGTAATGTCTCTGCTTTTGAATATGTTATCTAGGTTGGTCATAACTTTTCATCCAAGGAGTAAGTGTTTTTTAATTTCATGGCTTCAATCACCATCTACAGTGATTTTGGAGCCCAAATAAATAAAGTCTAACACTGTTTCCCCATCTATTTCCCATGAAGTGATGGGACCGGATGCCATGATCTTTGTTTTCTGAATGTTGAGCTTTAAGCCAACTTTTTCACTCTCCACTTTCACTTTCATCAAAAGGCTTTTTAGTTCCTCTTCACTTTCTATCATAAGGGTGGTGTCATCTGCATATCTGAGGTGATTGATATTTCTCCCAGCAATCTTGATTCCAGCTTGTGTTTCTTCTGGTCCAGCATTTCTCATGGTGTACTCTGCATAGAAGTTAAATAAGCAGGGTGACAATATACAGCCTTGACGTACTCCTTTTCCTATTTGGAACTAGTCTGTTGTTCCATGTCCAGTTCTAACTGTTGCTTCCTGACCTGCATACAGATTTCTCAAGAGGCAGGTCAGGTGGTCTGATAGTCCCATCTCTTTCAGAATGTTCCACAGTTTATTGTGATCCACATAGTCAAAGGCTTTGGCATAGTCAATAAAGCAGAAATAGATGTTTTTCTGGAACTCTCTTGCTTTTTCCATGATCCAGCGGATGTTGGAAATTTGATCTCTCGTTCCTCTGCCTTTTCTAAAACCAGGTTGAACATCAGGAAGTTCATGGTTTACGTATTGCTGAAGCCTGGCTTGGAGAATTTTGAGCATGACTTTACTAGCATGTGAGATGAGTGCAATTGTGCGGTAGTTTGAGCATTCTTTGGCATTGCCTTTCTTTGGGATTGGAATGAAAACTGACCTTTTCCAGTCCTGTGGCCACTGTTGAGTTTCCCAGTTTGCTGGCATATTGAATGCAGCACTTTGACAGCATCATCTTTCAGGATTTGAAATAGCTCAACTGGAATTCCATCACCTCTACTAGCTTTGTTCGTAGTGATGCTTTCCAAGGCCCACTTGACTTCACATTCCAGGATGTCTGGCTCTAGATGAGTGATCACACCATCATGATATCTGGGTCATGAAGATCTTTTTTGTACAGTTCTTCTGTGTATTCTTGCCACCTCTTCTTAATATCTTCTGCTTCTGTTAGGTCCCTACCATTTCTGTCCTTTATCAAGCCCATCTTTGCATGAAATGTTCCCTTGGTATCTCTAATGTTCTTGAAGAGATCTCTAGTCTTTCCCATTCTATTGTTTTCCTCTATTTCTTTGCATTGATCACTGAAGAAGGCTTTCTTATCTCTTCTTGCTATTCTTTGGAACTCTGCATTCAGATGCTTATATCTTTCCTTTTCTCCTTTGCTTTTCACCTCTCTTCTTTTCAAAGCTATTTGTAAGGCCTCCCCAGACAGCCATTTTGCTTTTTTGCATTTCTTTTCTATGGGGATGATCTTGATCCCTGTCTCCTATACAGTGTCATGAACCTCATTCCATAGTTCATCAGGCACTCTATCTATCAGACCTAGGCCCCTAAGTGTATTTCTCACTTCCACTGTATAATCATAAGGGATTTGATTTAGGTCTTACCTGAATGGTCTAGCGGTTTTCCCTACTTTCTTCAAGTTGAGTCTAAATTTGGTAATAAGGAGTTCATGATCTGAGCCACAGTCAGCTCCTGGTCTTGTTTTTGTTGACTGTATAGAGCTTCTCCATCTTTGGCTGCAAAGAATATAATCAATCTGATTTTGGTGTTGACCATCTGGTGATGTCCATGTGTAGAGTCTTCTCTTGTGTTGTTGGAAGAGGGTGTTTGCTATGACCAGTGCATTTTCTTGGCAAAACTCTATTAGTCTTTGCCCTGCTTCATTCCGCATTCCAAGGCCAAATCTGCCTGTTTCTCTAGGTGTTTCTTGACTTCCTACTTTTGCATTCCAGTCCCCTATAATGAAAAGGACATCTTTTTTGGGTGTTAGTTCTAAAAGGTCTTGTAAGTCTTCATAGAACCGTTCAACTTCAGCTTCTTCAGCGTTACTGGTTGGGGCATAGACTTGGATAACTGTGATATTGAATGGTTTGCCTTGGAGACGAACAGAGATCATTCTGTCGTTTCTGAGAGTGTATCCAAGTACTGCATTTCGGACTCTTTTGTTGACTATGATGGCTACTCCATTTCTTCTGAGGGATTCCTGCCTGCAGTAGTAGATATAATGGTCATCTGAGTTAAATTCACCCATTCCAGTCCATTTTAGTTCACTGATTCCTAGAATGTTGACGTTCATTCTTGCCATCTTTTGTAGTCAGCTGCTAATATGACTTACAGCGTTGATTGGGGAAATTTTAGAAGCTCTTCTGTGTCAATTTGACCTCGAGACCTGTCTGGCTGCCCTCAGAGGGAGATAAACCAGAGTGGTTGGTTTCCAGAAAGACTACAAATGCAAACAGATCCTTGAGGACAGGACTAGTTAGGAAGGGTCTGCTGAGTGGAATGAGGAATGACAAAGGAGAGGCTTGAATCCAAGCTCCAAGAATGCACAGGACTTTTATATATTTTTCCTAGGTGAAATCTGTGTTAGTTTGCCAGGGCTGCTGTAACAATCCACCACAGACTGGGTGCTTACAGCAGATATTAATTTTATCACAATTCTAGAGACCAAAAGTCCAAAATCAAGGTATTGACAACATTCTTGCTTTCTGAAAGTCTCTTCTTAGCTTGTAAGTGGCCACCATCTTTCTGTGTCTTCCTGTGGTTTTCTATGTGTATCTTTGTGTCCTGGCTTATTCTTAGGACACCAGTCATACTGAACAAAGGCCCAACTAATGACCTTCTTTAACCTCTGTTATCTCTTTAAAGAGGTTATCTCCAAATACATTGACATTCTGAGGTTCAAGGCTTCACCATATGAATCAGAGGAAGAAGCAGTTCAACCTATGATGGAATCCTCAGTGCTTAGAACATGTATCTGGCATATAGTTGCACTCAGCAAACTTTGTTTTGAATAGATGTTTGAAGGAATAAATAAATAAAGAGAAGCTGATGTCAGAAGCTGACTTGGATCATGTGTACTAGACTATGGCAAGGAAATACATAGCATGATGGTCATAAGTTTTGTAGTCTCCAAAGGTATGGAATGTAGTCTCCAAAAGAATGAAGTGAGGAAGAGGTAATGGAATACACCAGGCAGTTCAGAAAAGAGTAGGGCTTCCCCGATGGTTCAGTGGTAAAGAATTCACTTGTAATGCAGGAGACTTGCAGGGAAATGGGTTCACTCCCTGGTTTGGGAAGATCCCCTAGAAGAGGAAATGGCAACCCACTCCAGTATTCTTGCCTGGGAAATCCCACAGACACAGGAGCCTGGTGGGCTGCAGTCCATGGGGTCACAAAGAGCTGGACACAACTGAATGGCTAAACACCAACAACAAAAACAAGAAGGTCAGTCCATATGGTGATATCTCAGTCTTGAGTCCGGTTACGTTTGAGTATTTTGAGCCACTATAATCATGATTTGGAAGGAAAGCAAAATCTATAGAGAAAAGCATCTTTTTATCCAGAGGGCCCTTCTTCCTTTATACTCTCCTGAAACCTAATTATGGCTGCGGCATTGTCGTGCATTTCTACATTGCTTTCATTGTAGGCACACTTGATGCCTACATTTCACTACTTCCCTGGCATATAGGGGGAGCTATGTGACTGAGTTCTAGCCAAAGGAATGCCAATGGGAGTATTACTACTTATAGCCCTGGCCATAAAACATCCATGCAATGCTTGCTTTGTTCTTTCCCTCTCTCCCTCTCTCCTCCCCACCCCGCCCACTAACCCCTATCTGTCCTCACATGTGTTTAATTCAAACAGACAGGATAAAGATAGATAGCATATATCTCTGCCTCTCTAGAGGTTCATCCTCTAGTTATAGAATATAATACATTTGTGGTGCTCTGTTTATTTTTCAAATATGATTTTTTTTTGGTATTCCATATAGCAAATTGTTAAGTCAGAGTATGCTTTTGTCATTAAAGCAAATGTTAAAAATAAAATAATATTGATGCTGATAGCTATTGAGCAACTAGGTATAAAGGTAGTCAGGACAATGAATCAAAGTAAGGATCATATCTATATTCATTTACTGCAACAGTGCAAGCAAGAGGTGAAAAGAGCTACCCACCTCCACAGTCACGTTTGTCCCATGGAATGCCCCTGGGCAAGTGTCAGTGGTAGGTAAACTATTTCCCTGTTGAGGAGCCCAGATAAGACTCCTACCTCTTTCAGGACCTATGGGTCCCCAGGGCAGTTGAGAGGGTGAAGGGCTAAGAGGGAAAGGTAACTGAGTCAAGGTGGAGGAGAGTGCCTCAGGCAAGGCACTTCAATAAGGAGGCTTCTGAGGAGGTGCCTGGACTGCAGACTTTTATGGCAGCCTGGGAGGTGGTAGGAGAGAGACTTAACTCCTTCCCTGTAACTGCTGCCAGCAAACTACTAAATCTGTTGTGGTGAGGACGCCCTCATGAGGCCTGCCAGGCAAAGCTTTGAGGTCACCTGCTCAATGGTTGGCCCTGCAGGATCACATGTAGCGAGGGTTTTGGATAAGAGCTGAGGTCCTTGGGCATGCCAAACATTGAGGCAGTTGGTTCCCATGAAAGCACATGAGTTTGGGCTATTATTTACCTCTTACTGCTGAGTAAACTGATGTTCTGAAGATTAAGTTACTTGCCCAGTGTTGTGCCTTTGAATCTGTCAGCTAAAGTGTGCCAGGTTATACTCCATCTATTGACATATTCATAACAATATGCTTTGTTACCATCTTCAAAGCTTATTGTATGAAATATGAATGCCAATATTAATGAGTCAGTTATTCTCTGAGGTGTGGTCTTGAGTGGAACTCTTCCTAAGTAGCGACAGAATAAAATTATAAGCTCAGATAGTTTTAATAAAGATGTGATCAAGTGATAGTGCTTTAAAGAGAATTTCTATTCCATGAAATATAGAACTGTAGATATTTTATGGAGATCATTCCACATTTACTGGTGAAGAGAATTTGTTTCTTAGAGCAATATATCTAATAGTAAAGATGAGACAAGATGTCAAAATTCCTGACTTAGTTCAATTCACATTAACAATTTAAGTCCCCTGTCTGTTCTTTCTGGATCAGCATGGATGGTTACATGTTGTGGGATGTCAAGAGATAGCTGAGCATGGAGTGGGGCACCTAGAAACTTAACCCTTTACCTCTGAGTCAGGAGTCAGCACAAACCCTTACCTTTCTTGTTATGGATTTTACTGGGTCTGTTGTCTCAGCTTGTTCTGTGTTAGGTATAACAGCTATTAAGATATTCTAGGATTTGGCTTCTCATCTTTATTTGCGCCATGCCCTCCTCTCTTCTGGGCTATAGCAGAGCCAGGCACCAGTGAGGCAGGTGCTCCTTGTCAGCAGCACACACATGCATCCACTCGGCTTCTTTTCCCTCTGCTTTCTCCTCTCCAGACATTTCTGCTGGTCCTCAGTTTATCTGGTCTGGATCTCTTTCTCTTAGTACCTGGTTAAATGGTGACTTCAAATGCTGAGCTGGTCTTTTGACATTATGGTTTTTAACAGGATAACCTTGAAATTTTCTGAAAAAAATCCTATGTGTTGTATGTTGTTACGTGCGTTCTGAAATAAAGACCTTTCTGTGGTCCACCCTCTCACCAACCTTAAGGCATTGCTCACATAGTATGTTCTTGGGAAGCACGTGTCTAACTACCACTTTAATTGTAGCATCTCTCTACCCCAGGCCCTCCCTGCCCCGCTTACTGTTTCCCCTCAGAGTACTAGTACATTCTAATGGACTGTATGATCTACTTAGCTGTTTATCTTGTGTCCATTCTCTCTGGATCAAAAGTTCCTTGAAAGCAAGTGTTTTTTTCTTTTTTTTTTTTTTGTCTTTTTTCTTTTTGGCCACTGCTAAATTCCTTGAAAGCATGTTTTCCTTTTTTTTTTGTCCACTGCTAATAACTTCAGAGCCTAGACCAGAGACTATTACTTAGTAACTGTTCAATAAAATTTATTGAAGTAACAATATAATTATGAGGGTATGTAGCTTTCATTAGCTTCCAAAAAGGGCCTTAAAATTAAAGGTAAGGAAACCTTGATTTAAAATGTCATCTCATAAAGTAAAGTATGTGCACGCATGCCAAGTCATGTCTGACTCTGTGTGACCCTATGGACTGTAGCCCGCCAGGCTCCTCTCTGTCTCTGGGATTCTCCAGGCAAGAATACTGGAGTGGGTTGCCATGCCCTCTTCCAGGGGATCTTCCTGACCCAGGGATCAAACCCACATATCTTATGTCTCCAGCATTGGCAGGCATGTTCTTTACCACTAGCACCACCTGGAAAGCCCAAAGTAAAGCATGCTGCTGATGCTGCTAAGTCACTTCAGTCATGTCTGACTGTTTGTGACCCCATAGATGGCAACCCCCCAGGCTCCCCTGTAGAACTTCCTAATTTTAAACATTGTTTCAATGGATAGAACAGTGCAGGTCCTAAAACTTTTGTTCATGGTTTAAATACTGGCCGTGAAATTCCAGTTTGCAACCTACATCTTTAGGTATTACTCTTGTCAGGCATATTGGTATTTTGATAATATTGGGGTTAGAAAAAATTTTAAGTTCCAAAGAAAATATCAAAGCATGAGTGGCTGACAACCATAATATGTGCTATGGCTAAAGAGGAAAGACTTTTGCCCACCCCACCCATCCTCTGAGCCCTCTCTCCCTGGTGAAATCATCTTCTACCTTTCAATCACACCATTTACCCTCTAGAGGCCTGTTTATGGCATTCTTTCTCATTCTTCTTGTGTCAGTCAAACCAGCTTTCTCTTGACGGTTTTGTATTTGCTGTTTTACATACAAGTAGCTTGCCTGTTTGTATCACACAGGTATAAAATATCTCGAATTGCCTCTTAACTTTTCTGTATCCAGATTTGTAGATTCGAAACCTGTAGACAGTCTACATGTTTAGAGCAGTAGCTGTTGTTATAGTAATGTCAGATTACTTTTCATAGATGGTTAATAAAATAAGCAAAATGGTAGATTTAAAAGATATTTGTGAGAAATTTAGAGTATGAGAACTTTGTGCTGTCAAGTGGTGGTGGAAGTAATTTTGATTTAGTAAGAGGTTTGTTCTCTTATCTTACATCAGAGCACTAGGATCCCTAGGGATTTTGAATAAGCCCATTGTCAGGGCCAATATGGAATTATCAAGCTACAAACTGATATATTAAAGTCATCAAGATGAACACATGAGATTTATGCTGTGTGGTGTTTAATGAACTATAACTTACTTTTCTTCAATACAATATATGATAATGAAAAAGAGATAAAAGGGGAAAGCAAAAATCATGTCTTAAATAAGAAATAACTTGCAATTATTTCTTAAGCAAATACATTATATCTTAAGCAAATAAAAATCTATACAACACATACATATACATATACAACATATGTATATGTACATCATATATTCATCAAAAGGTGATCTGTGTATTATCACACACTAAAAATACAGTCGCTTTCAGAGAAGGTGTTCACTTGTACTATTTAGATGACTGATATTGACACTATCCATGATATAAATAAAAGCATAGGAAGAATGACAGGCGTCTAGATTGAACTACCATAGAGCCAGAAAGACGGAACTCTGCATCTATTTATTACCAATAATTATGAACAACACTCTTTACCTTCTGCCAGAGCCCAGTGAAGATGCTTTCTAGAATTTCTCCGATCAGATGAACAGTGGCAGCCATTCATCAGTACCTCACCATTTATGTCATCATAATTGTCTTAAAGCACAGAAGGGAAATTCTTAAGGGTTATTATAGGCTGAAGGTTAATTTTAATTAAGTACTGGGGCATAAGTCAGACTTACTGACTACAAAATAATTTTTGTACTACTCTGAGAATTTGTGAGTATTTAAGAAAGTTCACAACAGCGTGAGTACTATATGAATAGTCTGTTTAACTTGGATATAATAGGTCAAAAAAAAAAAAAAGAAAGAAAGAAAGAAAGAAAGAGAAAAACCTGACCTAGGCTTGGATTTTTTAAAGGCTTTTAACAGGGAAAAAAAGAATTGTGCAGTGAGTTAGAGTGTTAATTGAGGGGAGAAAAAAAAACCCAGGAGAATTTTATCATCATCCTGAAATAAAAGGCTACCTTTGTTCAGGCTCTGTCATACTCAAGGGGCTGTAACCCTCTGACTTTTATAAATCAGACAACTGTAATGTTGTTGACAAGTATAAGCCTAAATTTTCTTAGAGGGAAAACAAAGTTCAGGCTGAACTTCCTATGAGTATGTCAACAAACAATGTTTCTCAATGCTTCATTGAACTATTTCTGTAAAAGTCAATATATAAAATGAGATGAGGTGATTTTCTTAATATCTGTGCTTTTGTATGTAGAACAAATGAAATATTCCTATGGAGATAATTTCATAGCATTTAAAAATTAAACTGAAAGGTTATGCTGGACTATCAGCCTGGATGGGATTTAACACTCTAATTCTCAGTATGGCATTCTTCTTCTTTTCAATAATAGACTTTACTACCTTGAATTGGAAATAAGCCCTTTCCCTCAATCAACTTCTGTGCCATGCTGGGCTTTATCATTTTCCCTACATTATCTTCTAAAGCTTACCCAGATAAACAAAGAGAGATAATGTACATTATTGGTCTAAACTTGAAGATTATCACCTTGGGGCGGGCACTGAGAAGTTTGTTCAATGAAAGGTTGAAGACTTCACTATTACAGATCAAACAAAGAGCATCAACCAGGATTCTTCAAGTGTTTCCTAATCAAAAATGTCAGCAGCTTCAAGATCAGTAATTCCCAGGGCTTTCTTTCTATTATATGTGCTTTCTTGTTTCAGAGCAGATCTTCTTTTCCAATAAGTGTGAGGCATCTGTTAAGATATTACATTGTGTTTATATTGCTGGAACTAGGCTGCACTCTTTCAGACTGTGACCTTCTCCTTGTCTTATATCCTATCTGCTATATCAGGGCCTAGGAATAGATGCAGTGCCTGGATCTATTTTCATCCAGCTTCACATTTTTCTTTAAAAGATTCCTGTGACCACCAGCACCATTGTATGGGAATTTTCATTTGTGACCGTTCTTGTGCTGGGCTTCGGAAGCCTTGGGAACTCTCAGATTTGAGGCTTGAAAGATTTCCCATTTTATTCACTGCCTTTCTTTTCCTCAGTGTCCTAGGTGAGGTCAGTGAGACTGTTTGCATTTGTCACTAGGAAGATAATCTTTTTTTTTTTTTTTTTTTTTAATTCTAGACTGGATGCTCAGGCATAACCCAGCTTTACACTTTGAGAAGTATAGACGAAGTTGGTACACTTAGTGATTTTTCCTATTTCCATGAGTAGTTCTTGGCCATAACAGTTTGTGACATGATTTCCATTTCTATGTCAGCGGTCTTCTATAACTGAACTACAATTACTTTTCAAAACCATCTCTGTGTTTTGTGGCGCCTAGACACTCCAAACCTGATAATATTTTGAACAGGGTGAACATTGCTGCTGGTGATATTGAAACCTCAGCCTGTGTGCACCGGTGATGAATTGAATCCCAGAGACAGAGTTTTGGGTGAAGCAGAAAACAGTAGCTTAATTTTTTGACAGGCAAATGAGGACACAGCAAGCTCCTGCCTTCCAAAACTGTGTCCCAATCAGGGAGGATTTGATGAAGAGTTTTACACCAAGAGTTCAAGGATAGGGTTGCTGATAACATGAGGGCCTGCACTCCTCTAATCTGGTCTAAGGTAATCTTCTGGAGAAGCTGTTCTGGTTCCTGGCCTCAGTTTCTTGCCTGCTCCTGCCTGGATTAAGAATTGTTCAAATGTGCCCTTTGGAACTCAAGAAAGAGCGTGGAGGCTGGATTCTGTTCCCTGCATACAAGAAAACAGGGGACAAAAAGGCTTCTCTGACTAGGAGCCCCACAGGGTCCTGCTCATTTTCACTGGGGAGAGTATTGTAGTTTAAAGTGGGAACATCTTTGCTTTTATTTGATCCAGGAAAAGTGCAGATGCCCTTTCCGTACTGGCTAAGGCCTGGTGTGACCCAGGTACAAATAGAGAGCTTCACGGGCTTCTCTGGTGGCTCAAATGATAAAGAATCTGCCTGCAGTGCAGGAGACCTGGTTTTGATCCCTGGGTCAGGAAGATCCCCTGGAGAAGGGAATGGCTACCCACTGCAGTATTCTTGCCTGGAGAATTCGACGCACAGAGGAGCCTGGTGGGCTATATAGTCCGTAGCGTCAAAAAGAGTGCGATATGACTGAGTGACTAACACTTTCATTTTCGTGCCATGTTGTATTAAACATATATATGTATGATTTTATCAACTGTATTTTTTTACACCTGCCTTTCTTCTCATACCCTCTTCTCGTCACTGGATTGTGTCCAGGCAATAGAGCTATGATGAATACTGCTAAGCCTGAATAAAACATAATTAGGAAGATGCATCTCCTAAAATAGAAAATCAAGATCATTCAGTGTATTCCCAAAGGAATTATTTGTGTTCTCTGGGTTACCACTTCCCTGGATTAGTTTTATTTCTGTTTCCTTCCTTTGCCATATAGTCAAAAAATTGACCATATCATTACTAATAAGTTATAAATGCAGGCTGTTATGAATAAGGATGGCATATTGTAATAATATGGTGGAAGAAATAATATTCTATTCTGCCATCCCAGGAAATGGTAGAGTACAAATAAAGTATGTTTCATTTGTATCAGAGGATATGAAAACCTTTTATCTTATTCGGTTATTTGTAATTTAAACAGCCTTTTCATTATTTTAGACATTTTCGGAAAAGTAGATTATCTTTCAATTCTAACTCTCCTACCTGGTTTTATTCATAACACTCTCATACTGTTATATAGTTCTTTTATTAATAATGGTAAGCCTTTTATTAATATTTTTACACACAGCTAATCTTTTTTTGCTCAGGCAACAGGAAAATCTGTGTTTCAGCTGCATTAAAAGATAATAGTATACTCTGTTTTGTCTTTGAATTGTCTAATTCTTCTAGGGTAAGATAAAAGTAATTTCTGACACCTCCCCTATGGTTTAATGGAGTGCATAGGTGAGAGAGAATGTGTGTGTGTGTGTTTTCAAAAAGAAATATTGAAGAGAATAGAATGGAAATTGGTTCATCAGCTCATGTTGCTTCCATTAGCTAAACACTTATCTTAAATGAAAACCACTGACTAGAGATGAGCAGATACGGATAGTTAGAAACTGATTCTGATGTGATAAGCCCTTGAACAATCAGACTGCTCTAGTATCATTAATGAGTTTTATAAATTAGTAAACTGCTTTTTTCAAAGTTTTTATTAAGAAAAATACATATGAATGTTGAAATTGCCTTTGTATCAACACCTTTAAAAATTAGTTTGTTGGCCTGTGCATTGCCATATTTCCAAATGACACTTTTGTTGCAGAAAGGATTCTTCTTGCTCTGTTCTGACCTAAATATAATAGCAAAATAAATAAGTAAAAGGCAAGAGAGTTAACTTGCTTTCTATTTAATCTGACTCCCCTGATGTCAGAGTTATGGAGGCATTCAAATAGGTTTCCCTGGAGATGTAATTATTCCAGAGTGATGGTTTTTCCTGATCATGGACTGAAAGATGGCATCTTTTCTTAGACTGTATAAAAATTCACTTAGTCATTTTTGCTGTTTAAAGCTTTATTATTTTTTTTAGTCAATAATGTGTGATGGAGAAGCCCGAAGCTATGATTCTATGGACTCTTTTACCTAACTTTGCTGCATGACAATGAAGAGGCCACTTTTAGAAAAGCACAGAAGCGTGTTATGCAGTGCCTTCTGTAGCAGCAAACCCACTTAGATTACAGATCTGTTCGAGAACTGCATTTTAAGAAGCATGTTTCCAATTTAAACTCCTAGATTTTGATAAAGTGCTATCTTTACAATTGCTGAATGTCTACTTTCATAATAAAGCAGGTATGAATTGATGCCATGTAGCCTCCCCACCTCCTCTGCATGGGGATGAGAAAGAGGGGTCGAGTGCATAGTTACAATATGCATTATGATACACTATGACCTGAACATTCAATGTGAAAAAGATCCCTATACTGTTTTCCCATATACCATGTTTAGATATGTAAGGAGCTGCTCAGTAACTGTGTTATCAAGGACTAGACTTTAGTAACACCTTACTAGCAATTTTGTAAGCAATTTACTTAGCTTCTAAATAAAGATACTCTTGTATTTAAGTGTTTGGCACATGAAGAGATGCATAGCTAAGACATTTACTTCAAGATCTAGCAGACAACCCCTCTTTGACTGAACCCCATGATAGAGCAATGGTGGTCCTATGAAAAATATCCACTTTAGTGAATTTGTTTTTCTTTTATTAATAGAATCCTCAAGAAACAAAATATGGAATACTATAAGAGAGCATTTTAGGCAATATATCCTCTTAAAGTTCTAGAATTCTAGAGTTACCTGTAGTTTCATAATATAATTAAATAAATATTTTTAAATATTTTAAGCAGTGTTATTTATTTTAATATATGAATGAAATGAAATGTGAATGAGCATGAGTAAATCTTTTACAGAAATTATATGAATGAGTAATATAATATGAATTATGTTATATATATATTACTACAATTTTGTTATTTAGGGGTAACCAATAGTATCATGGTCTTTTTCAAAATTATTTTGGCAGAGATTTTTCTATCTTCAAATGATATAGAGAGTAACTTCTTTAAATTCATGCAGTTTGGATTCTCAGGTAAATTATAAATATGAACAGCCAGGAATTAAAGAGAAATTCAAAATCTTTGGTCAGAGAATGATCTTAAAAGATTTAAATATACTTTTCATAGCTTCAAAGCAGAGAATCCCAGGTCCTTGCCATTGGATATGGGTGAATATCATTCATGAGGTAGGACTTTCATAGTCACAATGTGAAAGAACTCTTGCAGAAAATGTAAAGTTTCCATTTTATCCAGTAAATTTAAGCATCTTACAACAAAGGAAGTTCATGAGTGGTGATGTCTGGACTGCTGGGATGAGAGAGTTGTAGTCATATATAAGTGCATAGGAAGCCTCTGAGGTTCTTCTATACGTGTACCTGTGTCTTAGATAAGATGGAATAATCACACCTCAAAAGCTCTAATGAACAGTATTTTCTTTTCTGGATTCCTCATTAGTTGTTATATAAATGTGTCCTTTAAAAGTTGTGTGGATCAGATTTGTGTTTTCTAGCTTATTTAATCTCCTAAAATTGGAGATTGCTATTTAACCATATGACAGATGGAGACAGCCTGTCTCAGCCTTCAAAGATGAAATGTGAATGAGCACAAGTGAGTAAATATGAGACTGATTGAAGTGGACTGACTGAAGGACCAAGGAAGGATGCATTCCTGGCACTTCTCAGACTCCTGCTTTGAAGCCAATCGCCAGTCTGTGTAAATGACCCCACGAACCTACAACAGAAGGGGTTAGAAGGTTACTTAAACACATAGTCTTTTATAAGTCTATTAGAAACGCCTTTAGGGCTTAGTATCTCTAAATATGTCTAGTCTGTCTTATCAATTATAAAGTAAGAATTAAAGAATACTGATTTTATGAGGATCTGTACAATTTTACATTGTTCGGATAAAAACTTTTAGTGTAGTACAATCAAATGTTAAGTAACTGTTTGACTTAACAACCGTGGGAGTATTGCAGACCCTACCACTTTCTCACCTGAGGTACCAATATGCCATTTTCTTCCTTTTGCAACAATATTTGCCTCCTAGGGAAATAAGAAAACAGCCAAATAATGAAGCAAACCTGCAAACAGTATGATTCAAAGTCCAGTTTATAAATTGTTGCTTTTCATAAATATGTGTTAAAACAATGAATAAGAGAAACAGTTGTGTTAACCAGGACCACAAATTTAAAATGCTAGAAGGACCAAGAAGATTCTGCATGGGGAGAAAGTTGATTTGCATACACTGTGTGTATAAATAGTGAAGACTGTAACAAATTGGACGTGCATATTACTTTATAAGTATGTGGGCCCAGGAATCTTAGATTTTCTGGTTTTTATCTAAATTTGTATGCAAAAGATATTAATTGTTAAATGTAGGTTCAGAATTTTTTTAAAAACCCTCTACTGAACAAACCACACACACAGAGACACACAGACACACACATATTTTCAAGAGGCATTTGCCTCTGAGGCCACCAGCTTGCAAGTTTTGATCAAATGTATAAGTTCATGCACAGATATAAAGCTCTGTGGGTAACAAGCATGTGAGAGATACATGTTTAACTGAGTGGAACATAATCTGGCAGAGTTACAGACTTTGATTTTCAAATGTATAACACTCATTTTTTTATTATTGAATTTTCAGAAGTCAAATTAAAGCTATATTAGACATACTCAGCTATGTAAACTAGAACTTAGCTATTTCAGAAAGCAATATTAATTCTAGAGAAAATAAGTGCTAAATTAATCTGAAATATTTTTCACATCCAGTTAAGCCCCACTTATCGAGTATCCAGTTTAAAAGGAATTGAAGGGGTGATTGAAATGGAGTTCCTAACCAAAGTAGTTGTTAATCCAGTGGATGAGAAAGACTAGCTTTAATAAAACACAGATAAAAGCAAATGTACAGATGTCACGAGAGAGAGAAGAAATGATCTCCTTTGTGCCTTCATAGTACAAAGGAAGGAAAGATCAATTCTTTGCAGAGATCAAAGATCAAGGAAACATCCTGAAGGAAGTGGCATTTCAGGTGTGTCTGAGAGTATAAATCACTGCAAGTTTTCAGATTCTTGTGCTGAGCAATAGTAAACGGTCTGTCCTGACTGGAGAATAGAGGAATCAGAGAGGGGGTGAGTGGGAGACTAACTTGCAACAGGACTGCAGAGGGCACGTTTGGGGATTTTATTGTGCAGAAAGAAGAGATCTGAGGACTTTTAATAGGTGTAGTCTCTTTGTTAGAAGTTAGTGTTGGTACATTGTAAAACATGGATTAGAGATGAAAAAAAAAAAAAAGAGACTGACAACAGAAAGATTAATTAGGTGGCTATTTGAATAGTGTAGACAGCAAACAGTGAGAGCTTGAGCTGTGCAGAGACAGTGAGACCTGTGAGACCATGGATGTGGGTGTCAAACTGAATGACAGTCCAGGGAACTGTTTCTCTTTCTTGACAACACTGTCAGTGAAACAATTTGACCTAGATATTAGTTTTTCTTTTTTTTTTTCACTTTGTCTGCTCAGCATTCTTTCTGAATTTCATTCTAACCAATTGAATAAGGGGAAAATGGTAAGACAATGGGTATTTGGATTTTCCTACATAGTCAAAAACAAGTTCTATTTCAATGTCTGGGCATATATTCTTTTATAAATGAAATCTATTGAGAAGCATGGGCAAAAAGATAGGAAATATTTTGTTCTACTTTTATTATAGGCTGTAAAGTTGGATAACTGGTAATATTTCAAACATACACACAGATAAAGGTTAAAATTGATGATAACATAGATTATAAAAACAAAGAAAAGGATTAGAATTTTAAGACAACTTCGATTACTGGCAAAATGAAACATGAAAATGAAAACACTGTAAGGCGATATCATTTTCTAATCACCATACCTTCTTAGTGATGGTGTCCCTTTGTACGTACTTCTTAGGAAAAATAGAAATCAAGACCTTTCACATGAATGGAGTATACAATCCAAAGACAGTTGATAAAATGAAAATATTATTTATAATACTTTAAAAAGAAATCTAGTCCCTGTTTTTCCCTTATGAAATGGAAGTATAAAACATCTGGTAAAATTAAGATCACTAAAGACAGTCTAGACATATTCAGAGAGAATACTTTTATGGAGCATGCTGTAATTTGGCCATGTTAATTGCTATAGGTGTTCAAATAAATGTCTGAACTAAAATGTTTCATAGTTTAATTACTATTATCAGTATGTGCTGCTTTGTTATGTGTGATAAAATAATTTAATTTAATGCAGCAGAGCACAAAACTATCCCCTGTTGTTTCCCAATTTTGAAATAGCATAATGGCACAGGGAAATTAGTTAATTTCCTTATCTACTGTACACCAAACTCATACACCAAAAATTAACTGAGCTTCTTTTGGATGAAAGGTGTCATGTCACATGCTATTGGGGTTGCAAAGGTGACAAAAGAAGTATAGAATAAACAATTTTCAAGAATTTAAGAGGTTTTTTTTTTTTTGAAGCTTTAGAAAGTCAGGCTCTTATAGCTTTATATTTTCTGCTGATTCATGGGGCAGCAAGAGTAATAAAGAGGTGAGATGAGTAAAAATGAAAAATAACATAACTTATGAATTTGAAGAATATAAGGACATTTTTTAAAGGACAAATCCTAAGAACAAACAGTAGTCACAAAGCTTATTATTGAGCTTATAAATGAGCTTATTATTGAGCTTATAATTGTCTAGAGAAAAAGACATCCAATAGTATTTTACTCAGTGTCCATTCTGGGGCTAATTTTGCCCTTTTAGAAAATTCTGATGTGTATAAAAGGAAAGGGCACACATTGCCCCCTTGCACACTAAGCAGGTGGCAGTTCCTCTTCCTGACAGTGTGGCTAGTTGTACTTCATATTCTGCCCTTGCTCACTGGTTTAAAAATTTGTAAGTATTGTGATGATAATTGAATTCAAATTAATTGTAAGCCTCTGATCAGTTCCTTGCAGATAGTTGCCAGAACATTTTTGTGGGTGATCACTCCTAAATACTTGTTTCTTGTTACCCCATCAGCAACATAATCCAGATAGGAGTCCCACATGTGCATCTAAGGACCGTGCGAGGCCCTGTTTCAGAAGTGAAGGGATAGTATAACTGCAGTTTGTCAGCGCCATCCTAAAAACTGAAAAGCTAAAGTCTGAATGTTAGAGGTGATTTAACTGGAAATAGCTGATGAGCCAACTAATTCACATGTTGACTGTAGCTGCTTTAGGATGCCAAGAAGCTGTAGCCATAGTGAAGACAGTAATAGCCTCAACACTGGCTGCAGAGTCAACTAATTGTTTGCTCGTCTACCAATTCTTTATAGATTATACAGTCTTAGAATGAGTGGAATTCAGTGTCTATGCCTCCTCTCCCTCCCCAGTTCTTTGACCTCTCTCCTTTATATTATGCAGGTAGATGATATCCAAATAGAGATCTGGAACTCTTACATATTCTGCGTGATTGTTATGACCGGCTTCTTTTTTTTTTTTAATTTTTTATTTTTTTTAAATTTTAAAATCTTTAATTCTTACATGCGTTCCCAAACATGAACCCCCCTCCCACCTCCCTCCCCACAACATCTCTCTGGGTCATCCCCATGCACCAGCCCCAAGCAAGCTGCACCCTACGTCAGACATGGACTGGCGATTCAATTCTTACATGACAGTATACATGTTAGAATTCCCATTCTCCCAAATCATCCCACCCTCTCACTCTCCCTCTGAGTCCAAAAGTCTGGTATACACATCTGTGTCTTTTTTCCTGTCTTGCATACAGGGTCGTCATTGCCATCTTCCTAAATTCCATAAATATGTGTTAGTATACTGTATTGGTGTTTTTCTTTCTGGCTTACTTCACTCTGTATAATTGGCTGCAGTTTCATCCATCTCATCAGAACTGATTCAAATGAATTCTTTTTAACGGCTGAGTAATATTCCATTGTGTATATGTACCACAGCTTTCTTATCCATTCATCTGCTGATGGACATCTAGGTTGTTTCCATGTCCTGGCTATTATAAACAGTGCTGCGATGAACATTGGGGTACATGTGTCTCTTTCAATTCTGGTTTCCTCTGTGTGTATGCCCAGAAGTGGGATTGCTGGGTCATAAGGTAGTTCTATTTGCAATTTTTTAAGGAATCTCCACAGTGTTCTCCATAGTGGCTGTACTAGTTTGCATTCCCACCAACAGTGTAGGAGGGTTCCCTTTTCTCCACACCCTCTCCAGCATTTATTGCTTGCAGATTTTTGGATCGCAGCCATTCTGACTGGTGTGAAGTGGTACCTCATTGTGGTTTTGATTTGCATTTCTCTAATAATGAGTGATGTTGAGCATCTTTTCATGTGTTTGTTAGCCATCCGTATGTCTTCTTTGGAGAAATGTCTATTTAGTTCTTTGGCCCATTTTTTGATTGGGTCGTTTATTTTTCTGGAATTGAGCTGCAGAAGTTGCTTGTATATTTTTGAGATTAGTTGTTTGTCAGTTGTTTCATTTGCTATTATTTTCTCCCATTCAGAAGGCTGTCTTTTCACCTTGCTTATATTTTCCTTTGTTGTACAGAAGCTTTTAATTTTAATTAGATCCCATTTGTTTATTTTTGCTTTTATTTCCAGAATTCTGGGAGGTGGATCATAGAGGATCCTGCTGTGATTTATGTCTGAGAGTGTTTTGCCTATGTTCTCCTCTAGGAGTTTTATAGTTTCTGATCTTACATTTAGATCTTTAATCCATTTTGAGTTTATTTTTGTGTACGGTGTTAGAAAGTGATCTAGTTTCATTCTTTTACAAGTGGTTGACCAGTTTTCCCAGCACCACTTGTTAAAGAGATTGTCTTTACTCCATTGTATATTCTTGCCTCCTTTGTCAAAGATAAGGTGTCCATATGTGTGTGGATTTATCTCTGGGCTTTCTATTTTGTTCCATTGATCTATATGTCTGTCTTTGTGCCAGTACCATACTGTCTTGATGACTGTGGCTTTGTAGTAGAGCCTGAAGTCAGGCAAGTTGATTCCTCCAGTTCCATTCTTCTTTCTCAAGATTGCTTTGGCTATTCGAGGTTTTTTGTATTTCCATACAAATCTTGAAATTCTTTGTTCTAGTTCTGTGAAAAATGTGGCTGGTAGCTTGACAGGGATTGCATTGAATTTGTAAATTGCTTTGGGTAGTATACTCATTTTCACTATATTGATTCTTCCGATCCATGAACATGGTATATTTCTCCATCTATTAGTGTCCTCTTTGATTTCTTTCATCAGTGTTTTATAGTTTTCTATGTATAGGTCTTTAGTTTCTTTAGGTAGATATATTCCTAAGTATTTTATTCTTTTCGTTGCAATGGTGAATGGAATTGTTTCCTTAATTTCTTTTTCTACTTTCTCATTATTCGTGTATAGGAATGCAAGGGATTTCTGTGTGTTGATTTTATATCCTGCAACTTTACTATATTCATTGATGAGCTCTAGTAATTTTCTGGTGGAGTCTTTAGGGTTTTCCATGTAGAGGATCATGTCATCTGCAAACAGTGAGAGTTTTACTTCTTCTTTTCCAATTTGGATTCCTTTTATTTCTTTTTCTGCTCTGATTGCTGTGGCCAAAACTTCCAGAACTATGTTGAATAGTAGCGGTGAAAGTGGACACCCTTGTCTTGTTCCTGACTTTAGGGGAAATGCTTTCAATTTTTCACCATTGAGGATAATGTTTGCTGTGGGTTTGTCATATATAGCTTTTATTATGTTGAGGTATGTTCCTTCTATTCCTGCTTTCTGGAGAGTTTTTATCATAAATGGATGTTGAATTTTGTCAAAGGCCTTCTCTGCATCTATTGAGATAATCATATGGTTTTTATTTTTCAATTTGTTAATGTGGTGAATTACATTGATTGATTTGCGGATATTGAAGAATCCTTGCATCCCTGGGATAAAGCCCACTTGGTCATGGTGTATGATCTTTTTAATGTGTTGTTGGATTCTGATTGCTAGAATTTTGTTGAGGATTTTTGCATCTATGTTCATCAGTGATATTGGCCTGTAGTTTTCCTTTTTTGTGACATCTTTGTCAGGTTTTGGTATTAGGGTGATGGTGGCCTCATAGAATGAGTTTGGAAGTTTACCTTCCTCTGCAATTTTCTGGAAGAGTTTGAGGAGGATAGGTGTTAGCTCTTCTCGAAATTTTTGGTAGAATTCAGCTGTGAAGCCGTCTGGACCTGGGCTTTTGTTTGTTGGAAGATTTCTGCTTACCATTTCAATTTCCGTGCTTGTGATGGGTCTGTTAAGATTTTCTATTTCTTCCTGGTTCAGTTTTGGAAAATTGTACTTTTCTAAGAATTTGTCCATTTCTTCCACGTTGTCCATTTTATTGGCATACAACTGCTGATAGTAGTCTCTTATGATCCTTCGTATTTCTGTGTTGTCTGTTGTGATCTCTCCATTTTCATTTCTAATTTTATTGATTTGATTTTTCTCTCTTTGCTTCTTGATGAGTCTGGCTAACGGTTTGTCAATTTTATTTATCCTTTCAAAGAACCAGCTTTTGGCTTTGTTGATTTTTGCTATGGTCTCTTTTGTTTCTTTTGCATTTATTTCTGCCCTAATTTTAAAGATTTCTTTCCTTCTACTAACTCTGGGGTTCTCCAACTCTTCCTTTTCTAGTTGCTTTAGTTGCAGAGTTAGGTTATTTATTTGACTTTTTTCTTGTTTCTTGAGGTATGCCTGTATTGCTATGAACTTTCCTCTTAGCACTGCTTTTATAGTGTCCCACAGGTTTTGGGTTGTTGTGTCTTCATTTTCATTAGTTTCTATGCATATTTTGATTTCTTTTTTGATTTCTTCTGTGATTTGTTGGTTATTCAGAAGTGTGTTGTTCAACCTCCATATGTTGGAATTTTTAATAGTTTTTCTCCTGTAATTGAGATCTAATCTTAATGCATTATGGTCAGAAAAGATGCTTGGAATGATTTCGATTTTTTTGAATTTATCAAGTTTAGATTTATGGCCCAGGATGTGATCTATCCTGGAGAAGGTTCCATGAGCACTTGAAAAAAAAGTGAAATTCATTGTTTTGGGGTGAAATGTCCTATAGATATCAATTAGGTCTAACTGATCTAATGTATCATTTAAAGTTTGCGTTTCTTTGTTAATTTTCTGTTTAGTTGATCTGTCCATAGGTGTGAGTGGGGTATTAAAGTCTCCCACTATTATTGTGTTATTGTTGATTTCCCCTTTCATACTTGTTAGCATTTGTCTTACATATTGCGGGGCTCCTATATTGGGGGCATATATATTTATAATTGTTATATCTTCTTCTTGGATTGTTTCTTTGATCATTATGTAGTGGCCTTCTTTGTCTCTTTTCACAGCCTTTGTTTTAAAGTCTATTTTATCGGATATGAGTATTGCCACTCCTGCTTTCTTTTGGTCTCTATTTGCGTGGTATATCTTTTACCAGCCCTTCACTTTCAGTCTGTATGTGTCCCTTGTTTTGAGGTGGGTCTCTTGTAGGCAGCATATAGAGGGGTCTTGTTTTTGTATCCATTCGGCCAGTCTTTGTCTTTTGGTTGGGGCGTTCAACCCATTTACGTTTAAGGTAATTATTGATAAGTGTGATCCCGTTACCATTTACTTTATTGTTTTGGGTTCGAGTTTATACACCCTTTTCGTGTTTCCTGTCTAGAGAATATCCTTTAGAATTTGTTGGAGAGCTGGTTTGGTGGTGCTGAATTCTCTCAGCTTTTGCTTGTCTGTAAAGCTTTTGATTTCTCCTTTGTATTTGAATGAGATCCTTGCTGGGTACAGTATTCTGGGCTGTAGGTTATTGTCTTTCATCACTTTAAGTATGTCTTGCCATTCCCTCCTGGCCTGAAGAGTTTCTATTGAAAGATCAGCTGTTATCCTAATGGGAATCCCCTTGTGTGTTATTTGTTGTTTTTCCCTTGCTGCTTTTAATATTTGTTCTTTGTGTTTGATCTTTGTTAATTTGATTAATATGTGTCTTGGGGTGTTTCGCCTTGGGTTTATCCTATTTGGAACTCTCTGTGTTTCTTGGACTTGGGTGATTATTTCCTTCCCCATTTTAGGGAAGTTTTCAACTATTATCTCCTCAAGGATTTTCTCATGATCTTTCTTTCTGTCTTCTTCTTCTGGGACTCCTATAATTCGAATGTTGGAGCGTTTCATATTGTCCTGGAGGTCTCTGAGATTGTCCTCATTTCTTTTAATTCGTTGTTCTTGTTTCCTCTCTGATTCATTTATTTCTACCATTCTATCTTCTATTTCACTAATCCTATCTTCTGCCTCCGTTATTCTACTAATTGTTGCCTCCAGAGTGTTTCTGATCTCATTTATTGCATTATTCATTATATTTTGACTCTTTTTTATTTCTTCTAGGTCCTTGTTAAACCTTTCTTGCATCTTCTCAATCCTTGTCTCTAGGCTATTTATCTGTGATTCCATTTTGATTTCAAGATTTTGGATCATTTTCACTATCAATATTCGGAATTCCTTCTCCGGTAGATTCCCTACTTCTTCCACTTTTGTTTGGTTTGGTGGGCAACTCTCCTGTTCCTTTACCTGCTGTGTATTCCTCTGTCTCTTCATCTTGGTTATATTGCTGCGTTTGGGGTGGCCTTTTTATATTCTGGGAATTTGTGGAGTTCTCTTTATTATGGAGCTTCCTCACTTTGGGTGGGGTTCTATCAGTGGCTTGTCAAGGTTTCCTGGTTAGGGAGGCTTGTGTTGGAGTTTTGGTGGGTGGAGCTGGGTTTCTTCTCTCTGGGGTGCAATGGAGTGACCCGTAATGGGTTATGAGACATCAAAGGTTTGGGGATAATTTTGAGCTGCCTGTATATTGAAGCTCAGGGGAGTGTTCCTGTGTTGCTGGAGAATTTGCGTGGTATGTCTTGTTTTGGAATTTGTTGGCCCTTGGGTGGAACTTGGTTTCGGTGTAGGTATGAAGGCATTAGATGGGCTCCTATTGCTTAATGTTCCCTGAATTCAAGAGTTCTCTAATGTTTTCAGGCTTTGGATTTAAGCCTCCTGCTTCTGGTTTTCAGTTTTATTTTTCAGTAGCCTCTAGACTTCTCCATCTACACAGCACCGATGATAAAACATCTAGGTTAAAGATGAAAAGTTTCTCCACATTGAGGGACACTCAGAGAGGTTCACTGAGTTATAAGGAGAAGAGAAGATGGAGGGGGTAGTTAGAGGTAACTGGAATGAGATGCGGTGAGATCAAAAGAGAAGAGAGCAAGCTAGCCAGTAGTCACTTCCTTATGTGCGCTCTGTAGTCTGGACCGCTCAGAGGTATTTACAGAGTTATATGGGGAAGAGGAGAGGGAGGAAGTAGACAGAGGTGACCAGGAGGATCAGAGAGAGGAATGAGTAGGAGAGAGACAAATCCTGCCAGTAACCTGTTCCTTAGGTGTTCTCCACCGTCTGGAACACACAGAGATTCACAGAGTTGGATAGAGGAGAGATGGGGGAGAAAAGAGACAGAGGCCACCTGGTGGAGAAAAAGGAGAGTCCAGAGGAGGAGAGAGTGGTCAAGCCAGTAATCTCACTCTCAGGTAAACTGGGATAGTGAAGTTTGGGTTTTTAAATGTACAAAATTGACCACAAAAACCTAAGAGCAAAGATTAAAAATCTAGAGTAGAGGTTGGATTTTCAAAGATACAATATTAGAGAGAAGCAGAAGGAAAAAGGAAGAAAGAAAGAAAGAAAAAAAAAAGAAAGAAAAAGAATTATTAAAAAACAAACAAACAAACAATAAAAAAAAAAAAGCCATCAACAACCATCCAAAGACTGTATATGGTTTTTGCCTTAAAAAAAAAAAAAGTCTTTTTAAAAAACAAACAAAAAAAAAATAGTAATAATAGGTTATAGAAATAAAAATTAGAGGAGAAATAGAAGACTTAACAATTTAAAAAAAGTTAGAAAAAAAAAAGCAAAAAAAAAAAAAAAGGAATGATTTTAAAAATACTAAAAATATCTGGCCCTTTCTGGTGTAATGGGCCATGTGGGATCACTTCCAAGGTGGTTCCCTCTGTTTAACTTCTTCTGTTTGCTGGCTTTTTAGGCTCACTAGTTCAGTTGCGCTGTGGGGAGGGGGGCTGCTGCTAACAAATAGCTCTGTCGTTTGCACGCAGTATCTCTGCCCGGCTTGACCTGTCCTTTCTCGCGGCGCACAAACCACTCCGGCTCTAGGATGCTCAGCTGGGAACCGTCTGGGGCCGGCCCTAGGCTGCGTGCACTTCCCCGGTCCAAGCCGCTCAGGTTCGGCGCTCAGGCAGCCCTCAGAGGCACAGATTCGGCTGGAACTGCGCTTTGTGCCCTTCCCGGGTCCGAGTAGCTCAGGAGTTTGGTGAGCACGATCGCCGCGGCTTGTCACCTTTTCTGCCGCTGCTGTTCAGCTTTCTGGGCGGACTGCTGGCGCACCCCGTGCGGTAGATTGTGGCTGTCCAGCACCCCCAGAAGTCTTAGCAAAGGAGCTTGCTTGCAGTTAGGTAAGTAAAGTCTCTCCGAGTCTGCAATTGCCCCTTTCCAGTCCTTACGACTCTGGCTGCCTGTCCCCGGCGGGGGATGGTCTGCAGCCGGCTTTTCCTGTTCTGTCCTTTGTTCTGTGCTCGGTCCTGGCGGTGTCTTATGTTCGAGTTTTTCGGGTGGTAGCTATCCCACAGTCTGGTTTGCTAGCCCAAGTTAGATCGTTCTGGTTGCGCGTGGGGCGTTCCTGCCCGATTCTTACAAAGCTCTGCAGCCCGCACCTCCCGCGCGTCCCTGCCCTGCCCCCACTTCCCAATGGCGGATACAGGCGTCTGTGCTGCTTTTCCGCTGGGGGAGTTACTGTTGGGCTTGTAATCTGTTGGTTTTAATTATTTATCTATTTTTCCTTCCTGTTATGTTGCCCTCTGTGTTTCCAAGGCTCGCCACAGACTCGGCAGGGAGAGTGTTTCCTGGTGTTTGGAAACCTCTCTTCTTAAAATTCCCTTCCCGGGACGGGCTTCCCTTCCCGGGACGGAGCTCCCTCCCCACCTCCTTTGTCTCCTTTTTCGTCTTTTATATTTTTTCCTACCTGTTTTTGAAGACAATGGTCTGCTTTTCTGGTTGCCTGATGTCCTCTGCCAGCCTACAGAAGTTGTTTTGTGAAGTTTGCTCGGCGTTTAAATGTTCTTTTGAGGAATTTGTGAGGGAGAAAGTGGTCTTCCCGTCCTATTCCTCTGCCATCTTTCCCTCTCCCCTCCATGACCGGCTTCTAATCACCACACTTCTGAAACCAAATTTGGTTTTTTTCCTCATATCAACCAGCTACCCTACTCTCTGGACACCAAGTGAGTGTCCTACATTTGAAATTGGTCCTGACACCAATTTCCTGGAGTTAGTGCAGACCTTCACAGGTAGAAACTCAGTTCCTCAAAATTGCTTCCACTTCAAATGCCAATCACAAGTCCAGGTCACTGTTACTTCTGACTGATCAATTATAAACTCTTGGGAGATTCCCAAGACTGAATCCCCTCCTCGGGTTCAGTAAGTTACTAGATGGCTCATAGAATGAGCCATGGATTCAGGAAGGTGCTTTATTTACTATTATTCATTTATTACAGAAAATACAACTCAGAAATAGCCAAATGGAAGAGATGCACTTGTCAAGGTCAAGTACTGGGGGCAGAAGCAGAGCTTTCCATGCCTTCCCTGGAAGTGCCACTTTTTCCGCGCTTCAAATATGTTCACCAACCTGGAAGCTCCTCAACTCCATCCCTTAAGGTTGTTTAATGGAAGTTTCACTTTGTAGGCAAGATTGACTAAATCATTGGTTATTAATTTCATCTCTTTCTTAGTCCCCCTCCCCAGAGATCCTGGGGGTTGGACTGAAAGTTCCGAATCTCTATTAGACTGTTTATTTCTTTGGTGACCAACTCCCATCCTGAAGCTATTTAGCAGCCAAACAGAAGTCATCTAATTAGCATGAACTCACATGGGTGAAAGGGGTTGGTTATGAGCAACAAAACAAAGCTTCTATCACCCGTATCACTCGGAACATTCCAGAAGTTTTATAAACTCTGTACCAGGAAACAGGACAAAGTCCAAATACATATTTATTATTAGGTCAGTTGATTTTGTTGTGCATCTATATTTTGGATTTATTTAAAGAAGTTAATCAACTAAAACATATTAAAATTAAACTGTCTTAAAAATCAATGTTTAGTGGAAACAGCATGGACTTTTGTTAGCAGATTGACTTGAATTCACCCTTTGATTCTACCACATGCTATCGCGGTAGATACGGGTAAGTTACTTATCTTCTCCGAGTCTCAGTCTCCTCAGCTATAAAGTGGGGGAAATAATTACATTGCAATGTTTTTGTGAGGATGATGTGATTTAATAATAAGGCACTTAGTTCAGGACATCTACTAGGAGTCCCAAAAAATTTTTCTACTCTTAAAAACCACTGGTGAGATGACCTTGTTTTTTTCAAATCATATGAAATAAGTATTTACTAGCATTCACTAACTTTTAACCATGGATTTATATCTTGCTCAGATTTTACAATTAATATTTTCCATTTTAAACATTTATATGGATATTACTCTAGATATTTTCTTTAGTTGAATCAGTGCAGTTTTGGGTAAAACAAGGAAAAATATAGATCTTAAAATAGTTTAAATTTATGGTCACATCTCCTGAATCATGACAAAATAATGACAAAGAAATTAGTTGAAAAATGGAAAATATCTTTCAACCAAGCTATGTTACAGAATATGAGATAATTAAAAATATTTTTACTTATTTCACACTGAAAGCTGAATAGATTTATTGAAGTCACTTTATATTTACAATCTTGATCAAGTAAAAATTGAGGGGGGTGATTTTTCTTTCTAAGTGTTACAGATTTAGTGCTTTTTAAATTTCTGTATTAGATAGCATTGCTTCATATTTGATTAAAAAGATAATAGAATATAAATGGAATATGTTTTACTTTAATATTTTAGATTATAATATGGGATTTCACATGTAGAGAATATATCCTTATAACTAACAAAAATGAAAGTAACTAATGTTCCCATTTTTGTAACCTTAGCTAAAATATGGAGAAAGCAATGGCAACCCACTCCAGTACTCTTGCCTGGAAAATCCCATGGACTGAGGAGCCTGGTAGGCTGCAGTCTATGGGGTTGCTAAGAGTTCGGCACTACTGAGCAACTTCACTTTCACTTTTCTCTTTCATGCATTGAAGAAGGAAATGGCAACCCACTCCAGTATTCTTGCCTGGAGAATCCCAGGGACGGGGGAGCCTAGTGGGCTGCCGTCTATGGGGTTGCACAGAGTTAGACACGACTGAAGTGACTTAGCAGCAGCAACAGCAGCAGCAGCAGCTAAAATATATCTACTAAATCTTTCCCCATTCCACTCTCATATTCTCAGTCTATAATTTCACTCATTAATCTGACCAGAAGAGACCTTTTTAGTTTTTACCTTTTTAATTTCCTGTCTAGTCTTAGATGGTCTCAGCCAGACCTAAGGCTGAAGGTGACTTAATGGCTACTAACATTTTATATCCAATTTTAACTTCTAACCTGGACTGCATCTACATTCCCAGAATTTCTAATTGGACAGTTAATAGGCATCAATTTTTTCATATCTCAAAGCAAACTTCTGATTTCCAACTCTTGATCCCCAGGCCAGCTCTGTAAATAGCAATTTTTTTCTTCTAGTTGCTGAGATCAAACCTCTGGATCAAACATTCTTATATCTTTTACAAGCACCTTACTTAAAATTCTGTCTCACCATCTACACTAAGCTACTGTATCTCTCTCCAGGAGTAGAGCAACAGTCTTCTAACTGGTCTTTCTCCTTCCTTACCTGTCCCAGTAGACTGTGCTCTCCATGCCACAGCCAGAATGGTCCTCCTGATGTCAGAGGACCGTGACACTCCTCTGCTTGGTGTTCTTCAATGATTCCCATCCCAGTGTAGTTCAGAGTTCTTTCCATTGCCTCTCTAGTCCCATCTCCTATCCCTCTCCCCTTGGTTTACTATGCCTTTAGCAGACCAAAAATTTTCTCATTCCTTTAAAGGTCAAGTCAACTGCCATCTCAGACCTTTGCTGGTCCCTCCCCTGGAGAGCTTTTCCCCCAGGTGTACCTTTGACCTGACCCACATCCCATACTGGTCTCTAATCAAATGTCTCATTATCAGAGGGGTTTTCCTGGGTCATCCCCTTATCCCAAAGCAACATCCTTATTTCCATCTTGGGCACTCTCCCACCTTGTGGCAGTGTGTTATTTTATATCATAGCATCTTCACCACCTTAGCTGTTATATATTTATGTTTAGTATATCTCCTCAGGTTAGAGGAGAAAACTTCTTAGCACAGGAACTTGCTTGTTTTGTTTACTTCTTCCAGGGCCGAAACAGTGTTAGGTGCACCTAACACTGTGTTAAGCACCTCCTATTAGGTGCTTAATAAAAATTTGTTGAATGAATGAACAAATATTATTTTGTCAGCAAACACATATTGACTTTATTCCTGGCACTATTCTAATTGTTTAGTGTTCAAATTGGACTACAGTGTGGGCTATACCATCAAGAGGAAGAGAGACATACAAAAAAGTACTTAGAGTATGATGTGGTAACTGCTGTAGTAGAGCCTGATGAGTTTTGTGCACACTGAAATATTTATGGATGACATGGTAGAATATTTAAGATTAGCTTCAAAATGGCATGTAGGGGAGGGTTTGTTTATATATGGAGCAATGTGTTCATAATTGTTAAAGGTGAGTAATGGATCCATGTGGATTCATTACATTATTCTCTTTACTAAGAAAATGCATTTTCAATTAAAATAATAGTATTTTTAATCCTATGGTAATATGGCGGGTGAAATAATAACTTTTCCTCTGCGGACAGGGAGTCTTTAAAGGGGAAATGGTATTTCCTCTGACCTCTAAAGGAGATGAGGCAAGAAGAACTCATGAAAGTGGTAAGCAGATAGTTGGAAGGGCCATGCATCCCTTTGCCAACATCTGCTCTGCAAAAGTAAAGAATACAAGGGCTTGATATTTTTAGGGGTGGCTCAAATCAAGAAAGGTGGATGATAAAGAGAGTGGCGGAAGATAGCCAAGGACCTGTTTGCAATATGAAAGGTTATGGAATATCCTGTAAGGAGTCAAAAGCCAGCTGAGATGATAATTCAAAATTTAGGGAGGTAACTCTAATAGCATGCACATTGAGCTGCTATTGGCAGTCAGGAGACATTTCACCAGCTGTGAAGGAAGTTCTCTGGCTGAGAGAATGTCTTTGACAGTTTGTTTTGAGTGTTCTTTGCCTGTCTCATTGCAATAGCTCTGTCCATAGAGGAATTTCAAAAACGTAGCAGCTGTTTTGTCACACTGTACATATCAGAGTTTTAAAAGAATTTTACTATTGATAGTATATGTCAAAATCCACTCTAGTTTGAAAAGCTTTGATGACATCATAGCTAAGTTTTTGCAAAGAGATCATGTTGTGGGTGTAGATATGTTTGGCTATCATTCTAAGTCTGATCCTCTTGAGCTGCAGTCCCCAGTCTTTTTGGCACCAGGGACTGCTTTTGTGGAAGACAGTTTTTCCACAGACCAGAGGTGTAGGGGATGCTTTAGAATGATTCAAGTGCATTACATTTATTGTGTATTTTTTCTATTATTATTACATTGTGATTTTATAATGAAATAACTATATAACTCATCATAATGCACAATCACATATTAGATATTAGATCCTCATAAAGAATGTGTAACCTAAATCCTTCACGTGCACAGTTCACAGTAGGATTCTCACTCCTTTGAGAATCTAATGCCACTGAGTATCTAACAGGAGGCAGAACTCAGGTGGTAATGTGAGTGATGGGGAGTGGCTGTAACTACAGATGAAACTTTGTTCACTGGCCCACCACTCACCTCCTGCTGTGAGATTCAGCAGATCCATGGCCCAGGGGTTGAGGACCCCTGCTCTTGAGGCCATTCTTTGTATTCTGTATGTCACTGGCTTGTTTCATTTTGAAAGGAAGTTTTCATCCTAAATGTTTGGGGCATATTGTCTTGCTACATTCTATGATTTCATGACCATATCTAAGCTTTTTGGTTCACTTGTATATGGTCGGCTGATGGGGTAGATCTGGTGGCAAGATGCAGACATTAGAATCGTAGCTAATTTCACTATGCTGGTTGTTTCTCTTCTTATTTTCATTATCTTCTAAATCTTTTCATTCAGTGAGGATTGTAAAGCAGCAAGTTTGACTTTGACCCTGTTGTTCTCTTGGCATAATAGTTTCAATTACACCATTGAATGTGAAATAGAGTGAAGATAATAACCTCTAAATTGCTTAAGAAACTAAAGCATCTGTGTGTAGGGAGATGCTACCCAAAGTCCACTTTTACTCTGCAACATAAGTAGATAATTTTGCATGGAGTCTTCAGATAAGATATTTTGCCTCATTTTGTTTTCATTCCTTCTGGAATGAATATGTCCTTCATCCACTTCTTCCTAGATTTAAAAAATTTTAATAAATGTTTTGAAAGCTAATACATCCAATCCAAAGTATTAGTACTTTGCTAATACATGCAAAGTACTATGAGGAATGTGATGCTGGTGAAATCCTAAACTCAAAGAATTTAAATTTAGTAAAAGGATTAACATAAACCCAAATAATTATCACCTGAGGTACAATATGATAAGTAACAATCTTTTAGGTGTTCAGAGGAATGGTGTATCCCGTCTGATTGAGAACTTTAGAAAGATGTTAATCTTATTACCTACTATCTTTTCTACTTGTGCTTTGTGGATTTGCAGAATCAACATTCTGTGAGGACTCACTAGATATTCAGATTCTCGGGTCCCAACCAGACTCACTGAATTAATCACATTCTTCAGAAATGCAGCCTTGCAATCTCTATTTTAATAAGCTGATTTTCACATACACTAAGACATGCCCCTAACATGGCAGTTACTTAATGTAAGTAGATGAATTGTTAAATGGGGGTGGGGGGCAGATGGGATTTCATTTAAGTACTTTGAGTAATAAGCAAATGTCCCTCCTGTGCAGCAGAGTTCACAAAGCACTGCCTTTTGCCTTATTATGGCCTTGGGCTTGGCTCTGTTAATGACTAGCTTGCGCAGTGTGATAAATCTCTAACATACTGATTGTTATATATTTCTTGACATTATAGGCTTGCATAGATGATAGAAAGTAAACGAATGTAACAGATTCTTTTAAAAAATGTCCACTCATCTTCTGTCCTTTTAAAAAATATATCTTTTTCAAAAAAATAATTTTAAAGATTTTTTAAAAAGGAAACAAAATACCCTTTGTGCTCAGCATAGCCAATTTAAAATACTAGTATTGGAAATTATTTTTAAAAGACCTAGGCTCAAACTAAGATTTTATGAAAGATTCAGGTTTATATTAGGATGATTAGTGCATTTGTACACTCATTGGGCATTTCAGCTACAGAAAGCTCTGGCACTGGGCCGTGTGCTGGGAGAGTTATAGATGTGAAGTTTACTGCACTGCTGTTTTGGGCAGTCAGGGAGAAACAGGAAATGAATTGCATGCAGCAGGTTGCAATGAATTGAAATGCAGGTTTACTTTACCAACGCATTATGATATTTAAAGTGATGTTGAACCAGAGGGTTAGCAACTGTATTGGGTTTTTGTTTGTTTGCTTTGCTTCAGCTGATAATAGTTTGTGAAAATTATGGATATACTTCCGAAGGCATTTTGATGAGTCAGATGAGACCAAACCCCAAGTGCTAAATAAAATATATCAACCTAAATCATGCATTGTCAAGGCTTTTTATAAGGGAATCGGAAACATTTTGGCTAACTTAGATTTCATTATCATACACATACGTTTTATGAATTGCACATGATATGCTGAAGATAGAGCTTTAGTGCAAATGACAGGAAAAGTAACATTTTCATTGCTTGAAAAGAAAAATTTTACTTAACATTCAATGGCTAAATTCTGTAAGTTAGTAGATAAGAGAGTAATCTCCATGATTTTATCCTCCTGCTCAGGATATCTGCTGTGAAATTGTAAGTTTAGAATAACAGTAATTAATCATTATGTTAGACTGTCAAAAAAAGAGTTCAGGTCATTTATGTTAATAATTGCAATATGTCATTTTTGATGTTTACTATGAGTCCTAACATATTTCGTATATAACACTTAACCAAAAATGCAAACATCTGGAAAGCAGTTTGTCTGAATTCTCTGAAGTGATTAAAAAAAAAAAATATATATATATATATATATATATAAAACACACACATATACGCCTTTGGAACATACCTTAGTGTAAATAATGGTAATATAAAATATCATTTTAAAAATAAACTGAAACACAGATAATTTACTTGACATAAAGTAATTTTCCCTAGAGCAGTTTAAATAATAATGTCAGTTACTTCAACATAGATTACATAGCAATATTCGTTTGGTAATAACCAGAGAGCATTTGTATACCAGGGTTATGATATGAACCATGTATGCATTGCACTCTGGCAGAGAAGTGAGCATTTCCAGTTCCCCAATATTTATTTTAAATTGCTTTGAAGTAAAAGCTTCTTGGTTATTATCCAGCAAAAAGATTATGTAATCCATTTTATACATGCATACACGCACAGAAACACACAGAATCAATTCCAAAAAAGGATAATTATTTTATAAGATTATATGCCTGAATATGCAAATAGATATGAGAAAAGGGACTATAATATGTGTTACATCACAAAAAGTACAGCTCCACTCTCAGTGTGGTGGGTACTAGGCATGTTTCACAAGGAAGTAGTTTATTACCAATTAGGAAACATTTATGTGTTAAGGGTGACTTTTCAAGATTGTATATAATTATGTCAAAATAAGTTGTTTGGGAGAAAATAAATTTGTACATATACCCACTGAATGCCCCTGGCAAGATACCCCTATGAAAACTGTGGCCTGGCTTTAGTACTGAGTGGTGGGGATTTGAGTTAAAAGGGAAATGAATGAGTAATTTGAGGCTGGAGAGAAGTCAGTAACAGTGGGACAGAAACATAAATACGATGCTTTGAAAATATGATTCCCTTGCTAATCCAGGTTCCTTCCAGCCTTAATCATTCATGAATCACAGCAATGGACTCACCACTGTCCAAGAGTGCTTTGCAGATAGCCTGCCTGAAATAGTATTCAGCCTTCCTTTGCTTTTAAGACTTCTTATGTTTTGATATCTCCTATGACTTACTCTGCAAAAAGCTAATACTGACACAAGATAGTAGGGAGGTAAGAAGGAAGCAGAGGTTACCCATAGGTAGGTGCACTATTTGGATTTGAAAGCTGAAGCCTTTTCTTTATTTATAAGACAGGCATATGTATGTGTGTTTAAATTTTCCCATTAAGTTTTGTGGCAATTCAGCCAAATTTCCCTACAGTTTACCCCAGAAATCATAGTTGTGAGACACATATCTCATTTAAGGACAATTTTACTTGGATTAATTCCTCATTGAATTATTCTAGATGTAATAGATAACAGTGGAGAAAATAGGTAGCATGATGTACATAATTTACTTATTTGCTTTCGACACAGTTATTGTGATTTTTATAGAACTATTACAAAACAGCCTTCTCGCCATTCAAGACCCACACGGCATTTTTTCTGCAACTAGCTTGTACTTCTCATTCATTCCAAATTCCAGCAAAGGTGTACAACTGGTTTTCAGTGAAATAGTTGGGTTGGATGGAAAGACAGTTGTTATCAGTTCTAAAGCCTTGGCCATTTGTTCACTTACAAAAAAACTTTTTCAGAAAAGCGAGGATCTGTTTGAAATTCTGTGCTTAGAATATACTAAGAAATTTCGTGATTATTCCACCATCAATCTTCTTTAAAAAAATAAAAATTAAAAAATTGTTTTCTTTTTATATAAGTGCTCTACAATGAATCTCTCAGGACCCCACCACCCTCCTTACCTGAACTATTTGAAAGGGTCTTGTGTGGTCAGATTATAATACAGATCAACAAACCCTTATATGAAATTGTAAATTTAGTATTATATATATATAAAATTATAAATATTTACATGTAAGATAAGCATTGCAGTACAACCATTTTGGAAATGTTTGGCAATGTCTCATAACATTATGCATACTTTACTGTATGACTAATAATTTCACCCTTAGGTGCTTACTAGGAAAAAAAAAAACACACACACAAAAAAGAGCATTTTTCATAATAGCAAAGACCTTGAAGTACTTCAAATGTTCACCAGCATGTAAATAGATAAACACATTTTGGTATGTCCAAACAATGAAATGTTACTCAACAGTAGAAAAGAATGAACCAGAGACAAAGACAACTCATAAACACTAACCCGAGTGAAAGAAGACAGACAGGGAAGCTTTGTCATATGAAGCCCTAAAACAAGCACAACAAATCTGTAACAGAGAGCAGATCAGTGATTGCCTGGAGCTGGGAAGCAGGTAGGAAGGATTTATTACAAAGGAACATGCAGAAACTCTTTGGGGCCCTGGGAATATTTCAGATCTCCATTCTGGAATTAGTTATGGGGTGTGTACATTTGACAGGCTCATCAAGCTATACACTTAAAATGGGTGTATTTATTGTCTGTAAACTTTATCTAAAAGTTGATTTTGAAAGAAAAAAATGTAACATTGGCATAGAATGTGTAAGAACAAATGAATATGTGGTAGAAGTAATTTTGTAACATAAAGTGGTAGGAAATAACATCCCTAAAAGGGCAAGAACTTGCAACTGTTTTGAATTAGACTAGAATTGGGATAAAAAAATAAAATTGAACACTGAATGTAGAAATCAGCATTTTCTTTTATACTGCCAGGGAGATCAGAAGCAGGAAATGTTTATTATTTAGCACAGTGCAGACATTCTACTAAGCACTTTGAAAGCCTAACATCATTTAATCTTCCCCAACCCCTGCCCCCACCATGAGGTAGGTTGTAATAAACAAACTTTAGGCAGACTAAGAAAATGCTCATTATCACATGGTTGATGAGTGGGACGGCAAATTCAATAAGACTGACTCAAAGCTATACATACTTAACAGTCATACACAACTAAAACTTTCTGGATCTTAGTTCCTTATATCATTATGTAAATACTTGTATACTAATCAATCTGATTTTGGTGTTGACCATCTGGTGATGTCCATGTGTAGAGTCTTCTCTTGTATTGTTGGAAAAGGGTGTTTGCTATGACCAGTGCATTTTCTTGGCGAAACTCTATTAGTCTTTGCCCTGCTTCATTCCGTATTCCAAGGCCAAATTTGCCTGTTACTCCAGGTGTTTCTTGACTTCCTACTTTTACATTCCAGTCCCCTATAATGGAGTGTTAGTTTTTGGGTGATAGTTCTAAAGGTCTTGTAGGTCTTCATAGAACCATTCAACTTCAGCTTCTTCAGCGTTACTGGTTGGGGCATAGACTTGGATTACTGTGATATTGAATGGTTTGCCTTGGAAACAGAGATCATTCTGTCATTTTTGAGACTGCATCCAAGTACTGCATTTTGGACTCTTTTTTGACCATGATGGGTACTACATTTCTTCTAAGGTATTCCTGCCCGCAGTAGTAGATAAGATGGTCATCTGAGTTAAATTCACCCATTCCAGTCCATTTTAGTTCGCTGATTCCTAGAATGCCAACATTCACTCTTGCCATCTCTTGTTTGACCACTTCCAATTTGCCTTGATTCATGGAACTGACATTCCAGGTTCCTAGGCAATATTGCTCTTTACAGCATCGGACCTTGCTTGTATCACCAGTCACATCCACAACTGGGTATTGTTTTTGCTTTGGTTCCATCCCTTCATTCTTTCTGGAGTTATTTCTCCACTGATCTCCAGTAGCATATTGGGTACCTACTGACCTGGGGAGTCCCTCTTTCAGTATCCTATCATTTTGCCTTTTCATACTGTTCATGGGGTTCTCAAGGCAAGAGTACTGAAGTGGCTTGCCATTCCCTTCTCCAGTGGACCACATTCTGTCAGACCTCTCCACCATGACCTGCCCGTCTTGGGTGGCTCCACTGTCGTGGCTTAGTTTCATTGAGTTAGACAAGGCTGTGGTCCTAGTGTGATTAGATTGACTAGTTTTCTGTGAGTATGGTTTCAGTGTGTCTGCCCTCTGATGCCCTCTTTCAACACCTACCATCTTACTTGGATTTCTCTTACCTTGGACGTGGGGTATCTCTTCACGGCAGCTCCAGCAAAGCGCAGCTGCTGCTCCTTACCTTGGACTAGGGGTTTCTCCTCACCACCGCCCCTCCTGACCTTAAAAGTGGAATAACTCCTCTAGGCCCTCCTGCGCCCTCACAGCCACCGCTTCTTGGATGTGGGATGGCTCCTCCAGGCTGCCGTCCCTGGCCTCGGCTGGGATTAGCTCCTCCTGGCCGCCACCCCCAAATTAAAAGACGCTTAATCCTTGGAAGAAAACTTATGGCCAACCTAGATAGCATATTGAAAAGCAGAGACATTACTTTGCCAACAAAGTCCGTGTAGTCAAGGCTATGGTTTTTCCAGTGGTCATGTATGGATGTGAGAGTTGGACTGTGAAGAAAGCTGAGGGCCAAAGAATTGATGCTTTTGAACTGTGATGTTGGAGAAGACTCTTGAGAGTCCCTTGGACTGCAAGGAGATCCAACCAGTCCATTCTGAAGGAGATCAGCCCTGGGATTTCTTTGGAAGGAATGATGCTAAAGCTGAAACTCCAGTACTTTGGCCACCTAATGTGAAGAGTTGAGTCACTGGAAAAAACTCTGATGCTGGGAGGGATTGGGGCAGGAGGAGAAGGGGACAACAGAGGATGAGATGGCTGGATGGCATCACTGACTCGATGGACGTGAGTCTGAGTGAACTCCGGGAGTTGGTGATGGACAGGGAGGCCTGGCGTGCTGCAATTCATGGGGTCACAAAGAGTCGGACATGACTGAGCGACTGAACTGAACTGAACTGTATTTTAATTGTTCAAATAAGCATCTTGTAAACAAAGAGTAAACGTAAAACATTATACTCATTTATTCAGTAAATATTTGACTATCTACTATGTGCCTGAAATTGTGTTGTGTGCTAGGAACATGACAGATCCCCTGTCCTTGTGAGTTTAAAGATAAGGATAGCAAACAAAAAAGGTAAAATACTCTTTAAAGAAGGAGTAAGTGCTGTAAGACCACATTTTACAGGCAACTACTCCCTTGAAGTCATGATGTCTGAGCTGATGGATGAATGAGAGTTTTTTCTCTGGGTGTAGGAAGGGGAAAGGGTAGTAATTGCCCCAGAAGAGATTAATGGTAACATCTAGAGGAGAGAAAAGTTCAGTAAGACAGGTTTAGTGGACCAGAGTGTCAAGTGCAAAGTGAGGAAATGATGAGGGAGAGGGTTGAAGTGATCAACATGGGCCAAACATTTCATTTCCTTAATTTGTGATCCAAATCAGAATACCTGAGAAGGAAAAGGGCACTATTGATAAGTATGCCAAGACAATAGAACTAAACTGGGGCTATCCACGGCCAGAGGGATATTCCACATGCTTTGAAAGGAAGCTTGAAGTTTTTAAGGGTGATAGGCAACTGGAGGGCTTTAAGCAGAGAAGTTAATGATTAGATTAAACTCTGCCTTGTCTCATGTGTGTTGTGATGCTTTGGGGAGGGGGTTGAAGTGCATTTTAACTTCCTGAAGTATATGTATGATGCCTCTTATTTTATGTTTTGAATTGTAGTTGATATACAATGTTGTGCTCATTTCAGGTGTACAGCTAACAGATTCATATATGTATATATATATATTTTTTCTTTTTCAGATTCTTTTTCCATATAGTTTATTAGAAATTATTGGGTAGAGTTCCCTGTGCTATACAGTATGATGCCTTTTAAATCTTCACATTCTCAAAGGAAATTATAGTTACTTAAGGACAGTTTAAGGAAAAAGAAAATTGAACCAAAAAATATATTAATAGCCAAAAGTATAAAGATAATTTAAAAATAAAATTATGTACTATTTTCTTTTCCTAGTCATGCAAAAGTGATTTTACGTGAATAGTCTAAATGAAAAGGTGTGAAAGTAAAAATGAAGCAATTTTTCCAAATGATATCTTAAAATGGACAAAAAGTTTTTTTTTGAATGTTTCTAAGGCCCTGCTCTCCCAAAGTCAAATTTCGATGATGTTGTATAGAATAAAGTATTTAAGATTGCTATTTGATTTTTAAAAATTATAAAAGGTGTAGTAAAAAAGAATACTTTAATGTCATTTCTACTCTGAGACTGTCTTCACTTATTTGACTATTCCACGCATAGGTGTACTGTGCCTAAAATGTGTTAGAAGAGCCTGTAATAGCAAGTTGATCCCCCTATGGACAAATGTACACATAGAATCCTTTCCTACATTCCTGAAATCAGGCAAATAACAGCTGAATCTCAGAGGGCTTTATTGGTTATGTTCAGTAGTTGTCTTTTTTTCCCTAAAAGCAAAGAGTAGTCATTGAGGGGTTAAAGAGCATATTTCGATCAAGAATATCTGGGTAACCCCTGGTGTCCTCACTTTTGGGGCTTCGCTGGCAGCTCAGCTGGTAAAGAATCCACCTGTAACCTGGGAGACCAGTGTTCAATCCCTGGGTTGGAAAGATCCCCTGCAGAAGGACGTGGCAACCCACTCCAGTATTCTATCCTGGAGAATTCCATGGACTGTATAGTCCATGGGGTCACAAAGAGTCGGACACAACTGAGCAACTCTGACTCACTTTGATCTAAAAGCAATTTGGAGAAAAGGTTGGTTTTTTTAGGAGAGGAAGTAGACCATTCAAGAGACTTCAGCCAAGTGAGAAATCTGATAGCCTAGGCTGAGTTGATAGTGGTGGAGAAAAGTGAATAAATTCAAGACATTTGGGGGGTGGTAAAAACAATTAAATATAGTGATAGAATATGAGAGGGAAGGGAGGAATTAGAGATGACTTTACTTTTATTTGAATGGATGAATGGTTGTGCCATTACCTGAGATAGGCAAATTAGAGATTTGGCAGAAAATTTCAGAAGATTGTTCTGTGTCATCAGAAGGCTTCGAGATACACAAGAATATAGTCAAGTAGGCAGTTGATATGCAAATCTGGAAACAGTTAGGTCTAGCAACATAAATGTGTAAGTTAGCTGCATAGAGGAGGTAGCTGAAGTTTTGGGTATGAGTGACATCAGAGAATAGATCTGAATTCTCTGGAATAGACATTAGAAGAAAAAGAGAATGAATACTCAATGACCAGATGAATAAGAAGGAACCTTTGGAGACAAAGAGAAAAATGGACAAGAGAAAGAAGTAGAACTGAGAAGTGTAGTAATGTGTAATTTAAAAAGTGATTTGACAAAAGATGGAGTTTTCAATTATATTTCATTTATTTCATACTGATTTTACTGTTGCTCCAATTGGAGACTGGTCTCAATTTTGATTCTTTAGCCCCTTTCATCTATTTACTCATTTTATTTGTCTTCCTGAGAGTGGAACCCAGGTAGTAGAAAAATTATAAATAGCTTAGAAACTGCCTAGGTTTATAAATTTAATAACAACATTGGAGGCTAACATTTATTCAGCACTTTCTCCTGTGTCCATGCCAAGTGTTTTAGATGCATTTTGTTATTTCATCCTTTCAACAAAGTATGGGATCAGTTCAGTTCAGTTCAGTCGCTCAGTCGTGTCCAACTCTTTGCGACCCCATGAACTGCAGCACACCAGGCCTCCCTGTCCATCACCAACTTCTGGAGTACACCCAAACCCATGTCCATTGAGTCAGTGATGCCATCCAGCCATCTCATCCTCTGTTGTCCCCTTTTCCTCCTGCCCCCAATCCTTCCCAGCATCAGAGTCTTTTCCAACGAGTCAACTCTTCACATGAGGTGGCCAAAGTATTGGAGTTTCAGCTTCAGCATCAGTCTTTCCAATGAACACCCAGAACTGATCTCCTTTAGAATGGACTGGTTGGATCTCCTTGCAGTCCAAGGGACTCTCAAGAGTCTTCTCCAACACCACAGTTCAAAAGCATCAATTCTTTGGCCCTCAGCTTTCTTCACAGTCCAACTCTCACATCCATACATGACCACTGGAAAAACCATAGCCTTGACTAGACGGACCTTTGTTGGCAAAGTAATGTCTCTGCTTTTCAATATGCTATCTAGGTTGGTCATAGCTTTTCTTCCAAGGATTAAGCATCTTTTAATTTCATGGCTGTAGTCACCATCTGCAGTGATTTTGGAGCCCAAAAAAGTAAAGTCTGACACTGTTTCCACTGTTTCCCCACCTATTTGACGTAAAGTGATGGGACCAGATGCAATGATCTTAGTTTTCTGAATGTTGAGCTATAAGCCAACTTTTTCACTCTCCTCTTTCACGTTCATCAAAAGACTCTTTAGTTCTTCTTCACTTTCTTCCATAAGATTGGTGTCATCTGCATATCTGAAGTTATTGATATTTCTCCCGGCAGTCTTAATTCCAGCTTGTGCTTTCTCCAGCCCAGCGTTTCTCATGATGTACTCTGCATATAAGTTAAATAAGCAGGGTCACAATATACAGCCTTGACGTACTCGTTTCCCTATTTGGAACCAGTCTGTTGTTCCATGTCCAGTTCTCACTGTTGCTTCCTGACGTGCATACAGATTTCTCAGGAGGCAGGTCAGGTGTTCTGGTATTCCTATCTCTTTAAGAATTTTCCACAGTTTATTGTGATCCACATAGTCAAAAGCTTTGGCATAGTCAATAAAACAGAAATAGATGTTTTTCTGAAACTCTTGCTTTTTCGATGATCCAGTGGATGTTGGCAATTTGATCTCTGGTTCCTCTGCTTTTTCTAAAACTAGCTTGAACATCTGGAATTTCACGGTTCGTGTATTGCTGAAGCCTGGCTTGGAGAATTTTAAGCCTTACTTTACAAGCATGTGAGATGAGTGCAATTGTGCAATAGTTTGAACATTCTTTGATATTGCCTTTCTTTGGGATTGGAATGAAAACTGACCTTTTCCAGTCCTGTGGCCACTGCTGAGTTTTCCAAATTTGCTGGCATATTGAGTGCACCACTTTCACAGCAAAGTATGGGATAGATAGTATCATTATCCTTTTCATAAACAAACAGAGTAAAAGAGAATTTGACACTGAAAAACAATTATTTGTGTTGAATAAATTTAGACTGAATGTTGAGTCCACTCTTGATAGTAGAATTAAAACAGTAAGTTAAACCTGGGCTAGATTCCTACTTTGGTTCTCAGATGATCTTTTCTTATAGACTCTAATCACATATGTGGACAAAGACTTCAAGGCACAATAGAGACAATTCTAAAATATTTATACTAAGAATTTAAGATAAAAATAAACATTGAGAAAATGAATATATTCACCAGGCTAATTATACTAGTAATATTATTATTTTAATATTAATAATTATAATATTAACATAATTATAATATTAAATTATAATATTTTGCAAGTTAATTTGGTCTAGTGGGATACTTTTTTGAGCTAATCAGCATAATCTTCACTCTCCTTTTTGATATCTTTATCAATAGGTATTTCACTTACTAGGATTATAAATTCTATTTACTTTGCAAGTTGATCTACAGAAATCAAAGTGTCAGTTATGTCTGTCTTTTCATCTGCACTTCTGATAAGTTTCAGAAAAGACTGACCTTGAAGGAACAGCTTAGAGTCACCTTAGGTCATTTTCTACCCTGTGTCAGAATACTGCTAGTAAACTGATTTATTTAGAATATCTGATAATTATCTTGGACATCATTTTCATATTTGATTAGTGAAAAACATTCATTTTTCTATCAAAAATAGGGAAAACAAATTTGCACTTTGAAAGTGAGGTTTTTCAGACAGCTTTTTTTTGGCTTGATAACACTTTTAGAAAAATTTACCTGTCGTGTTTTGTTTTAAGTTGCATATTGGAGGTGTGTATTCCACACAACCTATTTTCTAGAATAAATCTGGTATAATTCCCAACATGACAACAGAGATGGGGAAGTGTGTGTATCTATTATGGTATAATTTATATGAAAAAAATTAGTTTTGATTCCCTTTAAACAAAGGCAATAAGTGTCATACTCTGGGTAGTCTCTGATTGAACAGCTAGTGCTGTTGAGTGGAATTGCCATAGTTTAAATTTGAATGAGGTAAAACCCAAACCTTAAGGAAATACAGAATCCAAGTTATGACTTCAGTTGTGTACAAGTTCATGTGAGTTTATGTGTTTCCATTTTTGTATAGTAGCCATATGTAGCCATTGTTAGCTCATTCAATGATTGGTAATAAGCACATTCCTTGATACTAAAAATTACTATCTACTATGAACTGCGGTGTTGGAGAAGACTCTTGAGAGTCCCTTGGACTGCAAGGAGATCCAACCAATCAATTCTGAAGGAGGTCAGCCCTGGGATTTCTTTGGAAGGAATGATGCTAACGCTGAAACTCCAGTACTTTGGCCACCTCATGTGAAGAGTTGACTCATTGGAAAAGACTCTGATGCTGGGAGGGACTGGGGGCAGGAGGAGAAGGGGCTGACAGAGGATGAGATGGCTGGATGGTATCACTGACTCGATGGACGTGAATCTGAGTGAACTCTGGAGTTGGTGATGGACAGGGAGGCCTGGCGTGCTGCGATTCATGGGGTTGCAAAGAGTCAGACACGACTGAGCGACTGAACTGAACTGAACTGAACTGAATGTTGTCGATGAATAGGAAGGAATAGTTAAGTATATTAATTCTATTAAAAATTTACTGAAGGTCTGTTATATCACCATGAGACTAGGCAAGGTGATTCCATTATATATATATTAAAGTAAGCACGAATAATCTTACTTGATTTCGTGAACAGTTGAATTCATAACTTGGATCTTCTGTAGTCTGCATTTCCTTTGTTTCACTCACAGAAAAGCATTAATATTTCTTATACTTTTCCACTTGAAATACCTGTAAGGACAGAAAATAATGAGCCTCTAACCCCAGGGTTCTGCCAATTTACTACAAAGTAAATTGACCCTGCAATCAAGATCATTTTAAAATCTTGTATTTTTTTTAAAAAAACTTAAACCCCATAGTATATCTCCTTTTTAATTAGAAAAGCAGTATGTCTTTATTGAATAAAACTGATGATCCAAAAAGATGCATTATGTTTATTTTGCTGATTCATGAATTCCATGGCATATCCTAGTTTGAAAAAATAATTCTACTGTAGACTCATTAGAGTTGTACCTAATATCTAGGGGTTCTGGAATTCCCCAGAATTCGTCACACTAATTTATGTGTATTTTTATCACTAACTTTTGAAAAAAATGTATTTGATACACTTGTGAAGAATGTAAACTGCAGTACTTAGCAAGAAACAGTTACAGTTTTCTTTAGAAACACCCAAGGGCAGTGGACAAATCCCATTCCACATGGATTGTTTGTTGGAAATCTAATGACTTGTGATAAATTAATTACGCTACATCAACAGTCATAGACTTGACTAATCAAGATTTAGGAATTAAAGGAATCAGATCCAATTCTACAAAAGCAGTCAGAGTAGTTGTATTTTCTTTCTTATTGTTTTGAAATCTCAATTTGGGGAAACTCAAACATTTATAGTGAAGTGTAATGTGAGAAAGATACACATACTTGCATTAGCAGATTCAAGGCGGAGAGTATGGAGAATGGGGAGGGCAGTATTATGTTGGTGAGAAAGGGTGATAGGGCACGGTGATAAGCAGGGACTGACTTCATTGATGAAGATAGACTTAATGGCTCCTCCTTGAAATCTGGGTAATTATCCTGCGATTACAGTTTCTTTTCCCATCTTCATCCTCCCATTGCCCCATCCCATGATTCCATCTGCACTCCTTCAGTCCTCCTAGATGTTTGGCCTGAGGCCCTAAGTACCCTCTCCAGCATTAGGATTTCTGTGACTCTTCCTGTTTCCCACTGGCACTGGTGATACAGCACTGTAAGATGTAACAACGTATTCCAGCTCTGCTGCTTAAGGATCATAGCCACACTCTGTCCTATGCAGAGCCTTGAAATAAGCAGTCACCTGTGTGTACACAAAGCCATTTGAGGTCTTTGTCTGATGTCTTTGTATACATTTGGTTCTGTTTAAGGAGATTCTATTGAGTGTCTTTATGAAATGCAGTGTCCATGGGCTGGATATACAAAATGAGTAAGACAAGGCCTGTGATCTGTAGGAATTTTTAAGTTAATGAGACAGATGAACAAAAACAAACAAAATGAACCCAATTTCAATATATTCTAACATCCATAATTCTTATAATAATATTTATGTAACAACATGATCATGGTCTTAGAAGTGCTGGCTAGTATTCATAGAAAAAGAGAGTAGATTGGTAGAAGTGCTGAAGAGTAATCTGAAGCTACAAAATCCCAGCCATATGATGAATAAGTTCTGACGATCTAATGTACAATATGGTGACTATGATTAGCAACATGATATTATATACTTGAAAAGTGTTAATAGAGTAGATCCTAAATGTTATCATCACACATATGAAAATGGTACTCATGTGAAAGGGTGGAAGTGTTAATTAACTTAATTGTGTTAATCATTTTGCAATATATACATGTATCAAATAATCACATTGTATACCTTAAAGTTTTATGTTAATGTCAATAATATCTAAATTAAGCTAGAAATCAAAAAAGAGTTGTTAGCTAGAACATACTGGAGCTACACCTTTCCTTTGAGATGGTGTTTGAAGACTGTCAGATCCTGAAAAAATGAAATTGCTGTTGATTTAATAACTAGCATTGAGAAAAACCATAGAAATGATCACTGGCATAAGAAACACAGGGGAAACTTGTTCAAAGACCGAATGCTATTTTTTTTAGATATTCTAAGATGAAGTAAAACAAGGAAACGATAAGAGGGCTAAGAAGAGCAGGAATAGCAGAGATTAATTTTCATGCTAGCTTCAATAGATTGCCAGGAGATATATTAATAACCTCAGATACGCAGAGGACACTACTCTTATGGCAGAAAACTAAGAGGAACTAAAGAGCCTCTTGATGAAAGTGAAAGAGGAGAGTGAAAAGTTGTCTTAAAGCTCAACATTCAGAAAACTAAGATCATGGCATCTGGTTCCATCACTTCATGGCAAATAGATGGGGAAACAATGGAAAGTGACAGACATTATTTTCTTGGGCTCCAAAATCACTGCAGATGATGACTGCAGTCATAAAATTAAAAGATGCTTGCTCCTTGGAAGAAAATCTATGACCAACCTAGATAGCATATTAAAAAGTAGAGACATTTCTTTGCCAGCAAAGGTCTGTTTAGTCAAAGCTAGGGTTTTTCCAGTGGTCATGTATGGATGTGAGAGTTGGACTATAAAGAAAGCTGAGCACCAAAGAATTGATGCTTTTGAACTGTGGTGTTGGAGGAAACTCTTGAGAGTCCTTGGACTGCAAAGAGATCAAACCAGTCAATCATAAAGGAAATCAGTCCTGAATGTTCATTGGATGGACTGATGCTGAAGCTGAAACTTCAATACTTAGGCTTCCTGATGTGAAGAACTGACTCATTGGAAAAGACCCTGATACTGAGAAGGACTGAAAGCAGGAGGAGAAGGGCATGACAGAGGATGAGATGGTTGGATGGCATCAACAACTGGATGGCCATTAGCTTGAGCAAGCACTGGGAGTAGGTGATGGACAGGGAAGCTTGGTGTGCTGCAGTCCTTGGGGTCACAAAGAGTCGGACATGATTGAGGGACTGGACTGAACTGAACTGAACTGAACTGAGCTCCAATACATAGGTAGCAAGTGCTCAAAGCATTGCACAGACCTTCAGGCTTGCAAACCTTTTACCAAACCCTGTAAAAGGAACGCTCCCAATTTTTGAAAGATGCCTTGGAGTTGAAACACAGGTGGAATGACACTCATGCTATGGATGTATAATCCCTGATTTAGAGTAAAATGACACTCCTTGGGGGCTTCCCTTGTGGCTCAGATGGTAAAGAATCCACCTATAATACTGGAGACCTGGGTTCGGTCCCTGGGTCAGGCAGACCTCCTGGAGTAGAAAATGGCAAACCACTCCACTATTTTCACCTGGAAAATTTTACCGACAGAGGAGCCTGGCAGGCTACAGTCCTAGGGGTCAGAGTCGGACACAACTGAGCAACCGAGCATGCACGCATGGCTCTCCTTAGACATAGCATTCCCAGCATGTGTTAGATTATCTTAGTAATTAAACCACATTTTAGATTGATTCTAGGTTAAACTGGCAGAAGTAAATGTAGATCACTAAAGTAAGGTAAGGTAAAATGCCTGGGGTTTTAGAATTAAAGATTAATGAGTCAGTTGAGTTGCCTCCATTAGCCTAATTTTTGAGGCAGGATTAAGAAAGTCCACAGACACATACTAAAAGACTCATTAAAATGTATATTTAAACAGGAAGAAAATTAAGCTCAGATATAAGGAGTAGCCATATGAAAAATATGATGAATAATCATAAATAGAATTAGCTGTTGATTTGTAAGCCAATTAGAGAGTGAAACAATTATAAAGGCAAGATTCTAATCAATAGTAACAAGAGGGAGATTGTTCAAATACTGGGTAAAGGAAATAAAATTCTTTGTCTTTTGAAGAGAAAAAAAGCTCTATATGTACACATACATACATATACACTTACACTTAGCATTTTGTATGTTATCAATGATAGACCACAGGGGACTATGGTTATTGTGAAACTGGATAAATAAAATCATGGAAAGGGCTAATTTATTCACTTTAATTTTCCTCAAAATTATTACTGATCTCCATAAGCGACTCCCCAAAACAAAAAGGAATATATATATGTGTGTGTGCTTGCACATATCCATAATATCCATGAGACATGTAAGTATTCAGTCAACTTAATGTACTAATACAATCATCTTTACTGAGTTGTATCTTACATTCACTGTTAAATAGTGAAAATAGAGTCCATCAACTAGGTAAAAGCAAAACTGGTGGCGAAGAATTAGCAATCATACTAATTTTTGTGCCTATATTAAATTTTAAAACTATTAGCTGAATATGCAATAAAATATTTGCCATATGTAATCTCATATCTTAAAATACATGAAGGAGACTCTTCCATTCCCCTAGTACTAGTTGAATTGATTCATAAACATGCTTTCACATGTGCAGTCAAAGGCTTCTGATAGCAAGTCAAGCATAGCCCAAGAAGCTTACTGCCTCTATAAAACCCACACCTTTGGCGTAGCATCCCAATCCTTTGAATTCTCAGAACTATTTAAAAATACAGAACTATAGATGTACATACTTGCAAATATCCCAATTTAGAAGAAGGGATATATAATTATTCAAGCTGTGGGTACAATGAATACATTAAATTTTATATGATACAAAATAATTAAATGATTTTATTGGCCGCACTAATCATAATCCGTAATCTCAAAGATCAAGTGATTATGACCTTACAAAGTAAACCTCAAACTGAGCATGTATAATTAACTAGGTAACTATATTAATTGGTTTTAAACCATCATGAATTAATACCAACAGGGACTGAAGCAACCTTCTATTGGTTATAGCTCTTGGAAATTTGCTTATCACCAATAAAATATATTCTTTGTGCCATTTCTTTTTAACTACATAGTGGTTTGTAGTGTTTCAAAAAACCCATTAGAGGGCGATATAACATTACTCTGAAGCTGAGAAATGTACTAATGAAATGGCAAAATTGCCTTGCCGCTCACATGACAGTTTTGAAAATGGGTTTCTTAGTAACAAAATAAATTACTTGGTTTTAGTCTTCCTTTATTAATATTTTACCTATCTGAAACACAAAGCCTCAGCTGACTTTAAGCTTTTTCTAAAATTAAAGTTTACAGTGATATTATTCTAAATTTGTATTTCTGTGTGTGCTTTGTGTTTGACATAAATAGCACAGTAAATATCCTCAAGTTCTATTTTAAAAGATTTTTTCCCATAATATAATGTAAAGTGTTTCTTAAAATTGAATAAAAAACTTTCAATTTTAAAACTTAGGGATACACACACACACACACACACACTCACACATATACACATTCATATATATGTGAATAATGAAATAATTATGGGCTTTTTAAGATTGATTGCTTATATTAAAGAATATATATTTTACATATATGGTTTATAAATAAAATTTAAACTTCTGCTGAGTCATGAACTCAAGTTGTATTTCTAAGTTTAAAAATGAAAACTAATGTAGCCAAATAGTCTATATAATTTAACATAATTTTAGCATAATTTTGTGTTACTTAATTGAAATATCATTAAGAATGAGTGTGTCATGAATCTGGTTTCACGTTAAACACCTGTCGTAACAACAGAGCACAGCAGGCAGCAGGGACCTATCTCAAATCCTGCCTTCAATCCTATTGATTTGTGTTGCACTGAAAATAAAAAAAGGAACATTTGAAGAAAACACTAGGATTAACTAAAGAACTATATTAGAACTTATATTTTCTTCTGAGGCTGTAATGAATCAGTTCTGGATTCTTCTCAGCATAGGAGTAGCTGATGACTGGGTCAATGGTGAGCATTTCAGTGATACAGACAGCTTTTCGTATAAAGACTGGTGACTGTCTGAACTTGATGAAGGGGGATGGTAATTAAGTAATTAGTTAGACTGTTTTGGGGACTTAAGATAGACCAGTGCCCCTCAAACTTTTAGCCGTATCCATGTACCTCTCGTACTGTTTACTTCATTGAACCACTTTTTAAACTTAAATAATGTATTATAAAGGTTTCCATCAGCAAAAATTGAAAACCAAAATGATATGATATAAATACCAGAGACTATGATAATTCCTTTTTTCCCTTTTTGCTGATATTAAATGCAACTGAAAATCCATTTCACATGGGCACCTAGGTTGCAATTTACATTTTTAATTGCAGATTACAGGTCCTGAGAGCAGTGGGAAGTAGTGTGAAGCAAGAAGCTAGAACTCAGGCTACTATCTGACCTAGATGAGATGCCCATTTGACATTTCAAAATGACAAATTGCACAGCTTCTGTTTCACTCTACCCAATGCCAGTACTCATTCTGTGCCCCCAGTGGAGAAGTCCCTGGATGGGAAAGGGGCTTTGTCCTCTGCATGGTCCAGGGCCCAGGAAGCCATACACACCTGCGTGCCTCCATCACCTCGCTGGGTGAACCCACAGCAATCAGGCTACTAACCTGAGATCCAAGGAGAAGAAAGTTCTCTCCAGCCTTCTTAGCAATCTTAGGAAAAGGACAAATATTCAGCACTGTCCCATTTAAGATTATTTTATTGGCATACATGTTTATATTTGGAAGCTATGGGTCAGAGAAGAATCTTGCAAAGACCAATACTGGTGAGAATAGGATGGTAGGGAGTGGGTGGTCCCTGTGACATTTCAGTTTTGTAGATTACCTTAGATGGTCAGGTCTTTTCACCAGTATTTCCTGGGTAAATATCCAGAAATGTGCTTATTTATTTGCTGGAAAAGAAAAGCTCCTTAATCAAAAATAGTAAAAATAGTTTTGAGGACTATATTCAAATCTTATATCATTAATAAATGGTGTTCTATTTTAATAATAATGTATGTTAGTAGTTTAAGAATAGATTTTAATAGAATGCCCTACAGCTAAGTATTCTTTCCAATACAGTCACAAAATTTTTAAGTATTGTCAGAATTGTTAGTCTGTCCATCCATACATTTAGGTACCCAGCCTGACATCTCCATGAATTAAAGCATCGTTTGCTCAAAGAATTCTTCAGCTCAGGTGCCAGACAAGCTGTTAATAAAAAATAATTTGGTGCTGGTCTATGAACTCTCTGAGACAAAGCTATCCAGCCTTTGGTTGTCATTTTATGTAGATAATGTAAAAACTGCTTTTGACTTTCAGCATATGCTGCTGTTGCTGCTAAGTTGCTTCAGTCGTGCCCGACTCTGTGCAACCCCATAGACGGCAGCCCACCAAGCTCTGCCATCCGTGGGATTTTCCAGGCAAGAATATTGGAGTGGATTACCATCGCCTCCTCTGTTTCAGCATATAATGAAGCAGAAATATAGCTGTAGTGGGATTTGCATAGAAATGACAAGTACTTGGCACACACACAGTTTATTCGCCCCTTCCTGTGCCAATAGCAGATATTGCTAATTGATCATTCCTACCAAAACTGATATGAATCCATCTTTAGACAGCTATTACCAACCAACTGAAAAGTGAAAGTGTTACTCGCTCAGTCATGTCCGACTTTTTGTGACCCCATGGATTGTAGCCCGCCAGGCTCCTCTGTCCATGGGATTCTCAAGGCAATTGAAACAGACACGTTTCAGGGTAATTTGAAACCTTCATACCGTTCTTGTAATTGGAGGAAGAAAAAGAAGAAAGACAAAATAAGAATATGGAATAGAAGAAAGAGAAAAGGGAACCAGGGTTTCCCAGTGAATCACAAATTAAGAACATCCTTTCTGTGTGCTGCTGATAAAAATTGGAATTGAGGCAAAGGGAAGGAAAAGAGATGGATAAGAAAGTTATTCTGTTCATCCCACTCACCATAGAAAAAGAATCCTCTACAAAGTAGCCGGTTATCATGGTGACTTGGGGGAAGCTGGGGATGTCTACTCTCCACTATCTGACTTTGTTAAGTTAAATTTAACATATGTTTGCTAAGTGACATTATATATACTATGCATATGGTCCTGCTATGCTACATTTGTTCTGTGGTAGATATGAAAAAGAAAGAATAGCTACAGTTATCTGCAAGACACCATGTCAGGTATTAACATATTTTATTTAAAACCCCAAACACCTTTGAGCCAAAGTAGTATTATATTGACTTTAAAGTTGAGGAGACTTTGGGGGAGTTAAGCCAATTTCCAAAAGTCAAAACAGCGGCCAAGTAAGGCCAGGCCTTGCTTAAAAATTCGTAGTATTTTCACATTCATGGCCAATAAGATAGTTGCACTGTTCTTACATATCTCTGGATTCACTGAAATAGCAAAAGAAGCAAAAGAGCATCGTTTTGCCTCCTTCATCATTTCCTTGGCCAAACTGTTCAGATTCTAAAGGATAAAAATAAAAGAAAACAATAATCAGTTACCAGTGGTTGATTTCCTATTCTCTTCTGATTACTTGTCACCTTTAATTATTTCTAGATTTGAATAACTTTAGCTTTTTTCCCCTGAAAAATAGCTATTAAACTTTATTATAAATGTAGATTTATTAATTTAAAGATAGCATATATGTCAAGAAATCACACACTGTGACTTCCAGTTAAACACATCATTCTTTATCAAGATAAAGAATTTTGGAATCAAAAATCACTGTTTAAGAAAGTTCATGTTTTAATGAAACTATCATTTATTTGAAGAGATTGGGTTAGTTTTTAAAATCCAAGTTAAATTGGAGGAATGCACATAAGAGGAACATGATAAATAATCATTGAGGATGAAAATGTGGGGAACTGCATGATTGAAACTAAAGCATTCTGCTTCAAACTCTGCCTTATAGACTATCAATTGGATAATACAGTTCAGTACAGAAACCCTCTGTCATTAATTTTTCACTTTAAGTGGATTTCTGCTTCATCTAACTGCTAGCCCTGAGCTTAGAGAGGGCAAGCAAGAATATTTGGGTTTAGCCTAGAGTGACATAAAAAGAAATGGAATAAACTCTTCTCGAGATTTCTGTGTAGCAGGTGGCCTACAACATATGGAGATGGGGTTATAATGGTTCCAAAGTGAAGAACAGTATTGCTGGTGTCCACGAAAATGGAGAGCTACTATAAAAATGATTGACACATTCTATAAAGTAGACTTTCACTGTCAATCATCTAAATATGATTCATTAATCATGCTATAAGCATTTGACAGCTGACTGACAGTAACAAATTCTCCCCAGAGAAAGCTATATAGAAACTTAAGAGCAGCTTATTAATGTTGATACTATTTAAGCCGGATGTTATGCATCATACAAGAAGCAGATAGCTTCTTGCAGCCCAACATAATTGATTCCAGCAGAACTTTTATTACCAGAGTGTGCATTACACGGTGTCTGATGCATTCCCAATTACAGAGCTGATTGGTTTCATGAAAATCTTTTTCACAAGAGAAGAAAAAAATGAGGGAGAAAACATCTCTGATCCAAATTAAACAAATTTATTCAAAATAGACTTTTTCTAAAATGCGTTTTTCAATATATTTCATTAGTTTGGGAGCCTTAGTATTAACAAAACAAGCAGCATGTCAGGCTGGTGTCTGTCCCTCCATGTTGCATCACAGTGTGCCAGAGTTCAGGGCTTCATATGCTGTATGTTGAAATTTTTTTAGAATCTAATGGCTGTTTGCCTCAGACAGTTGTTAACTGATGATTGCAAAGAAAGATGCAAGGTCAAACTTTAAAGGAGGCACAAGATAGAAAGACTAAGGGTGTAGTATTAAAGACTTGCTATGCATAGACCCAGGGGTTGTCCTTGGAGAAAACATCAGTTAACGCTAGGTTTTGAACCATGATAAGCATGCTGACCATGATAACCACAATAAGCTCCTTATTGCCAAATTCAGACTTAAAGAAAGTAGGGAAAACCACTAGCCCATTCAGGTATGACCTAAATCAAATTCCTAATGATTATACAGTGGACGTGACAAATAAATTCAAGGGATTAGGTCTGATAGAGTTCTGGAAGAACTATGGATGGAGGTTCATGACATTGGACAGGAGGCAGTGATCAAGACCATCTCCAAGAAAAAGGAATGCAAAAAGGCAAAATGGTTTTCTGAGGAGGCCTTACAAATAGCTGAGAAAAGAAGAGAATCGAAAGGCAAAGGAGAAAAGGAAAGATATACCCATTTGAATGCAGAGTTCCAAAGAACAGCACAAAAAGATAAGAAAGCCTTCCAAAGTGGTCAGTGCAAAGAGATAAAGGAAAACAATAGAATGGGTAAGACTAGAGAACTCTTCAAGAACATACTTGAACTTTGATACTAAGGGAAATTTGCCTGCAAAGATGGCCTCCATAAAGGACAGAAATGATATGGACCTAACAGAAGCAGAAAATATTAAGAAGAGGTGGCAAGAATACACAGAAGAACTATACAAAAAAGATCTTTACAACCCGATAATCACCATGATGTGATCACTCACCTAGAGCCCGACATCCTGGAATGTGAAGTCAAGTGGGCCTTAGAAAGCATCACTCTTAACAAAGCTAGTGGAGGTGATGGAATTCCATTTGAGCTATTTCAAATCCTAAAAGGTGATGCTGTGAAAGTGCTGCACTCAATATGCCAGCAAATTTGGAAAACTCAGCAGTGGCCACAGAACTGGAAAAAGGTCAGCTTTCATTCCAATCCCTAAGAAAGGCAATGCCAAAGAATGCTCAAACTACCGCACAATTGCACTCATCTCATATGCTAGCAAAGTAATGCTCAAAATTCTCCAAGCCAGGTTTCCTCAGTACGTGAACCATGAACTTCCAGATGTTCAAGCTGCATTTAGAAAAGACAGAGGAACCAGAGATCAAATTGCCAATATCCATTGGATTATTGAAAAAACAAGAGTTCCAGAAAAACATCTACTTCTGCATTATTGACTATGCCAGAGCCTTTGACTGTGTGGATCACAACAAAATGTGGAAAATTCTTAAAAGAGATTTGAATACCAGACCACTGACCTGCTTCCTGAGAAATCTGTATGCAGGTCAAGAAGCAACAGTTAGGACTGCACATGAAACAGCAGACTGGTTCCAAATCGGGAAAGGAGTACATCAAGGCTGTATATTGTCACCCTGCTTAGTTATTTGTTCTTGAGTGACTACATTTAGAGATTTTCCTTTTAAAATGACATAAATCCACTCCCCCATTCCCAATCAAAGAAAGACAGGATACCTTAAATATCTTCAAGTTTTTTTTTTTTCATGAATAGTTGATTCTCATTATACTCAGCTACTTTCCCTTGGGTACAAAACATATGTGTCAAGTTCTATTTTCGTGGCCTTATTAAATCACAGCTGTAAGTAACATTTTTAAGCATCCATGACATTGATTAAAAGATATCTTTTGCATCAATATTTTTTATGTCAGTCTTCTTTGTGTTTTGCATAAAGCTTTCTCTTCTTCCCAGACTCAGATTTTTCTGCCTATTCTGTTTTAAATATTTTGCTCCTGACAATTAAAATGCTTGCCTCTTGGTCTTAACTTCCTTTCCCTTATTCCCATCAAGCATCTGTTTTTCCACATTCTTGTATAGTTTAGCTCAGAGTGCCAATCAGTGATGACTGATCACATTTTCAGACAACAGCCTGGACCCTGGTTCTGCACTCCACATGCATTTGCCATTTTGATTAATGAACATAAATCAGGGGTGACAATTCACATTTGCAAGTGGATGGAGAGAATTATTAGAAATACAGCATGTTAGTTAGCCAAAGCTTCCCTTCATTCTATTACAAATGCATTGAAAACAAATGCATGCCCCTCATAGAACCTTGTGGTTATCATTAGGGAATATCTGAAAAATGTTAATAAAACACATTGCCTAGTCTGTTTTCATTGCTTAGATCTCATAAAATATCTTTATATTTCAATATGGCATAAGCACCAAATGATCTTTAAAATTTTCCATATCTGCATAAGTCTCTGTTACGTAGAAAGTCTCCAAAAAGCAATGTTTTTCTCTACCACTTAATGAGCCCATAATTTTGTAGTATGAAAGACAGTAGTAGGAAGACATTCAAACTTGCTGTCTTAATTCGTATAAACAACAAAAATTAGGAACTTTTAAATATCCATTCAATTAATTACTTTCTTCTTTTTATTTCTCTATCAATATTAACTTTTGAAACACAAAATTTGTAATAAACAATCCTGTTTAAAGCCAAAGTGCTGATGATATATGAACAGACCTAAAATTACCTGGTGAAGGTACTTTGTTTTCTTTGACTGTTAAAATTTCTGATCTGATTGCAACTTGCTGATCTGACTCTTCACATAAGATATTATAAGTAGCAAACTGTAATTCACAGACCATATGTATTGATTCTAATAGTGACCTGAATGACATATTAATTCTAAAGCATCATAACTATAATTGCCCATTCATTGTATTAAATGAGTATTAAATCTTTACAACTACTTAACACTGTTTTCAAGGGCCATGGATCTAATTGCCTCAGCAAATGGATGCCTATACCTGCAATTATTCCCATCTCCTCAAAAGGTGAAAGAAAGTGCTACTATGTTCAGTAAAGTGTAACCCACTCTTCTGGTTAACTGGGTTGTGCTTTTAAAGCACATGTACCAGTTTGAATTTTTACAAATTCCATCATCATGGAAGTTTTTAAAATAGTTGCTGTATTTGGATTAAGTCTCCATCATTTATCATAACATTTTTACTTAGGAAATACTTTATTTTCATTCTCCTTTTGTGGCAGTCAAATTGTCCCTTGAGAGCCTCTGGAGTAGACATGGGAAGAATTGGTTAAATTGTTATACTTGTGAGGAAACAGCAAACTAGGTGCTGTTGAGTGTTAATCTCAATTTCTAAAAGTTACATTAAAGTCCTGCATGTAGGAGGAAATTTACTTCTGCAGCCAGTGAAAACCATAGTCTTGAGAGTTTCTGAAAGCCTCGCTTTCTTGGGCTTCCCTGATAGCTCAGTTGGTATACAATCCACCTGCAATCCAGGAGACCCCCAGTTTGATTCCTGGGTCAAGAAGATCCCCTGGAGAAGAGACAGGCTATCCTCTCCAGTATTCTTGGGCTTCCCATATGGCTCAGCTGGTAAAGAATCCGCCTGCAATGTGGTAGACCTGGGTTCATTTCCTAGGTTGGGAAGATCCCCTGGAGAAGGAAAAGACTACCTACCCACTCCAGTATTCTGGCCTGGAGAATTCTATGGACTGTATAGCGTATAGGTAGCAAAGAGTCAGACGTGACTGAGCAACTTTCACTTGGCGTCTTGCTTAAACTTATCTGGCTTAGTAGTAAGTGGTCTTTTCACGTTAAATTTATATAATAATTGCCATGAAAAATTAAAGTGCTGAGTATCCTTTGGGTTAATTTTATTCATGCAGAAATATATATTTTATGAGGCAATGTGTTAGGTGCTGCAGATAAAAGTATCAAAGAGACTCAGTTTCTGCTTTCATAGTATCTTAATCTAGAAGGGGAAATATTCATGTAGGAAAATGAGTTGCAGTCCAGTTTGATAAGTATGGTAATGGAAGTATTCTTAAGACAGAGTGCTACCAGGAGGAACAATGATCACACAGCACAGGGAGCTGAGCTCAGCTCTGCGATGACCAAGAGGAGTGGGCTTGGCGGGGGGGGGGGGGGGGGGGGGGATGGGAGGGAGGCTCAAGATGGAGGGGATATATGTATACTTATAGCTGATTCACCGTTGTTGTAAAGCAGAAACTAACACAACATTATAAAGCGATTATCCTCCAACTAAAAATTAGACACTATAACTAAACCCTGAAAATACAACTCCCCTGACATATCAAGAAGGAAAGCATATTATGAGAAGAAGAAATAGGGAATTCAAACAGAGAGGAATGAAATATGTGGCCTGATAGAAAACAGAAAGTAGCCTTGACTACAAATTAGCTATGGGGTGCAAGGCAGAGATGGAGGAAATGATAAGGGACGATGTGAAGTCGGGAGCTTCAGAGTTTAGAAATTATCCCAAAAGTGATACAGAAACAAATATATGAGGTATTTCACTTGAGAAAAAGTATACTGAACCAGAAGTAATCATTTTAGGAGCTTTTGGAAGATCTTGAATAAAGAATGAATATAAATGTAAATAAAGATTGAATATTAAAAATTAATTATATTTTAATTCATAAAGTATTTTGTCAGTTCTGCCAACAAAAACTCTGGTTGATTTTAAGACATGTATAATTGTAGTAAAAGCCACCAAATGCATGTAATTTATCATTAAATTTACCTTCACTGCATCAGATGCCAAAGAACAAGTTCAGCAGTTTTTCCTAATGTCATTCCATTATCATTTATCATTTTTTTAATGCATCTAGATCTAAAGTATAAGTCCATGAAGGCAAGCTTTGTCAGCAGCCATATAAATACAGTTCACTTTGATTTTCCCCTCCTGTGTCATAAAAGGGGTCTTGCCTTTTTCTATGTGAGAATGGCATTTAAGTTCAAATAACCTTTTAAGTGAGTACACTATTTTTTTTTCTTATGTTGAACTGGAATAACTACATCACCAATATGTGGTAGAATAAATTGCAATCACATGTCAATAGGTCATCCTAATGAGTAAGGGTAAAGCTGGTGTTTTCCTTTAGAAAAAAATGGTTTTTCACAGAACAACAGTATATTTTATTAATATTAATAATAACTGTTCTGTGTATTATGTAGTTAAAATTAGTGACTTGAAACTTTCTTAATGTCAAATATTATTTAAAATAATCACTCCATTAAACACTAAATTGTCATGGCATCAAGGTACAATTTGAATTAAAATATATAAATTTGATATCTGTAAATGGACAGCCTTTTAAGTGTTGAGCTTGTATCTGTGTTTGTGAATATTTTCTAGTTGAAAGTAGAAAGAAAGATTGCTCTCAATTAATCAAAGTTCTGAGTTAGAGAATTCTTTGGAAGCAACTATAGTTGACCTTTGAACAATTTGAGAGTTAGAGATGCTGACCGTCCACATAGTCAAAACTGTATAATGTACAGTCAGCCTTCTGCATCTGAGTTTCCTCTGGATCTGAGGTTTCCCATCCATGGATTCATCTAACCATGGATCATGCATTACTGTAATATTAACCATCACAAAAATTTCTCATGGAAGTGTCACTGCATAGTTCAAGCCCGTGATGTTTGAGGGTCAACTGTACAGTACCTCAGTCTTTCAGGGACACAAAGACCCTTTTTTAAACCACCACCTGAAGTCTATGTGACATTCATATCGTCTCTGCCTGTTGATTCATCCAAGCACCTGAGTCAGTGGTGGACTGCAGACTTCTCCAGGCAGTCGGCTGCTTCTTCAGATGACTCCATATAGAAAATTCTTCCTTATATGCTTCCCAAACTGTCTCCCTGCAACCACAATTCCTGGCCTGACTTCTGTCCTCTGGGGGCATACAGCCCTATATATATTTGAAAACTACTAAAAATGAATTCCTTTCTCTTTTTATTAAATCACTAGATTGATTGGTCACCAGGAAAATATGGTAGACAAAATACTCTAAAGTCAGCCAAATATTTGCAAAATCTCTTACTGAGTTATTATAGGCAGAAAAATATTTAGTGACATATAGTTAATTAGATTTGTAACTAGAGGCTACTGAATGGGTTGGTATCAATCTGAAGAGCTGAATATCTAAAGAGCTTGGATGCTGTATGAATCTGTGGTTTAGACTCAACATTTTTTTTTAATTTTATTTTTTATTTTTTAAATTTTAAAATCTTTAATTCTTACATGCGTTCCCAAACATGAACCCCCCTCCCACCTCCCTCTCCACAACATCTCTCTGGGTCATCCCCATGCACCAGCCCCAAGCATGCTGCACCCTGCGTCAGACATGGACTGGTGATTCAATTCTTACATGATAGTATACATGTTAGAATTCCCATTCTCCCAAATCATCCCACCCTCTCCCTCTCCCTCTGAATCCAAAAGTCCATTATACACATCTGTGTCTTTTTTCCTGTCTTGCATACAGGGTCGTCATTGCCGTCTTCCTAAATTCCATATATATGTGTTAGTATACTGTATTGGTGTTTTTCTTTCTGGCTTACTTCACTCTGTATAATCGGCTCCAGTTTCATCCATCTCATCAGAACTGATTCAAATGAATTCTTTTTAACGGCTGAGTAATACTCCATTGTGTATATGTACCACAGCTCTCTTATCCATTCATCTGCTGATGGACATCTAGGTTGTTTCCATGTCCTGGCTATTATAAATAGTGCTGCGATGAACATTGAGGTACATGTGTCTCTTTCAATTCTGGTTTCCTCGGTGTGTATGCCCAGCAGTGGGATTGCTGGGTCATAAGGTAGAATCCATGACTAAGCTTGAAGGGCTTGATTGACATAGGATCATATAGATTTTTGAGGCAACTCTGAGAGGGAGAGTGATGTGCTTACTGACAGTTATCCCTGAGAACTGTGTGTCTCATCTCTTCATTTTATTGAAGACGCTGATAAAAAATAAAGTCCACCTTTCCCATAGGATCTGTCTGATTACCGTACACAAATTAGCATTCTCCCCCTAAGTCTCCACTTCCTTTATTTTCTTCATTGTACTTATTACCACTTGCTATGTTGTATATTTATCAGTTTATTTGGAATTCTTCCACTGGGATGTAAGTTCTAACATTTTTTCATTTTTTCAGAAATCCAAGCATTCAGTTCTTATCTGTTAAATGGTCAAGTCATTGGCATGAGCTGTGTAGTAGAGTGAACAATAAGCCTACAAAAGGAATACTCACGGGGTGACACAGAAGGGGGACAGGAAGCAGATTCCCTCTGGTTCACATTCTCACCCAGTGCGTGCTAGGGACTATGCTAGGCTTTCTCCTGCTCACGGGGTGACACAGAAGGGAGGCAGGAAGCAGATTCCCTCTAGTTCACATTCTCACCCAGTGCGTGCTAGGGACTATGCTAGACTTTCTCCTCTGAATTCTATAAAGGTGTATTGTAGACCTTAAAAAAAAAAAAAAAAAAAAAAACAGAACCTGAGAACCTGAGATACAGTAAGTGAAGGAGAGAGGATTCAGACTCAGACCCAGTTGATCACAAATGTAAGAGACCTTTTAAATGTCTGACTAAAATGATCACAGTGTAAAGTGGGTTTTATTGAACAAAAAATGAAGTGCAATTGACCCTCTGGAAATCATTTAGAGAAAAGGTAAGGCTTGATATAAAGAATAAAAGTGATTCTGAGGGGTGTGAGAGTAGGGAACATGGAGAATACTGCGGGTTTAAGAGTTGGATAAAGATTAGGTTACAGATAGGGGAAGTTCTAGATTTAAATATCTCTATGTTGGTAAATCTAATTGACTAGCAGTGATTTCATGGTTATTAAGAGGGTGAATGGTGTGATAGGCCTAAAATATTCCCAGTGGGGATGATTCTTCATCTCAAAGTGGTGAAATTGGTTCTTGGACGGCAAAATAAATAAATAAATAAATAAATAAATAAATAAAAAAGAGCATGTTACAATGTGAAAAGAGAGTAAACACAGTAAAGTAAACAGGGAGAGAAACAGCCCTAGTGCAAGAGAGAACCTGGGTGTGGGTGTATCTTTCTACTGTATTTACAACTTTTCTCTAAGCCTATTTGGAAATTAAAACTTATTTTTTTAAAAAAGCATTCATTTCTAGCAATGAATAGAGCATTTTCTTTTAACGTGGAGTTTTTAAAACTCCAATTCATAAGTCCAACTGAACAATGAAAAATCATATGATGAGAATGCACAGGAATTTTAAATATTCCACATGTAAGCCAGCAGATGGCAGAGTACCCAAGCGTCTGAACTTGGACCTAAAACTTCCCATCAAATGAGGCCTTCGCTTGTTTTCATACAGTTTTTGTTGATTTGTAATGTCAGAATATAAAACCTCGCCTCAAAATACAGGGCTGTTGCTGAAGTGGGTGTGAGTGGAGGCTGATGTGTTAGCTCGGAGGACTGTGGAGGTGAATTATCCGCTGAAGTAGAGGCAGCTTGGGTGCTGAACACTGTGGACTCAGGTGCTTATTCACAGTAGGGGTGTGATGTCCACGAACAGATGGCGCGCCTTCTCGTCCCAGTCTCTTTTTCACCTTGTGCTCACTGTGGTGATTTCTCACCTGGTCCAGGTGGGTTTGTAATCAGCTCAGTAGACTAGAAGAACTGGCCTAATCACTGATCTCCAGCTGTGCAACACTAATCTAGAGGTGCTGCTGGAAGGAAAGTGCAAACTCCAGCTGAAATAAGGTTGGGGAATGGCCCTGGTTGTAACAACCAGGGATACTCTGCAGCTCTTCGCTCTGTAGCGAAAGCAACTGTTTGTTGTAAGAAATCAATTTCTCTTTGATAGATTGCTGCTGCTAAGTGGCTTCAGTCGTGTCCGACTCTGTGCGACCCCATAGACGGCAGCCCACCAGGCTCCCCCGTCCCTGGGATTCTATAGGCAAAAACACTGGGGTGGGTTGTATTTCCTTCTCCAATGCATGAAAGTGAAAAGTGAAAGTGAAGTTGCTCAGTCACGTCCAACTTAGCTACCCCATGGACTGCAGCCTACCAGGCTCCTCCATCCATGGGATTTTCCAGGCAAGAGTACTGGAGTGGGGTGCCATTGCCTTCTCTGATAGATTAGTGACCATGAATAGGATTCACACACAGAGGTTCCACATAGATAAAGATGAATTTTTCTAATGTCTAAGAGAAAAGAAGATAATTTATGTGAGCAAGTGAAAGGTAATGTAGAATAAAAGGGATATTAGTTAGACATTTTAGTCCTCAGCAAAGAATTTAAGGCTAATGGCCTCCATCTGATCTGAAAGCCAATTATGCTAATGGCTCTCTTAGAAGTAAAAGCTGTGGTCATAAGTCAGCAAGACCTTTCAAACTCAGTATGTTTGCATGGACACTTGGGTGATTCTTTTCCTCCCTTCCTCTAGCTGTACTCAGTGTTAAAATCATTTTTACCCTTTGGTGTATGTGTGACCTGTAGTGGTAATAGGACTGAATGGAGTGGAGGCTTTAATAAGGCCATCAATGGATATATCTTCCAAACTGAGTTTTATGGGATATTCAAAAGCCATGGAAGAAAAAATAGACACAAGATGCAGTGAAAAGTTGTCATCTTTCTATCCATATGATGTTTTTCACCAAATGCAAGGAGGCTTTAATTTCTTTTGTGCAGAAGGTTAATCGCTGAGATGAGTTAACATACAGGCATTAGTTAATCTTAGCAGTCTGTTAAATGAACAGGTTTATTGACTTTACAAAAGGTTACTTTGTGTAACGATTACATTGAAAGAGCAGAACTCAATAGAGTGCAATAGAAAGCAGTATATTTCCTCTGCTGTCCCTAAAACTGCTAGATGGGCCAGTTATTTCCTGGAAATGTCAAAGCAGTCCCACAGCTTCAGCATTTCTAATTACAAGGACGGTCTTTTAATATTCAGAACTCTCTACCTCACTCAAAGTTAAACCTTCTCCAGTGTTATTCCCTTTAAGACTCCTTTCACTCAGCTAGAAGTAAGGGAGTGAATGTGGGAGGCACTGCAGTGCCAAAATTCTCTCTAGACCATCCCATTTCTAGGCTCTTCGAATATCTAAATATCTTCAGCTTGAGTTTGTTGTTGCAAATCATTTTTTGCAAGTCCTGCCTGGTAATCTGGCGTTCACTCAGGTTATGGGGATATAGTTTCTTATCTCAGCTGTTGGGCCTTCAGTCAAAACTGGAGCGAAAACAGGTCCCATTTAAATATCCCGTCCTATGAGTAACTTTGGAGGATTTCCAGGATGTGAAAAATATGGCAGCACAATGTGAAAATAGCATGATGCACTTGGATTTTTGTTCACTGAATTTTAAAGGGGAGAAATCAGAGTCTCCTGCAGGGTTCAGGTACACAGTGGTTTTCAAGTGTTTGGGTTGATAAACTTTAAGAACCACTTTTCCTGTCAAACTTTAAGCAAATCAAACATTCTTGACATGTCATTTTGTTTACAAAATAAGAATGTTGAACCAAGGGAATTTAAGGTTTCCTTTAGCTCAAAATTATTTAAGAATGACAAGTCAAACAATAAAAAAGAAATAAAACTGTCAAAATTATAATTGTATAGTCAGTTTTGATTTTATTCATACAAAGTAAGGAGTTTATTAATGGAGAAGGGAATGGCAATCCACCCCAGTATTCTTGTCTGGAGAATTCCATGGACAGAGAGGCCTGGCAGGCTACAGTTCATGGGATCACAAAGAGATGGACACAACTGAGTGGCTAACACACACACAGGTAGTTATTGAACCTAAAAAGCTAAAACCTTGGTACAATTTATGAGCCTAAATGCAAAGCAGCCAGTCTTCATTGTGTAACAAATGATGGCTGTGGTGGTTAAAGATAAGGGCTAATTCCCAGTAATAGGTAGGAGCAACTATTATTGAATTAATTAGTTTCTATTTCAGTTACTCTAGAGAAAGCTGGTAATTTTTTTTTTCTTAAGTCTATATCCTCAAGTGAGAATATAACTGAACCTGGGTCCAGTTGGCGTGAAAGGTGAATTTTTAAAACTGAAAATGTAGAAATCAAACATATTGCCATGATATGTGAACACTAATGCTTTTGATGAAAGAAAAAGATTTGTTGAAACAAACAAAAAAAAAAACAAAGTTGAAGATAATCTAAGTGTTGAGGAGAGGCTACAAAGAGTTTTAATGATTAATAAAAGAGTACCACAAACAGAGATTTTTTCAAAATATGAAGACTTCCTTCCTCTATCTCCATGCAGGGCTAGCATCCTATCTAGCAGAAAACAGCAATATGAAATCTGACTTAGGTTCTAAGATAGATACTAAACAAGGTTGCTGATGGTCCAGTTCTCCTTAACAGGTAATGTTTTGTTTGATGGGAGCTCAGTGCAAAGTTTAGCAGCCATGGGAAAACTGCCTTGCCCCACTCCAACCCTCTTAGAGACTCTATTTCTTCCAAAACTTTCCCAGCTTATCTCTGACCTGTCTGATGATAAAGTGAGCACACATTCCAAGGTCTGTAAGGTAGTTAACTACCGTGGCTGTTGTACAATCCCATTTCATTAAATGAAGGGAGGTTCTGTTTAAATAAGTTTCTGGTGCTGTCTGCTTCTGGAGGCACGAATGATGCACATGTGTCCATGAGTAAATCTCTGGGTGTCCACTAGAAGTCTTTGATGTGTTGCTCTTGTTTGCAGAAGATCCACAGGGCAGTGGGGAAGCTTGTGAGCACACAAATTTCACTGTACCAGTTTAGGATTTTAGGGTAAAAAAAATCTGATGACGGATAATGAGATACCTCATATACAGAAAACAATAAAGATTTACTTTTTGAAATATATGGCATGTTGTTCTATATAAATCATTTAGTGTTTTATACCTGCTCTTCGTGGTCTTTATGTTATCTAGGTTTGGAAATGTTGTCACTTGTTTTCACTTTTTCAATCAGTTAATGTTCCTTGTGTGAACGCTAAGTCACTTCAGTCCTATCCTGCTCTTTGTGCCCTAAGGACTGTAGCCCTCCAGGCCCTTCTGTCCACGGGGATTCTCCAGGCAAGAATACTGGAGTGGGTTGCCATGCCTTCCTCCAGGGGATCTTCCTGATCCAAGGATCGAACCTGTGTCTCCTGTGGCTCCTGCATTGGCAGGCGGATTCTTTACCACTGAGCCACCAGGGGATGTTTCTTACTCAGACATTAAAACATATCTAAGGTAAACTTAGGGCTTCCCAGGTGGCATTGCTGGTAAAGAACCAGCCTGCATGAGACATAAGGGATAGAGATTTGATCCCCAGGTTGAGAACATCCCCTGGAGGAGGGCATGGCAACTCATCGCAGTATTCTTGCTTAGAGAAACCCATGTGGAGCCTGGCAGGCTACAGTCCATAGGGTCACAAAGAGGAGGACATGACTGAAGCAACTTAGCACAGCAAAGTAGCTTTTATAGCTTCATTCTAGTTAGCTTCTGTAGAAGATCCAAGGAAACAACATGTTTTGATGTTGTGACATGTAGAAATAGATAATTGCATTCAAATATTTAAATAACTTAATACTATAATATATAAAATAGTGTTTTAAGCTCAAGTAAATCCACATGGAATAACAGAAAGACTAAATTAGAAAGAGACAAACCTGGGTTGTAGTCTTAGCTCCTCTAAAGGCATCACCCAGAGAAGCTGATGTGACATGATTTCAGATTTCTTATTTGTAAAGTGAACTGGTTAAACTGATAAACTCAAAGACTGTTTTTAGCTCAAAACTCTGTCAATTGAATACTTGATGTCTAAAAGTAATATCCTCATTCAAAGCATCAACCACATTCAAATTGGCTTTTATTCATTACATTTAAGCTATTTCTTCATATATAGAGTGAAAAAGGAAATTACTAAGTTTATTTGCAAAGATCCAAATACCATTTAGCTAAGAAGTCTAACCAATGTGAAGGAAAAAAAAACCAAAAACACCTTGAAAACTGCTAAGGAAGTCTGAGTTACTGGAAAAGTCTTCAGTCTTTTTAAAAAATCTCCTCAGAATGTGTTTAAGAATTAGGCACTTCACCATCTGAAGCAAGGAAAGAGAGAGAAGGAAACCAAATAAAATAATAGCATACTCTGATAGGAACTCATCTTCATAAAGTAGACTTTCTGTTTTTTTGCTTAGGACCTGAATTTCCTACAGAAGCCTTACTGCTTAACATAGAAGAACACTTCCCCTATGACCCTAGTGAATCTGGGTAGAAAATTACAAATACTTCTCAGGGCTTTTGCCAAAGTCTCTCCCTTATGTAGCTCTGACATTTCTGCAAATCCTCTCTAAATATTGTGAGAGAAAGAAGTGGCTTTTTATTTGGAATGCATGTTGCGACTTCAGATTATTGGTGAAGCCCCTTTGTTTGGGCTTTATTGAAGCATGTCAACAGCTGTCAGTAATAATGCCCACTCTGCCTGCTGCAACATGATGCATTGATATGTATACAACAATATGTTATAAATTGAAATAAAATATGCATTTTTTTATAATTTATCAGCATTACGATGGCACAAAAAAGGCAGTCTTATGAATAATACAGAGCTCTTCAGCGGGCATTATGTACTGTAGGTAATAAACGCAGCCACTCCCCTGACTGCCAGGAGAGTTGTAAAGCACAATGCATTAGTTCAGCCCTGTGATAATAAATCATTTTAGTATGTCAGGAGGCTCTGGCTAACTTTTACTCCTGAGGTCTGAAAGAATAGTGTGCCATACGGCTCTGGATGGTTTCTGAAATGTTTAGACTGGCTCTGACTCTCCTGGGTAATGTTTGAGTGAGTGATATGGCTAGATAACAAGTGGCAGTATTTCTCACGTATCAATATCGTGATGCCTCCGGTTGTTTTATTGCCTACAGTGGCTGATTTTGTCCTAATTGGAACTGGAATTCTTCTTTGTGTCTCCATTTACAATATGGCACAGTGTTTTTTAAAAAAAAAATAAAAGTTGTTCTGTAATACAGTGGAACCACTCTAAAGTGGGACCACCCAGACTCTCAGTTATCTTTGTATGGATGAGAAATTAGTAAGTCCTTACTGTCCTTATTTATCCTCTTTAAAAAATAGGCACCCATATAGGAACTGGTTCTCTTGGAGCAACAATGGTCATCAATTTATGATTACTTCATGTCATTTAAGAGATGACAAACTCAGTTGGTGGTCAAATTTCAATTGATAGTATATGATTTCTGGAATCATGTTTATTCAAACGTTGTTAGAATACCCAAGCCTTCTTTATGTAATAATTTCTTCTAGAATAACAACAGAGGTGATGGTTATCATACATGTACAAATGATCCCATTTAAAATTATTCTTTTGGTTGAGTATACATTCTTTTAAAAACATGTTACAATTTTATTATACAGTAATCAAGATCTTAAAAAATTCATAAGGAACACTAGATGGAAATTAACAGCTATTCTGAAGGAGCTGAGACATATATTTCATTTTGCATTACTTTCTTATGTTACTACTGAGTAAATTAATTCTGAAAAGAATTTTAGCTCTTTTTGATGTGTAAGATTGCTTACCAAGCCTCTGCTTTCTTGATCTAAGCATCCATACAGTAAGTTCATGCTGATCTCTGTACAGTTCAGGAAACAGTGATTTGATGCATCCGCACAATATCATTTACTACAGTGTGATAGCATGGTTTATAACTTAACTTCATTTGAACATTCAAACTAATTAGAATCATAAAACTGTAATAAGGGTGTATTTTACTTCACCGCCATATTAGCCAATGTGGAAGGAGCTTGTTTTTCATACAAAAGATCATGAACTAGTCCAAAATAATATTTGGATTGAAACAGGTGAGAAATCCCAGTTCAGGCCCACTGCTCCTTCATGTCCTGAAATAAAAATGCAGGAGCTGTTAGCAGCAGTACATCAGCTGAGCTGCAGAGAGATGGCCAATTTCTAAGGAAACCAATGTTAGGGTCTTTTGAAGCACATCAACTTGACTTCATTTGGAAACAAATATGTAACTGGTGCAGCTCGCAGGGCATGGCATGGTTCTCTCCTGTTTGAAATGGCTTTCGTGGTCTCTGTTCTGCACCAGCGGGTCCTCAAAGCTGGCTCTCACAGAAGAGATTGCTGCAGTCCAATACAAGGATTAGGAAGGTCCAGAAAATGATGGTGACAGCAATTCTGAAGACAGATGACTTCTGTCACCAGATTGAGGATATAGTAAAGGAAATAACTGTGTAAAGTGTGTTCCCATCAACTTACCTCTTCCCTTTGCTTTGTGAGTGTACCCTAGAGAAGAAAGTGGAGTTCTGGCTGCATAATTACAGCTGGATTTCTAGGGACTGTTATGAAATAGTTGAAAATTTTGACACCAAATAGGGCCTGCTGTCAAATATTAAGCTTAAGAATGCCTATTTATTTGTGAAAAGCCAGTGTAGTGTGGAGGAAATGCTCATGAGGAGCCTTTCCTTTGGGTTCATGTAGCCAGAGATTTATTTGATGTTTGAGATCCATTGTGCTTTGGAATAGAATCCTCTTAGCATCCCTACCATCAGCTCAGATAAAAGATGATTTAAGTGCTGTGGCTGGCTAACATGCATTATTGCTTCTGTTTATGGGAGACATTTTTTTATAAAAAAATTCAAAGCAAAATATCAAATATGCTTTAGTAGGCATATTTATACATCATGAATGGAGGCTTCTCTTAAAAGGTTTTTACTCAAAAACATCTTTTTTTTTTTTTTTTGAAAATAGAAATTCTGAAGCTGCTTACTCTGTGTCATGACACTTTAAAATGAAGGTAAATATGTCACTGATTTATCACATTTTCTGTGAAATTCCTTTTTGCCATTTTATTTAGGAAATGTAATAGAAATAGAAAATCCCTCCACATATATATGAAGTTAATCACCTTTAGGGAGCAAGGCATATGCATTCATACACACATCTTCTAGAACACAAACACACATTCTGACATACATAAAAGCACTTTAATTGGGAGATGGGGGAAGATTTGAAAAATACAAATTCTAATATTGATATCATTTAATTAACCTTCATAAAATGGTAATTACTAAGTAGCACAAGACTAAATCTTTGAGGAATAGTTTCATATGTTTTCCCTAATCCTGGGAAAATAGACATTCAAAATCTTTCAAATAAATCATTATCTTTTATTCCTCACAGTCTTATCAGAAATTTGTTATGCTCCCTAGCTATGGCAAGGATACCTCCTCTTATACTTTCATATTTTTTACCTTCATTTAAAAAAATTTCATAATTTGCTAATCCTAAATGATTCAATTCACTTTTAAAGTTTTTTGAATTCTATATTTACTTCTCTATAAATTGGGTAAAGCATAAACACAAATTTAAATGAGAGAATAAAACCTTTTTTAATAAATGAGATATATTTTGTTTTTTTCAAAAGTTGCTTTTTTGAAAAAATGCTAAGTTAACTCTAGGTAATGTAAATTCTAAGATAGAATTTACAGAATATTTGCAAGATACACAAATATTTTTCTCTATTGGATTATACATTTTTTGTACAGATATATTTGAAGATAATAAAAGTTACATGCTACTTGGTTACTGGGAATATTGTGGACATTAAAAGTATTGATTGATTTTTTAAGATATTGGGGATCAACAACACTATAGCTTGTTATAATTTAAAAAAAAAATGCTTCTAAAGCATAAGGTTTAAATGGAAGAAACTAAGAAAGTCATGGCCCTGCCTTATTTGTTTGCCTAGGTGAGAAACTTTGTGATCATAGTAACATTTCTTGTACTGTTGAATTCCTACTGTTCTCATTTAGTAGCTGTACAAACCCATTTATGTTGCTTGTGTGTGTGTGTGTGTTTCTCAGTTGTGTCTGACTCCTTGTGACCCCATGGACTTCAGCCCACCAGGTTCCTCTGTCTGTGGAACTCTCCAGGCAAAAATACTGAATGGGTAGCCATTCCCTTCTCCAGGGAATCTTCCCGACCCAGAGATTGAACCTGGGTCTCCTGCACTGCAGGCAGATTCTTGACCATCATAGCCACCAGGATTATGTTGCTTAGACTCTAAATTTCAATTTTATCATCTGTAATTTGGGAATAATAATTCTCAGAGTTTTTATAAGATTTAAAATGCTCAATAACTGTTCTTTCCTTTATATATTGTATAATTCAAAGCATAACTCATCCTGATTCTGCCAAAGCCAAAAGTTAGCCTTGAAACACAAGAGGTGCTCAGTGCATGTGGTCATGCAGTGTTTATAGTTTTTCAGTAGGACCAGATCTATAGGAGCTTGGTTTGTATGAACAGTGGTTGTGGGAGGATGATGTTGCAGGGTCGACAAGTACAATGATTATTCTTTCCCCATGAAGAATGTCCCCCACCCCTGCCCATTACCTCAAACCTGGTACATTAAATGCAGGGTTAAAGGAAAAGTTGGATCAGGTATAATGGTTCTTAGACAAAAGTGAGATATCGTCCATAATTGTGACCATGAAGCTATGAATTGCAGTGAACAACAGAACAGAGAAAATTGAGCAGAAAGACAGATTTAAGGAACCAACTAAAGAAAGTTGTCAATCCTTACTACAAGGATCAAACATTCTTAGCAAAGGGGCAACAAAAACTGTTCCAGACCTCCCTGGGAACATATATGCAAAGAGCTAGTTCTGTGTTGCTGGACATCATGTGTGTGCAAGAAGTGAGGATAGCAAGTGCACAAGGGTCAGAAAGGGACTTCCCATGTGGTGCAGTGGTAAAGAATCCTCCTGCCAATGTAGGAGACACAAGAAAAGTGGGCTCAATCCCTGGGTCTGAAAGATCCCCTGGAGTAGGAAACGGCAACCCATTCCAATATTCTTGCCTGGAAAATCCCATGGACAGAGGAGCCTGGCAGACTACAGTCCATGGTTCGCAAAGAGCTGGACATGATTGAGTGACTAAACATGTACTAGCATGCAAGGGCCAGAAAAGAAGCAATAAGTAGCCTAGTAAGAGGTGTTCACTTGCACCATTTCTTTGTATTTCTGAGGCCAGATGAGGGATTTTTTTATTTTTTTCTGATTCAGTTGTTACATTTCAGGGTCACAAAGAGTCGGACAGGACTGAGCAACTTCACTTACTTACTTGCTTACTTACTTGGTGGAATTAGAGCCAGAAATCCCAAAATCGTCCAGAAATTCACTTTTTAAGTATACATGTTGGCACCTTGGCCATCAATGGAAGCATGAGACTCCTTTTCTGTTCTTAATATGACTTTCTGGGTGTGGAAGCATGCTGCCTCTTTGTTGCCTTTATTTCTTAAGGAATTTGAAGAAGAATGTGGCACTTTAAGTGTGACTTTAATTAGGTTCAGCAATCTTAAAAAAAATGTCCCAGAGAGTTGTGGTTTGACAGGATCAACTATGGGTTGGAGTAAGCACCCTCTAAATCTCTGTGAATGCTTATGTCTTGCTCATAAAAAGTGCCGTGTGAATGTTTGCAGTCAGGCAGCTCTCCTTGGTGGCTCTTTACTAAGATACAGCTCAGAATTGTGGGGTCCTTGCATCTTGTGTCTCCACTGCCATCTTGGAGTCCCTTCCTCCCAGCTGCTCAATCCGGGTGGGTGGTGAGTGGGAGGTGAGAGAGACAGTGGAAAATAGAGGTTCACTTTGGCCATTTTGTGGCCAGGCCCCCCAAAACTTTATGACTTCCATCCACATTCAATCCCAGAAGTCTGTGATGAGGTCCCATCAGGATGTAAAGTGTCCTGGGAAAGGTTGTCTTCCTAGTCCTGTCAAGGAAAAGCAGCTGGCTCAGAGCACACGCAGTGTTATTTCTCCCATGGTGTCCGCTCACGTGACCCATCTGTTGTTCTCGCCTCCCCCATCACCTGCCACGTCTCCTCTGCTGTCTGTGCCGCTCTGTGGCAGTTGAAAGCCATCACCAGCGATGCCTATGGGAGCCAGAAGCTGATCCCCACTCTCTCTACTACTATTCAGAATAAGTGTCATGGCAAGACGCCAGCATTTGGGGGAAATTCTTTAGAATTTTAAACTGTTCCCCTTCTGTTTTGAAAAAGTAAACTCACTATTAATGCATATCCCTAGTATGTTGTATTCCAAGTAGTGGAAAAAATAATTCATCCTGGCAAAAGGAAATCACCCTGGAAATTACCAGAGGATGTGACATGGATTATTTAGTGTAATGGCTGAAGGTGTTTTCAGTAAAATGCAGTGTATGCTGTGTTCCCTGATCCCATTTGTCCTCTTAAAATTAATTTCTGTAGTGTTTCACAGTTACCTGTTTAATTATTCATTCTGGATGTCATGAAGAATGATACAGTACTGCAAAATAAAGCCAATAAAACAAGTTTCTAATGCTAAATATTGAAGCTGGAAAATATGACCATTACAAATAAGCAAGGATCTGTCTTCTCTTTTCATAAGTATTCTACAAAGACATGCCATGCAATAAACAATAGTGTTGCTTGGATTAATTTGAAGGCATTTGCATAAATATGCTTAGAGTTTTATAGTTTTTTTCCCCCAGAACAGTTTGTATCACAAGGGTATGTGTTTCTAGGCCAAAATATTCACCTTACTCTTTCATACCTTTGAAACTTCTATTTCTTTTTGCAGTATAGAGCTATGGAAATAGGTGTGAGCTTTAGGATTCAAACAGATTTGATGTGTAGGTAACTTGCCATGTCTCAGGCTATTTGCAATGTATACTTTGCAAAGTAGTAGTGAGTAAAACCTGAATTTAATATACTGACTTGCCTTTTACTTAAATAAAGGATTAATTTCCACTAATAATTTTATATTAATTAAAAATAACATAATTTATTTCAAAGGAGAATATAAATAAGAACCATAAGAGAATTGTTATGACACTATCTTCAGTCTTGTTTCCTTATTAATTAATTTGAATATTTAAGCTTTAAAATTATTTAAAACATTTGATCTCAAACAGGGTGACCTTGAAACTAAATTTTTTATTAAAATAGAGATGATCAAAACTTGATTAACTTAAATATTACCTTGTTTCCAATATTACAATATGAGCCCAGTGTCGTTAGCAGAACACAGAATATCCCTCTTCTAGGGGGAGGAGGGAATCCTTCCTTCCCCCTCATTCTGAAGCCAACCCCAGTGGAAAACTGCCCCTATAACTTGTGCCCTTAGCCATGTTCATGTGATACACAAACACAGACATTTATTGGAAGTAAAACAATATAAAAGTGTTGATTAAATTGTCAAGTTAAAAAGGAAGATGGACTATTTAAGTGTAGTCAAACTTCAAGAGACCCAGGAATCAGAATGAGGAGGAAATTCCAAGTAGTTTCTAAGTAGCCTGGAAAATCCGGTGCAATAGATTCACTGCCACAATGAGATGGTGATGTCTTTACAGTCTCCTAAAATGGAGGAAATGGCAATCTACTCCAGTGTTCTTGCCAGGAAAATCCCACGGACAGGAGCCTGGCAGGCTACAGTAGTCCAGGGGGTCGAAAAGAGTCAGACACGCCTGAGTGACTAAGCACATTAACAGAGTAGATTTGTTACTATTTTTCACTATTCATTTCAAACCATATTCCTAGTTTACCCTATAGAGCAGAGAAGCCCAGTATGTATTGTCTAGTTCAAATATATATTTTGAATTTTAATGATTATTTTTATCTATAAAAATAATGTAGAAAATTAGAATTCCCAGTAATTTCACCCCAGAGAAAAGTATTAACACATGTGAGTATTCAAATGTAATTTTAATCATTGAATTTCAAGACTGTTTCCAGTGGCCAGTTGGAGCTTAAAGATTCTTTTTGTATATTCGCAGACTTTTACTATTTGTGTATTACACATTCTTGCTTTTCTAGCTAAGAAGGTACTATTCTCGTTGAATAATCCTGAGTTAATGTATCTGAAATTTTAACAGCGTCATAGCTGCGTTGCCAGTTCATGTTTCAATTTGGTGTTTGCACAAATTTCATACCTAGTAATGCTATGGTATATATTTTAAACTCAATATTATCTGTTTCTTATGAACTTTTTAAAATGATAATATGCTTTTTGTAGTAGATTATTTTTTACAAATTACCGAATAAGAATTGGTTAAAAAATAGTACCTAATGGAGCTGGAAGATAAAGTGGAATGAGGTTAAAAGGTGTTAAAATGAATCAAATCAGTGAAATAGACTAATAAAACATCTTCCAGAAAGGAACATAAATGTAACAGATTAACACTTTAATTTCTATCATTTTTCAATTAAAAAGACAATATTTGGGGGAAAATGTTTCGTTTTCTTCCACAGGACTGTCTACATCTCTTTGTCCTTTGAGTCTGCTGTGTGATCATGCATCACCCACCCTACAGTCTTGTCTCCTTATTCTTACTGTTTTGTAACACCCTTTTTTTTTTTTTTTCTGACAGTAACCAAAGTAACATTTTCTTAGGGGCTAGTGCCAGGTGCTCCATTCATTCTTTAGTAAGAGGAACAAGCAGTGGCCATGGGTTTTTGGAGGAGTTCTTTATTTTATATACCAGTCTGGGGCAAATGACCATTAAAAATAGATAAGCCATCTTCTCTAGTTGTTTAAACCTCTAAATATAATTAATCGGAAACTTTCTCTGAAATTTTCTTTTAGCTGGCTTAACAGTGGAAAGTTTAAATGAGAGAAATTGAAATTTTCTGCAATGAAAAAGTCTTGACCTGTACACTCATTTCTCAAGGCTTTGCTTGGGAGCCAATATTTTCCTCCTCTTTTGTAATCTATTAAACTATCAAGATTTTTTGAAAATCAAAACATTCCTATTTGACATATATTTAACTTATGAAGTTATTTTAATTATTGGTTCTGACTTCAGATTCAAACTGAATTTCCCAGAATTCATTTACATATTTATAATCCTCATATTTCTGAGGTTTAGATAATATAATCTCTGTTAATTGTGTATTATGGAGAAGGAAATGGCAACCCACTCCAGTATCCTTGCCTGGAGAATCCCATGGACAGAGGAGCCTGGTGGGCTTCAGTCTACAGGGTTGCAGAGTCAGACACGACTGAGCGACTTCACTCACTCACTCACTCACTCAATGGTGTATTATGCTTTTTTATTCAGTGGCAGATTTGTTATACCCTTTTACATGTTGGTTCTTTTTGTTTGTTTAATTTGGCTGTGCAGGCCCTAGTTGCTGCATGTGCGGCTTTAGTTGTGGCATACAGGATCTAGTTCTTTGACCAGGGATTGAACCTGAGTGCCCTGCATTGACGGAGAAGGCAATGGCACCCCACTCCAGTGCTCTTGCCTGGAAAATCCCATGGACGGAGGAGCCTGGTAGGCTGCAGTCCATGGGGTTGCGAAGAGTAGGCTTCACTTTCACTTTTCACTTTCATGCATTGGAGAAGGAAATGGCAACCCACTCCAGTGTTCTTGCCTGGAAAATCCCAGGGATGGGGGAGCCTAGTGGGCTGCCATCTATGGTATCTCACAGGGTCGGACACGACTGAAGCAGCTTAGCAGCAGCAGCAGCAGCCCTGCAGTGGGAACACAGCATCTGCTAATGCCAAAGTGTAATTCATTTATATCTCCAACACATAACCACTGGACTTAACCACCAAGGAAGTCCTTGTTGGTTCTTAAAGAGTAAAAAACCTTGGGAGCATATTTTCAGGTAATAAAATTAATTTAATCTTGTAGGAAACAATTATAAATAAATCTTACTGTGCTTTTACATTTTCAAGTTGAATTTGTTTTCATAGCATATTTTACTGCATGTTTGTGTTTTATGATAACAGCAAATTCAGCCACTAAAACCCATTTAAGGATTTTATATATTAAGATCTTGTACAACTTATGTCTTTCATTTTTATGAAGCAAGAATAATATTTGATAGAAAATACTATTTTATGGTGCTTTCTTAAACAAAAGTATCTTTCAAAAATGGTATGCATTACCATACCTGGTAAAAATGGGCTTGATGCATATATTTTAGCTGTTTTATCTGTTTTAAACTCTGAGTAACCTCTGCCAGTATTATTCCAAGATAAAGCATATATTGTCTATTAATTTATGTTTGTCTGTATCATATTTTATCTATTATATATTATCATATCATTTGTATTTATACATTACCAATAAATATATTCAAGAAAGAAAAGTACTATATAACAATATCAATGCCACATTGCTTTTGCATAGTTCTTCTAACTGTTTTAATATATATCTTTCATTGTTTTAAAATCTTTCAAAATCGGTTCAGTTCAGTTCAGTCACTTAGTCATGTCTGACTCTTTAAGAGCTTTCAAAATAAATAGGTTTATAATCATGTATATAGTTTTAAGAAACTGTGATACTATAACAAGAAATGATATGCCTGATAACTGAGTACTAGAATTAACAGTTTTCCTGAATCACAGTTCAATAATATTTCAAGTACAGATGGTCAATAGTAAGGATTAAAATAACTTTAACAATTCTATCTGAAGATATATATGCATGTGATATATGTATGTGAAATGGTTCAATAAACTTCCTGGCATACCCAGAAATGCCCCTAATTAAAATCAAACATACACTAGAAATATTTCATAATATGTAGGTTTTATTTTTTCCCTTGTGATCATTATCTCTTCTTTGAAAAATGGCCTCTAATAAAGATATTCATTTGGCCCCAGGATATGTGTACACTAAGGAAATAAAAACCTCAAGAGTTCCCCCTTCCCTATTAAACCTGTAAGATATTTGTCAGCTATCCCTAGGGCCTTTTGCATACTGGTCAGCTGTACAGAGATCATTATAAAAACTTCATGTAGTTTTCCAATATAACTTTGTGGTCTTTTAGAGCTGTTATATCTTCTAAGACTTCCTTGTGCTTTATTGAAAGCTTCAGGGAAAATAAATACATCTTGATAGACCCAGAACTTGAAATGACAGTGGACTCAAGAGATCAAGGTTATCAAAACACGAGTTCTGTGTTATGGCTTGTGTTTATCTGCAGGAAAGCTGTCAAGGTGAAAGGGGCTGTTGTGTTTTTTTTGAAGTATTGAATTATCTGGAGGAGAAATTTCTTATCAGTATAGATGATTTTTGTTGCCAATTGACCTTATTTTTTATATAATCTCTGTCCTTTGACAGTTATTAGCTTATAGATGATTGCTGCAGAATAGCTCCCAAACTTGTTCACCCAGGAAGTTATTGAGGATGTTAGGCTATGTGTTTGCTTTCAAAGGCAGGGAGAGGTAGGGGAGAGGTTGAAATGATGAGAAAGGAAACATTGACATTTTACCCATCAGAATAAACTGCCTTGCCTTCTAGATACCCACACTCAGAATTCCTAGTGTTTTGTACTTAATATACTTAGCTATTCTCAAATCTTCAATATTTGAGGAGTTCCCTTTGTTCTGTGCAACAGAGGAATCGCTGTATTAGTGCCATGAGTAGGATTGTTGTTTCTATTTAGATATGATAAAAGAAAAATCTGACTATATTTAAACTTTATATCTAGGATCTTTACATCATTTTTACACAAAAGTGAAACCAAGTTATTGGGGTCTCTCCCTTCCTTACATAATTCAGAAGTTTTAAATATCTCATTTAATCCAAGGGCTTATTGCAGTCATTCATACTGCATATGATAGCCTAGATAAAGTATAATGTTAAATATAATATTATAGCTGTGCTATCAGTGATAGTTACCAAAATTATCTTTTATTTTTTTCATTGTAGCATAGCAAGAGAAAACAAGGTTAGACAGTGGTTAGCCTAAATAAGATATTAGGAGTCCTAACACCAAAATGTGGATGAAAATAGCCCAGGATTTGTTTTGCAGTCTGAGATATTAGATTTGAAATCAAGCCTTGATAATTAGTAACCATGTGCTCTTGAGCATGTTATTTAACTAATTGTACTTAAATCTCACATGGCTCATTTCTAAATGTTGCCTACCACTAAGTTTCAAGTTTGTTGTCATCATTATTTTTTAAAAATGTATTTAAAATGCACAGCACAAGATAGAACATACTAAGTAAAACAGAATATCTGCTCAGTGATTTTTGATCTTTTTTTCATTTTTTCTCATTTCATTTTAAAATTTACAGAATGTTTCACATAATGTATGTGTGTTGATATGTATATATATTCTTGTATATGAATATATGTATACGCATATACAGGTGTACATTTGTTTATACATGTGTATGTATGTTTTTTGTATATGTATATGATATATGTTAATATATATTATTCAGGACGTTTGAACTAATCTCAAGAATGATATTTCTTTCAAGCTTTTTGTCTAATCTTAAAATCCATAGAAATTATGCACTCCCTAATTTATTATATATTGTAATATTAAAATATTATCTTTCACAGTCATCACATTTTAAAGTAATATTGTCCCCAAAAGATACTCCTCAGTGATTTCATGGTTTCTTGTGCCTTTTGTTCACCAGTGTATATCCAGGAGAAAGGATAGACACTCCAATTTTTAAAAAACAACATTAGGTGAAGTTTTGAGGATGATTTGTGTAAAGAGCATTTTAAAAAGATGTAAGGGTTAAAGATGTAAGGATGCTATTGAGAGCCACTTGATTCTTATACATCTCTTTTGAACACTTAATTATCCTATAAGTGATGAGTTTTCATAGGATCATATTTACATTCCCCAAAGAAATTGCTTGGGGCAGGTGCATGGGGATGACCCAGAGAGATGTTGTGGGGAGGGAGGTGGGAGGGGGGTTCATGTTTGGGAACGCATGTAAGAATTTAAGATTTTAAAATTTTTTAAAAAAAAATAAATAAATTAAAAAAAAAAACAAAAAAAAAAAAAAAAGAACTGGAAAAAAAAAAAAAAAAAGAAAGTTAAATCTTCTTCAATCCTGCTAACTTTTACACAGTGATTTTTGAAAAAAATGTTTCTTTACAAAGTTAAAAGTTTTTCATGCATTCAGTGAGGTATCATAGCCTTACCGAGATAGTTTCTGTCTATAAGTTTATGAACTATGAGGTTATCAGTTGTTCATTTTCCCTCCTACTCTTATCCATACTGGATGATATCAGGTGCAGCTGATCCAAATGAACCTTCATGTGTGTCCTAAAGGGTAAACTAAATGTTTAGATACATTATAAATGTTCCTGCTCAAGAAGATGCCATTTTATGGGGCTCAGTAGAATTATGTGGATCAATATATTATGTATATAATATTGTTTGTCAAAAATTTAAGAGCTTCAAGTATTTGGTCCATGACACTAACCTTAGTACTGACAATCAATGAGCCATAACACACATTGTTTCAGGAATTATCCACTGGGAAGCACGTGAACTCATGGCAGGATAAAGGTAGTCTTTAGGGAGACCTCCACAGCAGTCACAATTATTGTTCCAAGTCTTCTATTTTCATAATGTTGTCAGCATTGGTTGGTAAATCAGTAAAACCACCAATTAGACCATGCCTTTGGCAAAATATGATGTAGCATAATTACAAAGGAGATTTTTAGAGAAAACTGCCCAGCGTCCTCTGTGCTGAGTGCCTAAGGGGTTTTTCTGCTGGCCTGCAATTTGATCACAGTCATGCGTGCTTCTCATGCCTCCAGGCTTCCTGGAAGTTCTCTTTATCCATGAACCATATTCCAAAATTTTACATCTCTACATAAGACAAAGGCTGCATACATCTTAGTATAAAAATGCTGCTTATCAATAAAAATAGTAAAGAACTCACCTGTTTCCTCTGGAAATTTCCTATTCAATTAAGTTTCAACAAGAATTTGATCTAACTAATCACTCAATATATTTTTTTATTTGAATGTTAGAGGAACCATGTCTAATTTCTCATCATCCTGCTTACTTGAAAATAATGCTGATATTGAGCATTTGATTCATGTGATTTGAGCATTTGATGTAAAATATTTTTGCAGAATTATGACTCATGTAGAATACCACACATCCACTAAAAGGCAGATTTCATCAGAGAATATGCTTTTGCTTTTCCACCTCCGCCCTTAGTGAGCTCAGAGTTCTAGATAAGCTCGCTGGCAGGTTCTTTTTATTACTCTATGTGGCAATGACAGGACAACACGCATGTAAGCTCCTCGCTTCACATTCTCTCATCAGCTTTTAGAATTCATGTAGGACTCATTTTGGTACCTACTACGGATAAGACATAAACTCTGTGTTCAGACTTCTTTCACTCTAGTTAAGGAACACAGGCATAAAGACATTATGAGAGTGAAGATATATACATTAAAGCAGTTTTCCCTTAAAAAATAAGGACATACTTCACAAACAATAAAATGAAAAAGTCTGTTTTGAGAACTTGCTTAGTAGAGAAGAAAAATAAGGAATTTTGACGCCATAGTTCTGAAGCATGAAAGAATATTCTATTTACATATTTTGAGTTTACAAATATTTTATATGCTTTAATCTTTCGCCAGCCTTGTATGACAGTACTCCATCAAGAGAAGTTAAATGACTTACACAGTCACTCAAATAAAAAGCATCAGAACTAGAGCGGGAATTTTAATTTATTTCTTCATCTACTTAAAAATATTTACTGAATATTAACAAAAATAAAAATAAACATTAAGTAAGTGCTTACTTCAAAGCACTGTTCCTCCATCTACCTTAGGATACTTTTTAAAGATTTTTAAATCTAATTGCCCTCTATCTAAGAAATGTTAATACCTTGAATATACTGTATGTCTGTTTTGTATTGGAGCTCTTTAGAAGGCCACAAAGCATTGTAATAGCTAAAAACTTATTCACCTTCCTTCCCATTTTGACCCCTTGAAGATGTTATCTCCCCTGTTGAAAATGCATGTTTTAGAGACATTTTTCTAGATGTTAAAGAATAAAAATAAGTAGAATATGGCCCTCTGAGTCATTTCAATACTAATGGATGAGAAGTACAAGGAAAAAAAATAATTCCCACAGAGAATAGTGAGTTCCATAATAGAAAAATGTACAAACTACATTAAAAGCACAAAAGAGACTGTAACTTTGGCTGGAAGCAGTTAGAAGAGACTTCAAAAACTCCATGGTTGTGGCGTATAGTGGGATAATGTGACCATCAGATGGAAAAAGGAGAAGGACATCGCAGACAGACAAGAACCACAGAGGCAAAAGAGGTGAGACAACATGGCCAGATTTGGGGTCTGCAAAAAACTTACAGGAGAGGGCTGGAGAAGTGCTAGATTATGTCATAAACTGGGAGCCTAAACGGTATTGTGGAAGTAGTGAAAGGGCGACATGATCAGTTTTGTCTCAGAAGGATTTCCTGGGGGTTTCAACTTCTGGTTCACAGGAACTGAGGAAAGCCAACAGGTGCCTGACACACAATGTGTTATTGTGAATTATGTTTTAATGGAAACAGATAAGAGGCCATGATGAGATGCTTACCTAAGGCAGGAACCTGGGCCAGGGGAGGATTCTTTTTAAAAATAACTTCTCCCATTGCACCATAGCAGCTTCACACAGTCAAGGAACTCATCTCATTGTTTTTCTTATTGCATTTCTTCCACAACAGCCTCTCTATGGTATCTTACAAATTCCCTTTTGGTTACATATTAAAACAGCTTTTGTCAATATGTAACCATAATAGTTTACTTGTATTGACAGGTTATGATATGTCAAACACTGGGATAATTGTTTTAGAGACATAATTTCATTTAATGCATACAGCATTTCTGTAAGGTTATCACTGTAATTATACCCACTCCATATATGGAAAACCAAAATGAAAACAAAGCAAACCAACAGACAAAAAAATAAACAATGTAAGACTATGGCAGCTTAAGTAAATTTTTCAGGTACCTGAAGTGCTTAAATTTGAGATCATGACTCCATAACCCTGGCTATTAAACATCTGCTATTCTGCTTTTCATATTATTACTTTTTGACAACACTCTTGTCTTAATCAATTTGAGTTTCAGTAACAAAATATCGCAGACTTGGTGGCTTAGAAGCAATGTAAATGTATTTCTCACATCTCTGGATACTTAAACATCAAAATCAAGGCTCCAGCAAATGTGGTGTCTAATGAGAGTTCACTTCAGTGTAACGTCACCTGGCAGAAGGGCCTCAGAGCTCTCTCTGAGGCCTCTTTTATCATGACACTAATCCCATTCATGAGAGCTCTGTCCACATGACCTAATCACCCCAAACGGCCCAGTCCACCTCCTAATACTATCACTTGGGGGCCAGAATTTCAACATATGAATTTTTGAGGGAATATAAATATTCAAACAATAGCAATTCTCATGCCTTTTTTTTTTTTAAAAAAGAATTTTCTACCTAAATATTGCTAAAATGTCTAGATTCTTTTAATTACTTGGGTCATTAATTCAGTTTGCTTTTCATTAAGCTATAATTAAAGGGTATTCCTGGCCCATGTGTAATGTATGTGTTTTCAAGAATTGGAGAGACAAGGCATTAATATTTGTCGTCTTGACTACAATGTATGAGCTCCTATGCTGACCCTTTATCATGTCCTCTCATTTCAGTCCCACCTCGACCTGTGATATAGCATTAGAATCCTCAAGTATCAGATGAGGAACCTTGAAATTTGGAGACTTACTAGTATCACTTCTTATATACTGAAGTGTTTATATGTGCAAAATAAAAACACACATGTAAACTTTAGTACTCACAGTCCAAAAATGTTGAGTCATTTGGAAATTAAAGTTCACAGTATCAGAAGCAGGAAACCTCAGAAAGCAAGTGTTGTTGTTGTCATTTAGTTGCTTCAGTTGTGTCCAACTTGTTTGTGACCTCAAGGACTGTAGCCCTCCAGGCTCCTCTGTCCATAGGATTTCCCAAGCAAGAATACTGGAGTGAGTTGCCATTTCTTTCTCCAGGGCATCCTCCTGAACCAGGGCTCAAAGCCACATCTCCTGCATTGGCAGGTGAATTCTTTACCACTGAGTCACCAGGGAAGCCCCCAGGAAGTAATATCAAAGATCAAATTATAAGGCAGCCTTAAATTCCACACTAAGAACTAAGAGTGAATCCCATATCGTTAACTTGATTGTCCTAAATAAATGGGAGAAAGCAGAAATTTCGACACTTTCAGATAGCAAATAATCCAAGCACTTATTCATGTGATTTTAAAAGCTTTTAGGTAGGTGTTTGTGTTCTTTAAAGAGTATAAGCTTATATTGGAATATTTAAGTGACAGATATTCCAGATAATTTTCAAAGAAAGTTTATATCATGAAATTAATTTCATATTATATTTTTATATTTCATATAGCATTTACAATAGAGAACATCACTCATTATTTTCTTTGTAAAGATGTTGTTATACAGAATATGACTTGTCACACCCATGAGTACATTTATAGTAAAATATTTCAAGGTATTTTATATTGAGCTTTTAGTTAGGGAAAATATCTTATATTCTTATTTAAAGTGACACATAAAAATAAATTCCAGAAAGGTTAAAAACCTAAATTAAATTTAAAAATCTCATTAAAACAATGCTATGAAAGTACTAAAAGAGAATATAGAACATCATGGTTTATAGTATTTGAATAGGAATCTTTAAGCACCATGAAAATCCAATTAAACACTTGAAAATGAAAAATAACTATAAGCAAAATTAAAGTTAAAAATACGACTGAATGAAAGTATTTGTATCACGAATAACAGATAAAGTTAATGTCCTTGATATGCAAAGAGCTGATACAAATAAATAAAGTTAAAACAATCTTATAGAAAGTTGAGCTAAGGCTGAGATCAGGTAACACTGCATACTGGTAAACATGCTTTAAAAACTGTCTCGTGCTAATGATTAAGTGACTAAATTTTCAGTTATCAAAGTGATAAAACTGAAAAGGAATGACAATATCATATACTATTGAAAATAGAAAGAAAAAGTAAGAGCACCCTATTCCCAGTCAGACTAAGAGGAACTTTCCTGCATGTGTGTTTGAAGTGTTATTAAAATCTGAGTAACATAAATGTCTTCCTGTTGATTGAAAATAATAGAGTGATGGGATTTACATGTTAACTGTATATCTAGAATTTTTTAAAGTTCATATCATGCTCTTAACTTCATCTTCCTTTTCCTTACCCCATGCCTTACTGTATTAAAGAGCTCTATTCAGTGGCTCTTAACACTTCCAGACTTGCAGAGGATTTAGTCTGGATCATAGTTACATTTGCAACCACCATCTTCAGGACCTAAGTACATTATAACTGCATTGATGGTTCCATTATCACAGCTTGACCATGCCAGGCTTTATATGGTTGCTAAGTAGTCAGTGTCAATTGTTGCTCTTGAGGATGAGGGATAAAATATTTCTTAAGATAAAAGGAAAGTGTTATGAAAAAGCAAATGCTACCTTTTCCCCATAATATCCTATTTCTAAAACACTACCATGTTTTAATGTTTTATTTATTAGGTAAATTCTTAAAAAGATCTTGTCACTTTCTTTAGTAACTTAACCTAGGAAACCATTTACATTTATGGCAGGTGGTTCTATACAAACATAAAAGGTTTTTTTTTTTTTTAATGTTCATAAAGTTCATATAGGATTAAGAGGAAATATACAGATCTAATGTTGAATGAATCTCATGAGCATATGAATGTTCTATTACCAATTTTCTCTGATCTTAAATGTAAATGAAGCCTCCTGCTAATAATACATTTATTTCAGCACACATAACAACTATTAAAAAATTCTTTTCATACATCTACAAAAATTCTTAGTGCACTGCATCATCAAAAATAGATGAAAGCATTGAGCAGTTTGAATATTCTTGTCAATAAATTAGGATGTTACATGACTTTGCTCCAAAACTAACTATAGATTAACACATGTATATGGAATACATAAAGATGGTGCCAATGATCTTACATGCAGGGCAGCAAAGAAGACACAGACATGAAGACATAGACATAAAAACAGACTTTAGGACTCAGTGGGACAAGGCAAGGGTGGGATAATTTGAGATGGGCATTGAAACATACGCATTACCATATGTAAAACAGATGACTAGTGAGAGTTCAATGCATGAAGCAGGGCACGCAAAGTTGGTGCTCTGGGACAACCTAGAGGGATAGGGTGGAGAGGGAGGTGGGAGGGGAGTTCAGGCTGAGAGGGAACACATGTATACCTATGGCCTATTCATGTTGATGTACGGCAAAAACTGTCACAATATTGTAAATAAAAAATAAAAATAAATGAATTAAAATTTAAAAATTAACTGTGTAATACCCCATCATTATATAGTTTAAATTGGTTTCAGTAAATCTTTAAAAATAACATCAGCTGACAAATATACATACTGAGTCTGATGTACTCTGTTATAGTCAAGGAGAGATTTTTTTAAAAGGTAGGATCAACCCTTGTTTTGTGGGAAAATCGTACTCTTGCCTATGAAAGGTAATTAGCAACACACAAGATATTATAGTTGTTCGAAATGGGTGGCAGGGCAGTGTTGTATGCTAATATTTTCAGGACATCTGTTTCAGAACAGTAAGAAAACCTGTTTGGCTTCAGTTAAGTTGAGATAGACTTGAATATGAGTAATTTTAAAGGTTCACAAGGTCTCATCTTTGGTTCAGAACTGCTTCTCTGAAACATGTTAAGACTGAAATATTAGGTATCACTGTGAAGGAATTAGAATGATACATTACGCCTTTAGTACTTCAGGGACTTGACTTACCTATATAATATCTAGTCTTATAGAATACAAGATGACCTTAAAAATATCAAAATTCAGTGATTCTCTAGAAGGTTGTACAACCAATATTCAGATTTAGGAATATGGATGAGCCACTCCCTGATTTGTTTTATTGTGTGGGATATTGATGTCCTACGGAAAGAGAAATAAATCTGTATCAGTTATACCAGTCTTCTCATTAACAAGGCCTCAAAAAGTATAGAGTGAATTTTAAAAGAAAATATATTAGAAAATAATTGTATTCATTACAAAGGAATACTTAGCTTTATAAACATATTTCAGTTTCTTTTAAAAACAGTATATATAAGAATATTTGGTTTGAAAAATGGCAATATTTATGAATGTGTTTAAAGAAGACATTCACTACCCCTGCTTCAGCAATGTTGTTGTTCAGTAGCTCAGTCGTGTTTGACTCTTTGCGACCCGGTGGACTACAGCATGCCAGGCTTCCCTGTCCTTCACTGTCTCCTGGAGTTTGCTCAGACTCATGTCCATTGAGTTGGTGATGGCATCCAACCATCTCATCCTCTGATGCCCCCTTGTCCTCATGCCTTCAATCTTTCCAGCATCAGGGTCTTTTCCAATGAGCTGGCTCTTTGCATCAGGTGGCAAAATATTGGAGCTTCAGCTTCATTCTTTCCAATGTATATTCAGGGTTGATTTCCTTTAGGATTGACTGGTTTGATCTCCTTGCTGTCTGAGGGACTCTCAGAAGTCTTCTGCAGCACCACAGTTCCAAAGCATCAATTCTTCAGTGCTCAGCCTTTTTTATGTTCCAGCTCTACACATCCATACATGACTACTGGAAAAACCATAGCTTCGGCTATACAGACCTTTGGTGGCAAAGTGATGCCTCTGCTTTTTTAATACACTGTCTAGATCAGCATAGAACTTTTTGTTATAGCCCTCAGCCACACTTAAGTTGATCCTGGTGCTAATATCAGATTTCCCTTTATCAGCATTAGGATTATTTTTCTACAGTGTCCAAATACTAACAACTTGCATAGCATTACTTTAAATACATTTTTGCAGTGTATTCAATTTTTTAAAAATGTCTTAATAAATATGATCCTTCATTTGTTGTTTTTAAATTTTTCTGAGTATTTTCATATCTATGGGCAGCACAATGAGAGTGATGAGGAAAGAACAGATTTAAGAAAGGTTTGGGAGTTAGTATTGAATATGAGTTGGGGGATACAATGTAACAGTTGGTATCCTAAATTAACAGGATGATTTTTATATTTCTGATTAGGAAGTGAGTGCCACTTCTATTCCTTCTATGCAAATGTTTTATGGAAAAATATACGCACATTTTATATTTATCTGTAGCAAAAAAGAACTTCTAAAGTCGTTCCACTAAATTTAGCAAAGTTAGGGCTTTTTTTTTTTTCCTCCCCAACAGATCCAGGTCTTTTTTTTTTAATATAAATTTATTTTAATTGGAGGTTAATTACTTTACAATATTGTATTGGTTTTGCCATATATCAACATTAATCTGCCACAGGTATACACATGTTCACCATCCTGAACCCCCTTCCAGAACCCCCTTCCCGTCTCCCTCCCCGTACCATCCCTCTGGGTCGCCTCAGTGCACCAGCCCCAAGCATCCAGTATCATGCATAGAACCTGGACTGGCAATTCATTTCATATATGATATTATACATGTTTCAATGCCTTTCTCCCAAATCATCCCACCCTCACCCTCTCCCACAGAGTCCAAAAGACTGTTCTATACATCTGTGTCTCTCTTGCTGTCTCGCATACAGGTTTATCATTACCATCTTTCTAAATTCCATATATATGCTTTAGTATACTGTATTCTTTCTGGCTTACTTCACTCTGTATAATAGGCTCCAGTTTCATCCACCTCATTAGAACTGGTTCAAATGTATTCTTTTTAATGGCTGAGTAATACTCCATTGTGTATATGTACCACAGACCCAGGTTTTGTAACATCTTTGTTTACCTACCTATAAATACTTTGCCCTCTGTGCATACTCTACCCCTGAGGCTAGGCATGTGGCTACTTTTCTTCTTCTTCTCTGTTCTGTCCCTGATCAATTTAATTCACTCCTTTAGTCCCTAGAGACAAGTGACTGCAGTGTCCATTACTGCCAAATCACACTGCTTTCTTTCATATTAGACCCAGACACTCGCACTGCCCACCAGACATCTCCCAACTGGATGCCCCATAGGCAAAACAACAAAAAGGATCTTCACGACCCAGATAATGATGATGGTGTAATCACTCATCTAGAGCCTGACATCCTGGAATGTGAAGTCAAGTGGGCCTTAGAAAGCATCACTACGAACAAAGCTAGTGGAGGTGATGGAATTCCAGTAAAGCTATTTCAAATCCTGAAAGATGATGCTGTGAGAGTGCTGCACTCAATATGCCAGCAAACTTGGAAAACTCAGCAGTGGCCACAGGACTGGAAAAGGTCAGTTTTCATCCCAATCCCAAAGAAAGACAATTCCTAAGAATGCTCAAACTACCACAATTGCACTCATCTCATATGCTAGTAAAGTAATGCTCAAAATTCTCCAAGCCAGGCTTCAGCAATACATGAACCGTGAACTTCCTGATATTCAGGTTGGTTTTAAAAAAGGCAGAGGAACCAGAGATCAAATTGCCAACATCCGCTGGATCATGGAAAAAGCAAGAGAGTTCCAGAAAAACATCTATTTCTGCTTTATTGACTATGCCAAAGCCTTTGACTGTGTGGATCACAATAAACTGTGGAAAATTCTGAAAGAGTTGGGAATACCACACCACCTGACCTGCCTCTTGAGAAATCTGTATGCAGGCCAGGAAGCAACAGTCAGAACTGGACATGGAACAACAGACTAGTTCTAAATAGGAAAAGGAGTACATCAAGGCTGTATATTGTCACCCTGCTTATTTAACTTCTATGCAGAGTACATCATGAGAAACGCTGGCCTGGAAGAAACACAAGCTGGAATCAAGATTGCCGGGAGAAATATCAATCACCTCAGACATGCGGATGACACCACCCTTATGGCAGAAAGTGAAGAGGAACTGAAAAGCCTCTTGATGAAAGTAAAAGAGGAGAGTGAAAAAGTTGGCTTAAAGCTCAACATTCAGAAAACGAAGATCATGGCATCCAGTCCCATCACTTCATGGGAAATATATGGGGAAACAGTGGCAGACTTTATTTGGGGGGGCTCCAAAATCACTGCAGATGGTGATTGCAGCCATGAAATTAAAAGACGCTTACTCCGTGGAAGAAAACTTAGATAGCATATTCAAAAGCAGAGACCTTACTTTGCTGACTAAGGTCCTTCTAGTCAAGGCTATGGTTTTTCCAGTAATCATGTATGGATGTGAGAGTTGGACTGTGAAGAAGGCTGAGCACCAAAGAATTGATGCTTTTGAACTGTGGTGTTGGAGAAGACTCTGGAGAGTCCCTTGGACTGCAAGGAGATCCAACCAGTCCCTTCTGAAGGCGATCAGCCCTGGGATTTCTTTGGAAGGAATGATGCTGAAGCTGAAACTCCAGTACTTTGGCCACCTCATGCGAAGAGTTGACTCATTGGAAAAGACTCTAATGCTGGGAGGGATTGGGGGCAGGAGGAGAAGGGGACGACCAAGGATGAGATGGCTGGATGGCATCATGGACTCGATGGAGGCGACTCTGGGTGAACTCTCGGAGCTGGTGATGGACAAGGAGGCCTGGCATGCTGCAGTTCATGGGGTCGCAAAGAGTTGGACACGACTGAGCGACTAAACTGAACTGAACTGAAAAATGAAAAGTACTGCTTTGTTTCCAGACATTTCCTTCCTCTTGTGTTATCCATCTAGGTAGACCAGACCACCACTTACACTCACTTCTAAATCAGAAATATAAAAATCAGCCTGCTAATTAAGGACGCCAATCATTAAATGCCTATTGTATCCCCCAACTCATATTCAATACTAACTCCCAAACTTTTCTTAAATCAGTTCTTCCCTTGTTGCTCCCACTGTGCTGCTACCTTCGTTCTCCCCATGAGAAGCATTTGCCTATTACAAAGGATTCAAAATTCTCTGTCCCAGGTCCCATTTTCTACTCCTCTATTACCAGAATGGTCATAATTAAATGCAACTATGCTTTTGTGATTTCCTTGCTTAAATTAAAGAGTCCTGCTGCCTTATATAACATTCAATCCCATGAATTGGCCTTGCTCATAGACTGCTTACCTCCAGCAGAGTCTCAGCATTGGCTGAGACCAGGACCTGAATGGGATCTTAATTCTGCCTGTACCTTTGCTGATTATGTTGCCTGTGCTGGGAAGGCCCTTCCTCTTTCACTGTCCTTATTTATCCTTGCTTATTAGAAAAAGTGTCCTCTGAGACAGCACATTACTTCTTGTCCCAGAAATTGCCATCTATTGTCCATAATTTTAAGGCCTTAAAATTAGGAAAATGACAATACAAATTACAGTGTAGCATAAGTACTACAGTTTAAGGCTGTGGAATATGTGGTGGTGACATAGACAAGGAGGTGGTAATTTCTTGAACAGGGAGGGTCTTTCACCAAAGAAGTGACATCTTAACTGAATGTTGAATGAGAATATTCCCAGTAGAAAGAAAAAGGAGGACATTCTATGCATGAGCAAAGATTTGGACATCAGAAAGAATGTGAAACATTTGGGGAAGACTGCAAAGTTTGTGGTGCCTTATAGAGGTTTTGTTTGTGGGTTAGTCTCTGCTGTCTCGTTTCAGTTCTTTTCTTTTGAGTAAGATTTTTTTTAATGTTTCCCCTATTCAGATTCTCCAATATTGAGACACCCAGACTCTACTTTCTTTGTTTCATGTCTTTAAGTTTCATATGGTCCTTGCTGAACCTAAGTCTTCTAAAAAGAAATAAAGTGCTTCTTGGGAAATTTTAGAGCTTAAATAACCATGAAAAACAATTGAAAACTAAGTCATTAGAATGGTAGCTCATGCAGACAGAGATCACAAGGGAGAAATGATAATTCTCAGTGATCTTTTTTGCTTGGTACCCAGTGGTGCACACCAAGCCAAAGCTGTGTTCCTGAGTGTTCGGGAGAATTCTTCCACACGCAATTCTTCACTCCTTTCTGAACACCACTCTGTTATATTATCCATATTTTCAGTCTGAAAGCATATGAAGCCAAACCCACAGGAAACAAGAGAGCATATATTTCACTGTGAACTGACATTTTATGAACTCTCTGTGTCCTTGTTCTTATGCATGCCTACTTCATAACAATGAAAACCTCTTCTACCGGCCAGTATATAAAACTCAGTTTAGTTTATTCTTTTTACTATCACGATCATGACAGTGAAAAGGCAAATAACATTTGATTTTTTCCCCACTCTTATTTATTACATTTGATCCACACCACTGGCATTTGACCTTTGAATTAAATGAAAATGTATATGAAAGGTGTGAGAGCAAGTGAATATTTGTTTGAAGTGAAATATAAACAATGAAATAAATATGGACATAAAGATTTCAATATTACTATGTATTAACATTATCCTTTGACTTTTAATCTTGGTTGATAAAGAGCTCTAATTTATCTGCTTTTCTGTATTTAATACATTATAAATGAAATATTCATGTGAATAATTTTGTAATACTGGGAAAAATAAGGATTATCTAATGATATGATTTATAAGAGTAGTATGCAAAAGTTGTAATACAGCAATGATCTGTAACCATATAAAGCCCTATTTGAATAGGGTGCCTTTATTCTAAGTTATTGTACTCATTTATATTATAGTACAGGTTGTTTTTCTTTTGTTGTCGTTCTTGCCTTTTGGATTGGAAAGGTAGAAAAGTCCCGGTCAGAACTTAAATTTGCAAGCCAACATAAATCAAAGCTCCATTCTCCAGGCTGAAGGCTCCTGCCCCTGCCTTCACTCCCAGTGACCCTGTGAATGTAATCTTTTCAGAGTGAACCTTGAATCTGGTCTAGACAGCATGTGACTTATGAAGGGAGGTAGGGTGAGGGGTCCAGGGAGAGGCAGACCCTTTATAAATGAGTCTCAAAATAATGTATTTTCTTTCTTGGAACCCTAAACTGATAAACTGCAACCCACTTTCTTTTTCCTAGTAAACTCTTTAATGCTTTCTTTTCCTTCCACTATGCATGCCCACTGTTTGTAATCCATATTACGTTGTTTCTGCTTCTCATTTATTGACCTCCTCTTTTAGAGGATAAATCAGTGTAAGGAAGTACTCTTGGGTAAGACTGAAGTGTGTAATGAAAGTGAGATAAGGTAGTAATGACTCAGAAAATTTGCCTTTTCCTTCTTAATAGTTTGAATGGTGCTTTCATTGTATACTCAGTAGCCACCATAGGAAATAATCTAGGAAATATTTCTAATGAGAGTTCTGAGGTCATTCTAATTACTGGAGGAACAGGGGAAGAAAAAGATACACTGTAATTCAGGACAGTGAATCTTCTACAAGGATAGACTTTACCTAAAAAAATACTTATTTTAACTTAGAAAAGTAATGCATATGTCAATTTCAAAAGTATTCCAACTACACACCTCAGTGAAAGTGGTTGATTAAGAGCACTTATATTTGCATGGTTCATAAGATATCTAATACTCTATCTTAATTTGTTAGTATTCTTAAACAATTGAATCCAGTTGGCTCCTATAAAAGAGATTGAGATCTTATTCTACATGGCACTTAGGAATCTAGATTTGGTAGTGTTATTTTAAATTCTGGTACTTTAACCATTCACTGAGGTCCATTCATTGTCTAACCTTTGCCAGAAACATGGAGTTCTGTCTCACCAACCCTCCTCAGGGTCTCTATTAACTGATGCTCTGCTACTCCAGCATATAAGGGCTGAGGCCAAAGCAATCACCATCTTATTACAGTGAGAAAAATTTTATCCTTCAGCATCCAATATCATTTGGCCATTGTGTTTGTTTGTTTAGGGGCTTAAAGGTGGAGTGAAGTGCTTCCTTTGAGAAGTGAAAGCAAAGCAAATCAGAACAAAAAGTTGGCCAATAATCTGTCTCTCTCATGTTTTCTGTGTGACACTTTTGGACAGCTCTGCACAGCACCTGGGCTAGTGTTTCTCCACCGTTTTCCAAGCCTACACACTGAGAGAATCAAACACATGAACAGGAACAGTGAGTGCCTCCCTATCAGAGAGATTTTCCACCATTTTTCCCGTTTCAACCACTGGCTTATCTGAATCTAGGGAAGGTTTATAGCAAACAGTGTAAAACTTTCATGCAGGTTTATGGGTTTAATATACACCACAGGTAACTGATTTTCCCCTTGTAGGCAGATACAGCCCCTTACCCTTCTCTTTTTTCTCTGTCCCTGAAAGCAATAAGTAGTTTATTTGTTCATATATTTTCCATTTTATATTTATTAAAGATTTAATAAATATTTACTGAATATCAAATTAAAAAGCATCCAGAGGGAGAGGGAGAGGGTGGGATGATTTGGGAGAATGGCATTCTAACATCTATACTATCATGTAAGAATCGAATCGCCAGTCTATGTCTGACGCAGGATACAGCATGCTTGGAGCTGGTGCATGGGGATGACCCAGAGAGATGTTATGGGGAGGGACGTGGGAGGGGGGTTCATGTTTGGGAACGTATGTAAGAATTAAAGATTTTAAAATTTAAAAAAAAAAAGAAAAAATGAATAAAAATAAAAAGCATCCAAACAGTTGATATAGCTTCAAGAAAACCATTGTTTAGATGGCTTACTATTACCTAGGTTTGGGTAATGGAAGCAGTTTTTAAAGGACAATCAAAATAAATTGGGACTTACTGTATTTTCCTTCATTGTTTTTCTTATAGACATGTTTATATCATTACCCATATACTTCTGTTTACTACCTTTTCACTATGACTACTCAATCAAAAATAATTTCCATATTATAGTGAAAGTACTAGATTAAAAAGTTGAATCTGCATTTAATAACTGTTTCTATGATTAGGAAAAATGCAAGTTTATTGTGGAAAATGGAAAAATAAAAATTGCCCATTATTCCAGTACTCAAAGAGAAATAAAAATGAACATTTTGATGTTCTCATTGAACTGCTGTCTAGGCCAGGTCCCATGGTGGGTTAGCATGGGGTCATGTAGGGATTCACTGCCCGTGTAATGCTGTGATGATTCTCAGGCTGTCCTTCAGTATCCCCACCAGTGAAAAGCATTCATATCAAACCTTACTTTTTGGAGTGAATATAGTTTTATTTTATTTTGTTTATTTTTATTGAGTTATAGCTGACTTACAATGCTATTAGTTTTATGAGTACAGCATAATTTGTTTTCTATGTCTCTGGATCTGTTTCTGCTTGCATCTTTAAAAAGCAACAAAGCTTTATTTTCTAAAATATGTATAATGAAAGCAACAGATGTGTTGGTTATGCTTTCTCAAGCTATGCAGACAGATTCTAATTATGTCCCCACTTAACTCTCCTCCCACTTCCATTTGAGAATTACAAGTCTAAACAGAAAAAAAAAATTATAAAGCAAAAAAATCCCTCCCAGAAAACAGGAAAACCTCTGATGGGGAACTCTCTTATTGTTCCGACTCCGTTACTTACAACTTTGTTATGGTGTGCTATGCTGGGTAGCTTATTACCTCCTTGAAATTTATGTCAGAGACATTAGTAGTTTTTACTTAATAATTTGTAAAGTGGCTTATGAAGATTAAAATGGAAAAGGCACATAAAGTTCCTCTCAGTGCTACTTGGAAAATACTAAGTAACTTTTGATTCCAGGACCTGATTTGGGCCCTATCATCTATTTTGTGTAATTAATAGCTCAGAACAACTATGACCTGGAACAAGTGAATTTTTAAAAAATGTTTATTGGAGTATAGTTGATTTACAATGTTGTGTTTCAGATGTAAAATGAAGTGACTTATATTTATTTATATATATATCCATTCTTTTTCATATTCATTTCCCGTATAGGTTATTACAGAATACTGAACAGAGTCTCTTGTGCTGTATAGTAGGTCCTTGTTAGTTAACCTAGTTTATATACATGCTAAATTGCTTCAGTTGTGTCCAACTCTCACCAACTCTATGGACTGTAGACTTCCAGGTCCTCTGTTCCGGGGATTCTCCAGGCAAGAATACTGCAACCTACTGCAATGGGTTGCCATTTCCCCCTCCAGGGACTGAACCCACGTCTCTTATTTCTCCTGCGTTGGCAGGCAAGTTCTGTACCACTAGTGCCACCTGTAGTGGGTATATGTTAATCCCAAACTCCTAATTCATCCTTTTCCTTCACATTTCCCCTTTGGTAATAGTAAAGTTGATTTGTGATCTGTAAGTCTGTTTCTGTTTTATAAAAAAGTTCGTTTGTATCATTTTTATTAGATTCCACATAAAAGTGATATCATATAATATTTGTCTTTCTGACTTACTTCACTGAGTATGATAGTCTCCAGGTCCGTCCATGTTGTTACAAATGGAATTATTTCATTATTTTTTATGGCTGAGTAATATTTCATTGTATATATATATATATATATGTATATCTATATCTATATACCATGTATTCTTTATTCATCTGTTGATGGACATTTGGGTTGCTTCCATGTTTGGCTATGGTAAAAAGCACTGCAGAGAACACCAGGGTGCATTTATCTTTTTGAATTATAGTTTTCTCTGGATATACACCCAGGAGTGGGATTGCTGGAGCATATGATATTCTATATTTGGTTTTTTAAGGAACTTCCACTCCGTTTCCATAGTGGCTGCAACAATTTACAGTCCTGTTGCTTGCAGATTTTTTCATGATGGCTGTTCTGATATGTGTGAGGGGATACCTCATTGAAGTATTGATTTTCATTTCTCCAGTAATTAGTAATGTTAAACAAATGGGACCTAATTAAAGGTTTTTCACAGCAAAGGAAACTACAAAGAAAATGAAAAGGCAACCCACAGAATGGGAGAAAACATTTGCAAACAAAGGGGCCCACAGGAGATTAATCTCCAAAATATACAAAAAGCTTATGCAGCTCAGTATTAAAAAAAAAATCCAATCAAAAAAATGGGCAGAATATCTAAACAGACATTTTTCCAAAGAAGACAGAGAGATGGCCCAAAAGCATTTGAAGCATAGGAATTTTTTCATGTAAATTGAATGCTTTAGATTGCACCTTTCTATGGGGGCAAGTGAGATCACAGTCACATTAATGCTTAAATTAGGATATTCCTTCCAGCAAACCCCATTTGCAAAGCATCTCAACCTCCCTTCAAAATCTTCCTAGTTTTTCTGAGTCTGCAAGGTTATTCATGTTCATCAAAGCCACCTTTGATGCTTTCCATGGAAATCTATTTCCCCTGCAAGCAGAAAGAGGTTTGTAACATTGTACTTCCTGGTGGCTCAGAGGTTAAAGCGTCTGCCTGGAATGCAGGAGACCAAGGTTCGATCCCTGGGTTGGGAAGATACCCTGGAGAGGGAAATGGCAACCCACTCCAGTACTCTTGCCTGGAAAATCCCATGGATGGAGGAGCCTGGTAGGCTACAGTTCACGGGGTTGCAAAGAGTCAGACAGGACTGACCGACTTCACTTTCACTTTCAACATTGTAAAAGAGGCAGTGACCAAAATCATACCCAAGAAAAGAAGTGCAGCAAGGCAAAATGGCTGCTTGAGGAAGCTTATGAATAACTGAGAAAAGAAGAGAAGCAAAAGGCAAAGGAGAAAAGGAAAGATATACCCATCTGAATGCACAGTTCCAAACAATAGCAAGGAAAGATAAGCCTTCTTAAGTGAACAATGCAAAGAAATAGAGGAAAACAATAGAATGGGAAAGACTACAGATCTCATCAAGAAGATTAGAGATGCCAAGAGATGTTTCATGCAAAGATGGACGCAATAAAGGACAAAAATGGTATGGATCTAAGAGAAGCAGAATGGTATGGTATTAAGAAGAGATGGGTAAGAATAAACAAAAGAACTGTACAAAAATGACCCAGATAACCAAGATAGTGTGGCCACTCACCTAGAGGCAGACATCCTGGAGTGCAAAGTCAAATGGGCCTTAAGAAGCATTACTAAGAGCAAAGCTAGTGGAAATGATGGAATTCCATCTGAGCTATTTCAAATCCGAAGAGATGATGCTGTTAAACAGTTGAATTTGATATGCCAGCAAATTTGGAAAACTCAACAGTGGCCACAGGACTGGAAAAGGTCAATTTTCTAATCCCAAAGAAGGGCAATACCAAAGAATGTTCAAACTAGTGCACAATTGCCCTCATTTCACATGCTAGCAAGATGATGCTCAAAATCCTTCAAGCAAGGCTTTAACAGTATGCGAACAGATAATTTCCAGATGTTCAAGCTTCATTTTGAAAAGGCAGAGGAATAAGAGATCAAATTGCCAACAACAGTTGGATTATAGAAAAAGCAAGAGAATTCCAAAAAATCATCTACTTCTGCTTCATTGACTATGCTAAAGGCTTTGACTGTGTGGATCACAACAAACTGTGGAAGAATCTTAAAGAGATGGAATATCAGACCACCTTATCTGCCTCCTGAGAAATCTGTATGCCGGTGAAGAAGCAACAATTAGAACCAGGCCTGAAACAAAGACTGGTTCCAAATTGGGAAAGGAGTACATCAAGGGTGTATGTTATCACCCTGCTTATGTAACTTATATGCAGAGTACATCATGCAAAATGCTGGGCTGGATGAAATCCAAGCTAAAATCAAGGTTGCTAGGAGAAGTGTCAATAACCTCAGATATGCAGATGATACCACTATAGTGGCATAAGGTGAAGAGGAAGTAAAAAGCGTCTTGGTGAAGGTGAAGTTCAGTTCAGTTCAGTTCAGTCGCTCAGTCATGTCTGACTCTTTGCGACCCCATGAATTGCAGCACGCCAGGCCTCCCTGTCTATCACCAACTCCCAGAGTTCACTCAAACTCATGTCCATCAAGTTGGTGATACCATCCAGCCATCTCATCCTCTGTCGTCCCCTTCTCCTCCTGCCCCCAATCCCTCCCAGCATCAGAGTCTTTTCCAATGAGTCAACTCTTCTCATGAGGTGTCCAAAGTACTGGAGTTTCATCTTTAGCATCATTCCTTCCAAAGAACACCCAGGGCTGATCTCCTTCAGAATGGACTGGTTGGATCTCCTTGCAGTCCAAGGGAATCCCAAGAGCCCTTCTCCAACACCACAGTTCAAAATCATCAATTCTTCGGCACTCAACTTTCTTCACAGTCCAACTCTCACATCCATACATGACCACAGGAAAAACCATAGCCTTGACTAGAAGGACCTTTGTTGGCAAAGTAATGTCTCTGCTTTTCAATATGCTATCTAGGTTGGTCATAACTTTCCTTCCAAGGAGTAAGCATCTTTTAATTTCACGGCTGCAATCACCATCTACAGTGATTTTGGAGCCCCCAAAAATAAAGTCTGACACTGTTTCCACTGTTTCCCCATCTATTTTCCATGAAGTGATGGGACCAGATGCCATGATCTTCATTTTCTGAATGCTGAGCTTTAAGCCAACTTTTTCACTCTCCACTTTCACTTTCATCAAGAGGCTTTTTAGTTCCTCTTCCCTTTCTGCCATAAGGGTGGTGTCATCTGCATGTCTGAGGTTACCGATATTTCTCCTGGCAATCTTGATTCCAGCTTGTGTTTCTTCCAGCCCAGCGTTTCTCATGATGTACTGTGCATAGAAGTTAAATAAGCAAAGTGACAATATACAGCCTTGATGTACTCCTTTTCCTATTTAGAATCAGTCTGTTGTTCCCTGTCCAGTTCTAACTGTTGCTTCCTGACCTGCATACAGATTTCTCAAGAGGCAGGTCAGGTGGTCTGGTATTCCCAACTCTTTCAGAATGTTCCATAGTTTATTGTGATCCACACAGTCAAAGGCTTTGGCATAGTCAATAAAGCAGAAATAGATGTTTTTCTGGAACTTTCTTGCTTTTTCCATGATCCAGCGGATGTTGGCAATTTGATCTCTGGTTCCTCTGCCTTTTCTAAAACTAGCTTGAACATCTGGAAGTTCACAGCTCACATATTGCTGAAGCCTGGCTTGGAGAATTTTGAGCATTACTTTACTAGTGTATGAGATGAGTGCAGTTTTGCAGTGGTTTGAGTATTCTTTGGCATTGCCTTTCTTTGGGATTGGAATGAAAACTGACCTTTTCCAGTCCTGCGGCCACTGCTGAGTTTTCCAAATTGGCTGGCATATTGAGGGCAGCACTCTCACAGCATCATCTTTCAGGATTTGAAACAGCTCAACTGGAATTCCATCACCTCCACTAGCTTTGTTCATAGTGTTACTTTCTAAGGCCCACTTGACTTCACATTTCAGTATGTCTGGCTCTAGATGAGTGATCACACCATCGTGATTATCCGGGTCATGAAGATCTTTTTTGTACAGTTCTTCTGTGTATTCTTGCCACCTCTTCTTAATATCTTCTGCTTCTGTTAGGTCCATACCATTTCTGTCCTTTATTGAGCCCATCTTTGCATGAAATGTTCCCTTGGTATGTCTAAATTTCTTGAAGAGATCTCTAGTCCTTCCCATTCTGTTGTTTTCCTCTATTTCTTTGCATTGATCACTGAAAAAGGCTTTCTTATCTCTTTTTGCTATTCTTTGGAACTCTGATTCAGATGCTTATATCCTTCCTTTTTTCCTTTGCTTTTCACTTCTCTTCTTGTCACAGCTATTTGTAAGGCCTCCCCAGACAGCCATTTTGCTTTTTTGCATTTATTTTCCATGGGGATGGCCTTGATCCCTGTCTCCTGTACAACGTCACAAACCTCCATCCATAGTTCATCAGGCACTCTGTCTATCAGATCTAGTCCCATAAATCTATTTCTCACTTCCACTGTATAAACATAAGGGATTTCATTTAGGTCTTACCTGAATGTTCTAGTGGTTTCCCCTATTTACTTCAATTTGAGTCTGAATTTGGCAATAAGGAGTTCATGATCTGAGGCACATCAGCTCCCGGTCTTATTTTTGCTGACTGTATAGAGCTTCTCCATCTTTGGCTGCAAAGAATATAATCAATCTGATTTCAGTGTTGACCATCTGGTGATGTCCATGTGTAGAGTCTTCTCTTGTGTTGTTGGAAGAGTGTTTGCTATGACCAGTGCGTTCTCTTGGCAAAACTCTATTAGCCTTTGCCATGTTTCATTCCAGATGAAGGTAAGAGAAGAGAGCAAAAAAGCTGGCTTGAAACTCAACATTCAAAAGAGGAAGATCATGGCCTCCAGTCCCATTACTTCACAGCAAATAAATGGGGAGACAATGGAAACAGTAACTGACTTTACTTTGAGCTCCAAAATCATTGTGTATGGTAACTGCAGCCTTGCAATTAAGATGCTTGCTCCTTGGAAGAAAAGCTATGATAAACCTAGAGAGCATACTAAAAAGGAGAGACATCACTTTGCCAACAAAAGTCCATAGTCAAAATTATGGGTTTTCCAGTAGTCATGTGCAGATGTGAGAGTTGGACCATAAAGAAGGCTGAGTGAACTGATACTTTTAACTGTGGCACTGGAGAAGACTCTTGGGAACCCCTTGGACAGCAAGGACAGCAAGGAGATCAAACCAGTCAATCCTAAAGGAAATCAATCCTGAATATTCATTGCAACAACTGATGCTGAAGCTGAAGCTCCAACACTTTGGCCACCTGGTGCAAAGAGCCAACTCATAGAAGACCATGATGCTGGGAAGGATTGAGGACAGGAGGAGAAGGGGGCGACAGCGGATGAGATGGTTGGATGCCATCATCGGCTCAATGGACACAAGTTTGAGCAAATTCAGGGAGATAGTGAAGGACCAGCAAGCCTATTGTGCTGCAGTCCATTTGAGTGCAAAGAGTTGGACATGAGTCAGTTGAGCGACTGAAAAACAGTAGCAACTGGGGACTATAATAGTGAATACCCAGTATGCCAGCTGGGTCAGTTTGCAGAGAGGAGAGAGAGGCCTCGTGGTCTGCTGTCACTGTGATGAGCTAGGTTGCCAGGGCTTGGATTCCCAGTGCTTGTAGCCACAACCTCATATGAACACAGTCCCTCCCTCATTCTTCACAATCACTGCTCCAGAGCCACTCAAAACCAGCCGCCGCCCCTCATCGATGCCAACGTCTGCTATCTTTCATCAATGTCTGTCACAAATCTCTTTACTCCTTCTTCCACCCTAAGACAAAAGCTCAGAAGCCTCTGTTCAGAGCCTCCCATGAATAACCAGCCCATTGATTAAACACTCAGCTAGATTCTAAATTCCCGTTTTGTTATCCTCTCAGATAAGACTAGTTGGTTTGTTCAGAGAAAGAAATGGAGGCTGAAAATAGTTACTACATATGCCTACTGGTTAAAACAAATTCATCTCCTTTGCAAGCCCATGATTCATTTGCAGGAGTCTTCCCCCTGCTTTTCAATCTGATGGTTACCCAACCTTTTTTCTGCAAAAAGAGTCACTCCATCGTTGATGCTTAGCTCAGATGGGCCCTTCCTGTCCTTCCAATTGGCAGCTGTGTAGCATGGCTCTGGACTGTGCTTCTGCACATCCTTAGGCATTTGTTCTGCCTGCTGGGCTTGCAGCTACCCTGCTCTTGCCTATTATACAGCTGCCACCCGGGTGCCTGTCATTCCACATCTTCAGCACATTCCACCTGGGGCCTGAGACAGGGAGCATCATTTCAGAATCAGAGCCTTGGCCATGGTCCAGGGGCTCACTAGTGGCCTTGCCACTGACACTTCCTGTGGCTCACAGAGGATTCTGAGGAGGCTGCTCGATGCCCAGTCCTGTGTTGTATGTTGCCAGTTTCCTTAGATGTGTCACTGGAGCAAAATCAGATACAGCATTGACACTACCTTGTCATTTCATGTCCCATAATGTGTGCTGACTAAATAGAGTCCATTTTTTCATTACATCTATCAATAAATATTCAGATTTCTTGCTGCTGAAAGCTAGTTATGATCATCAGCTTTCTATGAGAAATATTCAGGAAAAAGCTTTTTAATCTAGGATGTTGTGGAAATGGAGAGTATCTCTTAGGCAAGAAAATGTCATCGACGCTGCCTTGAGGTGTCTCCTTATCACTCCTTGCTTTCTTTGTGGGGACCAGCAAATGCTTTACCCTCTCAGAAGAGAGCAGTGTTTATTCTCAGTTGACTCTAGGCTATCAGGCAGACAGATGTCGACAGAGAGATGGTTGATTTAGTATAGCTTTGAAAGACTGAAATGTGTGAAAATTTTGTTAAGCTGGAAGTGACAACACAAGGGAGAAATCTCATCTCTCCACTTGAATGACAATCTGTGAATTAAAATTCATAAGCATATATGATAAAGTTCATTAGAATAAATAATCCTATAACTATAGAAGTATCAAGAAGATATACCAAAAAATTAACAATGATTATTGCTAGGTGATATAACCATATGTAATTTTTAATTTTCTTTTTATTGCTTGCATTTTCTAACATTTCCACAATACATATACACATATCTATCATTTCTATAATATATATAATTTTATAATAAAAATGACAATATAGTAAAACTTTTATGTTTAAAAGTTATACCCCTAAAATATGTAAATATAAAAACCTTTCTTCACTTTTCAACATTTCTGTGATTTTTCTCACATACTAAAAAATCTAATATAAAAAAAAAACTCTCACATGCATCTTTTAAAAATAAAATGTATGTTGTTTATGTGACAAATGCTGTGCTCTGCAGATAAACAGCAAATTGCCCTCCAATGTTTGAGTTACCCATCTGCTGTCTTGCTAAAGTGGCACGGTCATCAGACTGCCATGTGCCTGGACCATATCACCTCAGCACAGAAGTGCCTTCACTGAAGGGTGATTTAGTGGCATATTTGCTGCTTGTAACCTTAGAATTATTTCAACGTTATCTCCAGGTCTGAGTTTAATGTGCGTGCTCAGTTGCTCAGTCATGTCTGACTCTGCAACCCTATGGACTGTAGCCCGCCAGGCTCCTCTGCCCATGGAATTTTCCAGGCAAGAATAATAGAGTGGGTTGCCATTTCCTTCTCCAGGGAATCTTCTGACTCATGGATTGAACTCACCTCTCTTGTGCCTCCTGCATTGGCAGGTGGATTCCTTGCCGCTTGGTCACCTCATACTCTAATTTAAAATATTGCCCAGACTTACCATTATTTACACACATCTAATTAATAGGCATCTAAAAAAGCATATGATAAAAGAACAATAAAATAGAATAAAGTTTAAAAGTAATGAAGCTATTGAAACTAAATGCTACTAAGGTAAATAGACGATCCCCTGGAGAAGGGAATGGCAACTCACTCCAGTATTCTTGCCTGGGAAATCCCATGGATTGAGGAATCTGGCAGACTGTGGTCCACGGTGTTGCAAAGAGTTGGAAATGACTTAAAGGCTAAACAGCAACAGCAAAAGAATAATTTCTAGCTGCCATGGACACTGGTAGGGTGTGCTGGCCATCTCATCTCTTTCAAATTTGCAGAGTTTTTATTTCTTCCAATCCTCTTAAAATTCTTATCAGCTCTGGTTAAATCTGGATCCCTATTCTAGACTTGCACCTGGAACTAGGAGGTCATATATCTCTGAGGGGGGCTTAGAATTAACCCATTCCAGTACTCTTGCCTGGAAAATCCCATGGAAGGAGGAGCCTGTTAGGCTGCAGTCCATGGGGTCGCTAGGAGTCAGACACGACTGAGCGACTTCACTTTCACTTTTCACTTTCATGCATTGGAGAAGGAAATGGCAACCCACTCCAGTGTTCTTGCCTGGAAAATCCCAGGGATGGGGGAGCCTGGTGGGCTGCCGTCTGTGGGGTCGCACAGAGTCAGACACGACTGAAGCGACTTAGCAGCAAGGTAAATAGAAATCTCTTATGATATTATTCCCAAGAAACAGTTTATTTCTATAGACAGATCTTATGTATCTTCTTATGGCAAAATGAAAATACCTAATCTAAATCTGCTTTGCTTTGGTTCCTAAAAATCTAAGTCAAATTCCCTGTTCACTTATGTATCTGTATATTCTCCTAGTAGTATCTACTCCTTTGCTTTATTTGCCTCTCTTTGTTTTGGTCTTGTTTTTTTGGGTGGATCTAATATGGAGAAGGCAGTGGCACCCCGCTTCAGTACTCTTGCCTGGAAAATCCCATGGATGGAGGAGCCTGGTAGGCTGTAGTCCATGGGGTCGCTAAGAGTTGGACACGACTGAGTGACTTCACTTTCACTTTTCACTTTCATGCATTGGAGAAGGAAATGGCAACCCACTCCAGTGTTCTTGCCTGGAGAATCCCAGGGACGGGGGAAGCCAGGTGGGCTGCCGTCTATGGGGTCGCACAGAGTCGGACACTACTGCGACTTAGCAGCAGCAGTAGCAGCAATAAGCCCTCAGTATTGTATTTTAAATAAATAATAGACTGCCTTAGATTTTCTTAGAAGGTAAATATATAAGAAGACTGATCACATATATAAATGTTACATAGTAACCTTTAATTTCTATGAACAGACATAGTCTCATTACCAAGAACACTTTAGAATTATTATAATGTTCTAATTTGAATAACTGTATTGGAATGACTGGTTGGAAAGCTTACAGTTTTATCTTCATGCAGGTGGATATAGTTATAAATGAATAGAACTGCCTCTTCATCCTGCCTGCAAGATAATCCAAATTTATGTATTTAAAACAGGCTCTTTATTACATGCCTCATCCACCAATGCTGCCTTTTACTAAAAATTTTGTAACAAAACTTTGGGGATTGCCTATTGGGCAATTTAAAATTCATACTAAAAATGTACTCCAAATGTATAGCTGATGCTCATTTGCTAAAAATAAATGCATTTGTGAAATGTGTTAAATTCATTTTGGAAATGTTAGCTCTGTTACGGTTAAAGACATTCTTATTTATAAGAATCTGGAATCTGATCTTTTTTTGTAAATCATGAAAAAATATTGTTTTTTAAATGGGGACTCTATTTGAAAATAGTTATCTGCTTCATTGCTAGTATAATGAAAACCATGGCAGAGGCCAAACAAGGACAATGCAGTAAAAAAAAAAAATGTGTTTCTCCATTCTGTTGAGTAGTGATGAAGATGGCTAGATTAGTAGTTACATTACTTTGTTTAGGACTTTCTGGATCTTATCGAAATATTGTATTTCAGTACAGCAGGATAAAACACTCTCCTTTACCCTTAAGGTTTGCATCTTAGTTGCAATTTCAAATTGACAGGAGTTAGGTGATGCCGAAACAATCTTCTATGAATAGAGTATGCCTTAAAAAGGAAACATCTAAATAAAATAATTCTTTATTATTATTGGAATGAAAAATCAAAGTCAACTTTAGAAAAAATACAAGTATTTTAACTTCCTTAGTATTTTGTGAAAATGTTGATCCTTTTCTTGAAATTTATGTAAGACTTTTAGTTGAGATTAATAGTCATCTAAGAAAGCATATGATGAAAGAACAATAAAATAGAATAAAGTCTAAAAGTAATGAAGCTATTGAAATTGAATGTTACCAGGGTAAATAGAAGATGAAAAAGTAATATCTTTTGCCAGATGAAGAGATGGGTCTTCTTATTGTATTGTCCAGGCAAACAAAAGCAAGAAATAATCATAACCAAGGTTATGATAAACCAAGAATAAGATAAATTTTCATACAAATTGAAATGATAATATACTTTAAATCAGTCATAAAATTACTTACTATCCAAAAATGTCACTAATGCAGCAACAAATACTATAGTTTAAATATTTAAATTTCACTTTTCTAATAAGGAATTATAAAATGCCTCAGCATTATCTGCAAGTTTTTATAGTGACATACTTTTTCTATTTTATTAATAAATCTAGATATAAAATTTTTCATAGGGGTATGATATATATTAATTTTCTAAAATTTTAGTCACTCAGTCATGCCAGACTCTGCAAGCCATGGACTGCAGCCCACCAGATTTAGGTGTCTATGGGATTTTCCAGGCAAGGATATTGGAGTGGTTTGCTATCTCCTTCTCGAGGGGATCTTCCCAATCCGGGGGTTGAACACTGGTCTCTTGCACTGCAGGCAGAAGGTTAACTTGAATTATTTTGTTATAGTATATTATTAACCTCAAACAGAAAGCATGTTATTAACACACTATCCAAAAATTTAGCTGTATGACTGTTTATAAACAAAACTGATTAGGTTTATTTCTTTTGAATTCTAAGTATTTAGCCATTTTAGATATCCATATCCTTACAATTAAACTTCCATGAATTATTTATTTAAAGATGACACTTTCACTAATATATGAAAAAAGATTTTTCATTACAGCTATTTATAAAACTCTGTCATAATATACTATAACCTAGAAAGATTGTTTAAATAAAATTTGTCTTGAAATAAAAATGATCTAATTTTTTCTTCTTTTATTCTTCTGCATGGTATTTTGCAAGTATCAGCAAATTCTTATATATTTTCTTAATCATTTTATTTATATCTCACTTTATACATATGTTTTACAAAAAAGTATGCAAATTTATATGTCAAACAATTTTTTAAAACAATTAGGCCATATTTGAAATTCAGGAAAGAGGTTACTGTTTACTCTATAGTTGTTCAACTTGCTAGGCTACTGAAATAGTCTTGCTTTTTGTAAATCATGAAAAAATAGAAATGTTATAAATTATATGAAGAATACATTTTAATTGAGGATTAATGTATCCATCAGGTATATTGTTTGTCTTATGATTTCAGAAAGGTATTATTATATTTCTGTTGTAGACACAGATTACTATAATCCAGCCACCAATTTACATAGATGCATCCATTAAGAATAACTGGTTTATAGGAACTTTATGGTAAATATTCCTATAAATCAAAACACATAGTTACCTTATAGATCTGTAACTTCTATAGCAGAGTAGTCACTAGCTATGCATGGTTGCTTGACTAATCTTTAAACATTTATTTATTTCTGATTTGAGGATAATCATTGATTTCTCCCCTAAAACAATGAGGATTGGTTATAAGTATATATACATATGTTCCCTCCTTCCCACCTCACACTCCATCCCACCCCTCTCGGTTGTCACAGCACCAATTTGAGCTCCATGTGTTATAGCAATTTCCCATTAGCTATCTATTTTACATATGATAATGTATATATTTCAGTGCTATTCTCTCAATTCATCCCATCCTCTCTTGCCTCCACTCTGTTCATAAATCTTTAATTTATGTCTGAGTCTCTATTCTTGCCCTGCAAATAGGTTCATCAGTGCCATTTTTCTAGATTCCATATATATGTGTTAGTACACGATATTTGTTTTTCCCTTTCTGCCTTTCTTCACTCTGTATAAGAGACTTTCGGTTTATTGACCTCACTAGAATTGACTCAAATTCATTCATTTTATGGCTGAGCAATATTCCAGTTGTGGTATCTATGTGCCACAACTTCTTTATCCATTCATCTGTTGATGGATATCTAGGTTGCTTCTATGTCCTGGCTATTGTAAATATTGCTGCAATGAATACTGGGGTACATGTGTCTTTTCCAGCTATGATTTTCTTGGGGCATATGCCCAATAGTGGGATTTCTGTGTCACATGGTAGTTTTATCCCTAGTTTTTAAAGAAATCTCCATACTGGTCTCCATAGTGGCTATATCAATTTACATTCCCACCAACAGTGCAAAGGGGTTACATTTTCTCCACATCCTCTCCAGAATTTGTTTGTAGAACTTTTGATGATGGCCATTCTGACTGGTGGAAGGTGATTCCTCATTGTAGCTTTGCATTTCGCTAATAAGTGATGTTGAGAATTTTTTCATGTGTTTATTAGCCATTTGTATGTGTTCTTTGCAGAAATGTCTGTTTGATCTTCTGCCCATTTTTTGATAGAGTTGTTTGTTTTTCTGATATTGAGCTACATGAGCTGCTTATATATTTTGGAGATTAATCCTTTATCAGTTTTTCATTTACGATTATTTTCTCTCATTTTGAGCATTGCCTTTCACCTTTTTTATGGCTTCCTTTGCTGTGCAAAATGTTTAAAGTTTTATTAGGTTCAATTTGCTTATTTTTGTTTTTTTTTCTATTACTCTAGGACATAAGGTCATAGAGGATCTTGCTGTGATTTATGTCAAAGAGTGTGCCACCTATATTTTGCTCAAAGAATTTTATAGTTTCTGGTCTTACATTTAGGCCTTTTATCCATTTTGGATTTACTTTTGCATATGGTGTTAGAAAGTGTTCTGACTTCATTTTTTTTACATGTAGCTGTCCAATTTTCCCAGCACCACTTATTGAAGGGACTGTATTTTCTCCATTTTATATTTTTGTCTCTCGTCAAAGATAAGGTGCCCATCTGTGCATGGGTTTATCTCTGGACTTTCTATTTGGTTTTGTTGGTTTATATTTCTGTTTATGTAGCAGTACCATACTGTCTTGATGACTGTAGCTTTGTAGTATAGTCTGAAGTCAGGATAGTTGATTCTTACAACTCCATTATTCTTTCTCAAGGTTATTTTGGCTATTTAGGGTCTTTTATGTTTCCATATGAATTATGAAAATTTTTCTTTTAGTTCTGTGAAAAATGCCATTGGTAATTAGATTGGGATTTCATTGAATCTGTACATTTTTTTGGGTAGTATAGTCATTTTCACAATACAGATTCTTCTGATCCAAGAACATGGTATATCTCTGCATTGGTTTATGTCATCTTTGATTTCTTTCATCCATGTCTTGTAGTGTTCTGATTATAGCTCTTTTGTCTCCTTAAGTAGGTTTATTCATTGGTATTTTATTGTTTTCATTTCAGTGGTGAATGGGATTGATTCTCAAATTTCTCTGATTTTTTTATTGCTACTGTGTAGGAATGCATGGGATTTCTGTGTATTGATTTTGGATCCTGCAACTTTAGTAGATTCACTAATTAGCTCTAGTATTTTTCTGATCGTATCTTAGGGTTTTCTATGTGTAGTTTCATGACATCTGCTTTTCCAATCTGGATTCCTTTTATTTCTTTTTCTTCTCTGATTGCTATGGCTAGGACTTCCAAAACTGTGTTGAATAATAATTGCAAGAGTGCGCACACTTGTTTTGTTCCTGATCTTAGAAGAAATGCTTTCAGATTTTCACCACTGAGAATAATGCTTGCTGTGATTTATCATATACAGCCTTTATTGTGTTGAGATAGATTCCTTCTATGCCAATTTTCTGGAGAGTTTTTTTATCATAAATGAGTGCTGCTGCTGCTGCTAAGTCACTTCAGTCGTGTCCAACTCTGTGTGACCCCATAGACGGCAGCCCACCAGGCTCCCCTGTCCCCGGGATTCTCCAGGCAAGAACATTGGAGTGGGTTGTCATTTCCTTCTCCAATGCATGAAAGTGAAAAGTGAAAGTGAAGTTGCTCAGTCGTGTCTGACTCTCAGCGACCCCATCGACTGCAGCCCACCAGGCTCCCCCATCCTTGGGATTTTCCAGGCCAGAGTACTGGAGTTGGTTGCCATTGCCTTCTCCAAATGGGTGCTGAATTGTATCAAATGCTATTTCTGCATCTGTGGAGGTTATCATGTGATTTTTATCCTTTAATTTGTTAATATGGTTTATCACATTGATTGATTTGCATATATTGAAGAATCTTTGCCGTGCTGTGCGGTACTTAGTTGCTCAGTCATATCCAACTCTTTGTGACCACATGAACTGTAGCCCACCAGGCTCCTCTGTCCATAGGGATTCTCCAGGCAAGAATATCGGAGTGAGATGCCATGCCCTCCTCCAGGGGATCTTCCCAACCCAGGGATCAAACCCTTTGTCTCCCATATTGCAGGCAGATTCATTGAGCCACCAGGGAAGTCCAAGATTACTGGAATGAGTAGCCTATCCCTTCTCCAGGGGATCTTCCTGTTCCAGGAATCAAACCAGGGTCTCTGGCACTGCAGGTGGATTCTTTACCCGCTGAGCTACCACGGAAGCTCAGAGAATCCTTCCATCTCTTGGATAAGCCTGGCTTGGTCAGGGGTTATGATCCTTTTAATGTATTGTTGGATTCTGTTTGCTAGAATTTTGTTTAGGATTTTTGGATCTATGTTCATCAGTGATAGTGCCTTTAATTTTCTTTTTTTGTTAATAATTTGAAGAATATTTATTTTTTAAGAAGCAACAAAATAGACCCTAAAAATAGTCATCATGCAACATTCTGAAACATCTTAGAGCTCCTTGCGTGCATGCTCAGTCACTTCAGTCATGTGCAACTCTGTGACCCTATAGACTGTAGCTTGCCAGGTTCCTCTGTCCATGGGATTCTTCAGGCAAGAATGCTGGTGTGGGTTGCCGTTTCCTTCTAATTTTCTTGTGTGTGTGTGTAATGTCTTTGTCTGGTTTTGGTTCTCAAGGTGATGGTGACCTCGTAAAATGAGTTGGGAAGTGTTCCTTCTTCTGCAATTTTTGGGAGAGTTTGAGAAGAATAGGCATTAGCTATTCTCTGAACATAGAATAGATAGAATTTTCCTGTGAAGCCATCTGGCCCTGGGGTTTTGTACTCAGGGAGCTTTTTATTACAGTTCCAATTTCAGTGCTTACGATTGGCTAGTTCACACCTTCCATTTCTTCCTGGCTCAGACTTGGAAGGTTAAAGTTTTCTAAGAATCTGTCCATTTCTTCCAGGTTGTCCGTTTTATTGGCATATAGTGTTAGTCGCTCAGTCGTGCCCGTCTCTTTGCAACCCCATGGACTGCAGTCCACCAGGCTCCTCTGTCCATGAGATTTTCCAGGCAAGGATACTGGAGTGGGTTGCCGTTCCTTCTCCAGGGGATCTTCCCAACCCAGGGATCAAACCCGGGTCTTCTGCACTGCAGGCAGATTCTTTACTGACTGAGCTACCAGAAGCACATAGGTGCCCATATATTGTCACCCTGCTTGTTTAACTTATACGCAGAGTACATCATGAAAAACGCTGGGCTGGAGGAATCATAAGCTGGAATCAAGATTGCCGGGAGAAGTATCAGTAACCTCAGATATGCAGATGACACCACCCTTATGGCAGAAAGTGAAGAGGAACTACAAAGCCTCTTGATGAAAGTGAAAGAGGAGAGTGAAAAAGTTGGCTTCAAGTTCAACAATCAGAAAATTAAGATCATGGCATCTGGACCCATCACTTCATGGGAAATAGATAGGGAAACAGTGGAAACAGTGTCAGACTTTATTTTTTTGGGCTCCAAAATCACTGCAGATGGTGACTGCAGCCATGAAATTAAAAGACGCTTACTCCTTGGAAGAAAAGTTATGACCAACCTAGATAGCGTATTGAAAAGCAGAGACATTACTTTGCCAACAAAGGTCCATCTAGTCAAGGCTATGGTTTTTCCAGTAGTCATGTATGGATGTGAGAGTTGGACTGTGAAGAAAGCTGAGCACCGAAGAATGGATGCTTTTGAACTGTGATGTTGGAGAAGACTCTTGAGAGTCCCTTGGACTGCAAGGAGATCCAACCAGTCCATTCTAGAGGAGATCGGTCCTGGGTGTTCTTTGGAAGGAATGATACTAAAGCTGAAACTCCAGTACTTTGGCCACCTCATGTGAAGAGTTGAGTCATTGGAAAAGACTGTGATGCTGGGAGGGATTGGGGGCAGGAGGAGAAGGGGACGACAGAGGATGAGATGGCTGGATGGCATCACCAACTCAATGGACATGAGTTTGAGTGAACTCTGGGAGTTGGTGATGGACAGGGAGGCCTGTCGTGCTGCGGTTCTTGGGGTCGCAGAGTCAGACATGACTGAGTGACTGAACTGAACTGAATATTCCCTTATGATCCTTCATAATTCTGCACTGTCCGTTGTAACCTCTCCTTTTTCATTTCTAATTTTGTTTATTTAAGATATCTCCCTTTTTTTCTATATAAGTCTGGCTAATTGTTTTTCAACTCAGAGAACTAGCTGTTAGTTTTACTGATCTTTGCTAAATGACCACTTCACTTCTTTTTCATTTGTTTCTTCTCTGATCTTTATGATTCTTTCTTTTTGCTAACTTTGGGGTTTTTTAGTTCCTTTTTTCAGTTGATTCGGGTATAAGGTTAGATGTATTTTGTTGTTGTTGTTGTTTCTTGAGGTAGGATTGTATTGCTATAAACTTCCCTCTTAGAACTGCTTTTGCTGAATTCCATAGGTTTTGAATCATTGTGTTTCATTGTCATTGGTTTTTAGGTATTTTTTGTTTTTTGATTTCCCACTTTATTTCTTCAGTAACCTGTTTGTTGTTTAGAAATATTGTTTAATCTCCGTGTGTTTGTTTTAGCAGATATTTTTTTCTGTAATAGATACCTACTCTCATATATTTGATTTGATTTCAATGATATGAAAATCAATGGATATGATTTCAATTCTCTTAACTTTTCCAAGTCTTGATTTGTGACCCAGGATTTGATCTGTCCTGGATAATGTTCCATATGCACTTGAGAAGAAAGTGTATTATTCTGCATTTGGATGGAATGACCTGAAGATATCAACTAGGTTCACTTATTATAATGTATCTTTTAAGGCTTGTGTCCTTATTAATTTCCTGTTTTGATGATCTGGTCATTGGTTTAAGTGGAATATTATCATGTTACTGTCAGTTTCTCCTTTTATGTCTGTTAATGTTTGCCTTATGTTTTGAGGTGCTCCTGTGTTGGGTGCATGAATATTTACAATTGTTATGTTTTCTTCTTGGATTGAACCCTTGATTATTTTATAGTGTCCTTCCTGATCTCTTATAATGTTCTTTATTTTAAGGTCTGTTTTGTCTGACATAAGAATTACTGCCCCTGCTGTATTTTGATTTCCGTCAGCATGGAATATCTTTTTCCATCCTCTCACTTGCAGCCTGTTTGTGTCTCTATGTCTGATATGGATCTTTTGTAAACAGCATATATACAAGTCTTGTTTTGGTATCCATTCAACCTGTTTGTGTCTTTTGGTTGAAATATTTAATCCAATTAGATTTAAAGTAATTACTGATATATTTGCTCCCATTGATATTTTCTTAATTGTTGTTGTAGGTATTCTCCTTCTTTTGTGTTTCCTGCCTGTAAAAGCCCCATTAGGATTTGTTGTAAACTGGTTTGGTGATGCTAAATTCTCTTAACATTTGCCACTCTATAAATCTTTTGATTTCTCCATCAGTTTTGAATGAGATCCTTTCTGGGTAGACTAACCTTGGTTGTAGATTTTTCCTTTCATTACTTTAAATATATCCTGTCATTCCCTCTGGCCTGCAGAGTTTCTGTTGAAAAATAAGCTGTTAACCATATGAGGTTTCCTTTGAATGTTACCTGTTGCTTTCCTCTTGCTGCTTTTAGTATTTTTTCTTTGTGTTTGATTTTTGTTAGTTTGATTAGTATGTGTCTTAGCATGTTTCTCCTGGATTAACCCTGTATGGGCCTCTCTGTGCTTCTTGGACTTGATTGACTATTTTCTTTCCCAATTAGGGAAGTTTTTGACCATAATCTCCTCAAAGATTTTCTCAGATCGTTTTTTTCTCTTCTTCTTCTGGGACACCTGGAATTCAAATCCTGGTGCATTTAATGTTGTCCCAGATGTCTCTGAAGCTATCCTCAATTCTTTCCATTCTTCTGTCTTTATTCTGCTCTTCAGCAGTTATTCCCACCATTCTATCATCCAGCGCTGTTATCCATTCTGCCTCAGTTATTCTGCTACTGATTCCTTTTAGAGTATTTTTAATTTCAGTAATTGTGTAGCTCATTTGCTTACTTATTCTTTTTTTTCTTGTGAGTCCATGTTAAAATGTATTGAATGTTTCTTGCATTTTCTCCATTCTATTTTCAAGATTTTGGATCATCTTTGCTACATTATTATAGTTCTTTTACAAGCAGTTTGCCTATTTCATCTTTGTTTATTTGGTCTTGTGAGTTTTCAACTTGTTCCTCCATTTGCCCCATATTTCTCTGTCTTTTCATTTTACCTATCTTACTGTGTTTGAGGTCTCCTTTCCCCAGGTTATAGGGTCATGTTTTCTTTTGGTTTTGGTCTTTGCTGTCAGTGGATTGGTTTGGTCCAGTGGTTTTTGTAGGCTTCATATTGAGAGGGCCTTGTGCCTGCATACTGTTGGGAGGAGGTGGTTTGTTTTTTTTCTCCCTCTGATGGGCAGGACTGTGTGAGGTGATGTTTTCAGGGTGTCCGAGGGAAGCCCATCTCTGATGATTTGGTTTGTGTTCTTAGCTTGCTTGTTGTTTGGATGAGGTGTCCCGTGTTGTATGCTGTCAGAAGTTGGATGGTGCCAGGTCTTAGATATGAGTGGAGGCCTTCATGGGAGTTCTCACTAATTAATACCCCCTGGGCTCAATAGTTCTCTGGAAGTCTAGTGTCCTGGGCTCAGTGTTCCCACCCCAGAGACTCAGACCCAATATCTCATTGTGGAATCAAGATACCACAAGCCATTTGTTATGAAAATAAAGGGCATTTAAATGAACATACAAAAAAAAAAAAACTAGAAAAACACATGAACCCCAGACAAATGATAAATGCAAAATCAGACAAGCAGAAATAAAACAAAGGAACATACACAGACACGCACACACAAACAAAACAAAAACCAAAACAATCCTAAGAAAACAAGGTACAAGGGAGTGACCCGGCAAGTAAAGGAAACCAAAAATAATATCAACCAATTAAAAAAAAATCACCAAAAGAGAGAACAAGCCCGAAGCAGAGAGCCAACTGAGGAATAAAGCAAAGAAAACAAAAGAAACTAAGAAAAATTATGAAAAACTGAAAGGAAAAAATAGGAAAGCAAAGTTAAATCAGTTCAGTTCAGTTCACTTCAGTCACTCAGTCGTGTCCACCTCTTTGCGACCCCATGAATCGCAGCACGGCAGGCCTCCCTGTCCATCACCATCTCCCCATGTTCACTCAGACTCACATCCATCGAGTTGGTGATGCCATCCAGCCATCTCATCCTCTGTCGTCCCCTTCTCCTCCTGCCCCCAATCCCTCCCAGCATCACAGTCTTTTCCAATGAGTCAACTCTTAGTATGAAGTGCCCAGATTACTGGAGTTTCAGCTTCAACATCAGTCCTTCCAATGAACACCCAGAACTGATCTCCTTTAGGATGGACTGGTTGGATCTCCTTGCAGTCCAGGGTACTCACAAGAGTCTTCTCCAACATCACAGTTCAAAAGCATCAATTCTTCGCTGCTCAGCTTTCTTCACAGTCCAACTCTCACATCCATACATGACTACTGGAAAAACCATAGCCTTGACTAGACAGACCTTTGTTGGCAAAATAATATCTCTGCTTTTTAAAATGCTATCTAGGGTGGTCATAACTTTTCTTCCAAGGAGTAAGCATCTTTTAATTTCATGGCTGCGATCACCATCTGCAGTGATTATGGAGCCCCAAAAAATAAAGTCAACCACTGTTTCCACTGTTTCCCCATCTATTTCCCATGAAGTGATGGGACCGGATGCCACAATCTTAGTTTTCTGAATGTTGAGCTTGAAGCCAACTTTTTCACTCTCCTCTTTCACTTTCATCAAGAGGCTTTTTAGGTCCTCTTCACTTTCTGCCGTAAGGGTGGTGTCATCTGCATATCTGAGGTGATTGATATTTCTCCTGGCAATCTTGATTCCAGTTTGTGTTTCCTCCAGCCCAGCGTTTCTCAAGTTGTACTCTGCATAGAAATTAAATAAGCAAAGTGACAATATACAGCCTTGATGTACTCCTTTTCCTATTTGGAACCAGTCTGTTGTTCCATGTCCAGTTCTAACTGTTGCTTCTTGACCTGCATATAGGTTTCTCAAGAGGCGGGTCAGGTGGTCTGGTATTCCCGTCTCTTTCAGAATTTTCCACGGTTTATTGTGGTCTACACAGTCAAAGGCTTTGGCATAGTTGATAAAGCAGAAATAGATGTTTTTCTGGAACTCTCTTGCTTTTTCCATGATCCAGTGGATGTTAGCAATTTGATCTCTGGTTCTTCTGCCTTTTCTAAAACCAGATTCATAACCTACCTCCACCTTACTAGGAGCCCCTCTAATACTGGGAGGTAGGGTGGTCTCTGGACCTGCTGAAGGGACCTGCTCAGACTCTAATCTGGCCCTACTCCTGTGTGTTCTTGCCTCCATGTCCACAGTTGCCAGAGCTAGGATTGTGTGTGTGTGTGTGTGTGTGTGTGTGTTGGCAGGGGGGCTCTCATTGTCCTTTTATATATCCCATAGACACAGAGTCCACCTGGTGGATCATGTGGATTTAATCTGTAGTTTGCACAGATAGTGGAAAGTTTTTCGATACTCTTCCTTAGCCCTTCCACCCATAGAGCTCAAGTGTAGCTCTATCCCCACCTCTGCTATGGGTCATCCTTGGAGTTTTCTCCTGAGGCTTCCCTGGAGGACCTGGGTCTGTCCCAGTGAGGACTGAGTATGGAGGTGGCAGAGCTTCTTGGATTGCAGAGACTCTTGTGGCGCCAAGTGCACAGGGAAGCCAGTGGCCACAGACACAGGAGATTTGGAACTATTAGAATCTTTTTCTATGCTCTGGCAGCTGGCATTCAAAGGATCTCCTTTCCTGATCTTTCTCTATTGCTCAGTGCATCAGGCACTCAAAGGGCCACCCTCTCTGAGGTCTTCATTAGTCAGCTGCTGGCCTCAGCATACAGGAGGAGAGAGGCTTCAGTGATGACTCCACCCCCTGCCCATGACTTAGCATTAGCACCCTGCCTCCATGCTTCCTGGCTTTCCTCTAAAGGCATTCCCCACTGTGATCGCCTCCCTCCCATCCCATGGGCCATCTCCCCACAGTCAATAGCAGTCTTCGCCCTGGGGTTGTTCTCCAATCCCTATGCTCCAACTCCTAGCTGCCACACATTCTTATGGACTTGTGTTCCTGTCCAGGGTACAAAGGGCTGTGGCACAGATTGTCTGCGTGGTTTTCACTCCATTTAGACTGTCACTGATCAGCTGCTTCACTCTTCAACAGCCTCAAATTCTTTCCCCTGTCCTAATCTGTTGCCCTGATGTGGGGATTCACCCCTGCTCTAGCTTCCCCAGCCCCCAGGTGCAGGTCTGGTCCCACTAAATTTCCTCCTCTTTCTCCTTTCCTTCCTTTTTCCTATTGAGTTTTGCATGGATCTGTATGTTCCTTTCCAGTGGTCAGGAACTCCTGCCAGCTGTCAGCAGGTGCTCTGCAAGGTCTTCTGCATCTGGAGATGCATCCTGTGGAGAGACATCTACTCCATGTCCACCGACTTCTCCACCATCTTGTCTCTCCCCTCTGTTTGACTAATTAAATTAGTACATGTCTGAATAGAGATTTGCTGGATTTCACAAACTTATTAATTTTTATACTGATTACATGCTGATATGACAATATTTTGAGTAAATAAAATATATTGTTGGACTTCCCTGATAGCTCAGTTGGTAAAGAATCTGCTTGCAATGCAGGAGACCCTGATTTGATTCCTGGTTTGGGAAGATCCACTGGAAAAGGGATAAGCTACCAACTCCAGGAAACTTGGGTTTCCTTTGTGGCTCAACTGGTGAAGAATCCACCTGCAATGTGAGAGACCTGGGTTCAATCCCTGGGTTGGGAAGATCTCCTGGAGAAGGGAAAGGTTACCCACTCCAGGATTCTGGCCTAGAAAATTCTTGGGATAGCAAAGAGTCAGACACGGGTCTTTTGAGTTAAATAAAATATATTGTTAGAATTGTTGGTGTAAATCTAGCAATATATTTTATTTAGTGTGAAAACTAGAAAATTTAACATTTCAAGTTTTATAATGTAGTTCTCATGTATGTTCATAGAATTTCTATTGTACTAGACTGTTCAGGATACTCTTCTCCAGTGCCCCTATTTTGTAATTTAATATAGTAGAGCAAATATCTCTCTTTAAGGTGAGGATCAGCTGTGGGGATATTTGAATGTATTTTGTTAATATCTGTGAAATAGTATTTCAAGTATTATAGCATGATTATTACTTTTATTTTTCTACTATATGGTAGTATTAAATATTTCAGTGAAAAATTAATATTTAATCTTAAAAATAAAGAAATACACCATATCATCATATGATGATTCAGTGTCATTTAATCCTTACTTTCATAAATTAGAAAACCTATGTTTGAAATGAACGTTTTTATGAAGTACCAATGTGTTTAGCATGGCACAATTTGGAAATTTTTCTGAAAAGGAACCAAAATAAGTTGGTATGCATCAATGATTATGATATATTATATGTATTATTTTCTGTAATGGAAACACTATGAACAGTATAATAATAGATTTTAAAAGAATATAAGAATAAAGTCTCTGAGGAAATGAGATGGGAAGAGGAGATCAAGACTTAGTAAATCATCTCAACAAACTCATATCAATAGGGAGAAGGTTGACTACTGTGCTGAGCCAGGGAGTATGGAGGTCCCTTAATAGAGAAATTACCTAAGGTTAGCTGATGAGCAATGCTCAAGACCATGAAGTTAGAGTTTCTGCCAAAGATCATTTGCTTGAGAGTCTAATGACTGATCTGTCTCAGTTAATGTTGTTTTTGGAGTTTAGGTATTGTGAATATAAAATGTCTAAGTGATCCAAAAAATACATTTTAGCAAATGTTATCATTCCTAATGTGGGGCATATAGTATGACAAAAAAATAAGCAGTTTCAAAGTGTTAGAGAAGTTGAATATAATAATTATGTTATCAGAAAAATTGAAAAAGCTTCCTAAGATGATCCTATTGAGGATATTTTTGACATTCTGGTTTCATGGATAAATGTTCTACTGTTGAGATTTTCAAAGTTTTTAGACCATAACTAACAGTAATACATTTACCTCATAATATATACACAGCTTACCTGACCATATTTTGCTGTTATTATAGCTGATGGACTTTTATATTTTCTATCTAGTCTATTCAATTTCATTTTCTGGTTATGATCCACTAAATTGACCTCACAACCACCACTCCCCATTTAAAATGATCCACAAGTTGAAAAATATATATATTGTTCAATGCAGATGTTAGGCACCTGGAGAAATGAGGTCAAACTGCAAGACCGAGCCGCAAAGGATTAAAAAGCGAGTAGGTTCAGGATTAGCAGACCCGATCCTCAGCAAGCCAAGGGCATCAGAAGGTTCTGATCACCTGTGATTAGAGTCAAGTGTAATTCTGATGCAATTATCTTTTACCCAGTATATTTTCCTTCATGAAACCGAAACAGCCCTAACCAGATGAACCAGACAAGGCAATACACCTCCCTGCCTAGAGCTGAAATGAGAATGCAAAGAATTCCTCACAAAAGCAGACTGTAATTGAAATTTTAAAAGAAATAATAAATTATGAATTGCTAAAATGAATTGCACTATTTTGATATACAATTTAGGATATTCAGGCCCTCATAAAATACATGGACAAATAATTTTAATGTTTTAATTAAATTCTGATTATAAGTGTGTAAATGAAAACAAACAAGACTGATGTGTTATTTGGTCCTGAGTGCCTGAATTGATCATTTATTTTCCCATCTTTTCAATCAGTTTCTCTCCAAAAGGAATATGGTTGCTTATAATTTCTATTTCTCTTGAAGATGCAATCCCACTTTATTTTTATATTTCCTACTTTTGTTCTGTTAAAGAGATGACATTTTCCTTTCCAATTTCAGTACATATTCTACTTTGCTAAATCAGGGTGGTAGGTGTAGTATTGCTGTTGCATTGTTCAGACCATTTTTAAATTTCTCTCTGTTCCTAGACCCCTGCTTTCCTCCAGCTGGTATTGACTGGCAGGAAGCTTGCACGCATCATTCTGCAGCTTGTTTCTTAAGGGACTTTTCTTTTGCAGTTAATCCATGGTGTAAAGTCCAGGCTCCTCTCTGCACTTTTGATGCTCTTTGCTAAATCTTCTACCTCTGTGCCTAAGACACCCAAACTGTAGCACATCTTTTGAAATGTAAAGGGCAACCCTTATCACTGTAGACTGTGTTCCTTGAATTCCACTGCTTTAATTTTGGGAAAGTGGTTGTAGCTGTGAGCATCAATCAAACTGAGAGGTCTGTACAATTTGAATAAAACTCCCGTGCAGCTTGAGAAAGGTAAACACTGAAAAGCCTGTAAGTTCTCAGCCCATCTGTGAACCAGTGGATAAGGCCAGGGTTTCAAGATTGAAATGACCACTATCTTTTAGCTGTCTGTGGGTACAAAGCTCAAAATCTTTTCAAAACTACTACCTCTCAAAAGTATCATTATTGAAAATGAAAATCACATGGTATATAATTGGGATTATAAAATAATGTTAAACTGCTCTCTCTATATACATGCTATGGTTATTTAGTCGCTCAGTCCTATCTGACTCTTTTGCAACCCCATGGACTGTATATAACCCTCCAGACTTCTTTGTCCATGGGATTTCCCAAGCAAGAAAACAGAATTGGGTTGCCATTTCCTTCTCTAGGGGATCTTCCCAACCCAGGGATCAAACCTGCATCTCTTGCACTGCAGGTGGATTCTTTACCATTGAGTCACCTGGGAAGCCTTCATATTCATATATATGAATATAATACATAAAAATACATGCATATATATGATGCATATGTATATTTATGCTACCTTACATATCCTTCTTCATACATAGTTATGCATTCAGATGTATTTCTTTAAGATTACTGAAATAAAATGCATTTTTTTCTGTCTATACTGAGGCATGGCTGATATTTAAAAAACTATACTATATGAGGCAAATATGGAAAAATCTAATAAATATCATTATAAATCCAAAATGAATTTAATCGGGCTCAGAGACAGGAAGAAGGTTTATCCAACTGTATTAACTGTGCATTTAAAATGAACAATAGGAAGTAAATCTAAAAGAAAAATCTAATTTCCAATTATAAATATGCTTGTTTTTAACCTTTTATCAGAGCCACTAGTATTGTACAAAATGTAGAGTAAGATTGCTTTATGTTACTTGACATTTGATGGTTGTATACTAGCTGAAATGTGTTCAGAAAAATATTACTTGGTATAGACACACAAACATGATTTAAAAATAGAGAACTAAGGTTTGGGGAGTTTGTTATACATAGCTCAAGTTTGTTTTAAAAAGTTAGCTTCAAAATTCTGCTTATATCTGTCTGGATCTCCTCTGAAAACTTATGTCCAAGATGTTTATAAGAGCCCACCAGCGTAAAGAACAGGGCTTCTTTTACTGATGGACTTACTATTTCCTTATAGCTATCTTCCCTCCAGGGAAGGGTAAAATATGCCTGGCACTGAAAGCAAATCTTGAATTTTATGAGACCCGGGAAGATAGGAGACCATCATGGGGAGCATTTAGGTGGAGCCAAGTGAATTTTCTTTCGGCACTGGAAGTGAGGCTTTTATTCTTTATTTAGCCAGAAGGTAAAGAGTATTATCAACAGTACTCCAGGGAGCAACATTCATGGAAAGCTCATTGATGGTTGCAGCTCCAGCAAATTTGGACACAGTAAGCAGAATGGAACCATCGTGATGAACTTGAGATGATTGTTGTCCTCTTAGGTATTGAACTTGCTCCTCACCTCCATTTCACCTTTGAAGTTCTTCATCTCCAGTAAATATATGGAATCTACTGCACATTCTTGATAGCACCCTCTGCTACTTATTTGGTAGTATAGGTTTATGTTCATTCATTTTGAAGGCATCAGAGAAGGGAGCCTCCCTTGAAGCAATCCTAGTTACCTATGTTTTGCCTATTCATTCCAAAGCACATGGAATTATATTTAAGAGAGGCCTGTGTCTTCAGTGTACTCTTACTTGGCTAAAGCCAATGTTAATACCTATACATTCTGTGCTAGTACTTCATGTGTGCTAATACACTAACATGTTTTTTCCACTTTATGTTGTTAAAAAGGAAAGTTCATCAGAGTATAGATTGGTCAGAGAATGTGTTGACAAATCCCATGGTAGCTAGTGGAATTAATTCAGCCCTCTTAGCCACTTTCAGTCAATCCCCTAATCATGTTTTGAAAAGTCAGTTCAGCACACTGTTCATGACAATAAATGTATCTGTTGTCATTTTTGGTGTGAGTGTGTGGAGTAATGTAATGTTAGTGTGCTTTTTTCCCTTTAATATCATCTTGGAATAATGTTAAAATAATGACTACTAAGAACAGGCAAATTGAGATTCTTAATTGCTGATTAAATTTCTTTTCTAGTTTCTTTAAGGAAATGTTGCTTCATCTGGTGTTCCTTACACAAATTCAACTCCATTAAACTTATGAGAAAATATAAAATAAAATCATCATGCAAAGAAAATATTTTAGTAGATTAAACTGTCACTTAAGTCAAATACCACTTTTACTCTAATTGCTCAGACCTGACTCCTAAAGATACTCCACTAAAATCTTCTATACCCAATCTTTACCTGGAGGCCAGGACTTTGATTAATCTTAGAATATAGCATACAGAGACATAAGGTGCTTTTTCAGGTTTCCTTAGGAGACAAGATAGACCATTTAAATATACTTTGTTGTGTGATTTTCAGTAAAAATGAATAATTTAGGTTCATTATGTGTTGTTTAAAAAACTGCTTTTCTTTCATGCTTCTAAGTTAGCATAGGGAATATTATCAGTATGAAAAAGTAAAAATTATCTGGTAAAATCTGAACAAGTTGAACCATTGATAACCTAATGTTGCATAACTCAAGAGTTATTATTGATGTAACTTTTTTATTATAAGGAAGAAGGATTATCTTGACATTTCAAGTGTTCCCAAGGTACCATTCTTAGTGCTATCTTTTCAAATCTTGAGCCATACAGACATGGGTGAGACGCAAGCCTTTGGTAATCAATTTCATTTCTCTGTACCTCAGTATTCTCATCTGTAAATTAAGATATTAAAATTGGCTTAAATCATCGTTTGTCGTTCGGTCACCAAGTCATGTCTGACTCTTTGTGACCCCATGAACTGCAGCATGCCAAGCTTCCCTGTCCTTCACTATCTCCCTGAATTTGCTCAAACTCATGTCCATTGAGTCAGTGATGCCATCCAACTCTCTCATCCTCTGTGCTCCCCTTCCCCTCTTGCCCTCAATCTTTCCCAGCATCAGGGTCTTTTCCAGTGTATCGGTTCTTCCCATCAGGTGGCCAAACCTATTGGAGCTTTAGCTTCAGCATCAGTCCTTCCAATGAATAGTCAGGGTTGATATCCTTTAGGGATGACTGGTTTGATCACCTTGCCACCCAAGGGACTCATGAGTCTTCTCCAGCACCACAGTTCGAAAGCATCAATTCTTTTGCACTCAGCCTTCTTTCTGGTCCAGCTCTCATACCCATACATGACTACTGGAAAAACCATAACTTTGACTATATGGACCTTTGTCAGTAGATGTCTTTGCTTTTTAATGCCCTGTCTAGGATTGTCATAGCTTTTCTTCCAAGGAGCAAACGTCTTTTAATTTCATGGCTGCAGTGATTTTGGAGTGCAAAAAAAATAAACTCTGTCACTGCTTCCATTTTTCCCCATCTATTTGCCATGAAGGGACCAGGTTCCATGATCTTAGTTTTTTGAATACTGGGTTTTAAGCCAGCTTTTTTACTCCCTTTTTGTACCTTCCTGGTAGCTTAGCTGTTAAAGAATCTACCTGCAATGCAAGATATCCTGGTTCAATCCCTGGTTTGGGAAGATCCCCTGGAGAAGGGATAGGCTACCCACTGCAGTATTCTTAGGTTTCCCTGATAGCTTAGATGGTAAAGAATCCTCCTGCAATGGAGGAGACCTGTGTTGGGTCTCTGGGTTGGGAAGATCCCCTGGAGAAGGGAATGGCTACCCACTGTAGTATTCTGCCTATCTGAGGTTGTTGATATTTCTGCAAGAAATCTTGATTCCAGCTGTGATTTATCCAGCTCAGCATTTTGCATGATGTATTCTGCATTTAAGTTAAATAAGCAGGGTGACAATATATATGCAGCCCTGGCATACTCCTTTCCCAATTTTGAACCAATCTGTTCTTCCATGTTAAGTCATATAAGATTGCAAGTGCATACATCATATATGGTAAAAATAATAACAGCAGCCAATTTCCTCTGGTTTGCCCTAATTGTACCTATTTTATAAAGTTGATGAGAGAATTAAAATCTCACATGTAAGCTTTTAGTACAGTGTTAAATACATTGGAGTAAACTTCCATTTGTTTTAGTTCCTATTCTTATTATTGGAAAAAGAAAAATCAAAGAGTATTTGGTCCATCTGGGAGTGGAAAAAAAAAATACATTCAAAGCAATACTGTCCAGCAGCCCAAAGCCCAGCTTTCCATATTACTCTGAGGAACTGCTCTGGAGAAGCATGGTTTTCAGCACAGTCAGAACAAAGAGCATTACACAAATCAGAGACACAGTTCTTCAAGGTTTGGGGAAAAAAAAAAAAAAAAACCAGCACATACATAGTGAATCATTATGGCTGTGGAACCGGGAAGAAAATCTTATTGAAGGAGAACCAGCATTGCATCCCGAGAAGGGAGCATTTAATCTTAATTGTTAACATGGACCTTCTTTACTTCTGCTCAGTGTGCCTGTTTCTTTAATAATTAAAACAGATGTACAGTGTACGTTTGATGGGCCCTAAAGACTCTTCTAGTTAGCATCAAATTCAAGTTAACTTATGTATCCCTTTACCTCAATATGTGAAAATTTATTTTATCAGTGAATTTGCAGATCAGGAACTTGGCTGTGGTAATTTTTTTTTTCCTCAATCAAATAAGAGCTGTGAATCAGAGTGGAGGTGGAAAGGAGAGAGGACAATATACAAAATTGTCATCTCAGATATTGGAAAGTGAACTTAATTGATAAAAATGGAAGAACCGTTGAATGGTATTGAGTCTATTTGAGATGTGAGGCAATGAAGTTAGAGTAAACAGTAGTCCTGGTTGTATAATTTTCTCCAGCTACATTCACTGACTCAAGAGAAAGGAATGTTAAGAAAGCAGAACCAATATAATATTGTAAAGTAATTAGCCTCCAATTGAAATAAATAAATTAAAATTTAAAAAAAAGAAAGCAAATGGTTGTGGGCTTCTGGAATTTGAGTTTTGAAAGGAAAGTACAATCGAGGAGAGAAACCATGTAGATGAAGGTATAATTATAATAATTAGCCGGCTGTAAGTTGGAGAATGAAACTGGGGGGAAGGCGAGAGAAGATGAAAATTTGGGTCTAGCACCCTGGGGACCATAATGTTGTAAAAAGGATTCTATTTGAATAGGGAAGATAGAAGGATATGGAACTTTGACTCCAGGGTGGAATGTCTGCATTTCAGATTTGGAGACAGTGCAGGTTCTGTTGGTGAAATCTCGCGTGTGATCCAAAGAGAATACACTGGGGTACCGTGAAAGGCGCAATCGTCTGAGATAAGGAGGCCAAGAGCTTGAGGGTCTATTAAGTTGGATAGATAAGTCTCATTGTTGATCACATTATCAAGACTAGGTAAAGTTTGTATGACAAGGAAGACAGGGCCCACAGCTAATTTCAAGGGAAATGACCAAGAAATGAGTAACAAGCCTCCAAAGAGGTGGTGAGGGAAGAAGCAGATAAAGAAATGGTCTGGAAGTGGAAATTAGCAAACTGACTGAGAATTTGAACAATTAAACATTCCACAACCGAGTCCGAAGTGAAATTTCCCTCTTTCTATTCCACGGGGCTTTCAAGTTGCTGACAAGCACCCTATTGCATAACTTCATGTCTAACCTTCTAGTGATAGTGTTTTTGTTATTGTTGCATTTATGCACACCTCTTGGGCAAAGGCCATCCTTTTCTCTGGAAGACTCCGGTAAACCTTTGCCTCTTAATTAGCATTTGAATCTCTGGGAGGCTATAACACAGCCTTTGCTAGCATCTCACCAAATTTAGCCCATCAGAATAAAGTCTTTCACCGGCCCACTTGCTGCTGCCTTCTCATTATTCTCAGATCTTTTCCACGTTTTTGTTTGGGTTGGTTTTGTTTGCTCTTGAATACTGAGAGTCTGTCTTTGGCAGCACACAAAATGTAATGAAGCTTTGGAAGTATTCAGTGAAGAGTGAAGAAAGAAAGGAAGAAAGAAAGAAGTCAAATTGATGACTGTTGTTCTAAATGCAGATGGCATTGACTAGTTTGCTGAGATCCTTCTCTGAAATAAGCTCAGCACCATCACCTTCTTATCTTGGAATCAGCCTTCCTGCCAGAAGTGATGGCTGGGACAATGCAATGGCTCTCAAATAGGAGCTTCTCTCAGAACCCAGTCCTTATCACGGCTTTGACTGGCAAAGGCTGTCATTCACGCTGTCACCCACAGTGGGCCCACAATGGATCATGTCTGCCTTGCACATCACAGATAACTAGACTAACAGGGGCTGGATTTAATTCCTTGGTTAAAAAAGAGGCGAAAAGATAAATCATTGATTATAGAATATCTGATTTTCCTTTAATTTCCTTGTCACTGAAACTATAACCTTGTGTTCCAGATCAGTTAAATTTGTTAGCATCCCTAATAGAAACCACCATTTTAATAAGATTTTTCTCATATTTAAAAGTCCGTGTCTGTGACTCTTTTAACCCTGTGTCAGTGTAACAGTCTTTCCTTGGAAAATCAACACCGTGATTTTGATGTGCTTTGGAATTCTTATCCTAACGTTTTAAGAGGACCTTGATGAAGCATTCTTGAAAAAAAATTGGATAGGTAAAAATGAAAATATGAAGGTATTTTGTGTAAAAATCTACTGTTTATTCAATGGTGACAGCAGAGGATTCATTTACACATCTAAAGCAACTTTGTACCTTGACAAAGAAGATGTTCAAGACAGAACCATCATAATAATTACTATGCCTATTCACTACCATTTTATGTTATTGTATGTCACAAATGTTGTTCTCATATTAAAATAATCTGTTAAAAGGAGCAGTAACTCTTAGCTAGATTAATTATTGAGTTTTCAAAAAGCTAATTAATGATATCTGACCTGATTTGTTTTGCTATTGAAAGAAAGTATTGAAGATTTTAAGATATGCAAACATTCTGTAGTGCACAGTAAAACATATTTATAATGTTTGCCCAGAATATTATTTTTTTCACTAGATTACTATAGTGAGAATGAAAAGACTAATATTACTTGGATCTTTCTTTGCTCAGTGGTAGGAAAACAGCTACCATGTTCAGGAAAATACATAATAATGCATCCAAGATGTAGACATATGAATTTTACTGGAGCAGGACACTAGGAACATGACTCTCGATATTCTAACCAACCTAATGTGGTAGCTTTTCCTGGGTATCTAATTTCTGCTCCTATTAATATAGTTTTATGCTTATGTTCATTTATCCAGATAATTTTAACTAAAAAAGCTAGTGCATGGTTTATTAAAATATTCATTGGAGTAAGCTTTCTTTTCAGAAATAGCATGCTGATCTACACAAAACCAGTTTTAGGATAAGGCATACAAAAAGTATTCTTTTAGAAAAAAGGCTAGTTCTTTCAAAGGTTTAAATATGTGTATCCAAATTAAGGAGATATTTCTCCTCAGTTAACAGTTCTCATTGAGAAATATTTATTGTCTGTCTATGAAAAACAAAATCTATTGCTCATATTATTCAACTAGTATGGCCAATAATATGTCTGATTCTATATATTATGCTCTAGAATAATATATATGTCAACTAAAGGCTGGTTCATCTTGGCATATAAGATACAGAGAGAAGGAAGAAAGTTGAAAAATAGAAGCTTTGAGAAAGAATAATACTCTTATATGTGTGTCAGCACTTGTAAAAAAAAAAAAAAAAAAACGGTATTATTCTGCCTGAAGCCCAGTGGTGCTCTTATCCTTCTCTTGTAGTGACCTTTATAGCTTACTGGCCAGCTCAGCGGTTGGTTATCCATGAGTCAAATACCACACCACTCCACACCTGGTCCAATCAGTGGCCAACTCCGCATGAAGACCAGCCTGGGATGACTTCCCAAGAAATAGGGCTGTGTACAGGGAAGTGACAGCCAAAAGAAGAAACTGAACTCAATTGTCATGTGACTGATATGTCTCAACATTGTCTCTCTTACAAATTCTGGAAGAATTTGTAAATTTGTACTCACTTCTGTACTGGAGAAATGCAATTACTACTCTGCTTCTCTATCCCTGCCAAGTCTTTTCAGTTTCTTAATCAGTACCCCAAGTAGAGGCAGTCCAAGTCAGAGCTGTGTCCCTTAAAGAAGAAGGACAATGTGACTAACAATGAGTGGGTGACTGGACTACTTGATGCTGAGAAATATGGGGTCTCCATCTTGGGCCTGTCTTAGTTCTCTACAGTAACTTGTGAATTTAGGGATGACATGCAGCAGTCAGAATTCCAAGGGTGGGCAGGCTAGAGGAACTATGGAGCTTTGCCCCTGGATTTAGATTTGATAATTTAGATGGGTTCTTCAGAGGAAGCTCAGAGGATTTCCATAGTCTATCTGGTTTATCATACGATAATTATCATATCACTTCAGTTTTTACATTTTCTGCTCTTTGTGTGAGTCATTTCTTTACATGAAAACTTATCAGATGACCTTGATCCCAGGATTCAGCTTTCTTTGTCACCTGCCAGGATGAAAATGAAGTCCTTCCTTGGAATCCAATAGAATGAAATCATCTTTGGCCCTATCCTCCCCTGGAATTGACAAAATCAGGACTATAATGGATGCTGGGTTACCGACATAGATGACTTAGTTGAGGCTTCAGGATCCATTCTCTTTCTAATGAATTTGACTTCTTACTAACATGACCTAGATGAAGTGTTTTCTATAAACTTGTTCTCTTAGAGAATATTGCAGTATCTAGATATGTGGCTACAGCATGTAATTTTGTTATTTATCCAGGACTGATAGCTATTTATTCTGATCATTTGTTTTCACATTCCTCTCCAATATTAAAATATAACCTAGTAGTACAGTAAATTAGATCACTCATTTATTCATCTAGTGTTCATTAGTGCCAACTATTCAAATTCTTATAAATCTCAAAATCATGAGGTCTGCAAGCAATGTATGTAGGTTAGCATTATGAACTTACTTATTTTAACAGAATGAAAATGTTAGTAAAACTCTCATAGCCTAATTTTCCATTTTGAATATTACTCAGAGGATTATTTATGAAGTATATGCAGTAAAAATGCCATGGGCACAATAAATCAGTCTTTTTTTTTTTTTTTACTTTGGGTTTTAATTATGTAACTTATACAGGCATGGGCTTCCCAGGTGGCACAGTGGTAAAGAATCTACCTGCGAGTGCAGGAGACTCAGGGGATTGCAGGTTTGATCCCTGGATTGGGACGATCCCATGGAGAAGGAAATTGCAACCCACTCCAGTATTCTTGCCTGGGAAATTTCATGGACGGAAAAGAGCCTGATGGGCTACAGTCCATGGAGTTGCAAAGAGTGGACATGACTGAAGCAGTTTAGCACATACTCACACATGCAGGCATAGACTTGCATTAGGAAAAGGAGGGAATTATCCATATCCTGGTTCTACAACCACATTGGACCAATTCTACTACACGAGATGCGTAGCATACTTATCGGCAGTAGAAATGTATCACTCTCTTTATCACTATTCCTACTTGGTTGCAGAACGCTAGCAGGTACTGTGTTAATTATCAGTCACTTCATAACAAACTTAAAATAACAAAGACTTATTTATCTCACACAGTTCCTTAGGATCAAGAGTCTGAGAGCAGTTTAGGTGGGTAATTCTGATTCAGTGTCTCTCATGAGGTTGCAGTCATGATGTAGGCCAAGGCTGTAGTCATCTGAAGGGTTGACTAGGTCTAGAGAATCTGCTTTCTACCTCACGCCTGTGGCTCTTGCCGGTGGGCTTCAGCACCTTCCTGGCTGTTGGTCAGAGGCCTCAGTTCCTTTCCACAAGGTCCTTTCCTCTAGGACTGCTCATCACATGGAAACTGGCTTCTTCGAGAGTAAATGACCCAAGAGACAGAGAGAGAGTAGACAAACAAGAGCCATGGTGTATTCATAAACTCATCTCAGAAATCATATATCATCACCTCTGCCATATTCTGTGGTTAACACAGACAACCCTGTACAGTATAGGAGGAGATTACATGGGACTCACATACCTGGCAACAGGGATCATTGGGGGCCATATTGCTTGTTGTTGTTCAATCACTCAGTCATGTCCAACTCTTTGCAGGCATACTAGAGGCTGGGTTAAAAACTTCTGATCCAATTCCCAGCTGCTTTCTGGAGAAGTCTGACCAAATTAGGTCTCTATATAAAGTGATTGTCAAAAGGAGATAAAGAGGTACAGAGTTTGGAAAAGCATGTTAATATTATAGTATAATTTTATATTTTTCAATAAGAAAACACAGTTTTTAATATGAGCTGTGTGTGTGCTCAGTTGCTTCAATCATGTCTGACATTTGTGACCCTATGGACTGTAGTCCCCCAGGGTTCTCTGTCCATGGGATTCTCCAGGCAAGACTACTGGAGTGGATTGCCATGCCCTCCTCCAGGGAATCTTCCCGACCCAGGGACTGAACATGAGTCTCCTGCATTGCAGGAGATTCTTTACCACAAAGCCACCAGGGAAGCCCAATATGGGCTTGTTGTTGTTCAGTCACTAAGTCACGTCTGACTCTTTGCAACCCCGTGGACTACAGTATGCCAGGCTTCGTTGTCCTTCACTGTCTCCCGGAGTTTGCTTAAATTCATGTCCATTGAGTCAGTGATGCCATCCAACTATCTCATCCTTTGTGACTCCTTTTCCTTCTGCCCTTAGTCTTTCCCAGCATCTGGGGCTTTTCCAATGAGTCAGCCCTTTGCATCAGATGATCAAAATATTAGAGCTTTAGTTTCAGCATCAGTCCTTCCAATGAATATTCAGGATTGATTTCCTTTAGGATTGACTGGTTTGATCTCCTTGCAACCCAAGGAACTCTCAAGCATTTTCTCCAGCACCACAGTATGGGCTACAGAAAATTAAATTTAGCCATTATCCTTCTTTGCTTATGGAAATACACCCGTACCTGCATGCTAGTGATTTTTTATGGAAAAAGTTGACTCAGAAACTTGGTTTGGGGGGCAGGGATTTTATTTATATTTCAAATAGCAAGGGATTTTAATGTTGAAACTAAAACAAAATTAGAAACTTGTGGTGAAAATATAGACCGATTATTAGAATTGCTATCATTCTTATTAATCAAGTTAATCATTAATCTCATAGTTCTTTGATTAACAAAGATTTGATCAGGTTTAAGAAAAAAGTTAATTAAAATATTAGTATCAAGTTACATGAAGAAATCAAGGATTTCTGACAGCCTTACAGTATATAGATCTAAAAATAAATTTTAAAATGTTATTATTGTAAAATTTAATTATTTCTATCCTAAAATACACAAATATAAGATAGTGTATGTCTACTCCTTATTAACAGAAGCAATTTATATGTGATTTCTTCATGCTAAAGCAGCTTCCGTAAGTTGGAATCTATCCCAGAGATCAAGCAAGCTGATTATATCATTCTGTTATAGTAGAACAGCAGGAAGAGTTCAATGAGGCTTTTTATCTTAAATTATATTTTCAACTTGACCTCATTAATTTTTTTCCTTCTGCTTGTCATTGTTAGGCTTACTATTTTTCATATTTCCTCTTGGCCCCTTTTAAAATTGTCCTTTAGAAATCCCTTTCATGGAGAATTCATTATTTCTCTAGTGACAACATATTGAGTGCCCTAATGCTCTGATTTCACTATGCCTCATGACCTACATTTAGAAAAATTCAGGTAGGTTTTCTAGGTGCTGATTATTTCTTAGAAAAATCATTAAATGTCAGAAGCTATTTTTCTGTTTGTGAGTGCTCAGTTGTGTCCAATTCTTTGCTACCCCATGGTTGTAGCCCTCCAGGCTCCTCTGTCCATGGAATTCTCCAGGCAAGAATACTGGAGTGGGTTGCCATTTCCTCCTCCAGGGCATCTTCTCGACCCAAAGATTGAAAGTGCATCTCATGCATCTCCTGCATTGGCAGGCGAATTCTTTACCACCGAGCTACTTGAGAAGCTATTTTTCTTTTTATTCATGTCTGTTTTCAAATTTATCTGTAAAATGTCCTTAGGAGAGAAGTTGCTGTAGTCTAACAAGTAAAGAGTCTACATTTTTCCTTAGATTTTGTTTTTTAGAGTGGAAAAATAAATAAGAGATGGGGGACTTTTTTCCTCCAACATATGACCTAAATTTCTGTTCCAATAATGCTGATCTGTTTTCTATGAATTTTTGTAGTAATTAACCTATTTTTCAACAATTGTGTATGTAATGTAGGTATAAATATATATTTTAAATATTTCATGTCGATATCAATACGGGTATAATTTTGATTTAAAAATAAATTTAATCTGTAATAAAGTACAATTTTTCAAAGCACCCTTATCAAGGGGTGGGAGGGGGAGGAGGAACTTGACTAAAATGCAACCAGATGAACCAATGTTAATAGACACAATGACTGAAGAGACTAAAGCAACTCATAATGAATTAAAAAGGAAAGGGCCATTAAACTGGAGAGTCCCAACAACCAAGTGGAGACATTTCAGGCTCTTCAGGCATCACTGCTGGAATAAATACATTATCACACTAAGCTTTTATGAAAGGCTGTTACATTTTTACCAACTTTAATCTGTTTCATCTTTGTGTTTAAAGCATGGGAGTTGCATTAAAATAAAAATTCCATTTGGGTTATTATCTCCCCAGCTGTCTGTACAGAACACAGGGCTGGCCAGAGAATATTCTCATTATGTGTGTCAAGCAGTTATCCAGTGATTGATGCTTCATTAATGCATGACACAGACGTGGTCCTTTTGTTACTGAATATTGGACAAATTAGTTCTTACAAATTCACTACCCACCCTCCCTCTCCTAGTCGGTGTGTCTTCCTTCTCTTTCTCTGCCCCCCACGCATCCCTGTGCGTTTCTGTCGGGCACCTGACTTGGCTACCAGGGAGAGTTAATATTGCTAATAACTCTCAGTGGATGGGAACTGAGGCAGTAGGAGGCAGAGTTTGACCAAGGAAGAGGAAGAAAACAGTTGTTGGTCCTTCTAGTCACACAATATACAACGAGGTTCTAGTCATTTTCCAAGATACCTCAGTGCATTCATGACAAATGAATTTTTTGCTAACATAGTCCCAAATTAGTTTTCCCTTCCCAACTTTTTTTGAGGAGCCATTTATCTTCCCAGTTGCTTTAAATTGACTTTTGTCATGATAGGGAAAGATGAGTCATAAAAAGAATTTTAGACAGTTTCTTTAGCATGAAACAGTCTGGAAATGAGTATACCTTTCTTCCTTTTGCTCAAAATGTTTGTATTAGAATTTTTCCTAGAATTGTTTTAAAAAGCAGCCCAGATACTAAAACTGAAAAAGAGATCTCTGGGTATGATCCATAGTTTTTAATTGGATTATATGTCATATATATGAATTTTGTTGTGAAAAGGTTTGCCAATGATACCAAAGGTTTAGAGTTCTTAAAATATATCATTATATGTGTATTACTAGAAAAAAATATTCTGTGCTAAAAATTACTATTTCTACATTAAATCTTGAATATGGAAAATTTCCAATTGTACAGATGAGGAAACAAGCAGAGAAAGTTAGCTTAGCCAGTGTTACCTAGTTATAGCAGATCCTGACCCTGTCTCCTGAAAAAGTGGTCTAAAGACTATATGTCATTTATGAATGAAAATGAATTAAAATTTATTTATTTCCAGTTCTACAGTTGAGCTATTTCTGAGGCTTTGTTCATACAATTTCTTAGCAGTTTAAATTTTAGTTTCTAATTCAGTAAATACTGATATATAAATATTCTTATATTAGTTTGGTAAACATTGGTATAGTCTACTGGGCTTCCCTAATAGCTCAGACAGTAAAGTATCCACCTGCAATGCAGGAGAACTGGGTTCAATCTCTGAGTTGGGAAGACCCCCTGGAGAAGGAGATGGCAACTCACTCCAGTATTCTGGCCTGGAGAATTCCATGGACAGAGGAACCTGGTGGGCTACAGTCCATGGGGTCACAAATTGTCAGACACGACTGAGCGACATATAGTCACACACACATAGTCACTAACCAAAAGCTTGATGGCTCCTGCCTGAATAATTTTTAAGTATACAATTCAATGTTTTTTGGTATATGTAAAGGATTGCACACAGTGTATGCAAACTAGCTATAGAACATTTTTGTTTTCCTAAAAGAAACCCCGCATTGTTAGCAGTCACTCCCACTTCCCTCCAATATCCTTCTACCAACGTACTTTCTGTCTCTATAGATTTTCCTGTTCTGTACATCTCATGCCAGTGGAATCACAAAACTCACACAGTATGTGGCTATTTGTGTGTGGTTTTCTTTACTTAGCATACTTCTTAAGATTCATCTATTTTCTTACACATATTAGTACTTTATTTTTTTAATTTCCAAATGGTATTCCATTGTATGACTATAGCACGTGTTGTTTATCTGCTTATCAGTTGATGAACATATGGGTTGCTCCTACTTTTTGACTATGATGAATTATGCTACAGTGAATATTTGTGCACAAGGTTTTATATGGACATTTGATTTCATTTTTCTTTGGTATTTACCTAGCAGTGGAATTTTGGATCGTATGGTAACTCTATATTTAACCTTTTGCGCAACTGCTAACTTGTTTTCCATAGCAGCTGTACCATTTGACATTCATACCAACAATGTATGAGGACCTCAATTTCCCTGCATCCTGCCGATACTTGTTTTTGCGTGTCTTTGTGCTTATTGCCTTCCTTGTGAGTATGAAGTGGTGTCTCATAGTTTTGATCTGTATTTACCTACTGACCAATGATGTTGAGCATTTTTATGTGTCTATTTGCCATTTGTATATTTTCTTTGGAAAAAGTATATTCATTTCTAAGAAACTATTACCTAACTCAAGGTCACAAAGATATATTCCAGTTTTCTTCTAAGCAGTTTTAGCTCTTAAATATATTGCTAAATTTTATTTGAAACATTCTATAAAAGACACTTTGTGGTATAGGCCTAAATTTTGAAATCAAAATCAAGATAAAGTTTTGGCAGATTTTTCCTGATTTAATAAAGGTCAGGAACATCACTGTTTAGTCTCACTGGTTTGGGATTTCCAGAGTGGATGGTATTGACACCTTGACTGTTCTGCACCATAGATCAGTAGTTCTAAAAGTGTTGGCCAAGAGTTGAGGATCCCTGAGTGCCTTACAGGTGGCCTGCAGGATCAGGGCATTTCACTAATAATATTCAGACATGATTTACCTTTTTAATTGTACTGACATTGTACTGATTATGCAGAAGCAATGGTAGATGAAACCACTGTGAGATAAGACAGATCAAGGAAGTGGCACCAAACTGTGCTGATAGTCAATAGCCATCATGTCTCTACTGCCACAGCCTTGCAGTGAAAGCTAAAACTAAGTATGTAAATAAATAAGATGCCAGTTTCACTTAAGAACATCCTTTGTGAAGTAGTAAAATTATTAATTTTATTAGATCTTGGCCTCTAATTGCATGTCTTTTTAGCAGTCTATCGGATGAGATGGGAAATCCACAGAAAACACCCTGCTTGCATATTAGGTCATCAGGAGTGCTCCAAGGCTTACTGATATAATTACTGTTAGTTCCTAATGGTCTGGACAACTGAAGCAATTCAGCAAACCTGCAATTGCTGTGACATTGGTGCTTAGACAAGATAGCACAGAGTAACAATTGTTCATAATTTATTTTGATTGGAAAGCTAGGCAAATAAGAAGTCCTTAAAGTGCTCAAAATAAATTAAAGATACTCTCAAGGGTTCAAAATAACCTTAGTATTTATATAAACTTATAAATTTGATCAATTTAATTAGAATAAATGCTACACAATGATAAAATAATAGGAATCTGGAGCAAATATAAATACATTTTAGTTTAATTTGAGCGTAAGTACCTAATTTCTTACTTAATAAGTATCCCCTGGCATGCTGTGATTCATGGGGTCGCAAAGAGTCGGGCACGACTGAGCAACTGAACTGAACTGAGAAGAAGATTATCTGAATCTAAAACAGTCTTCTACAAAGCATGTAAGAAATAGCAATAACTTTTTAAACTGTAGTGTTAATAGCTTAGAACTTCGTATACATTTTTGGGATGTATTTCCACAGTCACGTTAAATATGTTATTATTATATATGCTTTACAAATGAGGGAGCAGAAGAAATGAAGCCAGCCCTAACCTGGATCTGAATTTGCCCTTATTTTTTGGGTAGAAACAGTGGTACCACCTTCATCCCTTCCTCTGTGACATACCTGGCAGCGTCCGTGCATCACAACCATGATTTGGGGACCGTCAAAGCTTCATTCTGATTCTGGACAGGATTCAGTATTTGACAAAAGTCCATTCTAAAGGAGGTGAAATAGGTGCATTTCTTCTGCAGTTTTGAATCTTAGACAAGATTCTGGTTGTCAGAAGGACATTAAGTTTTTAACCAAAAATTAGTTGATTATATGACACGAGCTCTAGAGAGAAATCCAGGCTAAACATAGAGATTTGAGTCATTACCCTATACACGATAGTCACTCTAAGACATGGCATTATATCAGAAATTCCAGAGAATGGTTGTGATCAATTTCGTATTGACAACACAAAACAGATCAGGAGTGCTTGCTCTATGTTAGGCAGCAGTAAGCCTTGTAGGTAAACTAGCTTCTATAAAGAAGCCGGAAATGAGTGCAGAATTTAGACATATAAATAGATGGAAAAGTGAGAGGGGACTAAGGTGAAGGGCAATAATTTTGGAAACATCAATATTTGTAATTCATTGTTCCAGCTTTATTGAGATATAGTTGGCAAAGAACATTTTGAAAGTTTAAGGTGTACAGTGTGTTCATTTCTTTATAATATTTAACAGTTTCTGAGGAGCTCATGAACAGGGTGGAGAACATCCTTTCTTAGAGGTGGATTGAAGTAGAGGAAGTCTCTTAAAAAAGTGTTTTTTTTAAAAATAGAGTTGAATAAAGAGACCTGGGAAACAATATAAAGCTGAGGAGGAGACTTGTTTCAAAACAGTGGGAATGGCCATTGTATCTGATTATGCCTAAAGGTCACATTAATGGGAAATTCTGAAAAAAGTGGACTAAGGTGTGCAAAAGAAAAATACATGGGGAAGTGAGTGTTAGATTAAACGGAGTAGTGTTACTAACTTCCATAGGTTTGAGGGTACAAAGACAGTGAGCATGGGCTCCACTTCAAAGAAGCATGGCTATTAAAAGAACAACGATAAGGGGGAGCAAAATTCTGTGAAAGGATGGTGTCAAGAAAGTGCATTTGTTGATTTAGACGAGACATGTCAGAAGCTAATGGTAAGAGCTAGTGGCAGAGGGGTGGTGGGTGATTTATCTGAATGATTGGCAATTCCTATTCTATTCAGGATAAGAGACCTTGAATTCCTATTATTTATCATGGCATTTCTGCCCTGGATAAACTTATTGTTCTCAATTCTTTCCCATTATGTCTTATGGAATTTTTGTTTAGTGGTACAGAGTTAATTATATAAGAACGAAAAATTCTAGCAGCTTACTATGATAATGCCTCAATTAACAAAAAATCAGTTAACTTATTAACCCAATTTTTTTCTACATTTTCCCTGTTATAGAATGAGGAAGTATGTGGAGGTGGGTGATTAAAAATTTAACTAAAAACCCACTTCGGGGGCAGATAGACAAACAGTAGGCATTTATTATGTGCTCCTCGCCCCAAAATATGATGATTTGTGCCAGAGTTGCTTCAAACATTCAATCTTATCATCATGAATGTTGAAATCTGCGGATATAAAACTACACATGTGAACAGATGGGAACAGTGTGACAATGTGAATGATAAACACCAAAATGAATGATATAGCTTAAACAGAGCAGGAATTTAGAAGACCGCTAACAATGAGTGGAGTGTTCTGATAACTCCTGGGACAAGATGGAATTCAAGTAAATCCTTATATTGGGAAGATGTCAAGATAGAAAGAAAAGTGTTTCAGCTGGAAGTAGTATTTATTCATGAATTCAGTTCAGTTCAGTTGTTCAGTCATGTCCGACTCTTTGCAACCCCATGAATCACAGCACACCAGGCCTCTTTGTCCATCACCAACTCCTGGTGTTCACTCAAACTCACGTCCATCGAGTCGGTGATGCCATCCAGCCATCTCATCCTCTGTCGTCCCCTTCTCCTTCTGCCCCTAACCCCTCCCAGCATCAGAGTCTTTTCCAGTGAGTCAACTCTTCGCATCAGGTGGCCAAAGTATTGGAGTTTCAGCTTTAGCATCAGTCCTTCCAAAGAACATTGAGGACTTATCTCCTTTAGAATGGACTGGTTGGATCTCCTGTAGTCCAAGGGACTCTCAAGAGTCTTCTCCAACACCACAGTTTCAAAAGCACCCATTCTTTGGTGCTCAGCTTTCTTCACAGTCCAACTCTCACATCCATAAATGACTACTGGAAAAACCATATCCTTGACTAGACGGACCTTTGTTGGCAAAGTGATGGCTCTGCTTTTCAATATGCTATCTAGGATGGTCATAACTTTCCTTCCAAGGAGTAAGTGTCTTTTAATTTCATGGCTGCAATCACCATCTGCAGTGATTTTGGAGCCCCCCAAAATAAATTTTGACACTGTTTCCACTGTTTCCCCATCTATTTGCCATGAAGTGATGGGACCAGATGCCATGATCTTCGTTTTCTGAATGTTGAGCTTTAAGCCATCTCTTTCACTCTCCTCTTTCACTTTCATCAAGAGGCTTTTTAGTTCCTCTTCACTTTCTGCCATAAGGGTGGTGTCATCTGCATATCTGAGGTGATTGGTATTTCTCCCGGCAATCTTGATTCCAGCTTGTGCTTCTTCCAGCCCAGTGTTTCTCATGATGTACTCTGCATATAAGTTAAATAAGCAGGGTGACAATTTACAGACTTGATGTACTCCTTTTCCTATTTGGAACCAGTCTGTTGTTTCATGTTCAGTTCTAACTGTTCCTTCCTGACCTGCATATAGGAACTACTATTTTTGGTGTTATACTAGATGTCTTAATATGAAGAATCATAACTAATTCAATGATTTATGAAAGTGAGGAGAAATAGGAATGAATTTAGCATAGGTTAGTGAATGGGTGGTTTGGTTAGGACATTAGATACCAAAAAAAACTCCCTTGTTCTGTCTTAGCACCTGCTCGGTTCAGGAGCTAAGTCATGTCCGACTCTTTGTGACCCCATGGACAGCAGCACACCAGGTTCCCTGTCCATTACCATTCCCGGAGCTTACACAAACTCACATCCATCGAGTTGGTGATGCCATCCAGCCATCTCATCCTCTGTTGTCCCCTTCTACTCCTGCCTTCAATCTTTCCTAGCATCAGGAGCTGTTCAAATGAGTCAGTTCTTTGCAGCAGGTGGCCAAAGTATTGGAGTTTCAGCTTCAGCATCAGTCCTTCCAATGAATATTCAGGACTGATTTCCATTAAGATGGACTGGTTGGATCTCCTTGCAGTCCAAGGGACTCTCAAAAGTCTTCTCCGATACCACAGTTCAAAAGCATCGATTTTTTGACACTCAGCTTTCCTTATAGTCCAACTCTCACATCCATACATGACTACTGGAAAACCATAACTTTGAGTAGATAGACTTTTTGTGCAGAACAATGTCTCTGCTTTTAATATGCTGTCTAAGTTGATCATAGCTTTTCTTCCAAGGAGCAAGCATCTTTTAATTTCATGGCTGCAATCACCATCTGCAGTGATTTTTGACCCCTCCCCACCACAAAAAAAAAAAAAAAAGTCTTTCACTGTTTCCATTATTTCCCCATCATTTGCCATGAAGTGATGGGGCAGGATGCCATGATGTTGAGTTTTAAGCCAACTTTTTCACTCTCCTCTTTCACTTTCATCAAGAGACTGTTCCGTTTTTCTTCACTTTCTACCATAAGGGTGGTGTCGTCTGCATATCTCTGACTATTGATATTTCACCCAGCAATCTTGATTCCAGCTTGCACTTCATCCATCCTGGCATTTCTCATGATGTACTCTACATATAAGTTAAATAAGCAGAGTGACAATATACAGCCTTGACGTACTCCTTTCCTGATTTGGAACCAGTCTGTTGGTCCATGTGCAGTTCTAACTGTTATTTCTTGACCTGCATACAGATATCTCAGGAGGCAAGTCGGTGGTCTGTTATTTCCATTTCTTTAAGAATTTTCCATACTGTGTTGTGATCCACACGGTCAAAGACTTTGGCTTAATTAGTAAAGCAGAAATCCATGTTTTTCTGGAACTCTCATGCTTTTTTGATGATCCAGTAGATATTGGCAGTTTGATCACTGATTCCTGTGCCTTTTCTAAATCCAGCTTGAACATCTGGAAGTTCATGGTTTATGTGCTGAGGAAACCTGGCTTGGAGAATTTTGAGCATTATTTTGCTAGCGTGTGAGATGAGTTCAATTGTGCAGTAGTTTGAACATTCTTTGGCATTGCCTTTCTTTGGGATTGAAATGAAAACTGACCTTTTCCAGTCCTGTGGCCACTGCTGAATTTTCCAAATTTGCTGGCATACTGAGTGCAGCACTTTCACAGCATCATCTTTTAGGATTTGAAATAACTCAACTGGAATTCCATCACCTCCACTAGCTTTGTTTGTAAGTGATGCTTCCTAAGGCCCACTTTACCACATTCCAGTATGTCTGGCTCTAGGTGAGTAATCACACCATCATGGTTATCTGGGTCAAGATGATTTTTTTTTTTTTTGGTATGGATCTTCTTTGTATTCTTTCCACCTCTTCTTAATATCTTCTGCTTCTGTTATGTCCATACCATTTCTGTTATCAATTGTGCCCATCTTTGCATGCAATGTTCCCTTGGTATCTTTAATTTTCTTGAAGAGATCTCTAGTCTTTCCCATTCTATTGTTTTCCCTTATTTTTTTGTACTGATCACTGAAAAAGGCTTTCTTATCTCTCCTTGCTATTCTTTGGAACTTTGCATTCAGATGGGTATATCTTTCCTTTTTTCCTTGCCTTTAGCTTCTCTTCTTTTTTCAGCTATTTGTAAGGCCTGCTCAGACATTTTTGCATTTCTTTTTCTTGGGGATAGTCTTGATCACTGCCTCCTGTCCAATATCATGAATTTCTGTCCATAGTTCTTTAGGCACTCTGTGTATCAGATTTAATCCCTTGAATCTATTTGTCACTTCCAGTTTATAATCATAAGGGATTTGATTTAGGTCATACCTGAATGGTCTAGTGTTTTTCCCTACTTTCTTTAGTTTCAGTCTGAATTTGGCAATAAGGAGTTCATGATCTGAGACACAGTCAACTCCCATCTTGCTTTTGCTCACTGTATAGAGCTTCTTCATATTTGGATGCAAATAATATAATCAATCTGATTTTGATATTGACCATGTGGTGATGTCTATGTGTAGAGTCTTCTCTTATGTTGTTTGATGAGGATGTTTGCTATGACCAGTGTGTTCTCTTGGTGAATCTCTGTTAGCCTTTGACCTGCTTCATTTTGTATTCCTAGGTCAAATTCACCTGTTACTCCAGGTATCTTTTGACTTCCTACTTTTGCATTCCAGTCCCCTATAATGAAAAGGATATCTTTTTGGGGTGTTAGTTCTAGAAGGTCTTGTAGGTCTTCATAGAAATGTTCAACTCCAGCTTATTCAGCATTACTGTTTGGGGCATAGACTTGGATTACTGTGATATTGAGTGGTTTGCCTTGGAAATGAATAGACATCGTTCTGTTGTTTTTGAGATTTCATCCAAGTACTGCATTACAGACTTTGTTTACTGTGAGGGCTACTCCATTTCTTCTAAGGGATTTTTGCCCACAGTAGTAGATATAATGGTCATCTTTGTTAAATCCATCTATTCCAGTCCAATTTAGTTCACTGATTCCTAAAATGTCGATGTTTACTCTTGCCATCTATTGTTTGACTACTTGAAGAAGTCTACAAAAAAGATCTTCACAACCAAGGTAATCATGATGGTGTGATCTCTCACCTAGAGCCAAACATCCCGGAATGTGCAGTTAAATGGGCTTTAGAAAGCATCACTATGAACAAAACTAGTGGAGGTGATGTAGTTCCAGTTGAGCTATTTCAAATCCTGAAAGATGATGCTGTGAAAGTGCTGCACTCAATATGCCAGCAAATTTGGAAAACTCAGCAGTGGCCACAGGACTGGAAAAGGTCAGTTTTCATTCCCATCCCAACGAAAGGCAATGCCAAAGAATGCTCAAAACTACTGCACAATTGCATTCATCTCACACGCTAGCAAAGTAATGCTCAAAATTCTCCAAGCCAGGCTTCAGCAGTACCCGATCTGTGAATTTCCAGATGTTCAAGCTGGTTTTAGAAAAGGCAGAGGAACCAGATATCAAATTGCCAACATCCGCTGGATCATCAAAAAAGCAAGAGAGTTCCAGAAAAGCATCTATTTCTGCTTTATTGACTATGCCAAAGCCTTTGACTGTGTGGATCACAATAAACTATGGAAAATTCTGAAAGAGATAGGAATGACAGGCCACCTGACCTGCTTCTTGAGAAACCTATATGCAGGTCAGGAAGCAACAGTTAGAAATGGAACAAGAGACTGGTTCCAAATAGGAAAAGGAGTACATCAAGTCTGTATATTGTCACCCTGCTTATTTAACTTATATGCAGAGTACATCATGAGAAATGCTGGGCTGGAAGAAACACAAGCTGGAATCAAGATTGCCAGGAGAAATATCAATCACCTCAGATATGCAGATGACACCACCCTTATGGCAGAAAGTGAAGAGGAATTAAAAAGCCTCTTGATGAAAGTGAAAGAGGAGAGTGAAAAAGTTGGCTTAAAGCTCAACATTCAGAAAATGAAGATCATGGCATCTGGTCCCATCATTTCATGGCAAATAGATGGGGAAACAGTGGTTGACTTTATTTTGGGGGGCTCCAAAATCACTGCAGATGGTGATTGCAGCCATGAAATTAAAAGACACTTACTCCTTGGAAGGAAAGTTATGACCAACCTAGATAGCATATTGAAAAGCAGAGACATTACTTTGCCAACAAAGGTCCGTCTAGTCAAGGCTATGGTTCTTCCAGTGGTCATGTATGGGTGTGGGAGTTGGACTGTGAAAAAAGCTAAGCGCCAAAGAATTGATGCATTTGAACTGTGGTGTTGGAGAAGACTCTTGAGAGTCCCTTGGACTGCAGGAGATCCAACCAGTCCATTCTAAAGGAGATCAGCCCTGGGTGTTCTTTGGAAGGAATGATGCTAAAGCTGAAACTCCAGTACTCTGGCCACCTCATGCGAAGAGTTGACTCATTGGAAAAGACCCTGATGCTGGGAGGGGTTGGGGGCAGGAGGAGAAGGGGACGACAGAGGATGAGATGGCTGGATGGCATCACTGACTCGATGGACATGAGTTTGAGTGAACTCCGGAGTTGGTGATGGACAGGGAGGCCTGGCATGCTAAGATAATTGGGGTCGCAAAGAGTCGGACATGACTGAGCGTGCGATTCAACTTTTATTTATTTTTGAGGAAGCTAACTTACTTCTTACTCTATAACTTGGAAAGTCTCACTACTTGCTCCTCACCCTTATACCAAAAGATAGTGCAAGACATAGGATCGGTCAGCCAGAAGGCTTGTTTGAATGTGGAATCCGAAATAGGGTGCCTTCCATGATGAGGTATCCGTTGTGGAACTGGAAGCAGCTATTTCCATTTGCTGCGGCGTGAATGGCAGTGTACCCAGTGTTGACCATCAGCTGTGTTGATGACAAGCGTGGCGAGCTATGACATCAGTGGTGAGTCAGTGTCCTCACCAAAATAGTTTGGTGGCACAATTTTGAGCTGATTTGCACTGTCTGGCCTCTCTTCTTTATTTCCACTTTTTGAGCCAGGTTCTTATGCTTGTTCAACTCTTATGTGAGCAACCCAATGATTCTTCTAACAAATGCCTTTTCTGCTTTAACTAGTTAGTTTTGTGATGCCTAAAATTATTACAAGTGGAAGAGTTTAGGGTAAAATTATGAGAGCTTTTAATGTCAGCCTAACAAATTTAAGCATTATAGGAAATTACCAGTGTTAAGTGGTTTTGAGCAGTAGGATGGCATTACCTACTAAGTGATGCTTTATGAAGATTAATGTCAGTGTTATGTAGGTTGAGTAATTTGAGATAGAGACACTATAGCTGGAAATGTAATATAGGAGATGTGGATCATATTAGCAAGGGATCTAGTTTTCAGGGGAAGAAGTTAAACAGGTTGAATTTGAGTAATTTGACCAGTGAATGTATAATCACATAATAATATTATGGGATTCATCATAGATCAGAAAAGTGAGTCCAAACTTTAATAATAATAATGTGTGTTGGTGTTCTAAGCAAAGTGATTATTGCTCTGATAAAGAATTATAGAGCATTGGGCCTCTGTATATAAACTACATAAACTACTCTGACAGGCCTGAGAGCTAACACGTGGATCACACGCAGGGACAGTGGCTCATTCTGACGGTGGTTCTCTCTTTTCAGTTTTGCCTCACTTGCAATATGTATTTGAATTGGGGCAGGAGACATGTGCCCATCAAGAAAGATCCAGAAATGATTAAATAAGCCCCTTCTCCTGCAGTCCCCTCCTCCACTACAAATGCATTTACCTAGGAGTCTTCTTTTGAAGAAAGTAAAAAAAAAAAAAAAAAAAAAGAAACAAATACTGGCTACCCTTATGTTATGGGCTGATAGAAAATGAATTCATAAAAATAGAACAAGAAGAATCATCCAAGAAGCATCAGGATTGCCAGAACTCTTGGCAGCTGAATTTTACCTCCCTATTTTAATATCTAGAAACCTGCTCAGAAAGTGAGGCAGAATTTTATAAAAAGTATAAAATATCAGGCTTAAAGTGATTCCTTTATTTTGCACCTAAAATCCCGGAGATAGTAGAGCACAGAGGAGCCTGGCATGCTGTAGTCAATGGGGTCCACAGAGTTGGACACGACTTAGTGACTGAACAACAAAGCAACAAAAAATCCTCACACTGCTTAATAGAACTTTAACTCCTTTCAGTTAGGATATTCAAGGATGATATTGCACATAAAGGACACTCTTCCATAGCACTCTGGTTAAACAAAAAATTTCAAAAACAGCTTTCTGGATCTTCCAGAATAAAGGGCAAGTGATAGCATTAAAAGGCTTCAAGTTATATTCCCCTGTTTATTACTGTAATGTAGTGAATTGAAAACTAGATAAATTCCATGTCGTTGATGGAAAACAGAGTTGTGGGGCAAAGCACCATAGCATTTAGTCAAGAGTCTTGTTTTGCCACCAGTTGTTTGCTTTGAAGATTTTCTTGCCTTTTCTCCACCTCAGTTTTCTTCTCTCATAAGGGACAAGATCACTGAGGGCCTTTGTGGAAAAGATTGAGAAATTGAAGGAAAAGGAAATTGGCCATGAGAGGGAATGAACAGATGATGCTGCAGGATGAAATTGCAGCCTTCAGAGCAGAAGTTGAGAACAGTTGCTACTTCGTTTAAAGGTCATTGCTCACATTTCAATAGGAATGGGTGGTGATGTCACATTTTGAACCTGTTGTCTTTGTCTAGGGTGGGCCCTACCCTTTTCTACCAGTTATCTGTTTACCTTTTAACATAATTAGGCAGACCAGATTGGTATTTAGTCTTGTTCTGACAACAGCAAATTAGGCTTAACTCTTTAATTACAATGAGAAGGAAATCACCTTTCTGATATCCTTCAATTAGCTCAAGCAGCTGTTAAGTTATAATTAAAATTTCACATGGATCATTTGAGTTCTTGGAATGTTTCCATTTAATAACAAAACATTTGCATATATGCATTCAGTTTTCAACAACCTTTTCAAATCTGTCAATGGTAAACCAAGAACATTGATACAGTGTTAAACAAAATCTCTGTCATCTTGTAAGCAGACAGCTGCGTCCTACAAAATGAAAAATGGAAATAGAAGAAGGTGATCAAAAAATATTAGTTCCTCCAAGTTTTCTGGAGCTTGTTCATAGAATTAAATTTTTGTTTAATTTATAGTTCTCCAAGAGGGGAGAAAAACACTAACCAGGAGTGAGTGGTTATTTGGTGTTTAACAAATGGGTGCCTGCATTATATGCATCCCATTATTCAGTGCAACAGTCATCCACCATGTCTTTACAACTGGATTCTTGTCTCCATGGACTTTAAAAATATAAATGTGGGGGGGGAATTACATGTAAAACCTCAAATATTTCCTTTCTTTTATTTCTATTTTATCCTGAGAATTGAGTTCACTAAAATAATTACTCTCTTTGAGTTGCTCTGGCCAATATCTCTGATATGGCTATAGATTTAAGTATTAATATGTATATAAAAACAAGGTGAAAGAATAAACATGTTAAACATGCTTAGAATTTATATTTTGTATTTTGAAACACTAAATGTTGATTAAATTAAACAGAATCCAACTGAAGCATCACATGAATATTTTTAAAATTATGTGTAAAAACTTGAGTATGGAAACGGAATGGCAGAAAACTGATTACAAGAGGACATAAATCTTTTCTCTGTTTCTTAAGATATAATTTGTATTTTCTATTCTTTAACGTTAGTGCGAAGAATTGATTTTCTAAACATCTGTTGGATAATAACAGTGTTGGGTGGTTAAGCTTTTAGAATCTATATCCAAGTCCCAAAAACCATTTTTAACAAGCCAGGATTCTATTCATGCTTACTCATTGATAGTCTGTATTGACAAGTCGAGTTCTATATTGGCTAAGAACCTAATGATGTCTTCCCAAACCTCAATCTGTAATGTATACTATTGAATTTAAGCCACCAAGATAATTGTGTCCCTGGGAATTAAAGAATGCATGTAAAGAAAGAAAAGAGATGAAAGAGCAATGTCTACTATCACAATTGTACCAATGTGCACACTTTGGGGGCTGCCAGCTGTTATCTGCACATTTTCCACCTGCCTTTACTAATTTTATTATGACCTTTTAGAACTGACTTCATCTGGTAGAGAGTTGGCTCTGACACATTCATTTAGTCAGTTTTATCTTTGAACAACTAAAGAGAAGAATGAGTAGCAAGTAGGAGTCTATGCAGGAAAATGTTCCAAACTAATATCCCATTATTCTTCTGTTAGGAAATAATGTTGTTGAGTGATTTTAAGATTCAGCTCAAATACTTACAATTACTAACTGGCAAATCCACAGGTTACCTTAGGGAATTGGTGTTAGAGATAAACTCTCAAGCAGTTCAGGATTCTTTGGAAAATGTTTGTCTAAAGAGTTTATGTTTTATGCAGATGAAAATCAGAATCCTAGAAGGTAATCCCCTTTATTCTGACTTCAAATCTAGAATGATTTACATTAACTTTTTTTTTTTTTCCTTTTTCCTCATACACACACACACACACACACACACACACACACTCAACACCTTATTAATAACAAGGTATTTAGAACTCTTACTGTGTGCTCTGGTTCACTTACTGTAAACAAACCATTTTATTTATCCCAACAGCCCAACAAGCTAGCTTGTATTATTGTACATATCATCCATAAGAGAAAACTGAACCCATAAAAGGTTGAATCTATGAGTTTAAATCTGCATGAGTCTTAAATCTAAAGCCCATTCTTTGTTCTCTTTCCAAGATGGAGTTATATTCATTAATCATTAATTTGGCTAGTTAGCTCTACTTGATCTCTAAGTTTTATGGAATCTAGGAATACAAAGGTGAGTGAAATAGACAAGAATCTCAAGGTCTGAAAGTATGTGAAATGTTTTCCTTAAATTGATCATACTGCCAATGAGCAATTTCTGCACATTCATAGGCTTTAGTCCTCAGCACATGGTATTTAGTGATGCTGCAGAGGCCTCCAACAATGCTGGGAATCTTCTGAATTCTGTAAGGCAGTATCTAGAATCCAGTCTGGTGGCTGTGTTAGCCTTAGCTGATTGTTTAGGTGTTAGAGAAGGCTCAAGAGTCCCTTGGACTGCAAGGAGATCCAACCAGTCCATCCTAAAGGAAATCAGTCCTGGGTGTTCATTGGAAGGACTGATGTTGAAGCTGAAACTCCAATATTTTGGCCACCTGAAAGAGCTGACTCATTTGAAAAGACCCAGATGTTGGGAAAGAGTGAAGGCAGGAGAAGGGGACGACAGAGAATGAGATGGTTAGATGGCATCACTGACTCAATGGACATGAGTTTGGGTAAACTCTGGGAGTTGGTGATGGACAGGGAAGCCTAGCATGCTGAGGTTCATGGGGTCACAAAGAGTCAGACATGACTGAGCAGGTGAACTGAACTGAACAGCCTTACAACCATAGAATGCTGCAGGACCCAGCCATTAAACATGGGGTCAGTTTCTGAGTTGCTCTTGGAATTTACCTCAGTTTTCTGACAATCTGCATTCCACTGACCCACCCTCTAAGGGGAGAATACCCTCTCTAGTTCCTCCTTAGTTATAGGCTACATGAAAGCCAAAAGGAAGTTTTTGATGTCTTTTGTCCCTACCAAGATAAAAGATACTACCCTTACCCTGACTCATGCCTGGGGACAATCAGGAGGAAGGGAAGATGTTAAACACTAGGGATCTAAGTCTGAAAAAGTTTTATTCTGAGCAATGTGAATTTACAAATTTGTAATAATGCCTTAGAAGAGCTTGTTCCATTAGTAGGATTTGATGTTGAAAATGTGAAGAGTGCAGAGTATAGCAAAACAGGAACAAAGCAAAGCCTCTGAATTGTAGCCATTTGCACATCATTTATATACTAGCTATTTGTTTATCAGCAGCTACTTCCATCTAGTTATATACGCTAAATAGAAGAATTATATGCAGAATTGCTGGAACTCATACACAGTTGCTCACCATAGGAAGAGAGTCTTCTGATTAAATACTAGTTTCCAGGGTGTAATCAGTACTTTTCCTAATTATTATTCTTATTGAACACCATCATTACTATTACTCTATCTTTTATTTAGGTTTTACAGTGTGCCAGGGATTATCCCAGGCAGTCCCCGTACACTCCATCCTCATACACACTCTATCTTCTCCGTTGTGCAGATGAGAAAACTAAAGCTGGGAGAGGGTGACCGACTTGCTCAGTGGCCCCCCTCCCCACAGTGTGTGGCAGAGACTGGCAGAATTCTGGTCTGTTGATATCACATGCTTTTTACCTTGAACTAATTTAATGTTCCTCACAGAAAGGCTGTTCTGCCCTGGCTGCTGTAGGTCACCCACATGTGGAACCTGCATGTTCTTATTTATGGACTCTCTAAAGTTTTTCTTTGTTAAGTTTTATTTCTGTTACATGTTTCTTATGTTTTTCTTTGACTCTAAAGCACAGATCCATAGATTAGCATATTTTGTGTAGATATTTTTATCTTCTAGTTTTATAATAATTAAAGGATTGTGAGCACATGTCAAAGTGAGGTTATAATTTTTTCTTTTACAAATAGTCACTCACTAGAGATTTTTTCTTCTGGGTTTCATTACTTAAGTATTTCTCAAATAACTCTGCCTTTAATTATTGAATTTAATAATGGAGGCTCTGTGATTGATTTTTCTAAAAACGTTTAGAGAATTGAACTAAATGATGGTCACAGTGATATTACCTAAGACCTCTCTGTCCCTCTCTAATCATTATTTATATTTTATTGGTAACTAGGTGGCTTAGCAAGTCTGTTGATATCTCTGAGCCTTACATTTCTTATATAGAATAATGTTTCTGATACTTTATTCAAAGGCATTTTCAAACACCAAGTCTCTAGTATTCTTTTAAGCCTTTGAAGGAAGGACCTGGTTAATTGTTTTATGGTGGAGAAGACTTTGGAAATGAAACTGGAAGACTAGAAATCTATTAAATATATATTTTAGGTTAGAAGTGGCACACTTCCATATTAAAATTAATACATTTATATAAAAATAAATACCCACCCATTCCTAATATTAATAACCTTTTAGTTCTCTCTTCAAAAAGGCAATCAGTTATAGGCAACTCTCACTTGCAGTTAATAAACCAAAGCTCTATCAGGCTAGAACCTATTGCAACTTAAGACCAGCAGTTAAAATACAATAGATAAGTAGATTGCTTTGTGTGACAGGTTTCTCCAAGACGTTTAGTGTGACAGTTAAAAAATAATAATAATTTCTAAGAATCAGCAGTGGATTTTGCTAAAGGGATAGTTGATAAAGATTTCCACGAAGAATAATCAACACATGCCTGCATACTGGTACTTTCTAGGTCAGCTGCCTTTTGGTATTCATTGTAAGCATCATTCAATATGACAATGATAGTATTTGGTTATTACTTAATATGATATATGTCTTTTTTCTACTGAACTCAATGGACATAAAAATTATGTCTTATGCTTCTTCACATTCCCCTACAATACATTGCATAGAGTTAAACATATCATAACATTATAATAAATATTTACAGGATTGGATAAATTTATATTAGAAATGTTATTGATGTATTTTGCTTAAAGCAAGAAATGTCTCTAAATAATAGTTATTCTAATGTTGCTATATATTCCATATTCCAGTTGCTAAATCATACATTGAAAATACTTTTTAGACAATGTTTAGATACAGGCCTCCATTTTTCTTGGTGCCTTAGATATTATGTGAGGAACCTTATAGTGGAAACTTATTATGCAGAAATTGAGCCCTAGTATCTGAGATGCAATTCCCGCATACTGGGAGTAAGTCGGAGGCATCTTTACTTTTAAAAACACAACAAGTGATACTAAGGTACAGCCAAATTGAAAAAATCTGAAAACTAGTGTAGGGTGACCACAAAGAATTCTATAGAAACTGTCCTAAGACATCACATAGTTATTTGGTTAAAAAAATTAATGAATAATTTACTTACTTTTTATATATTTTTATTTTTTAATAAATTTATTTATTTTAATTGGAGGTTAATTACTTTACAATATTGTATTGGTTTTGCCATACATCAACATGTATCCACCACTACTTTTTATATATTTTTAGTAAACTGAATAGAGTAAAAGCATAGTTGTCACATTAGTAGACTGCTTGAAATAGGCTTGACTAAAAATTACCTTTGTACATATACTAGACCATCAAAGATAGGAAGAGTGTACAAACATCATCTGAAATGTTTCATGTCCATTGATGATTATCTCCCCTGTGTTACAAAAGGTTTTCTATTTTATTTCAGGGTCAGAAAGCAAAGCAACAAAATAGAAAACCTGTGTATTGTTTCAAATAATTATTTATTTATGTACATAAGTATGTATATAACGTATATCTACACATATGTAGATATACATACAAGTGCATATATTTCTACTTTAAGGACTTTTAAGAATCTCGTACAGGTTTTTCTTTGACTCTAAAGTATATTTTGGCTGAGTCCCTTTGTTGTCCACCTGAAATTATCACAATGCTACTAATCAGCTACACTCTCATATAAAATAAAAAATAATAATAAAGTATAAGGTATTTTGTCTGATGTGGATTCTTTTCTCTTTCAGTTGCATGAAAAATTTGCATGCTAGTTTACAGATTTACATACTATTGTATGGTTTGTTAATTTTGTCTTTTCAGAATCCAAGAAGGAAGAAAGTACATAACAAAATTGTATAAATAATGAACAAATCATATAAGTCACTTTCAGTAACCTCATTCTGAAATTTAGATGTTATTCCATTTAATATTAATAGAAAGTCATTGGACATGCTAATAAAATATATTGGCAAGGTTCCTTTCTAATATAATAGAACAAAACAGTAAAATTTCTGCACAAACTTCACTTTTCATTTTTACTCAAAACATGCAGAAAAGGCAACTTGTCTGTGAATTGGTATTGAGCTTGCTTGTTATGAGTTATGGATGTTTTAGCAATAAAATTTGGCTTTCTGGAACAAATGGGTGTTCAAACCTGATTTTATTAGTGTAGTTGAACATTGTGGAACTAAAACAGGGAAATTTCTGCATATTGCTACAATTTGAGGCCATATGGATCATAAACTTTTCTATTTATATTTAACTGATGGACATAAATGGCATTATCTCATCAGGAAAAGAAGGGAGGCAAGGAATACACAACTTTAGTTTAGAAACTGTACATCTTGTTACTGAATGTCAGATAAAGGTGAAGCTTTTAAATAGGAGGCCCCTTGATTTAGTACCTTTAATGTGCAGAGGAAGGGATGAGCAGGGAGCATCATTAGTGTGACAGGGTGAAGGGGGCAACACGTATCTTCTGCTGCTCTGGGAAAGAGGATGGATCTGGTACAGCTCTGATGTCAGAACCTCCATCACCTTTCTCACAGATGATGTAGATTTTAATTGTACTCCAGGCTGACTCGCATCGCACCAGCTCCTACGTGACATTGAGATAGATGAAGCCATTTGTTGGCATTATCAGAGCCAGCTGTGTGCTTGGCTGCAGCTACAGTAGGCATTTTATCTCATGCATAATCCTCTCATTGAGAGGGGATCACAAGCATCTGAACCATATGGCAAATAATTTTATTATGATCAAAAAAGGACTCTTGAAGCTAGTTAAACAGAAGAGTCCTTGAAATTCAATCAGAAGAAGTTTTATTTTCATGTCACACCATCATCCTAAATGAATTGTTAGTACTGCTATAATAAATAGAACCAAGACTCTCTGCCATGCCTGCAAAGTGAGAATGAACTTAAAATTACTTCACCTGCAAGTTTTTAGTCTTCTCAGTTTTGAAGAATTTATATGGATTTAGAGGAGAGAGTTTGGATTTCTAAGACTGAAAGCAGCTTCTGATTTAAAATAATTATGATGATAATACCTCTTCAAACATGAGAACCTCAAACCAAATGAGACAAACTCGAGTTTATACCCTTCATGAATTTATATTCTCAAACTTGAGTTTATATCCTAACAGCTATACAACATAAAGGCTAATTGTTTTTTCTTTAGGCAAGTAAAGTTTTAAAAGAAAGAAAGAAAATCTGTTATTTCACAGATCACCTAATAATCCTATAAGTTTAGCATACATCTTCAAAGGAAAGAAGCAAACTTGTCTTTTCCACATGGTGTGATTTCTTGCACATTGTCAAGGAAATGCATGGGTCTCCATAGCAAAGGCATGTAATCCGCTGCCCTTCTGTCCAAGGAAGTGATGGGAAGCAGCTGTTATAGGACAAGCCAGTTCTGCTTAAGGGGAATTGTGTGAGGCTGTGGCAAGCAGCTTAGTTGTTCCATCAGACTAGAATTGCTTCCAGCTATAATATTCCTACATTAATTGTGACTTTTATTAATCACAAAGGGTGTTTCAAAACCCTAGTTCAAATGTTACAAGGCCATAAAACAGCAACTTGCCTAATCTTACCTTGTATATGGTGTGTGTGTTTTGTTCTTTTATTATGATTTTTCTTTCCAGAGGAAAGTGTATAAGATTTGGGCCTCAGGGCACCAGTTTGTGATGTAAAGGCATTATCAGCAACTTCCACATCACAGTTTGAGAATATAAAGTATCACAAGCTCCAGATGGCAACAACTGCCTTATCTGGAGATTAGCTTTTTATTTGGTGTTTTATTCACAAATAATAAAGCTAGTAATTGGACTTGGAGAGGAATAGAGCCACCTAATTTACAGGAACCTTAATTTTCTACTACTGAATGCCTGAAGTAGCTTTTTGTTCTTATCACCCCCTCATGAGTAAATCAGAGTACCTGGCCGAACTCTTCAAATGATTTAAAATGTGTATTTTTCTTTTCATTGTTTAAGAGCATGTTTGAAAAAAAATATGGTTATATTGTGAATTATGACAGTGATTTCTTAAAATGAGAAAAAACAAAAGCAGTAATATGTGATCCTGATTGTAAAGCCGGGATATATTTGTTTGGGAAGCTTCCCTAAATCCTTATTCCCAACTAAGGGGTGTGCACCAAGCTGGTAGAAAAAGCCAGCAGAAGAGCAAGACTTCGCTTCTAGTGACTGCCAGAGGCAGGTATTCCACACCAAGAAATGGGCAAGAGGTACATCTCATTCTTCCAACTTCTTCATCAAACTTGGCAATTTAACAAAAAGAAAAAGAGGGAAAAAGAAAAAAAAAATGATTACATTGGGCCCTTAATCTACGTGCTTATTATTAAAGTAGACATTGTATAATCTCAATCTTGCACAGTTTAAGGTCTCCCCAGTCTCTGTCATGGTACAAGGACGATAAGGGAGATTTGGTTGAGCTATGGCAAAGAAAAGGCATTCGGGGCCTTATGGTTTCACCTACGTGCGAACTTTGTTACTTTGGAACATCCAATATATTGTCTGGCTAAACGAAATGTCTGATTTTATATGGGGAAATCCTGGTTGTTTTTAAATGTTTGGTTTTTTTCCTCAGAAACAATTTACACAGTGTTGAAAGATCATTATCTGCTATATGCTTTGCAGAAGTTTTTGCTAAGTATGTAGTATTTCATGCTACTCACTTCACAGGGATTTCACTAGCAATGAAGGTTGTAGATAAATAATGGATGAAGAGGGGTGACAGGGGCTGAGCACTGGGGACTTGACAGATTATCCTGTGATGTATTACAATTAGATATGCATCAGTGTCACTTCATTTATTCAACTAGGAAGAGTGCATAACTCTTTGAAGGTAGATTTATGAAGAGCTTTAGTCATGTCTTTTCAAAATTTAGAATTGACTTTTGAGCATCTCTAACAGCTTTCTAAATCACCTACCCTTTATTTTTTTAAGTTGGGATTTTAAAAAATCTTTACGAACTAGTTTAAATTTTTGATTGTATATTTTATTTGCACTCAAGGCAGTTGCTGTTGACATATCATGTTGTCACCAGCTGGTCAACAGACCGAATGGGCCTTTGGAAAGAGAGAGCATGCGATTGTTGTGCAGGAATTATAGGTGCTAAATCGATGGCAAATAGTAGACATGGTAATAAAGAGCAGTTTTTTCCATTAGCAAGATTATACACATGCTTTCCAAGTAGGCATTGGCTTTTTCTTTTTGCAAACGAGATGCCAGTGGGGAGAAAAATATAAATCCTGGCTGTTAAGAAGCACTTTTAAATGGTACCCTTTATACAAATGAAGTTTTCCTAGCCCCCTAGGGTGAATTACATAAATTAGCAATGACACAAATGCCTAGGCCCTAAAATTGTGAGGGCAGTTGAAACCAATCAGAATTTTAAATGTATTACATTTTGTTTCTTTTCCACATATTTTTTGTTTGAAAAAGATCTGTGGCAGATGATTCTATTCTCTTAGAACTCAGTGATACAAGAAATAACAAAAGATATTGGGATTAGCTAAGAGAAAAATTGCTATCTTTAACTGTGAGTGAGGCCCATACTGATTTATTTTTATAGACCCTATGTTTCTAGCAAACTATTTTTCTAGTTTCTCCTAAGTCATGTTAAATCAGGTCACTGAGAACTTAAGTATGTAATAAACACACATTATTTCTGCTACTGTAGTGTATTTCTTAATAGCATTTAAATAGGTGTTTTTAAAATAATCTATGATTGCAAAAACCCCCAACCTCTTTGGCCAGAGTGAACCTCATTTTTGAGAAATTTAATTCTGAGATTCATAACTTGATGAAGCCTTCTTGAATAACCTCTCATTAAAAAATAAATTATGTTGATTCCCCCTGAATGTTTATTTTTTGGCAGAGGAAAGTGTATTGTGTAATGCACAGTAACTGGTTATAAAACAGAAGGAACCCAGAATTATCAAAACTTCCCCTTCCCCCTTTTAACCCAAATCAATCTTTCCAGGGGTCTGAATAAACAAACATGCTTGTCACTGTAGGACAACTTTTACATTCTTCAGATAAGGGCAGCTCAGTTTGTGGTCAAATTATACTAGTAGCAAAACTGATCAGAGCAAACAAGGTTTCTGAGGATTCACTCACTCTTGTAAAAGCTGATTATAATTGATGAACGACCAGCTTGCTAGACCCTGACAGGCTGGTTGCCTGGCCTTTGCTCTCTGCCAGTTCAAGCCTTACAAGTGTGAAATAGCCAATTACTGGAATACCTATTGAAAGTAATAGGCCAATGAGCAAATTGCTACTGTGGGACACTGCGGCAGTGTAGATGGAAGGAGGCCAAGATAAAGTTCTGCTCTGAGCAGCTGCTCCCAACACAGATTGCTAATACTATTGGATGACCAAGAGATGAGAGCAAGGTATTTTCCCATTCAAACCGCAAGTGTCCTGCCTTGTATTGACTTAAAGTTTATGATGCATGATACCATCTTGTTTCCCAGGTCCTAATTTGCTGAAATAAATCCTCCTTTTAAAAGGTAGTTAAATAGGTAATAAGGATAGTCACGGCCATAGATTTTGTGCAAAAGCATTAAATACAATTTTTGCAGGGAATGAAAAGTCATATAGTGTGCAGAGTGTTAATACTTGCCAGCCATTTGCTATTGACAGAACAATTTATCTTGATAAAGGACAGTGAAAAATTCCAATCTATTCACTGACATCACATTATCAGCAGTAATATATGACTGCATCTAAATATAAGGTTGAGATCTGATACAGCTGAAAAGTTCCTGGTAATTTTCCTGTAAATATATTGTGTACTGGACAATGAACAAATGACACATTTACCATGTAATTGGATAACCTATTTTTATGTGAAATTTTAAGTTTTGCTGTGTTTAATGGAATATACGATAATGTTTCCTTTTGAAGGTAACCTGTTTCCTTAGGAAGACTTTAGCAATGAGTATTACTGAGTTTGATAGAGAAGAAAGGATAGACAAAGAAAAGTTAATTTGAAACATCTGTGCAAGACAATAAGCTCTTTCAGTTTTTATTTCCATAAGAAAATTACCTTAATATTTACTATAATTTTATATTGCTATTATTATTATATATAGTATTTATACTATATATAGTGATATCAGGAAATTGTAAATTGTTTTGAATTAAATATTTTTTTCAAATTGCCCCAACACAAGTCTGAAAGATTTGAAGTGTGTCTGAGTGGATCAGAATGCAGTCAGATCAAGGTGGGGTGACATGGAGCATGAATGGTGCTGGGAAAGGTGATTTAGACCTACGTTTGAGCTCCATTTCTCCCTAGGTTAGAGGGCATACAAGTTCAGCTCAGCAAGATTACAGGAGGCCGAAGGGTACATACACCAAATCACCTCTATGTTCCTATGTACAACTTTGCCCTTACATGTGAATCTCAAATAAGGAAGACTCAAGGCCATTGTTGCTTAAGATCCAAATCTTGAATTTATTGGTAAAAAAAAAAAAAAGTTTATTTTTTACCAAGCCTCTGTAAACTTCCATAATGTCTTATCAGTGCCTTTTGTGCTTTCAATTTGTCTTTCATGAATATTTTCATAAAAGAGATGAGAATTTGCTGTTATTGGGAAATAACAGCAAACAGAATATCTTGGGAGGATGTAGTTGGTGTGAATATGTGTGTTCCATTTCATTATCACTATTGAAAAAGCCAAAGAGTTTACTGTTTTTAATGTACGTCTTGCTTGTTTTCAAGAATATTTGAGGAACCTTCAAACTAAATTAAATCACAATATAAAATCTCTTATTTAGTTATTGAAAACAAATAAAAACAAGAAAAAATTTCCAGAGCACGTCCGTGATATAGAAGGAATGATTGATATCAGGCCATTGAGAGAGAAGCTTTTACCATAATTGGTATTGAGTTTGACAATCTGGTTTTGTGCTTGCTATGACAATATAAGAAAGGTGTACACAGTATAGTGTAGGAAAATAGTAGTGTCCTGTTTTTCCCATACTCTAATATAATATTCTAATATTCACAGTAAACAATTTACATCCTGATCTAATAAATAGGAGTCTCACAGTTTCTCTCTTTCTCTCTCCTGTTGAAGAAAAATAAAAACCCTATCCCACTTTTAAAATGAAGGTTGAAGGAATGAAGAGAGATATGAAGAGTCCATCCATCCTCACCATTGACTGCTTTTACTTCTGTCTGCCACAAGGTGTCGCTGTTGAAAACAGGACCTGCACAGTCTGCAGTTTTGATGTCTGCCTGTCCACAGCTGTGATACGTTCTTATTGGTTCACATTCCTGTGTAAATGTTATTTTTTTTTTTTTCCTAGAAAAAATAGCTCCAGTCCATCCAGCACTTTTCACTCGAGTTTCCCCTTCTAATTCAACCATTTTCCCTCAAGCACACCATCAGTGCCCAGAGGCAGATAAGAAAGAGCTTCAGACTCATGCTACACAAGACTGCTAGAATATCATACCTTGCTCATTGAATTTTTCAAGGGCAAGTATTTAGTGAGGGAGCCTGGTGGGCTGCCGTCTATGGGGTCACACAGAGTCGGACACGACTGAAGCGACTTAGCAGCAGCAGCAGAAGAGCCTGGTGGACTACAGTCCATAGGATTGAAAAGAGTTGGACATGACTGAGTGAGCACAGTGAGTTATTGCTCGCTCGCTCGCTCTCTCTCTCTCTCTCTCTCTCTCTCTCTCTCTCTCTCTCTCTCACACACACACACACACACACACACACACACACAGAACAGAGGCAGTGTGCTAAGTCGCTTCACTCGTGTCCGACTCTTTGAGACTCTGTGGACTGTAGCCCGCCAGGCTCCTCTATCCATGGGATTCTCCAGGCAAGAAGGGCGGGTTGCCATTTTCTTCAGGGGATTTTCCTGACTCGGGGATGGAACCGACCTCTCTTGTGTCTCCTGCATTGGCAGGCGGGTTCTTTACCACTGGCGCCACCTACCGGGTGTTGTAATTATTATTCAAAGAAAATGCGTAACCACCTTGAAGTTGAGCACAGGGCCCAGTCCAGCCTTCTCTCTTTCCTTACCTGTAAGTTTACTTAGAGACCTTTGGCATCTTTATTTTCTGCAGATTTCAGTTGCATTATCTCAATCTATTCAAAAAATGTTAATATTCATCTTTAAAAAAGAAGGTGAGATCTTTACCTGTTCCATCCAGGTGCTTCTGTAATCTCTCATTTTCCCTCCTGTGACTGGCAATACAGGTGAGGGTAAGAGGCTCCTCTTGTCCAGAATGTAAAGCCCCCATTTTACTGAGTATTTTTCTGGGACATAGAAATCAGCTGGTGTATATTTGTATAACTGAGAGAGATTACTCCAGATCCAATTTACAGAACCTATCTCTCAGGTAACTTTCTTTTTTGACTTTGAAGAAAGCCAGCTAACCATTTTTGAGTATCAATGTCTCTTGCTAAAAAGTATTACTCATATTGTATTCAATTTCTATTAGGAGAAAATTTTCTGCAAAGATAATTATTTTCTCTTAATTAGACAATTATTGTGTCATATGAAAAGGGTGATCTAGTGTCTTCCTTCATTGTGGCCTATGATATGAACTTTATAGGGAAGGGAAAATAATGTTTCTAGATACTATAAACAGAGCTTCATTTTATCTTCACAACCCTCAAGGAAAGTAGAATTATCTTGGTATTTCAGGTTAGGAATCCATGTTCAAAGAGTTTATGTTAAATACTCAGAAATCACATGAGTAAATTAGCATGTACCTATAGAAACCAGAATTCAAACACAAGTCACTGTATAATTTTCATGAATTCATCTTATGTACAATGAATTTGCTGAAATCTTTTAATAATCTGTGAATTTATAAGCTCTTTTTGACTTTTTATTTGTACAATTATTATAGTGCCTGCATATAATGAGGTTTTGTTTCTCTCTTTCCAGTTCTTTTACCTCATGTATTTTTTTTTCTTTTTTACTGTACTGGCTAAGGCTTCTAGAGCAGTCTTAAATACATTACAATTACAAAAAGTAATGGCAAACATCCCTCTCTTATTCTTGATTTTAAAGAAAAAACTTTGTTTTCAATAGTGATTCTAAGATGTGCTATATATTTTCACAGCTGAGGAACTCATATTTTTTCCTTTATCAAAAGATTTTCAAAGTAAATAAATGTTGACTTTATAAAATTTAAAGAATTTTGTTATCCATTGAAATTAGCATGTGGTTTCACAATATTAACTAACTAATAGAGGATATTCTGTTAAAAGATCATTCTAATGTTAAATCAATTTTGCATTCCAAAGGTAAATATTGCTTGTTCATAATGTACAACTTTTTATGCAAGTCCACACTTGTTTTTAAAATCAGGTTGTACTAGACTATTTATCCATTTTTTGTACTAGTATGTTAGAGATGAAGAAAACAATCATTAATTAAAACTGAGGCTGGTGATTTTTGAGGGGGTTTTTCTTCCCTACTGATTTGATTTTTTCATTATTTTAGTCATAGTCAAATTTCTATTTGCTGCTAAGCTAATCTAAGGGACTTATATTTTCCTTTTTTCAAGAAAATGTCCAGTATTTACAGTGTCTATACTGAACTGGTATTTGTAAAGTAACTACTATATTAACTACATATAGAAACGTCCTCATCTTCCTTTCTACCATTCTACATATATTTTTTTCTTTTTTACTAGTCCAATACTGTCAACAGTTTGTCTTCTTTGGTAGTGTCTCTATATTATTTTTATTGAATACTGGTGATCTTTTTTTTGTTTTCTATTTCAGTAATTTCTACTCTTTATTTTTTTCCCTAATTATACTTTTTGAGGTTTAGTGTTGTCCTTAATTCATAAATTAAATACTACACATATTAATTTTCACTTCTTTTTTTCCTGATTTCCACATATACCTTTTAGACTATATATTTTCTTTTATTTACTACATTATCTGCATACCACGTTTTAATATATAGAATCATCACTGTTATGACAAGCAAATATCTATAATTTTCATGGGCTTCCCTGGTGGCTCAGCTGGTAAAGAATCTGCCTGCAATGAGGGCGACCTGGTTCAATCCCTGGGTTGGGAAGAAAATTGTTTCTTCATCATGAATTTTTTAAAGGTATGTTTTTAAGTCTCATATTTATGAAATGTGCCCTCATCTATTCAAATTTGTTGCATTTTTGTCAAAAAAAACATGGTTTGTGCTCCGTTCATTATTCTATATTTATTGATATTCCCTTAATTATCCAATATTTGTGATTTTTTGGCAAGTTTTAAAATAACATTTCTATAATTTGGTGGTACAAGTTTATTTCTTTTTTCCCTCTCACTCATGTACATGGGAGCATAAATATATGTATGTGAATATAATATATATGTATATATTATACATATAATTTCATACATATACACATACATACTTACACAGCACTAATATACACACACATATGGTAGATCTGGAGAAGAAAGTGGCAACCCACTCCAGTCTTCTTGCCCGGGAAATCCCATGGACAGAGAAGCCTGGCAGGCTACAGTTCATGGGGTCACAAAGAGTCAGACACAAATGAACAGCTGAGCACTTGTATTGCTGATCCTGTTCACACGCTCCACACTGCTTGCTGAACCAGGATGGGCAAAGCGCGAGCTAAAAGGCTGGAAGGAGACTCGAGGAGCTGTAGGAACTGCGGACACGTTTTCTCTCCGGGCTGGCATGGCAGCCATAACACGGCCTCCTTCCTGACTGACGCAGCAGCTGTAGCAGCAGCCATAATATAACCTCATATAATATAACCATGATGTCGCTTCAGTGTAGCCCCAGTGCAGCAGCAGCCAGAGCTTTCGTGGTGAAGCTCTTCCAGGCTTACGGCACAAAGAAGCCTGTGACCAAGTGAGTACTTCACGGTACACATGTGATAAAAGTGTTTAGCATTTAGCAGTGCTAAAATAATCTTAGCTGTTACGTAATTTACAAAATGTGGGGCGAGAGAGCCTGAATACACCTTTTTGGCTAATTTGCTCTTTCCCCACAGCACACATGGTAGATCAAGGTTGTTAATTGTATAAATCTACTTTATATTCGCCACACTGACTTTTTGTGTTTTCAGTTTCTTAGATTGCTATGGTAAAATTTAACATGATTGTGCATGTGTTCATTCTTCCTTGCAGTGCCCTTAGATGCAGTTATTACACATGTGATCAGTATGGTCACCTTATACTCTTACACTGTTCATTTCATTTATACATCAAATAGCTCTTTTTTGTTTATCTTTTACTTTAAAGTCTATTTTGTTTGCAATCAATATTGTTATATCAGTTACCTTTCGGTTTTTATTTTACACATATCTCTTTATTTCCTTTTCTAGCACACTTCTTATGTAATTGAGTCTTTAAGTGTATATCTTTTAAGCAGTGTATAGCTGGACTCTTATTTATTTTAATCTAATTTCAGAATCCTTTATCTTTACTTTTTTAAAAAACAATTTTAAAATAAACCAGATGTCCAAACAATTCTCAATGCTTTACATGTACTCACTCACTGAATGTAGCTATCTCTCTTTCACAAATGATGCAGTTTAAGACCCAGAGAAGTTAAGCAACCTGATCATGATCACACAGCTACTTAGTGGGAGATCCTTCCTAGTCCGTACTGTAATCTACTCTGCATTGAACTACAAAATGGCAGAAGCAAATGGGCAACTGAAGTAATGAATTGCAAATTCAAGAAAAAGTAGCTCATTGAGTTTTGCTGAAACAGAAGTTTCTTTCATTCATTTGTCAAATAGTTACTAAAGGCCAGCATATATTCCCACCAAAACCCTGAGTCTTCTTGGGCACCTACCTTACAAGTTAAGCTTAGCTCTTATACAGAAAATAGTGAGACTCTAGATTACTTGGTAACTTCATATAGAGAGTATCAGGGTCTCTCTATTTTACAAAGATGTACTTTTTCTTTTGTACTATTTGGCAGATTTTTTGAAGACTGGGCCAAAAGATGGGAAAATTTAGGTACACATATACTGTGTGTGTGTGTGTGTGTTTTAAATAAAACAATGTTTTCTACTGATTCAATGGACATGAACTTGGGTAAACTTCAGGAAATGCTGAAGGACAGGGAAGCCTGGAGTGCTATGGTCCATGGGGTCACAAAGAGTCGGAAACAACTTGGTGACTGAACAACCGCAACAACAAATGTTTTCTACAATTGGCTTTTTAATTCATATCTTCATTTATAGCTTTATGTCATAAGAGCATGTTAAGAAAAGGCTAACACTAAAGAATACTAAAAGTACACAATTCCTTTGCTAACAAATGCATTTGTGCTGATATTGAATGAAATTCATCTTGTTTTATCAGTTGTCATTTTGTAAACAACAGAAAAAGATTTGTAACCTTTTCTTCACATCACTCCTCATTGGGGTTCCCCTCAGAAAGATAAGAAAAGAGCACAATATATTCACTTAAGTGCAACCTAAGTGAATTCCTTTTTAATGCTGTGATATTGCAACTCATTGAGTCTAATGCATCAGCCTCCAATTTCACTCCTCAGGCGCCTGATTATGCCTTCCAGCCCTCAGATGTGCAAGGGCAACCAAACAGAACCTTCTGTGCCCTTCTGCTCTTTAGAGCACCAAATGAGGACTTTTGGCACCTAGCTGGGAAATCTGGAACACAATGTTTATTTAGCTTTTGCCATGTGGATACTCCAGAAATTTTCTTCCCTTCTGCCAAGGAAATGACTCCAGCAAAGCTGTTCTGTGGAAGCACTATGGGGTAAAAAGGCAGGAAAATGGGATCTGAAAAGCAATGTGATAAGCTGAGCATTTTAAACTAGTTAGCTGATAGAAATAAACACTTTATATGTTATGATTAAAGCACCAACTGAAATATTTATGACTGTTCAGAATGCATACACAAGCACCAAGTCGCACTGAGTTTTCGTGATTAGCAAAGATATATATTTAAGAAAACACTGGAGCCCAACAGGATCTAGGAGAATTCCTTCTCTTTCAAGATCAGCTCAAATAATCCCTCTCTGTAAAATTTCTCTCTTCACATGGATTAACCGTTCTTTTATCAGTATTTGAAGTTACTTTTTACATGTTTATAATATTTATTATATTGTAATAGGTAAATATATCCTCATAGATTTTCATTTTTGTTTAGAACATATTGGGATACTTTGAGCTGATTAATGCTAGCTCAGCTTAAAAAAAAAAAAAACTGATATATACACCAAGGTATAACTTTATTTTCTGAAGAGTATTGAAGATGGATGGAAAAACATTTTCATGAAACAAAGTACTCAATTTCTGGTTACCAAGTACTTCCTGGGAGGGTTCCTTAATAAACAGTGTTTCAAGCTGATGGAAGAATCAGAATTTTAAGTTATTAATATCAGTTTCATGTTGAGAACTATATTAAGGAATATTTTTTCCAAGCTGTGGAAAGACACCATAAGCATTTCCTGTGCCACTCACACCTGAATAAACAATTATATTAACCCAGAAGTAACATGCTCCTGACAGTGTTTTTATCCCTTCAACGAGACTAGATTTAACGTTACTAAAAGCTTTCTTTTGGAGACTTCTTATTTTTAGACTAAATGTAGGTGAAATTAATACTGTCTTCAGAAAGAATTTAATACTACTGGATAATTTTTAGTTGTTAAAGTTATCTTTTCTAATGTGTAAAATTGGTCTTGGAGGGGGCCCTTCTGTCCTGTGCTCTAGGAGTAGACTACTTCTAAAGACAGTTCATCCTACGAGTAACTACTGTTTACTATAACTGTTGTCTCTTATTTTTTGGTTTGGGGGAGGCCTTCTCCATAGCATCTAAAATATTTTACAATAAAGGTAAAGAGAACAGGGACTGCTAAGCTGTCAAATATGAATTAGAATCATATATCAAAATCAATTTAATACTAGAAGTAATAGCAATACTCAACTCCAAAAGTTTCAAGAAGACTAAAGGTGATGTGATGTATCTAAGCACCTAAAATCCTCCCTGGGGGGCTGTTCTCATCATGCAACATATACCTGATTGCTTTAGACATCATTATTCATCTTACATCGATTCATTCAGTGGTGCCTGTTTGATGCCAGACTAGAATATAAAGCATCTTACAGCATTTAAAAGATAACAAGCACATTTTAGCAGGGGGAGACAGACCATGAACAAAATAATCTTCTATAGTAGAAAATAAGAAATGTGATGACAAAAGTCAAAACAAAGAGGATAGGAAGCTTGGAGAGGGATTGTATATTTAAAAGAGAGGTCAATTAAATAAGAAGGCAACATTTGAGCCAGCAATGAAGGCAGCAAGTGGCCCACCCATGCATATGTCTGGGGGAAGGATATTCCACGCAGAGGGAACTATTAGTGCAAAGCAAACTGGGCATAGACTTGACATATTTGAAGAATAATGGTCTAGAGCATACTGAACAGGGGAAATACATTGAAAAGGAAGTCAGAGAAGATACTGAAAGACAGGGAAACCTGGCATGGTGTAATCTATGGGGTTGCAAAGAGTCGGACACAGCTTAGAGATTGAACAACAGAGAAGTCACAGGGACCAAACAGTGAAGGGCAGGCCATTGTCAAGGGATGGAAACGATCGGAGATTTGGGGCAGTCCTGCTGTGTATCTGCTTTAGCTTTTACCACTCTGATTGCTCTTTTGAGAATGGATTCCAGGAAAAGGTGGAAGCAGGAGAACATTTAGGAAACTGTTGCAAGGATTTAGATGAGAACTTAACCAAGTACCAATGATGGAGGTGGTGAGAAGTACAGATGCTGGGTTTATTTATGAGACAGAGCAAATGGAATTTCAGACAGATTGAATGTTATTACGAGAGAGAGGAAAAAGTCAAGGTATCTACAAAGTTTTTGACCTGAGCAGATGAACAGGAGGAGCTTTCATTTAAATGGCAAGAACAGTTTTGTATATTATTTCTTCTCCATGTACTAATCGTATTTTTCTCTCTGTATGGTCATCTGTGTGGACTGATTTGGTATAGCTTGTCAGTGACACTGATTAAACTTGTCATAAAGTTGGTTAAGATGGCTGAGATAATTGAACATTCATAGCCATAGACAGTTATGGTTGGATTGTTAAATATCTCTGGAGATATTTAAAATTATATGAAAAATAGAGGAAAAATAAGTGTTTGTTTGTACTAAGAATTTTCACCACTTTTAAAATTATGAAGTCTAAAATGCAGTATACTTGAAGGGTCTATGATTTGATATAAATAATAATATAAATGAGATAATTAAAACCCTCCTAAGTGAAGCATCATCTAATTACAAACTGAATCTAAATGAATTTTTAAAAGACTGAAGATACATCTTGTTTTATTAAAGAAATCTTTTAAAGACTTTCTCTGGGATTTTAAATGTAACAAAATGAAGTCCTAATTTGGAGCAAAAGATAATGGCTAAATATATAAACAAATACAACTACACCTCTGTGATAATCTAGAATTGTTAAATGAAAAAGAACTTAGAAAATATTTAGTGTCATCTCTTAATTTTTCCATCTGAGATACTAAGAGTCAAGGTAAGTTGGCCAAACGCCATGGCTAGTTAATGGTTAAGGGAGATTTAAACCCACATCTACTGTTCCTGGCCCAGCAGTCTGCTCTACCTTGTTTATGTTTTTTTTAATTTTAATCAGCTTTTCTTAATTTGTAGGAAATTTAGAGATTATTAAGTATAATCCCTCTCAATCTCTCCATTTTATTTTGGAAATAAATAATTCAAAGTGACTTGAATGCCAAATGAGATACTTTATTTCTGTTATGTCACATGGGCCAAGTTTCCATACACTATTTCATACATATGGACTATGACCTGAAAATTATTGACCCAGATCCTCCTTTGCCATTGCTTTCTGTGCTGGCCACACAGAAGTCAGACAGAAACTGACATCCCCCTGAAAGTGGGATCAGACATTTCTATTTCGGGGTTCTTCTGGGTTTTGTTACTTTCTACAAAACACTGTGTGTGATCATGATATTTGGTATTACACCAGAGGACAAATGGCATCCGGTCCCATCACTTCATTGGAAATAGATGGGGAAACGGTGTCAGACTTTATTTTGGGGGGCTCCAAAATTACTGCAGATGGTGATTGCAGCCATGAAATTAAAAGATGCTTACTCCTTGGAAGGAAAGTTATGACCAACCTAGATAGCATATTCAAAAGCAGAGACATTACTTTGCCAACAAAGGTCCATCTAGTCAAGGCTATGGTTTTTCCAGTGGTCATGTATGGATGTGAGAATTGGACTGTGAAGAAAGCTGAGCACTGAAGAATTGATGCTTTTGAACTGTGGTGTTGGAGAAGACTCTTGAGAGTCCCTTGGACTGCAAGGAGATCCAACCAGTTCATTCTAAAGGAAATCAGTCTTGGGTGTTCTTTGGAAGGACTGATGCTAAAGCTGAAACTCCAATACTTTGGCCACCTCATGTGAAGAATTGACTCATTGGAAAAGACTGTGATGCTGGGAGGGATTGGGGGCAGGAGGAGAAGGGGACGACAGAGGATGAGATGGCTGGATGGCATCACCGACTCGATGGACATGAGTTTGGGTGAACTCCGGAAGTTGGTGATGGACAGGGAGGCCTGGTGTGCTGCAATTCATGGGGTCTCAAAGAGTCGGACACTACTGAGCGACTGAACTGAACTGCACTGAAAGGACAAATAATCCAGTCTCATGCACTGTGAGATTTCAGTAGTACCCTATGTTTGATAATGTTGTAAATGACAGATTACTACTCTTCAAATAAGATAAATGAATGGCTATAAGCCAATGATTTAACACTTCATATGTTAGAAGAAAGAATGGTACGTCTGCATGGCTGAGATTAAAGCCCTTTTTATAGTTGAGGACAGTGACATTGTTAATGTTAATTTATAGTGGACAAACTGTGGATTTTTACACTGATAATCTGGCCACTTATTAGACCTTCAGGGCAGGGATAATTAGTATTGCTGTTCAGAAGAGCCGCTGTATTATTATTCATAATCTCATGAGTATAAAAAGTAACTTTTTGCATTAAAATTAAAATTAATTTTTGCTTCATTGCATGCAGACTGGGATACTTGCATTGATGCTTTTGCTACACTAGTTCATTTTCCAGGTTATTTGAGCTGCTTGTTTGTCGTGATTTGGTTCTGTTCCCCACTCCCAAACAACCCTTGTGACCCTTTAAGTGGAAAGAAGTAGCCAAAAGATATTTTCTCGAATAATTGTACCTACACTCTCTAAGAAAAATACATATTTTTGCCAGGTGAAGTAAAAGTGAAAGCGTTAGTTGCTAAGCCATGTCGGACTCTTTGTGACCCCACAGGCTATAACTGACCAGGCACCTCCATCCATGGGATTTCCCAGAAGAATACTGGAGTCGGTTGCCATTCTCTTCTCCAGGGGATCTTCCCAGCTCAGGGATTGAACCCGGGTCTCCTGTACTGTAGGCAGATTCTTTACCATCTGGGCTACCGGGACGTAGTCTGAGAATTGTGAAGAATTTTTGAGACAAAAAAGGGAAAACTTTTTTCATATTTCCAAAGTGATGATTCAAGGAGCTCAGACCACACACATCCTTCTACTTGGGCTGAGGAACAAACTTTTCAAATTCTACACTGTAGTAGCTAAAATTATGGTCATTTCCCACTATCAGCCCATAACTGGATATACAATTTCAAACATCCTAGGACTACTGTAATTTTCATCCCTTCAAAAAGCCCAAAGACTTAGTTTCTTATTAAAATTCTGTACTTATATACTTCATATTTCTTATGATTTCCCCTATAATGTCACCCTCACTCTTGATAGAAACTTATTTGGATAATGTCTGGAAGCAAAGTAATGCCTCCCCTCCTCAAAAATGGTTAGGGATGGAGGCACTCTTTCAATACCTGACAGGTGTAAATTTTTTAATGTATGAGCAGTAATGTGAAAATACAAATCACCACCGAGAGCCAGCCTAAAGCAGACTGAAAATCTGTCATAAGCAATTTTCAAAAAGCATGAGTTATTTGATTCCCTTCCAGGGGGAACAACTCCACAGGCATAAATTTGTGGATGGTACTTGACAGTCTTAACAAGTCCTTCTGTTTCCCAACTGACTGTACGGCCAGTGTGTTGCTCACCTGTATTCTGAGGCCGAGGGAGAACTGACATGGTAGCTAAGAAGAGCTTGAGCCACGTTATGTACTTGAGGCACACATCAAGATTAAATAACCTCACAGTCTGGGGCATTTTGAAGCAATTTATTTGACTGCACATTATTTGTGGACCCTCTTGATAGCATCAACACATTGAGTGTCATAATATTGGGGGAAAGGTAGAGTCTGGGAAATAGACCCCTTCCCCTATCACTAGTTTATAAGCTCTAACATTATAAGATTTTTCCTTTTTTCTTTTCAGCCCTTGGTTCACTGAAAAATCTTTACTAACCGAATAGCTTTCTCCCTGGTGTGAAAAGTCTGACTTTAGCAAAGGAGTGCATGATGGGCCAGTCATTTCTAATTGAATAAGTGTCAAGGTCAAAAACCAACAAGTGATGAAGATGAGGAAGCCCTGGAGTGATGTTTGTTTCAAATCACATTATATATTTTCTAGTAGCACAGGGCTTTAGAGAGAATATGTAAAATGAAAAAAGCAGGAAAATTATAGTTTAGCTGTATGTTATTGATCCACTAACATAGAGAAAGCTATATTTTGTAATTCTTGTTAAAAATTAGGTCATACAAATGTACTAATATCAGAATTCCAGAGAATTTAACACTTGAGAATGAATGAAATCATGAATGTCTCCTGAAGGATTTGCTTTGATTAAAGAGTAAAATAAAAGATTTGGTTCCATAATTCAGGAGCCTCCAGTGGCTTCTGCTGACACTCCCCTAGGACAGTGGTTTTCAAACTATTTTGATCATGACCCAAAGAAGGAAAAGACTCAGTATTCAAACGAGACCTACTCCTATTTTCTGTAATGCTTTTTAATTCTTTATTCTATTCTATTTCAATATTTTATTTGAAAGACTGATAATATGGCACTAAGAGTGAACAGCTTTCCAGTGGTTCACAAAAAGCTATTTGAAATACATTGTACTAAAAGCCTCCTTATTCCCAAAATATTCTGTGTGTTTCTCTCATTGGATATAGACTTACACCATTATTCCTTCCAGAATGTTCTCCCTTTGTGTAAATCCTGATCATCCTAGAAGTCATCAAGAAAGGGATCTATTACATGGTTAGAAAATCCAGGAACACTGGAACCTTATCCTTTACCAGCCATTTCTTTCAGTAAAGTTCCTAATGGAGCTACAGGAATTGCAAAGAAAATTTTATTATTAGCTGTGGCTTTAATACCAATCCACATGATAAGATAGCCCAGATTGTGTAGAAGAATCCCTTTAAGTTTAGAGTTAGCATGTAAACAAAGTCAAGGCAATGCACTTAGTCACTGAATTCTAATAGCATATACTGTATGCATTCATTCAGAATTCATTTATTCATTCAGAAAGATGTATTGAGTGCCTGTAGTGCCCTAGGCATCATATATTTACTGTGATTATACTAGGATAGTGGTTTCACTACCTCAAGTAACTGGGGAATGAAATCACTAAATCCTTTCAGCTCTGCTTTTTGATCTCTTCACGGAGTGCTTATCCTAACTGATAGGACTTACCATATAGTAAGTGTGGCTTCCCAGGTGATTCAGTAGTAAAGAAATCCACCTGATCATGTAGGAGACACAGGTTCTATTCCTAGGTTGGGAAGATCCCCTGGAGGAGGAAATGACAACCCACTCCAGTATTCTTGACTGGAGAATCCTGTGGACAGGGGAGCCTGGAGGGCTACAGTCCTTGGGGTTGCAAACAGTTGGACATGACTAAGCATGCATGCACCATATAGTAAGTAGAATTTTCCCCTCATTTTAAAATCGTGCTAGATGCTTGTAGTTGTATACAGAACCTAGCATAAGTAATGGTTGCTCCTGTGCTCAGTCATGTCTGAATCTCTGCAGCCCCGTGGACAGTAGCCAGTCAGGCTCCTCTGTCCTTGGAATTTTCCAGGCAATAATACTGGAGCAAGTTGCCATTTCCTACTCCAGGGGATCTTCCCAATCCAAGGATAGAACCCAAATCTCCTGCATTTCCTGTGCTGGCAGGCAGACTCTTTACCCCTGTGCCACCTGGGAAGCCCAAGTAATGGTTATGTAACAGTTATTTACTTTTGAACACTATAATTGGTCTGAGTTTAATAATTGTTTGTTAGATAAGTGCATGAACATATTAGATTTATTTAAATGGCATACTTCACTATCATGGCTATGTTTAGCTACTATGTAAACCAATCTATTGTATTAAGTACATATTTGGAAAATTGAATAGTGGTATGCCTACTCATAATTAAAAAAGAAAATTGGGCTTCAAAGGGTCATTAATTATATTCTTTGCAGCCAAAGAAGGAAAAGCTGTATGCAGTTAGCAAAAACAAGACCAGGAGATGTCTGTGGTTCATATCTGGAGGTCCTTATTGCAAAAATCAGACTTAAATTGAAAAATATAGGGAAAAACATTAAGTCATTCAGGTATGACCTAAATCAAATCCCTTATGATCAAGCAGTAGAAGTGACAGATTCAAGGGATTAGATCTGATAGACAGAGTGCCAGAAGAACTATGGATGGAGGTTCATAACATTGTACAGGAGGCAGTGACCAAAACCATCCCCAAGAAAATGAAATGCAACAAGGCAAACTGGTTGTCTGAGGAGGTCTTACAAATAGCTGAAAAAAGAAGAGAAGCAAAAGGCAAAGGAGAAAGGAAAAGCCATACCCAAATGAATGCAATGTTCCAAACAAGAGCAAGGAGAGATAAGAAAGCCTTAAGTGAACAATGCAAAGAAATAGAGGAAAACAATAGAACGGGAAAAACTACAGATCTCTTCAAGAAAATTAGAGATACCAAGGGAACATTTCATGCAAAGATGGGCACAATAAAGGACAGAAACAGTAAGGAACTATAGCAGCAGAAGATTAAGAAGAGCTGGCAAGAACACACAGAACTGTACAAAAAAGATCTTAATGACCCAGATAACCACAGTGGTGTTTTCTCATCTACAGCCAGACATCCTGGAATGTGAAGTCAAGTAGGCCAAGGAAGCATTACTGTGAACAAAGCTAACGGAGGTGATGGAATTCCAACAGAGCTATTTCAAATCTTAAAAGATGATGCTGGTAAAGTGCTGCACTACTCCAGCAAATTTGGGAAACTCAGCAGTGGCCACAGGATAGTAAAAAGTCAGTTTTCATTCAAATCCCAAAGAAGGGCAATGCCAAAGAATGTTCATGATTGGAGTCATTTCACATGCTAGTAAAGTTCTGCTTAACTCCTTCAAACTAGGCTTTGACAGTACATGAACCTAGAACTTCCAGATGTCCAAACAGGATTTAGAAAAGGCAGAGGAACCAGAGAACAAATTACCAACATCAGCAATTAGTAAAAGAAAGAGAATTCCAGAAAAACAACTACTTCTTTTTCATTGACTATGCTAAAGCCTTTGTGTGGATCACAATAAACTGTGGAAAATTCTTCAAGAGACAGAGATACCAGACCACCTTACCTGCCTACTGAGAAATCTGTATGCAGGTCAAGAAGCATAAGTTAGAACCGAACATGGAAGAACAGACTGGTTTGAAATTGGGAAAGGAGTATGTCAAGGTGGTATATTGCCACCCTGTTTAACTTCCATGCAGCATACATCATAGAAAATGTCAGGCTGGATGAGGCACAAGCTAGAATTAAGATTTCCAGGAAAAATATTGATAACCCCAGGTATACAGATGCTGCTGCTGCTGCTGCTGCTGCTGCTGCTGCTGCTGCTGCTGCTGCTGCTGCTGCTGCTGCTAAGTCGCCTCAGTCATGTCCAACTCTGTGTGACCCCATAGATGGCAGCCCACCAGGCTCCCCCATCTCTGGGATTCTCCAGGAAAGAACACTGGAATGGGTTGCCATTTCTGTCTCCAATTGCAGAAAATGAAGTGGAAGTAAAGAGCCTCTTGATGAAGTTGAAAGAGGAGAGTGAAAAAGCTAGCTTAAAACTCAACATTCAAAAAGCTAAGATCATGGCACCTGGTCCCATCAATTCATGACAAATAGATGGGGAGAAAATGGAAATAGTGACAGACTTTATTTTCTTGTGCTCCAAAATCCTGTGGATGGTGACTGCAGCCATGAAATTAAAAGATGCTTGCTCCTTGGAAGAAAAGCTAAGACAAATCTAAAGAGTTATTAAATATCAGAGACATTACTTTGTCAACAAAGGTCCATATAGCCAAAGCTGTGATTTTTTTTTAGTAGTTATGTATGGATGTGAGAGTTGGACCATAAAGAAGGCTGAGCACTGAAGAATTGGTGTTTTCGAACTGTGGTGCTGGAGAAAACTCTTGAAATGTCCCTTGGACAGCAAGGGGATTAAACCAGTCATTCCTAAAGGAAATCAATCCTTAATATTCATTGGGAGAACTGATGCTGAAACTGAAGCTCCAATACTTTGGCCACCCAATATGAAGAGCCATCTCATTGGAGAAAACCCTGATTCTGGGAAAGATGGAGGGCATGAGGTGAAGAGGGCAAGAAAGGATGAGATAATTGCATGGTATCATCAACTCAATGGACATGAATTTGAGCAAACTCTGGGAGATAGTGAAAGACAGGGAAGCTTGGTGTGCTGCAGGCGATGAAGTTGCAGAGTCAGACAAGACTGAGCAAGTGAGCAAAAACAACAAAGGTTCTATGTGTTCAGGGAACGCGTTTGAAACTCTTCTGGTATGGAAATGATGAATTGTTTGGTTATGTATGGCTGTGTAACAGAATCCTTATCCTACAATAAAAATGGTAACTGTAGGCATAGTTTTATTATAAGTTCTCCAAACTTACGACAACAACCATTTTATTATATGCCATTATATTGTGGGCCAAGAATTCAGGCAAGGCCTGAAGAGTGAATGTTCTATGTAGTGATATTTGACTGGAAGATTGCCTGTTCTAGAGGACCTATGACCCATTCACTCTCTGTCTGGTGCCTTAGCAGGGGTAGTTGTATGGCTGGACTCAGCTAGTACTGATAACAGGCACCTACATGTGGTTTCTGCACAATGACACTTTTAAGGTAGTGATATTTCTTATGTTGATGCTTTTAAATTGAGGTGCTGGAGAAAACTCTTGAGAGTCCCTTGGACTGAAAGGAGATCAAACCAGTCAATCCTAAAGAAAATTCACCTTGAATATTCATTGAAAGGACTGATGCTGAAACTGAAGCTCCAATACTTTGGCCACCTGTTATGAAGAGCCAACTCATTGGAAAAGACCCTGATGCTGGGAAAGATTGAAGGCAGGAGGAAAAGGTGGAGGCAGAAGATGAGATGGTTAGATAACATCACCAACTTCATGGACATGAATCTGAGTAAACTCTAAGAGATAGTGGTGGACAGAGGAGCCTGGCATGCTGTAGTCAATAGGGTCAGAAAGAATCTTAGCAACTTTGCAATGCAACTTAGCAAATGAATGGCAACAACAACAAATTTCTTATTTAGTAGATCAGGACGATCCCAAAGACAGCGTTCCAAGATAAACCTTCTGAGAGGAATAAGTAGAAGCTGTGAGACTTTATTTGATCTTTACTCAGAAATCTCAGAATGCAAAGAAATAGAGGAAAACAATAGAATGGGAAAAACTAGAGATCTCTTCAAGAAAATTAGAGATACCAAGGGAACATTTCATGCGAAGATGGGCACAATAAAGGACAGAAATGGTAAGGAACTTCAGGAACAGTAGATTAAGAAGAGGTGGCAAGAATACACAGAACTGTACAAAAAAGATCTTAATGACCAAGATAACCACAATGGTGTTTTCTCATCTAGAGCCAGACATCCTGAAGTGTGAAGTCAAGTGGGCTTTAGGATGCATTACTGTGAACAAAGCTAACGGAAGTGATGGAATTCCAACAGAGCTATTTCAAATCTTAAAAGATGATGCTGGTAAAGTGTTGCACTCAATATTCAGCAAGTGTATTGCTTATTATTATTATTAAAAAAATGAATTGATCCAAAAGGTAACAGCTTACAACTGCAAGCATTATGGTCTCACTGTTTCTGTAGGTCAAGAATCTGGCACCATTTTAGCTGACTGATTCTGGCTTGAAGTCTCTTGAGATTGCAGTCAAGCTGTTGGCCAAGGCTATAGTCTCACCTGGAGGCTTAACGAGAGAGATTTTTGCTTACAGTGTCACTTACATGGTTGTTGGCAGTCCTTAGTTCCTCACTGACTGATGACCAAGTACTTAACTTCTTCACCGGTGGGCTTCACTTCAGGTTGCCTGAGTGACTTCATGATGTAACGGCTGACTTCTCCCAGAGGAAGTGACCTAAGAGAGAGAGACAGAGAGAGAGACACACCCAAATCAGAGTCCATGGTCTTTTATGACCTAATTTGAGTGGTATAGCATCAGTTCTGCCATATTCTACCCATTATAAGTGAATTAGTACATCCAGCCCACACCCAAGGGGAGATAAAATACATTCCACCTCTCCTAAGGAATGTTTGTAAACACCATAGTTCACTTTCTGGATATAAGTTTATTCACATTACTCCCACAAGCAAAATATACTCATCTCTCTCAAAGTCGCCAAGTCTTTCAAAGCCATTCAGAATCTCATCATCTAAATATAGTCTACATATGGGTGAATCTCCTCTATTATAAATCCTTAAACACAGCTTATTGAGTGTGATTCCTCTTAATATGTAGGTCTATGAAACCAGAGAGGTAAATTATCTGCTCCCCACACATCCAACATAGAGTGGTATCACAGGTATTAAGATAACTGATATAAACATTCCTGTTAAAAAAATGGGGGGAAATGGGAAGCATAAAGGAGTCACTGGTCCATAACTTCCGAATTCCAAAGTTCCATGAATAAGTCTCAAGATCTAGGAGTGATTCTTTATAGCTATCAGTTCCACTTTCTGGCTCTGAGTCATCATTTTCCATGCAAGTTAGAACATAGTTGCAGCCAAGCAGTTTTCTTCAGCTGCTTCCACCAAGTAAAATTTTGGAGATCAAAAATTCAAATTCATATTTCATTTTGTTTTATTTCTGTCCCTTTCAATCTTACCTGAGAATATATGCAAATATATAATTATGTCAAAACTTTGTATGTCTTCTATGAATCTTCTTAGAGTCTACTTTGTTAGACAAAGGCCACAATCAAAAAAATCTTTGAGATAAACTTTCCTCTAATATTTGAACACTGAGGAACAACAGTGTACCCTTAACCTTTCCAGAAGACTTATTGTTCAGGTGGAAGAGTGGGCACATCCCTGCTCTCTTTAGAGGCTTTTTGTGTGACTGAATAGTGCTCTGATGTGATGTATCACAGGCATACCCTTTGCTTGATCTTTGGACCAGGTTTTCTTGGTAGTGTCCTGGATTTCGCTTTTTCTCAGAAGACTTCTCTTAATTTTAGTGTCATGTACCATATGGAAGTGGTCAGTCAGTAAGTTCAGTTGCTCAGTCGTATCCAACTCTTTACTACCCCATTGACTGCAGTATGCCAGGCCTCCCTGTCCATCACCAACTCCTGGAGTTTGCTCAAGCTCATGTTCATCGAGTCAGTGATGCCATCCAACCATCTCATCCTCTGTCATCCTATTCTCCTCCTGCCTTCAATCTTTCCCAGCATCAGGATCTTTTCCAGTGAGTCAGCTCTTCACATCAGGTGGCCAGAGTACTGGAGCTTCAGCTTCAGCATCTGTCCTTCCAATGAGTGGTCAGGACTGATTTCCTTTAGGGTTGACTGATTTGATCTCCTTGCAGTCCAAGGGACTCTCAAGAGTCTTCTCCAACACCCCATTTCAAAAGCATCAATTCTTCAGTGCTCAGCTCTCTTTTTGGTTCAATTCTCACATCCATACATGACTACTGGAAAAACCATAGCTTTGACTAGATAGAACTTTGTCAGCAGAGTAATGCCTCTGCTTTTTAAAATGCTGTCTAAGTTGGTCACAGCTTTTCTTCCAAGGAGCAAGTGTCTTTTAATTTCAAGGCTGCAATAAGAATTCTCAAAACTATCAATTCCTTCCTTCTTTTAACAGTTCACCCTCTGGCAAATCTCTATACTCTTGCATTTTACTGTAAGCAGGAATAAGAAACTAGAAAGCAACTTCTCCATTTTGCTTGAAAATGCCTTTAACTAGACCACTGAGTTTATTAGATAACTCATTTATTTCCAAATTATTGAAGGTAACAGGATTGCTACACTTTTCTGTCACTACATAACAAGGATCTCCTCTTCTCCAATTTCCAGTAACATTTACCTCATTTTCCTACAAATCCTCCCCTACAGTCCTATCAAAGACCATTGAAAGAGTTTCTTTAAGGCACTTTAAGCTCCCAGTCAGGTGTGTGCTCTGTCGCTCAGTCATGTCGGACTCTTTGTGGCCCCATGGACTGTAGCACACCAGGATCTTCTATCCATGGAATTTTCCAGGCACGAATACCAGAGTGCGTTGCCATTTCCTACTCCAGGGAATCTACCCAACCCAGAAATCAAACCCACTTATCTGAGTCTCCTGCATTGGCAGGTGGAGTCTTTACTACTGAACAACCTGGGAAGCCCAGGCTCTTACTCACCACCCCCCCCGAAAGCCCGCTGCCTGCTCTCAGCGCCATGTCCACATTTGAGTATTTTGTTGTTGTTCATCATAGCGTTCTATTTCCAAGTATCAAAATCTATTAGTTTTTTTTATTGCTTTGTAAAAGAATACCCCAAATCTTAGCAAGTAAAAACAACAAACATTTATTATCTTTCAATATTTGAGAATCAAGAATTCATGAACAACCTAGCTGGCCATCCATTTTCTGGCCCAAAGTGTCTTGTGAGGTTAGTCATGGCGTTGGCAGGGCTACAGCGTCATCAGAAAGCTGTCCCGGGGAAGATCTACCTCCAAGCTTGCTTTTACAAGTAAATGAAAATGTTCTTTATGTCCATGCCATTTTCCGTTGTCTATTTATATGCTATCCTAGAGGATTTAGAACATACTTTAAGAAAGATACAAAATAAAGTGCTCAGTGAGTAGGTCAAGTATTTGAGAGTAAATTTTAGCATCCATCTTAAATAATGCTATTTTATGAGGCATACTAATTAAAATCATTACAGTGTTCGACTCTTAGCGACCCCATGAACTGCAGCCCACCAGGCTCTTCTGTCCTTGGGATTTTCCAGGCAAGAGTACTGGAGTGGGGTGCCATTGCCTTCTCCATAATATAAATAAAACTTCACAGATACAGGTTTTACGATAATTGGGTTTTATTCTTTTGCTCACATGATGCATTTTTAAAGTGGCATGTGTCATTTGGGAGGTATATATATCCCACTATTAAGCAAATAATGAATGCTTATTTTAAAGTTTCTTTTTGTTGATAAGTTCTACTGTTAAGTCACTCTCATATTTGATTTTGTTAATTAAATAACTGTATGTTAAAATAACACATTGATAAAATATTGGAACCATTTTATAATCTTTCTTCTTCCTTTACCTTAGACAGAGTTGTGATTTCTAAGTGTGCATTGAGCTCTGCACTCTACTATATCTCCGTCGTATTTTCAATCCCCAAATAGGCACAACAAAGGATTCTTTCTTTGTCTCATGTTTATAAAAATGGCTGGCAAAATGAGTACATCTTTGAAAGCAATTTTACTATTATAACAAGCTGGAATCAAAATGGCCAATCAGTAATAAGCCAACCCCTATTAACTTGCACTAAATTATTTTCATTTGGTAGATAAAATAACCACTTTTCTGCTCTTAATTAGACTTTGGTCTAATAAGATTGGCAAATCAAGCTAGGGGGATAATTCTGTATTTAATTACTTTATAATTCAGTGCTTTTAAAAAATTCAGTACTTTTTAGATTCAATTTTGAGAAAGTTGCAAAGAAATTTGAAGATCACATTTTGTTTGCTAGGTTATTCCTGCTCTTAAAAATCAAAACAACTCTAACTGTTGGATATTTTAAAATTGTGCTGTTCTATAGTATATTGATCTCTATGCCCTTATATAATTTATTTATTTATTTTTTATTTTATTTTATTTTGTTTTTTTTTTGTTTTTTTTTTAAATTTTATTTATTTTTTTATTTTTTAAATTTAAAAATCTTTAATTCTTACATGCGTTCCCAAACATGAACCCCCCTCCCACCTTCCTCCCCATAACATCTCTCTGGGTCATCCCCATGCACCAGCTCCAAGCATGCTGTATCCTGCATCAGACATAGACTGGCGATTCAATTCTTACATGATAGTATACATGTTAGAATGCCATTCTCCCAAATCATCCCACCCTCTCCCTCCCTCTGAGTCCAAAAGTCCAAAAACTGGTAGCTTATTACCATTTCCTTTTCCAGGGGATCTTCCCAACCCAGGGATCAAACCCAGGACTCCCTCATTGGAGGCAGATGCTTTAACCTCTGAGCCACCAGAGAAGCCTATAGTATATTGACCTCTATGCCCTTGCATAATTTAGATTATTATTAAAAAGTGGTAGTTTATTTTGTAAGCCACTTGTATTCTCTTTTTATGCCTCTGCTGCTGCTGCTGCTAAGTTACTTCTGTTGTGTCTGACTCTGTGCGACCCCATAGACGGCGGCCCACTAGGCTCTTCTCTCCCTGGGATTCTCCAGGCAAGAACACTGGAGTGGTTGCCATTTCCTTCTCCAATGCATGAAAGTGAAAAGTGAAAGTGAAGTTGCTCAATCGTGCCTGACTCTTAGCGACCTCATGGACTGCAGCCTGCCAGGCTCCTCTGTCCATGGGATTTTCCAGGCAAGAGTACTGGAGTGGGGTGCCATTGCCTTCTCCATTTACTCCTCTGTTACATGAATATAAGTCATTCTGCTCCTTTCGACTCTATCTTATGGTAAAAAGTATACAAAATTGTCACTTAGAGAAAAGAGGTACATGTTTAAAAACGATAGGCTTTAGAGCCTTAAGTACTCAAATTCAAATCCTAACTCAGCTGCCAAGTAGCTGGGTGACCCTGGGCATGTTATTAACCTTGTCTGTGCCTCACAGATGATATAAAGAGAGGAGATATAAATATAATGCCTCTAGCAAAGAACCTGGTACATAAGATATGATCAGTGAATTTGGATTTCTATTATAATTCCTCTGTTCTTAATATGGAGAACACTGGCAAACTAAATTTTAAAGTACACCCACATTGGCAAACCCCATCTGTTCCCAAATCAGCTCCTCCCAGGTCCAATGTCTGGCTGCCATTGAGAAAGAATGAGTTAAGCAGTCGTGAGATTAGCGTTTTAAATTAGGCTATATAGATGTTTTGATAACAGAAGATGACTGGCAAACTATAGGATTTGCTGAAAGTGTCATAAAAGGTGGGACAGTGGGATAAAGGGTATATGAAGTCAGTGACTGGAGAAAAATAACAAGTTCAAATTTGGGGAGGAAGTCAAGGGAGAGAAATAGGAAGAACCTAAGTCTATTGTCCTTTTTCTAAGAAAATCATAGGACAACAGGTGAAGAAGAAATGAACAGATCAAATCATAAAGAAGGATGCATGATGTCTTAAGCGGTTTTAATTTGAATTAAGAATTATACTAGCTTACAAATACTATTAACTATAACTTTTGTGTAATTTTAGTTAGTAAACTTTTGTGCTTTTGTCAAATATCAAATGTTATATACTATTTGGGGCTTCTCTGCTGGCTCAGTGGTAAAGAATCACCTGCAAATGCAGGAGACATGGGTTCAATTCCTGGTTAGGGAGGATCCCCTGGAGAAGGAACCCACTCCAATATTATTTCCTGGGAAATCCCATGGACAAAGGAGCCTGGCAAGCTACAGTCCATGGGGCTGCAAAAGAGTCAGACATGACTTAGCGACTAAACAATGACAAATATACTGTTTTATTTTTTATTGAAATTGTAGCTTAATCAATTCCCCAGGGGGCAGAAACTCAAAGATACAGAGTTTTCTCCCCATTTGTTTCATATAAATAAATCACAATATGAAAATATTTATTCCAGAAATTACAACCGTGTCTGACAGTAATATTTTTTGGTTCCATGAGAGTTGACTTAACTAGTTTGAGAATCTTCCTTTAATATTTTAATTCTAAGGTAATTTTATTAGGCTAACTTCAAAGAGACTATTTTTGTCTCATCTTCACAAATGTATCCATAAAACATTCTCAGCTATAAAACAAACACTTGCAAAGACAGGCTTTTTCAGTATTTTTCCTTACTTACATTTTTTAAGGATTTGAGTCATTGGGTCTTAGGAAAAAGCAGAAAATGAAAAGGTATAAAAATAATATATATGTGTGTGTATGTGTATATGTATATACTATAGATATAGTTATATAATGGTACATTATACATAATGTATGCCTATAAAAGGTATAAAAATAATATATATAGTGTATATAATATTGCATAATATATGCACAACACATATTTGGGCTTTCCTGATGGCTCAGCGCATAAAGAATCTGTCTTCAATACAGGAGACACAGGACACACGGGTTTGATCCCTGGGTTGAGACGATCCCCTGGAGTAGGAAATGGCAGCCCACTCCAGTATTCTTGCCTAGAGAATCCCATGGATAAAGGAGCTTGGTGGGCTAAAGTCCAAAGTGTTGCAGAGTCAGATGTGACTGAATGACAAAGCATATAATACATATCAGTATATACATATACAAGAATGCTGACATTTTGATTCATTAAAATTTATGAATTGTTTTTATTACACAATAATGCATTTTGATTTACATACCAAGATATGTAAAAAGAAGAAAGAAAAAACTAGTCATTAAAAAAAATTTTTTTATAACTATAACATGTCATAAAAATACAGTCTCACATAAGGTTGATAAAAGAAAATTAAAATGGTAAATTGTGTCCCTTTATCCTGTTTATTATTTTTTTTGACTATTTTGCCAACTTTTGACAGTTGTTGTCCTGATTTTTTCAATACTACATGCTTAAATTTTTATAAATCTATGGGTTTTAAAATTATTCCAACCCATGGTGGTATATGATACAGAAATCAATAGAAGACAGAAAAAATCAATAATTTCTGTCTTGTATTTCTTTGTTAATTGTTCTGTGGACCTTTCAGTTTTAGCATAAAATCCAGTTATTTGTCTTTGGGTAGATGCTTCTACTCCTTTAGCAAAAAGTGAGAGGTGAAGCAGGGCAGAGGGAAAGAAGGTCCCTGACTCCCTATGCCAGCTTCATATGTAAAATGGTGTTCTCTTGTAAACTTGGGCTATTGTGCAACTTCTCTGAAGGAAATTGGAGCAGCCTTCAGTTATGAAACGGTTATCAGATAACAGGTTCTGGTTGCAAGACTCAGAGAAATACACAAATACATGCTCTTTGTTTCTATATCTACTGAATCTGCTGTTTTCTGGCAGCTTTCCCCTCCTGTTGTGCATTTAAGTTAAATCTGACAGAAACCATAGATGAATTTTGTAATAGACACTGTTGGCACTTAAGTCCCAGGAAGGCATTTTGGATAGGCTAATGTTAGCAAAAAATGTTAGCGGGCAGTCAGGAAAAGATATAAAAAACATGTAATTGGCCTCCATGTGAAATAGTTGACTAATACTCTTCTGATGGGGCTCCAGATTTATCTGAATCTGAATAATTTGTGTTAAGTGATTTGCAACACATTCCAGGGACTGTCAAGTGTGCATTTTAGGCAGAAAGGATACTTCAGAAATTAGGACTTCATGGTTTATTTTTCTTTGTTTGAAAATATACTATATATGTCCTGTTTTTGTCCTGGGATTGTCATATAGCCCTAAAATGTTTACAGCTTTCAACCAGAGGGAGAGGGTCCCTGGTGAGGGAGGGATGTAGCCAGGGGAAGATAACTTCATAAAACTGCCTTTGCGCATCATTTTACTCTTTCTTACAGTAGAATCTAAGTCTCACTGAAAAATAATTTCATTAAGACTTGTTCTATTAAAGTGTCTTTAGGAACATATGTTGCTTTACAAGTAGTATAAAACCACTTTTTAATAAAAGTGTCCAAGTAGCTAAAATAGTTGTAAAGAAGTATGGCTTCTTGGTTAAAATTGTGCCTCCTTTGATTTACTTACATCTGTAGCTTTTGTATTTTTGAGATGGATCTGAGCCTTACTGTAATTAGTCTTTTTTATTGTTGTTGTGGGCTTTTTTTTTTTTTTTTAAGATTCTGGATTGTATAATACAGTTGACTTTCACATCTATTTAGGATATGAGCATTTAAAAATTATTCCTAAGGACTTAAATGTATACGTTTGAGAAAGATAGCTAGTCATAATGTGTTTTGTGTGTATTGCTACTTACTGGCAATTCAAAGTTTCTATGTAAATGAAAAGTTTCTCCTTATAGTTCCTTGGATCTTCTTGCTAGGTGAATTTTAAATATTGATGAAGCTATAGACTGTCATCAACTTAACACTTTGCGTGTCTATAGCCAAACAAATGAATATAGAATTTCCCTTATTCAGGAAACATTTCATGTATATTTACTGAGAACTGAGAGGATCTGTTTTGAAATGGAATTTGAAATTTCATTTGGAAATGGAAAGTTTCTCTCCAGTAGCTCATGGTAATAACATCAGTTTCTCGAATGTCTATAATAAGCATGTTTCAGTTGCTTCTTTCAGTTGCCCTCACATTGCACTGTGTGCTAAACTGAATAGTTTTATGCTGAACGTGTAACTTACAAAATGCTCTCTTTATATATATATATTGTGTGTGTGCTTGTGTGTGTGTATATATATATATACACACACACACAAGCACACACACACACGCAAGTCTTCACTGTCCATTAGTCATCCCATCCTTCACCCTCTTTCTCCTTTGCCTCAGCTTTCTTCACTGAGACAGAGGATTGCCTTCACAGGGTTTCTTGAAGCCATCCCCTGTTTGTCACTGTCACTCCCCACTGTTAGACAGGCTCTCCTCATACCTTGTCTACCTTATCTAGTTTATAACAGCTTCCTTATGGATTATGTCCTCCAATGCCTTCAGTGTTGCCAGGATTTCTCCTCACTGGTGTAAACCCAAGCCTTCATACCAACTATGTTATCTGCAAGATGAAGTCTAAAGTCTGTCTGTGTGTTAGTCACTCAGCTGTGTCTGACTCTTTGCAACCTCATGAACTATAAGTTTCCTCTATCCATGGAATTCTTCAGGCAAGAATTCTGATGTGAGTTGCCATTTCATTCTCCAGGAACTTCTCCAAAGTCTATACAATATCGTAAAATGATTCTGCCTCTGATTTTCATCTTAAATCACATCTTCTAAAGTTCTTCTCAGACTATGCTTCAGCCAGAAACAGTTCACGCTCTTCACTTTTTGAAGCTTTAAATTCTTCAGGGCTCTTTCACATTCTGTGCCCTTCACTGATGGAGCCTCCTTTCTCTCTCATGTAAAAAATTCTCTACACTCCTTGAGGTCAGCATTTAAGTCTTATGCCTGGCAGGTAGGCATGCGACTTAATTGCTTATAAGTAGTGGGCATACTACTTCAGTCCTAACTCCTTCCCATTCCTCTCACCCTGGGACACCAAAATTATTTGAATTTGTTGAGCACTAATACTCTCAAAAATTAGAATTGCCAATGATTTTGTCCACCAGTGATTAATCAGAGATGAAAAGATTATTTTCTATTTTGTATAAGAAAAACAAATAAAAAATACTAAGCACTTTGAAGGCAGGGTCAATATCTTATGTATTACTTATCTTTGCCCATTATAGTATTATTCACAATAGCCAAGGTATAGAAACAACTTAAGTGTCTGTCACTGGATGAATGGATCAAGAAAGTGTGAGCCAGATAATTGAGATACATACACAAGGACAGTATTCAGCCTTTAAAAAGAAGGAAATCCCTTCATTTGCCACAATATGGAAGTACCTAGAGGGCATTATGCTAATTGAAATAAGCCAGACAGAAAAAGACAAATACTGCATGGTAGCACTTATCCGTGGAATCTAAAATCAAAATCTAGCTCATAGAAACAGAGTAGAAAAATAGTTGCCAGGGGATGGGAGTCTGAGGGAAATAGAAAGAATTTGGTAAAAGAGTACAAACTTTAAATTCTAGTTTGAGGATCTAATGTATAGCATGTTGATGGGGAAATCCTCTCATGATGTATGCATACTTAAATCATCACGTACACTTTAAATCTTACAATTATATTTGTCAATAATACTGAAAAAAAGGAAAATGGTATCTGATCTGATCTTCTCTGTGTTCTTCTATCTACTTGTCATCTGCTGATAACTGCTCATTCCGCCCTTGTTTTCAGTTGAGAGTTTAGATGAGACACTGTTAACATCTTCATTCAGTGTGATAGGCCATTTCAGGTTTAACTTTCTTTGACTTACTTTCTCTGCTACTCTTCAATGAATTCTCTTAAAATACATCGTCTAGCTTCTGATTTTTTCCCTCTGTTTACTGTCTGTCATCTCCCCAGGATTTAACTCTTGAAGCTTAAATGCTAAAAATGTATCCTTTAAATTTTTTTTGAACTTCCTGCTCTATTGAATCATTCCTTCTCAGAATAAAGGAAAAGTCTTCACATTAATTGAAAGTTGGAGGCAACAAAGAGGTACAAGGGGTTGAGTATGCAAATAACTCAACATTGATACTTTAAATATTCTACACCAGAAATAATACAATATATGAAAATGCTATTGCTACTGTTCAGTCTCTAAGTCATATTCAACTCTTTGCAACCTAATGGACTGGGCCCCACCAGGCTTCCCTGTCCATGGTATTTCCCAGGCAAGAATACTGGGGTGAGTTGCCATTTCCTTCTCCAGGGAATCTTCCCAACCCAGGGACTGAACCCATGTCTCCTGCTTGGCAGACAGATTTTTTTTAATTTTATTTATTTATTTTTTTTTACCACTGAACCACTTGGGAAGTATTTGAAAATACTTGGAAGCAAAAGAACTCATGCACTAATCAGGAACCTAAAAAGTAGTTCAGTCTTACTGGAGTTTAGAGAAAGTGCATCCTGAAGTGGCCAAGAGTAAGACTCAAATGTTAGTAAAGTTTAAATTATGAAAGGCCTCGCATGCTATTTAACATGCTTGAACTGTATCTTGAAGGCAGTGGAGAAGCATTAAATGTCTTAAAGCAGAGAAGTAGTGACCTGACCAGATTCTTGGTTGCCTATAGAGTCTGTATTGGGTAGTGAGATAGAGTGTATCATCATCCACCATTATCTAGGAAAGGTCATGAAAGATTTGGACTAGGAGAAAAGAATTGATAAATATGAGATATTTTAATTAAGTGATATGAACAGCACTTGGTAACTGAATGTAGAGAATGTGGCAAGGTGAGTTAACAGAGATGACACCTCAGTTTTTAAGATGGGCAATTGGGTGAATAGTGTTACTTTTTCTTTTTTTTTTTTTTTAGGTTTAAAAAGGATTTGCTATTGTTTTGTTCAGTCACTAAGTCCTGTCCAACTCTTTGCGACCCCATGAACTGCAGCATGCCAAACTTCCCTGCCCTTACTATCTCCCGGAGTTTGCTCAAACTCATGTCCATCAAGTCGGTGATACCATCCAACCATCTCATCTTCAATCATCCCCTTCTCCTACTGCCTTCAGTCTTTCCCAGCATCAGGGTCTTTTCCAATGAATCATCTCTGCATCAGGTGGCCAAAGTACTGGAGCTTCAGCTTCAGCATTAGTCCTTCCAATGAATATTCTGGGTTGATTTCCTTTAGGATTAACTAGTTTGATCTTCTTGCTGTCCAAAGTCTGTTTTTATTTTTTTTTCAAAGTACACATTTATGGTCAAAATAGTGAAATATATGACAAAGTTTATAGTGAAAAACAGATATCCCTCTTTATCTCATTCCTACATCCCAGACCTCTACACATTTCTTCTGATATTTATCTCCATGTTCCTAAAGACTTTGCCTATACTACTGCACACTGGTTTTTCAGTCTTGCGTTGTGCTGTATACAGTCACTTCAGTCATGTCCTACTCTTTGTGACCCCATAGACTATAGCCTGCCAGGCTCCTCTGTCCATGGGATTCTCCAGGCAAGAATGCTGGAGTAGGTTGCTGTGTCCTCCTCCAGGGATCTTCCTAACCTAGGAATTGAACCCATAGCTCCCATGTCTCCACATCGCAGGCAGATCTTTACTCACTGAGCCACCTGGGAAGCCTTTTTAAATCGTGGGGGAAATCTATTGGTTTCCTACCAGCCCAAACCCCACCAGCTCAACACAGAAAAAAACTTTTTCTCCATCTTCTGAGAGTTATCATAATTTTCAGATAAACTAAAGCAAATAAAATGAAACAAAACACAATAGTCATTGTATTATATACCTACCCTTTTTAGTATAGAAGACAGCTATTGGTTTGGGAAAATGGTAAGGGCAAGCAGGAGAAATTCAGTTAATTCAATGAGCTCAAAATGGAACATATTAAATTTGATGTAGCTTTCTGGTCATCCAAGTAGAAATTCCAAGAGAAACATCCAGTAAACCATTGGCTATATAGCTTTGGAGCTCTGAGTAGAAATCTGTAGAGAGAGAGCTGTGTCTGTTATCAGCAAGTACAAAGAAAAACTGATTTCCTGTGATTTAAGTTAGCTGAAATTTTTATTAGCAAAACCTTTGCCTAAATTGTGCTTTATCTAGACTTCTACTTCACCTTAAATCTTTACTGTAGACTAATAGTTAAATTTGGTTAAAACCAATTGGTACAAAATGATCAGACCATGTAACTCTCTCTGCCACATAAGAGAAAATTTTGAACAAGGGGTATTATTTTTAGCTTAAGATAAATTAAAATTATTTTGTCTTGAATCTATCTCATTAAGATAATAAAATTTTTTTAAAAAACTAGAGTTAGGTATCTCTGGAGAATTTGGATAGGAACTTGAAGATGAATTGCTACTACATATGAAGAATGTGATCTTTGTTGTCCATTCCTGTTGAATTTCACCTATAAAACATTGAATGGATACATAATTCAATCTAACTTCTGTTCCCTTTGAACAATGATACATTCTTCAGAAAAACTAAAATACAAGTGTTAGATAAGCCTAACAAAGTATTCCTGGGTAAGAAAACTAAAGCTCTGGTTTTGCAGTATGTCTTTCAATAGCAAAGCTATATTTAGCAAGAAGAAAAGAAAATGAGGAAATGGAACAGTTGAAAAAAAAAAATCAAAGCTTACTTGTGGCAGCCGATTGGCTTCCTTCATCTTGACCAAGCTATTATGATGTCCTCAATTTGTTGTTTTGATATGAAATTATGGTATTATACTCATCCAGGGTAGCTCATCTTAAAAGCACGGGTGTATATAAACCTCTCATTGCCAATCTGCTGAGTGTAGAGCCAAAAGTTGTCAAATAGAAAAATTCTTTTCAAAATATTTTATTTAGAAAGACTGTTTTTATTAGAAAAAGGTTTTATATTATTTTTGTATGCATGACTGCAAAAAATAAATAAATAAAAGAAACATGCAATCCCTACTCTGTCTTCACAGTGTGAATATTGCACTGATAAGAAATGCCACAGCCTTCAGATGTTGCAAAAGTGCCTGATTTGTGAGCATCTTTCCTTCTAATGAGATGTGTGTCGTGATGCAGAACTTATATTCCTCATGGACCCTGCACTCTCAGAACTATTAATTTATCTTCTATGAATTAGCACTGCTTTTGTTAATAGTACAGGGGACAGCTCTTGGCAAAGTTGTCTTCCACTTGGGAAAAAAAAAAACAACCTGAGTTAAGTATCTCAGTGTGGTTTTAGGTTAGTACTCTGGACCAGAGTGGACTCACCGAGCAAGAAAACCCTTCTTTTCTTTATATGAAAACTTCCAAGTTCTGTGATTTAGCATGAGCCTGTAGTAAGCAGAGAGCTATTTGATGCTGAATTCTGAGCAAAGGGTTCTTTGTGGGAAGGTCTGTCAAACAGCAGAGTTACCATGGCAACCCTGGCTGGATAACCCATTTGGGAAAATACTTGTAGGACCTAACACTCTATCATCTGTCATTCAATAATTTCATGTTCATAATAACTAGGAAATCAATGGCTGTCCTCTGAGACAGTTTGTGGAAAGGGCAGGCACGCTATTGGCAGCACACAGCTTACATTTGCGTCTACTTGTTGTGATTCTTGTGCCAGGTTATGAGTGTGAGAAAGAACTCGTTTGTTTGGCCTGGCATGAAGATTAAAGGCAGGTTCAGTTTTGCAATCTAATTACAACTGTAGTGTTTATATGTACAAAAGAGAAAGAACCAATGACATATTAACAAAGCCTTTGCTAGGCTATTAGGAAGTAAAGTTCACCTAATATTAGCATTTCACATTTTAAAATTCTGCAAGAAAAGACAAGTCCAAGTTATCACGTGACTGGCATGAACAAATTTGGTAATGTAAGAGGCATTTTTCTTATCTTAGCTTTCTAATTAAACTGCTTATCATTGTAGAGCTGTGTTACCTGGCTGCTATGGTGTAGAATATAAAGTGATCTTAGAAAAGTAATTAAAATTCTTAAACATGCAGCCCGTTGACTTTACATACAATTAGTTTTTAGAGTGTGAGGTTTAATAATGAGGTCAGTTAGCTGAGTAGAGAAATATACACTTAATAATTACCTTGACAGTATTTATCAACTGGAAAAAATGCCAGGGATAGTTTCAGTAAATGGATATTATAAATAAGAAAGTATGATGAACTGAGACCATGAAATGAGTAGAAGTGAAAAATTAAGCATTTTGTATTCTATGAAGAAAGGGATATTTCACCTTCATGAAAACATTTGGAAGATACCGATTTGCACATATAAAAAGCTAATTGTTTTCAACTTAGAAGCATTCTGAAACATAAAGATGTTTGTAAATTGCTTTCTTTTCAGCACAATAAGTTTTTATTTTAAGCTGTTCCCAGTGAAGTACTGCTATCATTCTGTAAATTTACAACGTTCAAGTTTTGTCAAAGTGAAAGTATGGAAGCTGATTAAAACATCATCTTTTGCAACATAAGAGATGAAGTCTTTGAAAGTAAAAATTGTATTTTTTCCTAAGAAAGAGTAGTTCTCTAAACAGCTGTGCTGAATATGAGCACATGAGACTTAAAGATTATAAGGTCCCTCTTAATTAAAAACCTGAGGTTTACTGAAGATTTTTTAAAATAATATTTTCATACATTTTTCCTGATAAACAATATGGCATCTTGTTGAATTTTCAAAGATCTATTGAGCAAATTTATTGCTTGCTTGTCTCTTTCTCTTCTTTCTTTCTCATTCTTGAACTTTCTTCCCTCCTCTCCCTCCATATTTTTCACTCTTAATAATTTTTTGGGACTGAAAAATATAAATTTCTATTATTAATGCTCACTTAATTCAAAAATGAAAACTTCTGGTATATTTATTTGAGAAACTTCTGCAGATGGTCGAAGCTATATGAATAGAATCCAAAGCATATGAGTAGAATCCAAGTGGTATCAAAAGTAAAACTATATTATGGAATAACTTTTTATTCCAAACAGTTTTTCTTTTAAAAGAGAGGTTGATTATATTTCTAGATGTAAGAACAGAGATAAGAAGTGGTACATATATGCAATGAAATATTAATCAGCCATAAAAAAAAGAACAAAACAATGCCATTTGCAGGGACATGGATGGACCTAGAGATTGCCATACTGAGTGAAGTAAGGAAGAGAGAGACAAATATAGAATATTACTTACCTGTGAAATCTTAAAAAATGATACAAATGAACTTATTTAGAAAACAGAAACTGACTCACAGACTTAGAAAACAAACTTACAGTTACCAAAGGAGCAACATAGTGGAGAGGAATAGATTGGGAGTTTGGGATTGATATGTACATACTCCAGTATTTAAAATAGATAATAGATAATGTAAACTAATACAGCCATTATGGAGAACAGTATGGGGGATTCCTTAAAAAATTAGAAAGAAATCTACCACGTGACCCAGCAACTCTACTACTAGGCATATATCCTGAGAAAACCACAATTTTAAAAGACAAAGATACCCCAATGTTCACTGAAGCACTATTTACAATAGCCAAGACATTGAAGTAACCTAGATGCCCATTGACAGATGAATGGACAAAGAAGATATGGTACATATATACAAAGGAATTTTACTCATCCATAAAAAAGAACGAATTTTAGTCAATTATAGTGAGGCAGATGAACCTAGAGTCTGTTACACTGAGTGAAATAAGTCAGAAAGAGGAAAACAACTTTATATTAATGCATATACATGGGATCTAGAAAAATGGTATTGATGAACACATTTGCAGGGAAAGAATGGAGGAAGGTACAGATATAGAGAATGGGCTTGTAGACGCAGTGAGGGAGGGAGACGTTGGGATGAAGGGAGAAAGTAGCATCAACATATATACACTCTCAGGCGTCAGACGGATAGCTGGTGAGAAATTGCTGTGTAGCACAGGGAGCCGGTCTGGCACTCTCTGGTGACCTGGAAGGATGGGATAGGGGGACGGGAGAAAGGCTTGGGAGGGAGGGAATGTATGTATAATTATGGCTGATTCACATTGTTGTATGACAGAAACCCACACAACATTGTGAAAACTAAAAAAATAAAAACAAATAAAGGGAAAATAAAAAACAACAAGGACCCACTGTATAACACAGGGACTCTGATCAATATTCTGCAATGACCTATGTGGGAAAAGAATCTAAAAAATAGTAGATATATTTATATGCATAACTGATTCACTTTGCTGTAGGGCAGAAACTAGCACAACACTGTAAATTAATAAAATTTTTTTAAAAATATAATAAAAGTTAAAGTTAACAATATTTAAAATAAATTGTCTGTAGCCTTTACATAAAGAGATTTACCATGCTTTTGTTTTAGGAAATACATTTTAAATACCTTTTTTTCTTTAAAAAAAAAAGGTTAAAATCTATGCTATTTTTAAAATTCTTTTATTCGTTTACTACATTTGTTGAATCTTTATAGGTCTTCAAGCACCCTGCTGCGTGCAGAAGTTACAAAAATAAAAGAACTCTATCCTCAAGTACTTCTCAGTCCAATGGGAAAAAAGAGAAGTAGACAGGGATTCCTTGGCTGCTATGGGAGCACTGAAAGGAAGTATTCCATCTATTATTCTTAGAGGCATTTATTCTGCTTACTGTAGAAATTTGTTTATATGAGGTCATTTCCGATTTTAGGGACTGTAGTCTGCCAGGTTCTCTATCCATGGTTTTTTTCAGTCAAGAATACTGGAGTCGGTTTCCATTTCTTCCTCCAGGGTGTCTTCCTGACATAGGGATTGAACCTGCATCTCCTGAGTCTACTGCACTGGCAGGTGAATTCTTTACCACTGAGCCACCTGGGAAGACCCTTATTCAGTTCAGTTCAGTCACTCAATCATATCTGACTCTTTGCGACCCTATTGCGGCTCGCCAGGCCTCTCTGTCGATCACCAACTCCTGGAGTTCATGCAAACTCACTTCCATCGAGTCGGTGATGCCACCAGCCATCTCATCCTCGGTCGTCCCCTTCTCCTCCTGCCCCCAATCCCTCCCAGCATGAGTCTTTTCCAGTGAGTCAACTTCGCATGAGGTGGCCAAAGTACTGGAGTTTCAGCTTTAGCATCAGTCCTTCCAAAGAACACCCAGGACTTATCTCATTTAGAATGAACATAGAGTCCAAGGGACTTATCTCCTTTAGAATGAACATAGAGTCCAAGGGACTTATCTCCTTTAGAATGAACATAGAGTCCAAGGGACTCTCAAGAGTCTTCTCCAACACCACAGTTCAAATGCATCAATTCTTTGGCACTCAGCTTTCTTCACAGTCCAATTCTCATATCCATACATGACCACTGGAAAAACCATAGCCTTGACTACACGGACTTTTGTTGGCAAAGTAATGTCTCTGCTTTTGAATATGCTATCTAGGTTGGTCATAACTTTCCTTCCAAGGAGTAAGCGTCTTTTAATTTCATAGCTGCAATCACCATCTGCAGTAATTTTGGAGCCCCCTAAAATAAAGTCTGACACTGTTTCCACTGTTTCCCCATCTATTTCCCATGAAATGATGGGACCAGATGCCATGATCTTCGTTTTCTGAATGTTGAGCTTTAAGCCAACTTTTTCACTCTCTTCTTTTACTTTCATCAAGAGGCTTTTTAGTTCCTCTTCACTTTCTGCCATAAGGGTGGTGTCATCTGCATATCTGAGGTGATTGATATTTTTCCCAGCAATCTTGATTCCAGCTTGTGTTTCTTCCAGCCCAGCATTTCTCATGATGTACTCTGCATAGAAGTTAAATAAGCAGGGTGACAATATACAGCCTTGACGTACTCCTTTTCCTATTTGGAACCAGTCTGTTGTTCCATGTCCAGTTCTAACTGTTGCTTCCTGATCTGCATATAGGTTTCTCAAGAGGCAGGTCAGGTGGTCTGGTATTCCCATCTCTTTCAGAATTGTCCACAGTTTATTGTGATCCACACAGTCAAATGGTTTGGCATAGTCAATAAAGCAGAAATAGATGTTTTTCTGGAACTCTCTTGCTTTTTTGATGATCCAGTGGATGTTGGCAATTTGATCTCTGGTTCTTCTGCCTTTTCTAAAACCAGCTTGAACATCTGAAAGTTCACATTTCATGTATTGCTGAAGCCTGGCTTGGAGAATTTTGAGCATTACTTTGAGATGAGTGCAATTGTGTGGTAGTTTGGGCATTTTTTGGCATTGCCTTTCTTTGGGATTGGAATGAAAACTGACCTTTTCCAGTCCTGTGGCCACTGCTGAGTTTTCCAAATTTGCTGGCATATTGAGTCCAGCACTTTCACAGCATCATCTTTCAGGATTTGAAATAGCTCAACTGGAATTCCTTATTACCACTTTATAAATAAGGATTCAGAAATACCAACATGTAAAATATTTCTTGGTATTCTCAATAAAATTCAAATGTTCAAAAAGATATTTTTCAGTATTCTCAATGAAACTCCGAGACAACTAGTATTAACATATGTTTTATTAATTATGTTATGGGACTGTCTTCAAAAGTTCCACAAATTAGGTGGTTTGAAGCAATGGAAATGCGTTGCCTCCTTCTTTGAGAGGCCAGAAGTCTGAAGTCAGGGTGTCAGCTGGGCTATGTTCTTACTGAAGTCCCCAAGAAGGAAACTTCGTTGCCTCTTCTAGATCTGTAGAGCCAGGTAGTTCCTTAGCTGTAGCCACATAATTCCAGTCTCTACCTTCTCTCTGCAACCTTTCTCCCTGTATCTTTACATGACCATCTTCTTCTTAGGACATCCGTTATATTTGGCACCTCCACTCTATCTGACCCTGTTACATCTTCAGCGACTCTGTGTCCAAATAAGGTCATGATCTGAGATACTAGGAGCTGGACTTCAGCATACATATTGGGGGGACACAATTCAAGCCCTAACAGTATAAAAATGTCCACTTTAATGAAACTGAAACAGTGTGAAAATGTTTTTTCTTTCAGAAGATTTAATACTATTTTTTTTCATGTTTTGTTGTGCAGAATAATGTGCAGCCTTTTTTAGTGTTTTCATTTGAAAACCATAAACCTAAGACTTCCTAAAAACCCTCTGTATTCTCAAATGCCAGAAAATACATACACACATAATTTAAAAGATGGAAATGGTTATTCTGAAGCTTTTGCATAATAACTCAGCCTTTAAATACAAGCCACTACTTGGAGTTCTTTAACATAGGCAGTTCCACAATTAACATTTCTTTTGCTACACCACTTTACTGTTGAGCCTTCTGATTTAGTTTTGACCTAGCCCGAAGTGAAATGCTAAAATGTTGACATGTTCATAATTTTAGTGATACAGACTTTTCTTTAGCATTTAGGATGTCAGGGAGTATATTCTCTTTGGTACCCTACATAGGAGGAAGAATGCTTCTGTGAGATGTAAAGGAAGACTAATCTAATTTGGACTCGTGTTTGGTTTAATGGCTCTGACTGTTGAATCTCTCTTGGCCTTTATTTCCTCCTCTTTAAAGATGAAAAGGCTGTTGTCAAGATTAAATGATAACAAGAGAAAGTGCCTGTTTCACTGTTGCCCAAGTAGAAGCTACCTGGGAAAGGGCTGACCACATTTGATTGGAAATATACGAGGTAGGCCTAGGCTCTCCCAACCTAATGGCTAGAATATGAGAACAAACAAAACCAGTGTTACCCCTGATGTAAGTACAGATATTCTATCTGTAGCACCTCCTTTCTAGCCTTCCCTCATCTGCCCACTTAAGACAGGAATGTGAAGAGGAACAGAAAGGTGGCATCCCCCTGCACCACATTCGATATACACTACCTCCCCTGCTGTTTCTCTACATTTAGCCATGGGTTAGATCAGTAAGCCTCACGCCTGAAAGTGAGAAACAGCATTGGGCAGACAGACTTCTCTCACTGGCTGAGAGCATGAGAGCAAAAAATCAATTGATACAGGATTCTTCATCTACTGGGCAGTCATTAGCCAAAGCAGAGACATAGCATCTTGGGGCTGACTTTTTAGCGTGTTAAAGAACACGGAGGATAAGTTGATTCTGGCTTATTTTATTCTGTTGGGTTATTGCTTCACTGGGTACTGATTAATTGAAGCAGGAATGCTATTTCAAGTAAAAGATATAAAAAGACATTTCATTTAAACCTAACTAATTCTTTACAAGGCCCTACAGGTAAATAAAATAGAGTATCTATGTCCTTCTTGTTTCACTTTCTTTCCCTATTAATTTCAGTTTTTAATGTGATCAGCAGCTTTTCTTCTAGGTTATAATAGCTCAGAGGAACTCTGTTTATTAACAGGAGACAAAGAAGTTGAGAAGAAGGCCAAGAGTTTAAGAACTCTGGGTAGTCTAATATCTGCTATTCATTTCCCTATGATCTCAGGTTAAGAGAAGTTATCTCTCTTGTTGGGGAAAGGTTAGCTCTAAAATGAAGAGATTGCATTAGATCGACCTTAATTAATATCTCTAGGGTTATAGTTTCCTCACTGAAAATCTAATAATTCCTATAGATATTTCCCACCATATCTGTGTATACAAAAATACAATTTTATGTGTAAGTAGCAGTCACATCAGGCCCCCTTGAACCACATATATGGGCACACCTGGCTTTCATTCCCAAGGTCATGTCATGATCAAAATGACTGCTTCATCTGCATTCATCATGTTCAATTTATTTCTGCTGGAAGGGAAACAGAAAGGAGAAAGGCATGGTAAAGAAAAATGAATGAAGTGTATGAGCCAGAAGTGATTTTAGGAAGGTTCTTGGGATTTGCCTCATGATACATCACTTACATTTCATTTATGGGAAACAGGGCTACACTTGAGAAATGAGTTTTTGGGGATCATGTACCAAGTTAGAAATTGGAAATTCTTTTACTTTGGAAGAAGGAATGTGTTACTTTAGGTGAGCAACTTGCAACCTCTGTTTTAGAGATAACATAAATGCATACTGAGTAAACAAAAAACAGGAAAAAGAAGACACTGTGTTAGAAAAGAAATGTAATCAGAATATACCACATGGCTCGACTGTGTTATATGTGATGTAATGACTGAATATTGATATAAACAAAGAATGTGGTATAATAATATTAAAAGTTAGAAGAGGAGTAAAGAGCTAAATACTCATTGTTCACCATGAAATATCAAAACATAATGTCAGAAACCTAAAAACCTAGAAGTAAGAGCTTACTTAGTTAAGATAAGTATTAATCAAATTGCCAACAAGAGTAATTAAAACTGTGATCACTGCTGTGATGGAAAATACAGAATGCTAGGGTGAGATCTAACTGACAAATAATCTCACTCTGAACCTAAGGAAAAGTGTCCCAGAAGAAGTCATGTGAGATAAGTAGGTATTTATGGGACAGATAAAAGGGTTTTCATTCAGAAGGACTAGCAGAGTCAGAGGTCCTGAGGTAGTGAGGAAGATGACAGAGCACACTTGAAGACTTGAATGAAACTGTGACCGATGAGAGCAGCAAGAACTGGCTCTGGAAAAGCACAGAGTTAATCATATCTGGCCTTGCAAAACACTGCGGTGGATTTAGGTATTTAGCATTAAGACACCAGGAATTTACTGAAGACTTAAGGTAAGGGTGTGGTCTGATCCAGCTTGTATTTTAAAATATAACTGTACTACAGGTAGGCTTCCCTGGTGGCTCAGATGGTGAAGAATCCACCTGCAGTGCGCGAGACCTAGGTTTGATCACTGGGTTAGCAAGATCCCCTGGAGGAGGGCATGGCAAACTACTCCAGTATTCTTGCCTGGAGAATCCCCATGGACAGAGGAGCCTGGCAGGCTACAGTCAATAGGGTTGCAAAGAGCTGGACGTGACTAAGCAACTAAACACAGCACAGCACAGATGAACTATGGAAAATGTGTTGCATGAGCTACTTGAGAAGGCAAGGCATAAGTACCGGCATCCGTTTTGTACACTTTAGATGATGATAACTTTGCCTTAGTTGATTGCTGTAAAAAAAAAAAAGTCAACATGAGAGTAGAACTGAGAGATATTTAGAAGGAAAAGTCAATGGGACTTTCTCTCTGTCTACACACACACACACACACACACACACACACACACACACATATATAAAACTGTAAAATGTAGTTACAGGTTTGGAACTTTTCCTTTTCTTCCTAGAGTACAGCAATACAAACTGCCCACATATAAATAAAAGTTTAGTAAATAAATATCTCAGTCTGTGTATAGGAAAATTTTGACACCATCAAATTTGTAAAAGGTAACGTCCTTTGTTGTAAAGCATCTAACATTTCTGGTGAAATTTCAACTTTGGGAAAATATAATTAAGTATAAAAATGCTTTTTTAAATGTATTTAAAGGGAGAAATTGGTTACCTTGTGGTAGATAAAACACAATTATTTGGAAATGAGGAATTGTGTCCAGAAGGCATGCTTTACCATAGCAACCTTAACATTGAGTTACAGTATGTCTTTCAGTTTTGCAAAGGGTCATTTATCATGGGAGGAATGTGCTGAATATGTCACATTTTACTATCTGCCTATTTAGTTAGATAATCAAGATCTTGACTCTTGAAATGGAATTATTCTAAGTTTTGTCTACTTTCATGCTTGCAAATATAACATGTATACTTTATATTCATTTTAAATTTTAAATAGATTGAAAGAGATGAAGTCTGGCTTGCATGAATAGGACATAGAAGCAAAGCCATATTTTAGTTTTCTGCTAAGACTTTAAAACTGTATAACTGATGACAAAGACCAAAATATTTTCTCTGAGATTGATAAATATATTTTTCCTAAACTGAGCATTAAAATTTGAGACTTTAAACATAGTATAAATTGGAAAAGATGATTTAAAATAAAAATTTGAGCAAATATACTACATTTTTTTCATAATTGTTCCTATTTCCTTCACATACTTATATATCCCAATAGTTTAAAGTTTGGTAACTAAATTTTTATTTTATTTTATTTTATTTTTTTTATTTTTTAAATTTTAAAATCTTTAATTCTTACATGCGTTCCCAAACATGAACCCCCCTCCCACTTCCCTCCCCACAACATCTCTCTGGGTCATCCCCATGCACCAGCCCCAAGCATGCTGCACACTACGTCAGACATGGACTGGCGATTCAATTCTTACATGACAGTATACATGTTAGAATTCCCATTCTCCCAAATCATCCCACTCTCTCCCTCTCCCTCTGAGTCCAAAAGTCCGTTATACACATCTGTGTCTTTTTTCCTGTCTTGCATACAGGGTCGTCATTGCCATCTTCCTAAATTCCATATATATGTGTTAGTATACTGTATTGGTGTTTTTCTTTCTGGCTTACTTCACTCTGTATAATTGGCTCCAGTTTCATCCATCTCATCAGAACTGATTCAAATGAATTCTTTTTAACGGCTGAGTAACACTCCATTGTGTATATGTACCACAGCTTTCTTATCCATTCATCTGCTGATGGACATCTAGGTTGTTTCCATGTCCTGGCTATTATAAACAGTGCTGCGATGAACATTGGGGTACATGTGTCTCTTTCAATTCTGGTTTCCTCGGTGTGTATGCCCAGCAGTGGGATTGCTGGGTCATAAGGTAGTTCTATTTGCAATTTTTTAAGGAATCTCCACACTGTTCTCCATAGTGGCTGTACTAGTTTGCATTCCCACCAACAGTGTAGGTGGGTTCCCTTTTCTCCACACCCTCTCCAGCATTGATTGCTTGCAGATTTTTGGATCGCAGCCATTCTGACTGGTGTGAAGTGGTACCTCATTGTGGTTTTGATTTGCATTTCTCTAATAATGAGTGCTGTTGAGCATCTTTTCATGTGTTTGTTAGCCATCCGTATGTCTTCTTTGGAGAAATGTCTATTTAGTTCTTTGGCCCATTTTTTGATTGGGTCGTTTATTTTTCTGGAATTGAGCTGCAGAAGTTGCTTGTATATTTTTGAGATTAGTTGTTTGTCAGTTGCTTCATTTGCTATTATTTTCTCCCATTCAGAAGGCTGTCTTTTCACCTTGCTTATATTTTCCTTTGTTGTGCAGAAGCTTTTAATTTTAATTAGATCCCATTTGTTTATTTTTGCTTTTATTTCCAGAATTCTGGGAGGTGGATCATAGAGGATCCTGCTGTGATTTATGTCTGAGAGTGTTTTGCCTATGTTCTCCTCTAGGAGTTTTATAGTTTCTGATCTTACATTTAGATCTTTAATCCATTTTGAGTTTATTTTTGTGTACGGTGTTAGAAAGTGATCTAGTTTCATTCTTTTACAAGTGGTTGACCAGTTTTCCCAGCACCACTTGTTAAAGAGATTGTCTTTACTGCATTGTATATTCTTGCCTCCTTTGTCAAAGATAAGGTGTCCATATGTGTGTGAATTTATCTCTGGGCTTTCTATTTTGTTCCATTGATCTATATGTCTGTCTTTGTGCCAGTACCATACTGTCTTGATGACTGTGGCTTTGTAGTAGAGCCTGAAGTCAGGCAAGTTGATTCCTCCAGTTCCATTCTTCTTTCTCAAGATTGCTTTGGCTATTCGAGGTTTTTTGTATTTCCATACAAATCTTGAAATTCTTTGTTCTAGTTCTGTGAAAAATGTGGCTGGTAGCTTGACAGGGATTGCATTGAATTTGTAAATTGCTTTGGGTAGTATACTCATTTTCACTATATTGATTCTTCCGATCCATGAACATGGTATATTTCTCCATCTATTAGTGTCCTCTTTGATTTCTTTCATCAGTGTTTTATAGTTTTCTATATATAGGTCTTTAGTTTCTTTAGGTAGATATATTCCTAAGTATTTTATTCTTTTCATTGCAATGGTGAATGGAATTGTTTCCTTAATTTCTTTTTCTACTTTCTCATTATTCGTGTATAGGAATGCAAGGGATTTCTGTGTGTTGATTTTATATCCTGCAACTTTACTATATTCATTGATGAGCTCTAGTAATTTTCTGGTGGAGTCTTTAGGGTTTTCCATGTAGAGGATCATGTCATCTGCAAACAGTGAGAGTTTTACTTCTTCTTTTCCAATTTGGATTCCTTTTATTTCTTTTTCTGCTCTGATTGCTGTGGCCAAAACTTCCAGAACTATGTTGAATAGTAGCGGTGAAAGTGGACACCTTTGTCTTGTTCCTGACTTTAGGGGAAATGCTTTCAATTTTTCACCATTGAGGATAATGTTTGCTGTGGGTTTGTCATATATAGCTTTTATTATGTTGAGGTATGTTCCTTCTATTCCTGCTTTCTGGAGAGTTTTTATCATAAACGGATGTTGAATTTTGTCAAAGGCCTTCTCTGCATCTATTGAGATAATCATATGGCTTTTATTTTTCAATTTGTTAATGTGGTGAATTACGTTGATTGATTTGTGGATATTGAAGAATCCTTGCATCCCTGGGATAAAGCCCACTTGGTCATTGTGTATGATCTTTTTAATGTGTTGTTGGATTCTGATTGCTAGAATTTTGTTGAGGATTTTTGCATCTATGTTCATCAGTGATATTGGCCTGTAGTTTTCCTTTTTTGTGACATCTTTGTTAGGTTTTGGTATTAGGGTGATGGTGGCCTCATAGAATGAGTTTGGAAGTTTACCTTCCTCTGCAATTTTCTGGAAGAGTTTGAGGAGGATAGGTGTTAGCTCTTCTCGAAATTTTTGGTAGAATTCAGCTGTGAAGCTGTCTGGACCTGGGCTTTTGTTTGCTGGAAGATTTCTGATTACCGTTTCAATTTCCGTGCTTGTGATGGGTCTGTTAAGATTTTCTATTTCTTCCTGGTTCAGTTTTGGAAAATTGTACTTTTCTAAGAATTTGTCCATTTCTTCCACATTGTCCATTTTATTGGCATACAACTGCTGATAGTAGTCTCTTATGATCCTTCGTATTTCTGTGTTGTCTGTTGTGATCTCTCCATTTTCATTTCTAATTTTATTGATTTGATTTTTCTCTCTTTGCTTCTTGATGAGTCTGGCTAATGGTTTGTCAATTTTATTTATCCTTTCAAAGAACCAGCTTTTGGCTTTGTTGATTTTTGCTATGGTCTCTTTTGTTTCTTTTGCATTATTTCTGCCCTAATTTTTAAGATTTCTTTCCTTCTACTAACTCTGGGGTTCTCCAACTCTTCCTTTTCTAGTTGCTTTAGTTGCAGAGTTAGGTTATTTATTTGACTTTTTTCTTGTTTCTTAAGGTATGCCTGTATTGCTATGAACTTTCCTCTTAGCACTGCTTTTATAGTGTCCCACAGGTTTTGGGTTGTTGTGTTTTCATTTTCATTAGTTTCTATGCATATTTTGATTTCTTTTTTGATTTCTTCTGTGATTTGTTGGTTATTCAGAAGTGTGTTGTTCAACCTCCATATGTTGGAATTTTTAATAGTTTTTCTCCTGTAATTGAGATCTAATCTTAATGCATTATGGTCAGAAAAGATGCTTGGAATGATTTCGATTTTTTTGAATTTATCAAGTTTAGATTTATGGCCCAGGATGTGATCTATCCTGGAGAAGGTTCCATGAGCACTTGAAAAAAAAGTGAAATTCATTGTTTTGGGGTGAAATGTCCTATAGATATCAATTAGGTCTAACTGATCTAATGTATCATTTAAAGTTTGCGTTTCTTTGTTAATTTTCTGTTTAGTTGATCTGTCCATAGGTGTGAGTGGGGTATTAAAGTCTCCCACTATTATTGTGTTATTGTTGATTTCCCCTTTCATACTTGTTAGCATTTGTCTTACATATTGCGGGGCTCCTATATTGGGGGCATATATATTTATAATTGTTATATCTTCTTCTTGGATTGTTCCTTTGATCATTATGTAGTGGCCTTCTTTGTCTCTTTTCACAGCCTTTGTTTTAAAGTCTATTTTATCGGATATGAGTATTGCCACTCCTGCTTTCTTTTGGTCTCTATTTGCGTGGTATATCTTTTTCCAGCCCTTCACTTTCAGTCTGTATGTGTCCCTTGTTTTGAGGTGGGTCTCTTGTAAGCAGCATATAGAGGGGTCTTGTTTTTGTATCCATTCGGCCAGTCTTTGTTTTTTGGTTGGGGCGTTCAACCCATTTACGTTTAAGGTAATTATTGATAAGTATGATCCCGTTACCATTTACTTTATTGTTTTGGGTTCGGGTTTATACACCCTTTTTGTGTTTCCTGTCTAGAGAATATCCTTTAGAATTTGTTGGAGAGCTGGTTTGGTGGTGCTGAATTCTCTCAGCTTTTGCTTGTCTGTAAAGCTTTTGATTTCTCCTTCGTATTTGAATGAGATCCTTGCTGGGTACAGTAATCTGGGCTGTAGGTTATTGTCTTTCATCACTTTAAGTATGTCTTGCCATTCCCTCCTGGCCTGAAGAGTTTCTATTGAAAGATCAGCTGTTATCCTAATGGGAATCCCCTTGTGTGTTATTTGTTGTTTTTCCCTTGCTGCTTTTAATATTTGTTCTTTGTGTTTGATCTTTGTTAATTTGATTAATATGTGTCTTGGGGTGTTTCGCCTTGGGTTTATCCTATTTGGAACTCTCTGTGTTTCTTGGACTTGGGTGATTATTTCCTTCCCCATTTTAGGGAAGTTGTCAACTATTATCTCCTCAAGGATTTTCTCATGATCTTTCTTTCTGTCTTCTTCTTCTGGGACTCCTATAATTCGAATGTTGGAGCGTTTCATATTGTCCTGGAGGTCTCTGAGATTGTCCTCATTTCTTTTAATTCGTTTTTCTTGTTTCCTCTCTGATTCATTTATTTCTACCATTCTATCTTCTATTTCACTAATCCTATCTTCTGCCTCCGTTATTCTACTAATTGTTGCCTCCAGAGTATTTCTGATCTCATTTATTGCGTTATTCATTATATTTTGACTCTTTTTTATTTCTTCTAGGTCCTTGTTAAACCTTTCTTGCATCTTCTCAATCCTTGTCTCTAGCCTATTTATCTGTGATTCCATTTTGATTTCAAGATTTTGGATCATTTTCACTATCAATATTTGGAATTCCTTCTCCGGTAGATTCCCTACTTCTTCCACTTTTGTTTGGTTTGGTGGGCAACTCTCCTGTTCCTTTACCTGCTGTGTATTCTTCTGTCTCTTCATCTTGGTTATATTGCTGCGTTTGGGGTGGCCTTTTTATATTCTGGGAATTTGTGGAGTTCTCTTTATTATGGAGCTTCCTCACTTTGGGTGGGGTTCTATCAGTGGCTTGTCAAGGTTTCCTGGTTAGGGAGGCTTGTGTTGGAGTTTTGGTGGGTGGAGCTGGGTTTCTTCTCTCTGGAGTGCAGTGGAGTTACCCGTAATGGGTTACGAGACATCAAAGGTTTTGGGATAATTTTGAGCTGCCTGTATATTGAAGCTCAGGGGAGTGTCCCTGTGTTGCTGGAGAATTTGCGTGGTATGTCTTGTTTTGGAACTTGTTGGCCCCTGGGTGGAGCTTGGTTTCGGTGTAGGTATGAAGGCATTAGATGGGCTCCTATTGCTTAATGTTCCCTGAATTCAAGAGTTCTCTAATGTTTTCAGGCTTTGGATTTAAGCCTCCTGCTTCTGGTTTTCAGTTTTATTTTTACAGTAGCCTCTAGACTTCTCCATCTATACAGCACCGATGATAAAGCATCTAGGTTAAAGATGAAAAGTTTCTCCACATTGAGGGACACTCAGAGAGGTTCACTGAGTTATAAGGAGAAGAGAAGATGGAGGAGGTAGTTAGAGGTAACTGGAATGAGATGCGGTGAGATCAATAGAGAAGAGAGCAAGCTAGCCAGTAGTCACTTCCTTATGTGCGCTCTATAGTCTGGACCACTCAGAGGTATTTACAGAGTTATACGGGGAAGAGGAGAGGGAGGAAGTAGACAGAGGTGACCAGGAGGATCAGAGAGAGGAATGAGTAGGAGAGAGACAAATCCTGCCAGTAACCTGTTCCTTAGGTGTTCTCCACCGTCTGGAACACACAGAGATTCACAGAGTTGGATAGAGGAGAGATGGGGGAGAAAAGAGACAGAGGCCACCTGGTGGAGAAAAAGGAGAGTCCAGAGGAGGAGAGAGTGGTCAAGCCAGTAATCTCGCTCTCAGGTAAACTGGGGTAGTGAAGTTTGGGTTTTTAAATGTACAAAATTGACCACAATAACCTAAGAGCAAAGATTAAAAATCTAGAGTAGAGGTTGGATTTTCAAAGATACAATATTAAAGAGAAGCAGAAGGAAAAAAGGAAGAAAGAAAGAAAAAAAAAAAGAAAGAAAAAGAATTATTAAAAAACAAACAAACAATCAAAAAAAAAAAAAAGCCATCAACAACCATCCAAAGACTGTATATGGTGTTTGCCTTAAAAAAAAAAAAAAAAAAAGTCTTTTTAAAAAACAAACAAACAAACAAAATATAGTAATAATAGGTTATAGAAATAAAAATTAGAGGAGAAATAGAAGACTTAACAATTTAAAAAAAGTTAGAAAAAAAGCAAAAAAAAAAAGGAATGATTTAAAAAATATTAAAAGTATATCTAGCCCTTTCTGGTGTTATGGGCCATGTGGGATCACTTCCAAGGTGGTTCCCTCTGTTTAACTTCTTCTGTTTGCTGGTTTTTTAGGCTCACTAGTTCAGTCGCGCTGTGGGGAGGGGAGCTGCTGCTAACAAATAGCACTGTCGTGTGCACACAGTATCTCTGCCCCGCTTGACCTGTCCTTTTTCGCGGCGCACAAACCTCTCCGGCTCTACGATGCTCAGCCGGGAACCGTCTGGGGCCGGCCCTAGGCTGCGTGCACTTCCCCGGTCCAAGCCGCTAAGGTTCGGCCCTCAGGCAGCCCTCAGAGGCACAGATTCGGCTGGAACTGCGCTTTGTGCCCTTCCCGGGTCCGAGTAGCTCAGGAGTTTGGCGAGCGCGATCGCCACGGCTTGTCACCTTTTCTGCCGCTGCTGCTCAGCTTTCTGGGTGGACCGCTGGCGCACCCCGTGAGGCAGATTGTGACTGTCCAGCACCCCCAGAAGTCTTAGCAAAGGAGCCTGCTTGCAGTTAGGTAAGTCAAGTCTCTCTGGGTCTGCAACTGGCCCTTTCCAGACCTTACGGCTCTGGCTGCCTGTCCCTGGCGGGGGATGGTCTGCAGCCGGCTTTTTCCGTTCCGTCCTTGTTCTGTGCTCGGTCCTGGCGGTGTCTTATGTTCGAGATTTTCGCGTGGTAGCTATCCCACAGTCTGGTTTGCTAGCCCAAGTTAGATCGTTCTGGTTGCGCGTGGGGCGTTCCTGCCCGATTCTTACAAAGCTCTGCTGCCCGCGCCTCCCGCGCGTCCCTGCCCTGCCCCCACTTCCCAGTGGCGGATGCAGGCGTCTGTGCTGCTTTTCCGCTGGGGGAGTTACTGTTGGGCCTGTAATCTGTTGGTTTTAATTATTTATCTATTTTTCCTTCCTGTTATGTTGCCCTCTGTGTTTCCAAGGCTCGCCACAGACTCGGCAGGGAGAGTGTTTCCTGGTGTTTGGAAACCTCTCTTCTTAAAATTCCCTTCCCGGGACGGGCTTCCCTTCCCGGGACGGAGCTCCCTCCCCACCTCCTTTGTCTCCTTTTTCGTCTTTTATATTTTTTCCTACCTGTTTTTGAAGACAATGATCTGCTTTTCTGGTTGCCTGATGTCCTCTGCCAGCCTACAGAAGTTGTTTTGTGAAGTTTGCTCAGCATTGAAATGTTCTTTTGAGGAATTTGTGAGGGAGAAAGTGGTCTTCCCGTCCTATTCCTCCGCCATCTTTCCCTCTCCCCTCCAAATTTTTATTTTAGAGATGAATTTTTCTTCTGTCAAAAATAAAACTTTTTTCTTTCTTTCTGAAGAACAAGAATGGCAAAAGAGGTACTTTCTGATTAAAAGCATTTTTTTGTTTTTATTTTACTTTTCTCAACATGTATTTTTATATTCAGCTAGAAACTTGGACAGATTTAACAACCAGAGAGCATTACAATGCCTGGAATGAATATTCTTCCCTAGGTAAATGTTCTAGTTGGTCTGAATGTGTGTGTTGGATTAGGCCTGCTCTTTTATATTGTAGCAGGGTGCTCTAGAAGTTGAGTCCAAATATACGCAAACTTTTCCCAAAACACTACCATATTACCTTTACCTAAAAGCATCGTGTGCCTTGGCATTTAAACTTACTGATAAAAGCATCTTTCTTAGTCTTTTCTGAAATGCTGTAACAGGATACTATTGACTAAGTAGCTTAAGCAACAAATTTATTTCTCACAGTTCTAGAGGCTAGGAAACCAGAGATCAGGCACCGACAGATCTGGCGTCTGGTAAAGCCCACTTCCTGGTTCATAGAAGCTGTCTTCTCCCTGTGTCCTCAACATGGCAGAGTAGGTCTCTGGGATCTCTTTTACAAGGCACTAATCCCTCTCGGGAGAAATATCAGTAACCTCAGATATGAGGATGACACCACCCTTATGGCAGAAAGTGAAGAGGAACTAAAGAGCTTCTTGATGAAAGTGAAAGAGGAGAGTGAAAAAGCTGGCTTCAAGCTCAACATTCAGAAAATGAAGATCATGGCATCTGGTCCCATCACTTCATGGGAAGTAGATGGGGAAACAGTGGAAACAGTGTCAGACTTTATTTTTCTGGGCTCCAAAATCACTGCAGATGGTGATTGCGGCCATGAAATTAAAAGATGCTTACTCCTTGGAAGGAAAGTTATGACCAACCTAGATAGCATATTCAAAAGCAGAGACATTACTTTGCCAACAAAGGTCTGTCTAGTCAAGGCTATGGTTTTTCCAGTAGTCGTGTATGGATGTGAGAGTTGGACTGTGAAGAAGGCTGAGTGCCAAAAAATTAATGCTTTTGAACTGTGGTGTTGGAGAAGACTCTTGAGAGCCCCTTGGACTGCAAAGAGATCCAACCAGTCCATTCTGAAGATCAGCCCTGGGATTTCTTTGGAGGCAATGATGCTGAAGCTGAAAGTCCAGTACTTTGGCCACCTCATGTGAAGAGTTGACTCATTGGAAAAGACTGTGATGCTGGGAGGGATTGGAGACAGAAGGAGAAGGGGACAACAGAGGATGAGATGTCTGGATGGCATCACTGACTCGATGGACGTGAGTCTGAGTGAACTCCTGGAGTTGGTGATGGACAGGGAGGCCTGGCATGCTGTGATTCATGGGGTTGCAAAGAGTCGGACACGACTGAGTGACTGAACTGAACTGAATCCTTCTCATGAGAGTTCAGCCTAATGATCTAATCATCTCCCAAAGGTCCCCATCATCAAATTCCAACACATTGGGCTAAGGTTTCAATATGTGAATTTGGGGTGGAAAGGGCAAACATTGATCATCTAAAGAGTAAGTTCCAAAAGATACTTGAATTTGACTTCCTGCCTGATAGACTTGTTTTGTTGTTTGATAAAAACAATTGAGGAGGCAACCTCTTTATTACTTTCAGAGATAGAATATCAAGATGAATGTTGCAGCCTGATCAAAGACAAGTTCCAAATATTCTTCCTTGGAAAGGAAATTGTATTTTCTTAATTCTAAAGAAACATATTTTCAAATGTTTTAATATTTTTAAAAATGATAAAGAAGCTTGTAATTCATACATGCCTTGAACATTATAGTATTTCCTTTCCTCCCTGCAATAAAAAGCTGATGTTAAATTAACAGTTATTTTATATGCAATGCCATTTTGGCCACAGGAAATTTGGTAAGTGTCATTATCAACACAAACTGAGAAACATCAGCTACTTTCATGGAAAGCAACTGGCAAACCAGTGACAAGGCTAATAGTTATGATGTTCTACTTTAATATAGTCACAGTTTTAGTTCAATACACTTCATTCAATCATGCATTACTACATGCTGTGTATCAGTTACATGCCAGACAGGAGGATTCAGCATGACAGAAAAACAGAGAGGATGATGTCCTCCAAGATATAACAACCCAGCAGGCAAGTAAGGAGGCAATATTATAATTCCTAGAATAGTGATAATTATAACATGGTGTGGAGATACAGAGATAAGGGCACTGTGTTCAACTTCAGAAAGAGGGAAAAACTCACAGAAGGGGTAAAACTTGAATTCTTAGATGAGTAACTGTAGTCACCATAGAGGAAATAATAATATCAAATATACACAGGGATAAAGCTGTAGGAGAATGTTGTAGAATGGCAGGACTGTACAGTGTTTGTAGGGTGAGTAGAGGAAGTTAAAGGTTGAAGTTAAGTGGCACATTGTGTGGGTCTTAAGACTAGCCACACTTTCAGATAATGTTTATATGTGTGTGTGCATAAAATACATAAAATGCATATACAAATGTATATGGGTGTATGCATGCGTACGTGCTAAATCGCTTCAGTTGTGTCTGACTCTTTGCGACCCTATGGACTACAGTCCTTCAGACTCCTCTGTCCATAGCATTCTCCAGGCAAGAATACTGGAGTGGATTGTCATGACCTTCTTCAGGGGATCTTCCCAACCCAGGGATCTCCTGCTTTGGCAGGCAGATTCTTTACCATTGAGTCACCAAGGAATCTCATATGAGTGTATATGTTTATAGTATATATATAATGACAAGCTTAGTCCAACATGCATGTTAACTTTCTTGATAGTTAAGTAACAAAAACAAAAATTGTTTAATTTCCTTATTATTCATCCTTGCAACAGATAATTAGCAGCCTCTGTCTTATGTATGCAGCCTATAAATTGTATAATTACAGATTTGTATATATTTATTAAAAAACCAAGCATGGCATTGCAAGGAGAGATAAAAAAAGCCTTCCTCAGTGATCATGCAAAGAAATAGAGGAAAAGAACAGAATGGAAAAGACTAGAGATCTCTTCAAGAAAATTTGAGATACCAAGGGAACATTTCATGCAAAGATGGGCTCAATAAAGGATAGAAATGATATGGACCTAACAGAAGCAGAAGATATTAAGAAGAGGTGGCAAGAATACACAGAAGAACTGTACAAGAAAGATCATCATGACCCAGATAATCACAGTAGTGTGATCACTCACCTAAAGCCAGACATCCTGGAATGTGAAGTCAAGTGGGCCTTAGGAAGCGTCACTACGAACAAAGCTAGTGGAAGTGATGGAATTCCAGTCAAGCTATTTCAAATCCTCAAGGATGATGCTGTAAAAGTGCTGTGTTCAATATGTCAGCAAATTTGGAAAAATCAGCAGTGGCCACAGGACTGGAAAAGATCAGTTTTCATTCCAATCCCAAAGAAAGGCAATGCCAAGGAATATTCAAACTACCACACAATTGCACTCATCTCACACGCTAGTAGAGTAATGCTCAAAATTCTCCAAGCCAGGCTTTCAGCAATACATGAATCATGAACTTCCAGATGTTCAAGCTAGTTTTTGAAATGGAAGAGGAACCAGAGATCAAATTGCCAACATCCACTGGATCATCAAAAAAGCAAGAGAGTTCCAGAAAGAAAAAACACATCTATTTCTGCTTTATTGACTATGCCAAACCATTTGACTGTGTGGATCACAATAAACGGTGGAAAATTCTGAATGAGATGGGCATATCAGACCACCTGACCTGCCTCTTGAGAAACCTATATGCAGGTCAGGAAGCAACAGTTAGAACTGGACATGGAACAACAGACTGGTTCCAAATAAGAAAAGGAGTATATCAAAGCTGTATATTTTCACCCTGATTATTTAACTTATATTCAGAGTACATCATGAGAAATGCTGGGCTTGAAGAATCACAAGCTGGAATCAAGATTGCCAGGAGAAATATCAGTAACCTCAGAAATGCATGTGATACCACCCTTATGGTAGAAAGTGAAGAAGAACTAAAGAGCCTCTTGATGAAAGTGAAAGAGGAGAGTGAAAAAGTTGACTTAAATCTCAACATTCAGAAAACTAAGATCATGGCATCCAGTCCCATCATTTCATGGCAAATAAATGGGGAAACAGTGGCTGACTTTATTTTGGGGGGCTCCAAATCACTGCAGATGGTGATTGCAGCCATGAAATTAAAAGATGCTTACTCCTTGGAAGGAAAGTTATGACCAACCTAGATAGCATATTAAAAAACAGAGGCATTACTTTGTCAACAAAGGTCCGTCTAATCTAGGCTATGGTTTTTCCAGTCGTCATGTATGGATGTGAGAATTGGACTATGAAGAAAGCTGAGCACCAAAGAATTGATGCCTTTGAACTGTGGTGCTGGAGAAGACTCTTGAGAGTCCCTTGGACTGCAAGGAGATCCAACCAGTCCATTCTAAAGGAAATCAGTCCTGGATGTTCATTGGAAGGACTGATGTTGAAGCTGAAACGCCAATACTCTGGCCACCTGATGCGAAAATCTGACTCATTGGAAAAGACCCTGATGCTGGGAAAGATTGAAGGCAGGAGGAGAAGGGGATGACAGAGGAGGAGATGGTTGGATGGTATCACTGACTCAATGGACATGAGTTTGGGTGGACCCTGGGAGTTGGTGATGGACAGAGAGGCCTGGCATGCTGCGGTTCATGGGGTCAGAAAGAGTCTGACACAACTGAGCAACTGAACTGACTGAAGCATAGAATGACAAAGTGGAATGTACGGTTCTAATAGGGTTATTTTTCCCTGCTTCCGGGAGCATCATGCTGCAGCAGATTATCATTTATTTGAATTTATAACTGACATTGACAAACAACAAAAGTACATGGATATTTGCATGCATTAAATTTTAAAAAATAGAAACATGCTTTAAAATCTAAATTGAAAAATCTGGAAACATCACTTTCATTCTATGGAACAGTAATGAAAGTGGAATGTCATCCTAATTGAATCATTGGTATCATTTCTGCTTATATATTATCAGGAAAGCGTAGATGGGAGAAAGATACTGTGATATACACTTTCAGACACTAACAAAGGCATTGTAGCTTGCATCAAAACAAGGAAGTAACCGTAGTTGCTACATATGGATGACTGACTTGAAAACTGGCCTTAAGGAATTTTATTCCTAGTAAAACATCCCTGACTTTTTAAAAATTCTGTGATCATGTTTCATGCAAATCCAAAAGTAAGCTGCATCTCTATAAATAGTCATGACTTTGTCCTATTTAAAATGGTTAAACTGAGGATTCTATAAAGATTCTCTACATTTTGCCTGTGGCTACTTTTCTACCATGAAATTTCAGAGTTGGCTGTTATGTAAAACAAAGCAATTTCACTGCAGTTCTCCTTGGAGGACAGCTCTGATATATGAAGAAAGCATTGATCTATTGCTGCTTCCCTGAGTGGATACAGCAGCAGCCAAAGGAAAAGGGCTTGGCTGGAGAACAGACGGGTGACCATTGTCGGCCTAGGTGTCAGTGGCAGGATGGCTGCTGGCTCAGATCAGCATCTGGCTGACAACTCACAGCCTGGGAACCAGTCAAATGTGACAAATCTCCCCTTGCAATTTGATGGGATGCCCTGCTTGATTTCTTGTAGCCAGAAGAAAAGCAGATTTCCGATTAAGGCTGCTTTGTAACTCCATTCAGAGATAAAACAGGATTTTCTATGCTAATTTGTACTCTTTTCCATAGGAAATGAGAATAAAAAAGAAATCCTTTGTTAAATGAGCTTGAGCAATAACTCTGTCGTAAGTGCCTTTCTTTTCTTCTTGTTTTGTCCTGAACGCTGGTGTTTATATTTGGTGTTTTGGTTATATGCTTTTTTAAAAAGTAAGATGGCTTCTATGAGAGTTGCCATAAAGCTGTGGTTAGACAGTGTTCACTGCCAAACTAGTGTCTCTATGTGCTGTAATCCTGTTTAGTACCTATACAATAGTGGGACAGCTGGTGCAGGCTGCAGTTGGTATGTGAGTATGCTATGTTGGGACTTGATATCCACACAGACGATGAACCAGGTCAGCTTAGAACAGACCTAAGCACCCCTCAGACAGCTGGCTCAGTAACTATACACTAGCCAATCTTGGGAGGGTGATTCATGGAATAACATTAATTTTCTTCTCTAGCAGACGGTGAGGTAACTGAAGCCAGGTTGATTGTGCTACCTTGGGATTTCTACCTAATGATCTTCTGGAAAGCAGGTGCATTGGCAGGGATTTTAAGCTTCTGAAAATTCAACTAGTATTACAGAGTAAACCTTTGCTGCCATGGGGGTTTTGCAGGAGCGGGGTGCATTAATGTGAGATCATTACAAAGCATTTTGGTGACTACTACAGAATTAATGGCACTTTTATGACTTGCGCTTAATGAATGTCAAGAAATAAGAGTTTATATCTGTTCAAATTGTCATTTGAAATCAAACTAGCAAGCTGTCAGATGCATCCACCACATGAGAACTCTTTCTTGGTAATATTTGGTGTTTCTCTACATTCATCACAATTTTGGACCATTGCTTGGAACCTCAGCTGTTCTACACGGGCTTGATGTAAGCTTTACCATGACGAAAGCAAAGCACGTTGTCGCTTCTAAGAGGGCAATTTCCATGTCGTCCCTGTGGAAGCTTAGTTTTCTTCAGTATTGAAGCAGGTAAAATTATTCCTATCTGTGGAGCATCTCCTGATTTTGTTAAGTAGCATTCTTTAAGTTACTGATTGGCTGTGTGGCCTAATGGATAAGGCTTCTGATTCTGGATCAGAAGATTGAAGGTTCAAGTCCATTCATGGTCGTTTGTTAAGCTCAAGAAAACTGTAACCTCACTTCCCACATCACCAAATACAAGGGCATCTGCTGTGAGCCCATTCAACTCTCGGTCCTTCCCACACTTCTAAATCACCCAGTCTTTACTCATCTTTGTCTTCTGCCTGAGGAAAAAAATCTCCCTCCAATCAATACCAATTGCTTTTACCATGCCTCTCATCCGATTTACTCTGACTTCCTCTACTTTCCTGTTCTATCTCTCTTCAGCACCTTCAGTCTCTTCTTTCTTCCATGCATTCCTCTTTTAAAACAAGCAAGCAAACAAATCCTTTCTTGATCCTATCATCTACAATGTCATTTCAGCTTCCTCTTCTCTCCATTACACACTTCTTGCAAGAATAGTCTTCATCCACTGTCAACACTTTGTCACTTGGCCCATCCCTCATTCAACTCTCTATAGACCTCACTGTCTTCTCCTACACAGCCTCTGAAGAATGGCTGGTACATTCCAACCTACCACCCTCCACTACCTGGAATCCTCAGCCATACTTGACCCCGCTAACGAGCCCCTCATTTTTGAAACTGGGTGGATTCTTGACTTTCTTGACTCTTTTTTTTCTCTATAGGTTCAGTTCTGAAGTCTATTTTTCTGTATCTTTTTCTGTGATATTTTCCCAATTCACTATTTTCAAATATATCTTAATGACTTCACATCCTTATCATTATATTTGCCCTTTATAACTAAAATTTCAACTCCATCAGTTCAGTTCAGTTCAGTCACTCAGTCATGTCTGACTCTTTGAGACCCCATGAATCACAGCACACCAGGCCTCCCTGTCCATCACCATCTCCCGGAGTTTACTCACACTCACTTCCATCAAGTCGGTAATGCCACCCAGCCATCTCATCCTCTGTCATCCCCTTCTCCTCCTGCCCCCAATCCCTCCCAGCATCACAGTCTTTCCCAATCAGTCAATTCTTCGCATGAGGTGGCCAAAGTACTGGAGTTTCAGCTTCAGCATCATTCCTTCCAAAGAACACCCAAGACTGATCTCCTTTAGAATGGACTGGTTGGATCTCCTTGCAGTCCAAGGGACTTTCAAGAGTCTTCTCCAACACCACAGTTCAAAAGCATCAATTTTTTGGCACTCAGCTTACTTCACAGTCCAACTCTCACATCCATACATGACCACTGGAAAAACCATAGCCTTGACTAGATGGACCTTTGTTGGCGAAGAAGTATCTTGATACAATCATACCCAATTCCAATCTATTTCCACAGTAACTCTTCTTCTCGGCACCCTTATCTCTATTAATGACGCAGCTTTGAAATCAGACAGCCAATCTCACAAATCTTCTAATTGTTCATTCCTTCCTATCCCTTGGGGGCTTCCATGGTGACTCAGACAGTAAAGAATCTGCTTGCAATGCAGGAGACCCAGATTCAATCCCTGAGTTGGGAAGATACCCCAGAGAAGGGAATGGCTACCCACTCCAGTATTCTTCCCTGGGAAATCCAATGGGCGGAGGAGCCTGACAGGCTATAGTACATGAGCTCTCAAAGAGTCGGATATGCCTGAGCGAGTCACACTTACACTTCCTATCCCTTGCCAATTACTTGGCAAAAGAGCGTCTTCCTGTTTCTGTAGCATTTTTCTCATTTGCTCAGTATACACTTCTTTTCCATTCTCCCTTTTAATGACCATTTACACACTATTGTAAAAGATTTATTTTTATTATTAATACTGTTATTAGATTCCTCTTTGTTTCTTCCAGTTCAAAACTCTTGCGAAATTGAAATAATGACCTATACAGTGTCACTCTCTTACACAAAAATCTTCAGTAGCTCTTCATTACCCACTACAGAAAGAATAAACACAGACCCTCAAGATGCTTCACCCAACAGACAAGTTCATCTCTTCCGAGAGGATTGAGTCCACAGTTTACCCTGCAGAGTAAATTATGTCATTCCTTTAATGTTCCTATGCTTTCTCATTCATATGTTCACTATTCTTTTCACTGACAATTTTTCTCCAGCTCCTCCATCTCTCCTGGCTAAATATATCCTACCTTATGACGTTTTTCTGAGAAATAGTAAAAATATTACCAACAATGAAGTCCAAACACATGCATCATATACTTATAAGTAAATGATATATAAAATAGATCTCTCAAGAAGCTAATACCCCACTGTGACTAGGATACTGTATCTCTACTGGTAATTCTGTTTTAATGATTTATTTATTTAATTATTTAAGGTTAGCAGTGTACTCGTGTGTATCAATAAATACTTGTTGAATGAACAAATGAATTTAACTGATGGTTTTTAATTAGAATCTCTTGGCTCATTATCTTGGTCTTTCTTGAGGCTGACAAAGTTATCCATTTTGCTTTTATTTGTAATTTTATTCTTACTGATGTGTACACCATTTACACCTATTTATACTATTTACACTAATGGAAATAGTTAAACAAATTTATCATTGAAGCAAAAAAAGAAAAATCAACACAAATATAACTAAATTTTATTTTATTAATTAATATTAGAAGAGAATATTATGTATCTGCCATTACACATCAACAATTATGAAATAAATTCCCAGTCAAAGGAACTATGTGTCACAGACATCTAGCAGATTGGCACGTTAATGAACTTTTGTTGGTCATCACTATCATAATAAATTTCCAGTAATAAGCTCCGTTGGAAATCATGACTAGTGTCCAGAGTTTTATGAACATATACATGCATACAAAATCTACATATGCATCTCATTCTCTGTGCATATGTGCTTACATAGTACACGCACAATGGGAACTTCTTTTTTTAATATGACATTTATTCAAGTCACGAGTAGCTAAGTGCCTGTCTGCCGTAGCTCCCTTCTTTTTATGTATACCTATTCTGGTTTTCCTAATGTATTTCTGATTTCATATGTCCAACAACTCATCTTTGTTCATTAAAACTTAGCATAGAATCAACTCTTGTTTTTTTTTGTTTCTTTTTGGCACTCCGTGGCAGTAATTTAAATTAGATAAATCTTTAAGCTTCATTACACTACAAAATGTTCCCAAAATTTAACTGAATTTATATAATCCTATACCTCTGATCTTTTGTATATGGTACTGTATTCTTAAGAGATGTATTGCCATGAAATAGTTGCCTAACTTCTAATATCAGTTTCATAACACTGAGTCTCTCCCAAATCATAAGATTTCATTTTAATTTACCATAAGACCCTGTCTAACTCCAGTAGCTAAAAAGTTGATATTGACATTCTTAGTTGTTAAGATTTTGAACAAGTTAGTCATTATAACCCATCCAAGTCATTCAGAAAGCAGTAAGACTGTTTGGAGTTGGGATAGGAATAGCTGGTCTTACATGAGAAACTCCAGGAGTTGGTGATAGACAGGGAGGCGTGGTGTGCTGCATTTCTTGGGGTCACAAAGAGTTGGACACGACTGAGTGACTGAGCTGAACTGAACTGAACTGAACTGAACATGGGAAACGTGTTTTTCATGTAACGCTATCAATATGCCTTTGACATGAGGCAGAAGCCATTAATTCTGCTTCCAAAATGGAAACTGAGATTCAGAAAGTTAAGCATGGCACTGCAGCTCAATTTGTAGAGCTGAGCCTTAAACCCATGATGTTTTGCTTTTGAAGCCCATATTGTTCCGTTACTCTCTGTTTCCATCATGCTATGGAAATTTCTATTCCATACTAAAGCCATTCCATTCTGTGTCTGGTTTCTTTCAGACCCTACTCTCTTTTATTCAAAAATAATTTATCACTTGATTAGGAATGAGTTCAACCTACTTATGCTTTGTTTGTTTTGGTACAAAGTTTATACAAACTTTGGTACAAAGTTGCTGTCTTAATGTAATTAAGATGTAAAGCCACTCTGAACATCAGTGTTTCTAAAATGGGCAATGGTTTGCTCCAAGGAATAATTAGTGCTCTATAATCATACTGTGCATGTATTTAGTCTGATTACATAAAACTGTCCTTATTTTGGATGTATTCTCTCTTCTTTAAAAATATATATATATGTATACTTTATCTTTATGGTTAAGCAAATGACCTGACAAAAATTGATGGCTTATTGGAAAACTTGACAACTTTTATATTGATATTTCTGAGTAGTCATTCAATTATTCTAGGTAATGTTCTATTTATACAAAATTGCTTAAGAGGTCATTAGAAGCCATCATGACTTTTAGTGTCATGATAAGTTGAGCTTTTTCATGCTAACTGCATTTGTTTAAATACATAAACTCAGAAGTGTTGTCTTTGAGTCCTAGTCATGCTGAGCTATTTGGAGTTAGCAAACAGTTTTCAAATCTTTAGTGGTTTAATGAAGTAAAGCTGCATCTCTACTTCAAACAGAGTTGCATATGGGTCTGTAAGCTTATCTGAATGTTTTTATTCAAGTAGTGAATCTGGGATCCAAGTTGTAATGCATCTGGGATCTAGGTTGTATTCACCTGTGACTGCGCCATATTGGTAAGTTTTGCTTGAAGGCAAGTGGTGGATACATGTGGTCCATTCCCAATGAATTTAATCACTAGACTTCTGGGACTGCTTCAGCCTAGACGGAGGTAACACATAGCTGGATTAAGAACAAAAACAATTTTTAAGAATCCCAGTGCACAACCACAATTTCCAAGGATTAACCTTCATTGACACTCCTTTGATTCCATTGGCTTTATAACCTCAATAATCTTTTTACTATTTGAAATAGATTTTAAATGTGAAGCAACTAAGCTCCAGATTGGTTGAATTTGGTATCTAGAGATACTGAACATCAAAGAAGAATCATAATCATATCTTTCAGAAGAGTAAATGGATATGGCTCATGATGGAAAATCATCTTATTAACAAAGAATCCAATAAACAGTCACTTAATTCCCTTTGCCTGGCACCAATATCTAAAATTTGGGTCACTTACTGTCCCACTAGGGGTTGGTGAATTCTTCATGTTTAACCACGTATCTAATTTCAGAAGCTAAAACCCAGCCTTGTCACAAGTCTAGTAAGAATTTGCTCATCAGTATAGTCAGTATAGCCTATAGGTAGGACATGTCCGGTGAATTGCAAAAGGAGGCAATGCTCTGATTGAAGCCCAACCCTCCAACAACCCTTTATTCACAGCACATTCATCAAAGATGCTGTGCTATATGAAGTAGGTTCTATTGCCTTACTTCCTGAGGGAAGTAATATATCTTATTGGAAAAGGCAGAGTCTTAGAGTTAAGACCATCTGGATTTAAATCTCAGCTTTGCCACTTACCAGCTGTGTGACTTTGATCAAATTACATAATATTAGAACCTGAGGTTTTTATGTTAAAAAATAACCATGTGTATCTCATAAAATTTGTATGAGACTTAAAGCACATTTGCTATAGTAGGTGCTTTGGAAATGTTAGTTACTTTTTAAAATTAGTAACAAAGACTCAGTGATTTCACACCTCTCTATTAAAAGAGCCTCTTTACTTGCTATCCCCTTACCTGTCTTATTTTTCTTATTTATATTAACTTGATTGGACTGGACTACAGACTGTGTGTTCAATCATGTCTGACTCTTTGTAACCCCATGGACTATAGCCCACCAGGCTCCTGTTTCCATGGAATTTTCCAGGTAAGAATACTGAAGCAAGTTGCTATTTCCTACTCTAAGGGATCTTCCCAACCTGCATCCAGCCCACATCTCTTATGTCTGCTGCATCAGCAGGTGGGTTCTTTACCACTAGTGCCACCTGGGAAGACCTTACATGATTATCTGTATGCAAATATATAAGCAGGCAGGGAACAAAAGAGATATCCCAGACTCTAGAGTACCCAAGGCTTCCCAGATGTCACTAATGGTAAAGAATCTGTCTGCCAAGGTGTGAGATATAAGTTGGATCCCTGGGTTGAGGAGATCCCCTGGAGGAGGAAGTGGCAACTGCTCCAGAATTCCTGGAAATCCCATGGACAGAGATGCCTGTGAGCTAGTCTGTGGGGTCACAGAGTCGAACGTGACTGAGCAACAGAACCCAGATTATCTAAGAAGAAGAATCCAGTTACTCACCATCACACCACTCTGTGTTAATCCCTTTACTGGCCTGGATATTTTATAGGATGCTTATCTGTTTAATTTATTTATTGCTTCTTATCACTATGAAGTTTGTTCCATGAGATCCAGGACCTTTGTATATCTTGAATATTACTATAATGATTGAAGAGGTGACAGAATCCAAAGATGAGAGAGGAGTGATCATATATCACAGTACTAGATAGAAAAGTAGAGTCTAGATTCAAGTCAAAAGAGAGAGAGATAGAGAAAAAACATAAAGAGTGGTATTGACAGAAAGGCAATTGTATTCTCTGCCCCTAGAGCAGGAACATTCTGTTCTATATTGTCTATTGTGTATGTGTGTGCTTGTTGGATAGGGGGAGGTAAAAAGAGGAGAGGGAAAGATATGTAGGTTGCCGAGATGCAAGCTTAGTTGCTCAGTCCTGTCCATTCTTCTGCTACCCCATGGACTGTAGCCAACCAGACTCCACTGTCCATGGGATTCTCCAGGCAAGAATGCCAGAGTGGGTTGCCGTTTCCTCCTCTAGGGCATCTTCCCAAACCAGGGATTGAATCTGAATCTCCTGCAACTCCTGCATTGGCAGGCAGATTCTTTACCACTGTGCCACATGGGAAGCCCATTTGATCTGTAGGTTGACAGTGAAAGTGAAAGTCACTCAGTCCTGTTGGGCTCTTTGTGACCCCACAGACTATACAGTCCATGGAATTATCCAGGCCAAAATACTGGAGTGGGTAGCCTTTCCCTTCTCCAGGGGATCTTCCCAACCCAGGTCTCCCACATTGCAGGTGGATTCTTTATTGAGGCACAAGGGAAGCCCAACAATACTAGAGTGGGTAGGCTATCCCTTCTGCAGTAGATCTTCCCAACCAAGTAATTGAAACAGGGTCTCCTACATTGCAGGTGGATTTCTTAACAACTGAGTTATCAGGGGACCCATCTGATCTGTAGGTTAGGGACCAGGGAATTGATGAGAGCTCAGTTTTTTAAAAAAATCAAAAAATGGGCAGAAGATCTTATGCATTTTCCAGTAAAGACATGCAGATGGCCATAAGGCATATGAAAAGATCCTTAACATCACTAATTATCTGAGAAATACAAATCAAAACTATAGTGAGGTATCATCTCACACTAGTCAGAATGTCCATCATCAGAATGTCTACAAATAATAAATGCTGGAGAGGGTTTAGAGAGAAGGGGACCCTTCAGCACTGTTGGTGGGAATATAAGTTGGTGTAGCTACTATAGAGAACAGTATGGGAACTTCTCAAAAAAACAAAAAGTAGAGTTAGCATCAGTTCAGTCGCTCAGTCGTGTCCAACTCTTTGCGACTCCATGAATCGCAGCACGCCAGGCCTCCCTGTCCATCACCATCTCCCGGAGTTCACTCAGACCCATGTCCATCGAGTCCATGATGCCATCCAGCCATCTCATCCTCGGTCGTCCCCTTCTCCTCCTGCCCCCAATCCCTCCCAGCATCACAGTCTTTTCCAATGAGTCAACTCTTCACATGAGGTGGCCAAAGTACTGGAGCTTCAGCTATAGCATCATTCCTTCCAATGAAATTCCAGGGTTGATCTCCTTCAGAATGGACTGATGGATATTCCTGCAGTCCAAGGGACTCTCAAGAGTCTTCTCCAACACCACAGTTCAAAAGCATCATTCTTCGGCACTCAGCCTTCTTCACAGTCCAACTCTCACATCCATACATGAGCACAGGAAAAACCATAGCCTTGACTAGACAGACCTTTGTTGGCAAAGTAATGTCTCTGCTTTTGAATATACTATCTAGGTCCGTCATAACTTTTCTTCCAAGGAGTAAGCGTCTTTTAATTTCATGGCTGCAGTCACCATCTGCAGTGATTTTGGAGCCCCCCCAAAATAAAGTCTGACACTGCTTCCACCAGATGCCATGATCTTCGTTTTCTGAATGTTGAGCTTTAAGCCAACTTTTTCACTCTCCTCTTTCACTTTCATCAAGAGGCTTTTTAGCTCCTCTTCACTTTCTGCCATAAGGGTGGTGTCATCTGCATATCTGAGGTGATTAATATTTCTCTCGCAATCTTGATTCCAGCTTGTGCTTCTTCCAGTCCAGCATTTCTCATGATGGACTCTGCATAGAAGTTAAATAAGCAGGGCAACAATATACAGCCTTGATGTACTCCTTTTCCTATTTGGAACCAGTCTGTTGTTCCATGTCCAGTTCTAACTGTTGCTTCCTGGCCTGCATATAGATTTCTCAAGAGGCAGGTCAGGTGGTCTGGTATTCCTATCTCTTTCAGAATTTTCCACAGTTTATTGTGATCTACACAGTCAAAGGCTTTGGCATAGTCAATAAAGCAGAAATAGATGTTTTTCTGGAACTCTCTTGCTTTTTTTATGGTCCAGCAGATGTTGGCAATTTAATCTCTGGTTCCTCTGCCTTTTCTAAAACCAGCTTGAACATCAGGGAGTTCACGGTTCACGTATTGCTGAAGCCTGGCTTGGAGAATTTTGAGCATTACTTTACTAGCATGTGAGATGAGTGCAATTGTGCAGCAGTTTGAGCATTCTTTGGCATTGCCTTTCTTTGGAATTGGAATGAAAACTGACCTTTTCCAGTCCTGTGGCCACTGCTGAGTTTTCCAAATTTGCTGGCATATTGAGGGCAACACTTTCACAGCATCATCTTTCAGGTTTTGAAACAGCTCAACTGGAATTCTATTACCTCCACTAGATTTGTTCGTAGTGATGCTTATGATCCTGCAGTCTCACTCCTGGGCACATATCCAGAGAAAACCATAATTAAAAAGAAACATGCACTCCAATGTTCATAGCAGTACTGTTTTCAATATCCAGGACATGGAAGCAACCTAAATGTCAGTCAACAGATGAATGGAAAGAAGATGTCATATATATATATACATATATATACATATATATATGTATATATATATATAATATGTACACACAATGGAATATTACTCAGCCATAAAAATTAATGAAATAATACCATTTACAGCAACATGCATGGACCTAGAAATTATCATACAAGTGAAGTCCTTCAATCAGAGAAACAAAAATATCATACGGGAAAGAAATGCAAACAGGCAAAATTGTTGTCTGAGGAGGCCTTACAAATAGCTGAGAGAAGAGGGAAGTGAAAAGCATAGGAGAAAAGGAAAGTATACCCATCTGAATCCCAAGTTCCAAAGAATAGCAAGGAGAGATAAGAGAGCCTTCCTCAGTGATCAATGCAAAGAAATAGAGGAAAACAGTAAAATGGGAAAGACTAGAGATCTCTTCAAGAAAATTAGAAATACCAAGGGAACATTTCATGCAAAGATGGGTACAATAAAGGACAGAAATGATATGCACCTAACAGAAGCAGAAGAGGTGGCAAGAATACACAGAAGAACTATACAGAAAAGTCTTAATGACCCAGATAACCATTATGGTGTGATCACTCACCTAGAGCCAGACATCCTGGAGTGAGAAGTCAAGTGGGCCCTAGGAAACATAACTATGAATAAAGCTATTGGAGATGAGGAAATTCCAGCTGAGCTATTTCAAATCCTAAAAGATGATGCTGTGAAAGTGCTGTACTCGACATGCTAGCAAATTTGGAAAACTCAGCAGTGGCCACAGGACTGGAAAAGTTCAGTTTTCATTCTAATCCCAAAGAAGGGCAATATCAAAGAATTTTCAAACGACTGCACAATTGCACTTATTTCACATGCTAGCAAGGAAATGCTCAAAATCCTTCAATCAAGTATAGTCTAGTGTTCAATCCAGTCTTCTACGTGAACTGTGAACTTCCAGATGTAGAGGCTGGATTTAGAAAAGGCAGAGGAATCAGAGATCAAATTGTCAACATCCGTTGGATCATACAAAAAGCAAGAGAACTCCAGAAAAATATCTACCTCTGCTTCATTGACAATTCTAAAGCCTTTGACTGTGTGGATCATAACAAACTGTTGAAAATTCTTAAAGAGATGGGAGTACCAGACCACCTTACCTGCCTCCTGAGAAACCTGTACACAGGTCAGGAAACAGTAATTAGAACCAGACATGGATGAACAGACTGGTTCCAGATTGGGAGAGGAGTCAGTCAATGCTGTGTATTGTCACCCTGCTTATTTAACTTTATGCAGAGTACATCACATGAGATGTCAGGCTAGATGAATCCCAAACTGGAATCAAGATTCTGGGGAGAAATATCAATAACCTCAGATACGCAAATTATACCACCCTTAAGGCAGAAAGCAAAGAGGAATTATGAGCCTCTAGAAGATAAAAGAGAATAGTGAAAAAACTGGCTTAAAATTCAACATTCAAAAAATAAAAATCATGGCATCCAGTCCCATCACTTTAAGGTAAATAGATGAGTAAACAATGGAAACAGTGAGAGACTTTATTTTCTTGGGCTCCAGAATCACTGTGGATGATAACTGCAGCCATGAAGTGAAAAGACACTTGCTTCTTGGAAGTAAAGCTATGACCAACCTAGACAGTGTATTAAAAAGCAGAGACATTACTTAACCCACAAAGGCTCGTATGGTCAAAAGTATGGTTTTTCCAGTAGTCATGTATGGATGAGAGAGCTGGACCATAAAGAATGTTAAGCACTGAAGGGTTGATATTTTTGAACTGTGGTACTGAAGAAGACTCTTGAGAGTCCCTTGGACTGCAAGGAGATCAAACCAGTCAATCCCAAATGAAACCAATCCTGAATATTCATTGGGAGGACTGATGCTGAAGCTGAAGTTCCAATACTTTGGCCACTTGATGCAAAGTGGTGACTCATTGGAAAAGACCCTGATGCTAGGAAAGATTGAAAGCAGAAGGAGAAGGGGATGACAGGGGACAAGATTGTTGGATGACATCATCAAATTAATGGACATGAGTTTGAGCAAAATCTGGGAGATGGTGAAGGGCAGGGAAGCCTAGTGTGCTACAGTATACAGGGTCACAGAGTCGAACACAGCTGAGTGACTGAACAACAACAATGACAATTGCTTATATGTGGAACTAAAAAAAAAAAAGATGGTACACATTACCTTACATACGAAACAGAAGTAGATCCATAGACACAGAAAACAAGCTTATATGTGTGTTGCTTCAGTTGTGTTTGACTCTTTGCAACCCTATTTATTTTCTGAAGTAACTGTTGATGATTATTTCCAAACATAGAGATATGACTGCACTATTATCAATACATATATTTCTTACTGTAATACATATTAAGAAAAAAAAGTATTCTATGTTTGTTGGTACATGTTTAGTGTAAGCATCCCCCATCAACAGTGGAGTGGAGTAAGGTTTTGACATTGCTTAGATGTATTCAATCTACTTTATGCATCCATGCTTTAGAATAAAACTTGGAACTTGGGAGTTAATTTTAGACTATACATCTGGTCCTTGGGGAAATTCTTACAGCTCAATGTGCTACAAGCATCACCAGGATAACTTCTTCTAGCCATCTAGGAATTTGCATAATGATGACTATCTCTGAGTGACAAGCAGTATAAAATACTGATTAAGCAGTGGACCCACACTATTTGGATTTGAGTCCTAGCTCCTCCATTTACTACTAATATGACCCATTTCCTACCCATGTCAAGAGGAGATAGTCATAGTACTTACCTATGAGAGTTGATATGAGGATTAAAACAAATTGATAACATATTGTGTCAGAAGGACAACTAGTATACAAAAAAATGTTAAATAAGTGTTGTCTTATTTTCAAAAATGTTTAAGCATTAACAGCATTTTCTTATTCATCACGGTATTCAAAAAATACTGAAAAATGAAAGCATATGCTGGCCATTTACTTGGTTACTTTTATAGAACTAAGAAATGGTGAAGGTAGTATTCTGGGAAACCCTATATACTATATATGAAGTTGTTAGACAGTGTTTTATTACCAAGATATGATACCCTGGAGTGTACATAGTCAATTGATCTATAGATGATCAAACCAAGAAAGCCAATATTACACTGGGCTAGATTAGTAGCTGTTAAATTTCTCAAAGAACTACCTATTTCACAGCTGTATGAATCTTACTTCAGATGTTATCATCCATTTCTTGTACACTTATATCCACATTGCTTACACATTATGCATTAAGAGGAATAAATGCAATATCAGGATTATTACTCTAAATGTTTATGCTACATTCTTAACACAGAAAAAGAAATCTTTGTGCTATGTGCTAAGTTGCTTCAGTCGTATCTTGACTCTTTGTGACCATATGGCTGTAGCCCTCCAGGCTTCTCTGTCCATGGAATTCTCCAGGCAAGAATACTGGAGTGGGTTGCTGTGCCCTTCTCCAGGGCATCTTCCTGACCCAAGAATAGGACCTTAGTCTTTTGCGTCTCCTGCATGGGCAGGCAGATTCTTTACCACTGTTACACAAGAGGCTGAAAAAACAAACAACCTTTCAGAAGTTGTTGAATGACCACTTTGTAACTGTACAATAGCAAACAAGTGGACAGAGTATAACTATAATGTTTCCGTGAAGTAAAGTTTGAAATAATGTAATACAGATTTATTACGATAGAAAAGTTAGAATTAAACAGATAACCTGAAAACTGGAAATAGATAATTATTTTCATAACTACACTACTTGATTACCAGTAACTAATAGGGATGGGGCTACATCCTAGGTGTCAGATATACTAGACATATATTATCATCACAATAACCTTAACCCTTGAAATAATTGTTTGGTAGATGCTATTATTATCCTTGCTTTAGAGATGAAAATGGAAGAATCAGAGAAGTTAAAAAATGATAACTTGCCAACATCACATAGAAATTAGGGAAGCTGGGCCTTGACCCAGGACAGACTCATATAGAACCACCATTGTCCTAACATAGATCAACTACTTCACAGTTTATGAGTCCCTCCTCATGTATTTTGTCCCATTCCATCCTCACAATGAGTCTGCAGGTTAAGTATTATTTGAGTATGTAAGTTGCATAAAGTGACGCAGGTTGACAGTAACAAAGTTCAAATGGAAGCATTCCTTGGAATCCCACACCCTTCCTTTCCATTGGAGTCTAGTCTAATAACTTGCCAATTCTTGGAGGAGTTCATAAACTGGTGAAGCACTGTTAATTCCACAAGCAGTGATGGAATTGGGTTGGCCAAAAAGTTCATTTGGGTTTCTGCATATGCTATTACAGGAAAACCTGAATGAACTTTTTGTCCAACCCAATAAATGCAAAATGAAGATGTCAGCTAGTGAATAAATTGTGAAGAGTATGTTTGGTTACACAGTGGTCCTTGGGACTGTAACCAAGCAAATGGATGTCATGTATGCTCTCTTAACAGAGCATTTTTGTAAATTCATGATATTAGTTCATACTGTATAGTGTTATGGAAAAAAAACACTGGTTCAGAGCCGAAAGACGAAGGCTCTAGGTTTCCCAGCTTTAGGAATTTCAACATCTAATAATTTCTTTCTTAATAAATACGGGACAATACCTGAAATACTTCAGAAAAATTATAAACATCAAATGAGATGATGTGTGATTTTAAACAGCTGGCATTCTTATACCATCAGATGTAAGATAAGTACCCAATAAGTACTTTGGTGATAAATAAATGAATATGTAAATAATATGTGAAACAGAGTATAACTTGGAATGCATACATAGTGTGTGTATATATATAAAGTTGTAAACATCAAATGAGATGATATGTGATTTTAAACAGCTGGCATTCTTATATCATCAGATGTAAGATAAGTACCCAATAAATACTTGGGGGATAAATAAATGAATATGTAAATAGTATGTGAAAGAGAGTATAACTTGAAATGCATACATAGTGTGTGTGTATATATATATATATATATATATCTGTATATATGAAGTGAAAGTGAAAGTTTCTCAGTTGTGTCCAACTCTTTGAGACTTCATGGACTATACAGTCCATGGAATTCTCCAGGCCAGAATATTGGAGTGGGTGGCCTTTCCTCTCTCCAATATATATATGAGGTAACTGATAAAACACATGTGGTCATACTTTATTTTTTGTGTACCTGGCACAGAAAATTTCATTTCAGGGATTCTCAAATTTGTATTTATAGAATTAAACCAGATTAAATCTATCTGTGCTTATGATTCTTCAATCCTTTGATTTACTGTCCTTGAATAAACCCTAATGGGGAAAAATGTTACCTGGCATTTAGGTATAGAGACAGAAACACAAGTGTATGTCACTTTGTCAGAATCAGGTCTCTTCTTATATCCCAATCACAGCCATTCATTCACTGTCTCTATTGCAGACCTGCAGTGTGAAAGACACCCAGGCTACTCTTGATATTTTGAGGAAGTCAAAGATCAGCTAACCAATTCATCTCAGGTTGCCCAGGTCTTCCGCTACTGCTGCCCTCACATATCTCACAGTCCAACAGGAGTGGTAAGGCAATGGCAACCCACTGCAGTACTCTTGCCTGGAGGATCCCATGGAGGGAGGAGCCTGGTAGGCTACAGTCCATGGGGTCACAAAGAGTTGGACACGACTGAGCAATTTCACTTTCACTTTCACTTTCAAGGCATGTATACAGAAATCATGTAAGGAAGTGTTGTGTGTCTCGAGATGAATATGGATAAGATGCACTGAGATTTTGCAAGTTGAAGAGATCACTACTTCAACTCCAAGAGTCCAGAGAGGAGAGAGTGTTTAAACTGAACCACAATAGCTTGATTTGTGTTTCTGAAGAATAAGCCGTATGAGGTAAAGTCTGAGGCAATGGTAGGAAGAGATGGGGACTTCTATATAGATGTTCAGTTTTGCTGGAGCCTGAAAAAAAAAAGAGATGTGCACTCCAGAGACCAGTTTGCTGAGGACGATAGTCCTTCTAAGATAGGGAACCTCGAGCTAAAAGCCAGGGAAATCCCAGGATGAGTTGCTCTTTCTCCTGTGTACTCAGGGAACACATCCAATGACTGGTTGTGGAGGAGTTTTAGCTAATTGAAGGTACTTAGCTGTGACATATTAAAAAAATTTTCAGTTGTTTGATGAAGTTTACATTTTTAACTGCAATTCACTTTCATTATTTCAAGCAGTATCTATCTTTTAAAGGTATATTCCTTCTCTCTCCTTTTCTCTCTCTCCCTTCCACCTTTATTTCAGCACTTTCAAGGGCTAACCTTCATTTCCTGTCATCAGGATCATATGAAGGCATATTGATGTAGCTCTAGCTTCCTCTACAAGACAGAGAGCTCAGCAAATTAGATATCAAGTTCAACCACAGAATTTGTAATTGGAGAACTGAGTTCAGATCTCTTTACTCAGTTTGACCTTGAGCAAGTCCCTGTCTTCCCTGAGCCTCAGATTCTTTGTCTTTATGATTGAATATAAGATATTAAACTTTAGAAAATGTTATGCAGGTAAACATCTACTCAAAAGCGCCCAAATATATCCCTAAAATAAATACAGGATTGAGACTAAGAAGGAAATTTGTACACTAGGTGTCAAGACAGATAGCAGAGTTAGAAGATCCACACACGACTGTGGCAAGGGCAGAGAGAGGGTCTGAGAGAGGACTTACCTACTGCATCCACACCTGCATAGCAGAAACAATACCAGTCTTTGCAAAGGTAATAGAGAAACTGTCATCTGCAACTGATGGCAGCTGCCATAGACTCAAGGACATGGTGACTCAAAATAGTCACATTTAGACTGTCCTCTCTCTCTTATTTGGGACTGCAGCTGCGTACTGCATTGACCACGAGGGACGGGACATAGGTGCAGCCTCTTCGAAAAGTAGTGTTTAAAATGTCTTCTTGTGAATGTAGCAAAAATACAGGAAACACATAAAATAAAGTTTTACCAAATAAATCATAATGCAACCACCTAGTAAAACTACTGCCCAGATTAGGTATTAGAACTTTGTTAGCCATACTGAGACTTTCTGATGTCCCATCCTAAACACAGTCCCCTTTCTCCCCCTAAAGAGTAACCACCCTCTTGACTTTTTTGGTAATCCTTTTCTTACTTCTATTTATCATTTTATCACCCAAATTATTTGCATATACAAAATATAGTTTAGAATGTTGGTTTATGAAGTGTCTTGAAGTGTCTATAGACTTCCTAGCCATCATATCTCCGTACTCTTCCTCCCTGCCTCTCTTTCTCAGACACTGAAATATGTATTTATGTTGTTACCCACAATCAATTGGCTGACTGCATCCCTGTGGCATGATTTAACATACGTCTTGGTCTTCCACATTCCATGTAATTTGCTCACTTTGGGAAAAACTTGCTTTTTGAAAGGTGTCATTTTCTTCTGTCAAATATACAATATCTAGTTATTTCCTGTGTGTGTGCATGAGTGTGTCATGTCAGCAGCCATTAATTCTTAGTACTAGGTCCATTAAATAATTAAGGGCTGCATGGCGCGGGCATGCTCTATCATTCCTTGGTGTTCACTGGCATAATTCTATAAAGAAAATTATTTCTTTCATGTACTATTTAGTAGTACAGTTTGGTGGCCCAAATGGTAAAGAATCCACCTGCAAAGGAGGAGGCCCAGGTTCCATCCCTAGGTCAAGAAAATCCCCTGGAGAAGGGAATGGCAGCCCACTCCAGTATTCTAGCCTGGAGAATTCCATGGACAGAGAATACTGGCTGGCTATAGTCCATGGAGTCACAAAGAGCTGGACACAACTGAGCAACTAACACACACTCACATGGTTTATGTAGGAAAAGTGAGATAAACGCTGGATTCCTTCTGTTCAGTTACTTCTCACTTCAGTTCAGTTCAGTTCAGTCTCTCAGTCATGTCTGACTCTTTTGCAACCCCATGAATTGCAGCACGCCAGGCCTCCCTGTCCATCACCAACTCCCGGAGTTCACTCAGACCCATGTCCATCGAGTCCGTGATGCCATCCAGCCATCTCATTCTCGGTCGTCCCCTTCTCCTCCTGCCCCCAATCCCTCCCAGCATCAGAGTCTTTTCCAATGAATCAACTCTTCGCATGAGGTGGCCAAAGTACTGGAGTTTCAGCTTTAGCATCATTCTTTCCAAAGAAATCCCAGGGCTGATCTCCTTCAGAATGGACTGGTTGGATCTCCTTGCAGTCCAAGGGACTCTCAAGAATCTTCTCCAACACCACAGTTCAAAAGCATTAATTCTTCGGTGCTCAGCCTTCTTCACAGTCCAACTCTCACATCCATACATGACCACTGGAAAAACCATAGGCTTGACTAGACAGACCTTAGTCGGCAAAGTAATGTCTCTGCTTTTGAATATGCTATCTAGGTTGGTCATAACTTTGCTTCCAAGGAGTAAACATCTTTTAATTTCACTTAACCTCTCACTTATCCCTCTGATATATCAGCCCAGATCTTGATGAAAATGTCTCTTATTTTGAATATCACTGCTTTTGAGGGGAGTAAACTAACACACATTAAAGGCAATTAAAATAAATAACTCTATCTTGAAATATATGCCCAACATATTTTTTTATACTTTGATGAATCTCTTTTAAGAATATTTGAGAAGTTAAATTATTATTATTAATTATTATGTATTATTATTATATTATATATTATCATATATTATTAAACATCTATTATCTGCTTATTTTAACCCATAATATCCCATATTATTACAGTCCAAGAGAGATAATATCTAATCCATTTACCTTGTTAAAACATTGTTTGGATTAACTCACTTATCACTGTATGCTTCAGACTTATACTCTAATATGAGGTTTCACAGCTCAATCATTGGAAAAATCTAACACTCATTCTCTATGGAAATTTAGAGAAATTTAGAATCATAGTTCTCCTTTTCCATAAATCACCTTTCAATTTTGGAGGAAGAACCTGTTAGAAGCAAAAGATAGACTCCTCCAAGGTACCAGAGTCAAGGGCATTATTTGATAAGTGAAGGAAGAAGCTATACTTGCTTCCTGAGAAAGGAATTAAATAACAGAAATGGAAATGAATAAAGAAAACAGTCAAGAACAATTTCTGAAAGAATAACTCTAATTTGAAATTTCTTACTTCATTGTTCATTTACTTTTCTATGATGAAGAAAATATTTTTTAAGGCTGTGGTTGTTTCAATTTTCTTTACAAACCAACTACAAAATATTGTAAGTAAGGTCCAGTAAGCAACCATAGCTTCAATACTGGCTTCCTACTTAGCTTTCAAAACCTTTTGTATTATAAAGACTTTTATCAGTAGAGAAAAAAAACATTTTCATTCATAGGTGAGTGAACCATCCTTGCCTTGCTGCTGCTGCTGCTAAGTTGTTTCAGTCATGTCCGACTCTGTGCGACCCCATAGATGAAAGCCCACCAGTCTCCCCTGTCCCTGGGATTCTCCAGGCAAGAACACTGGAGTGGGTCATCCTTGCCTTATTGCATTCTAATTCCTTGATGTGACTTTCCAAAGGACAGAATTTAAGTATCTGAGAGTCATTAATTTTATCTCAACTTGGCAGTATAGAATTCTTCAAAAAACAGTCAACATTTGCTTTGAGTATGTGATCTCTTGAACAAGAACACTTCATGTGAAGTGGTATAGAGAATCAAAGAATATTAAACTTTAAAAAGCATCTAACATATATATTTTACGTTTGCACCTAAGGAGGTTACATGTGTTTGTGAACACCGTTGACTTTCATAAAGGTTCCCCTCAAATACTTCCTTGATTATATCCTTTTCATAAAGAAATCAAAATAATTAATATTTACTACAAGTGGTTTCCAATTTACAGGAAGTCCTGGTAAACTTTGTTCACATGCAGGTCCTCAATTATACTGCTTCGTGTAGTTCTCTTAGCTTGGCTTTCATCCAGGCTGTTAGGTGAAATTAGGCCCAGAAAATCGGATTATTACATCCCAAGGGAAATGACTGATAAGCAGCAGATGATTGCTCATCTCCTGGCTCCTTGCTGGTGTTGAGGTGTTGCTAGTTACAAAGCCAATTTGTTAACAATTAGTACTCATTAGAATCATTTCCTGTTATTGATTCTAAACATTTGACAAAGCACTTTTAGGAAATTGGACCCCCAAAAGTAGCTATCCATAAGAGTTGAGCAATTAAAAGTCTTCAGGATCCAAAGTAATTCCTAACCAGAGTCATCAGTTTCCAAGTAATTATTTTTGCTTTGAAACCCACCTGCTGTCCTGTCCAGTTTAAAGATGTGCTGGTACAAGGACATACTTCTTAATTAGCAGAGGTTGTAGATAACTCAGTATAGAAACAAAAGGAATTTTCTTTTATTATTATTATCTGCTTTAGCTATTTGTAGTATATCTTTAAGGGACAAAAAAATGCCAGCTTGCGATATAACATATATATTGTGAGTGTGTGAAATTAAATGCATTACTTCTATTATCTAAGTATCTAAGCTTAGTTTTTATTTCTGTGTTCACCTTTGTATTTTATGAACTCTAAATATAGAATCATAAATGGAGTCATTGTGCATTACATTAGAATTTAAATATTACCAGTGTCAGCTTTCTGAAATATTATATATGACTTTAATAAAATTAGCATAAATACTATATGCATTTGAAATTTTTCTCAGAAAGGGCACTGTATTTATCTAATTTTTAAATATAGATCTGCATGTATTATAAGGCTGCAAATTTATAGTCAATGGATATACACCATATCTAATTAAAATATTTATTATCTGTACATCTACTGATACTTGCTTAAATGTTCTTTATTTAGACTAAGAAAATATGCCTTATTTTCTCCCTCTTAAGTAATGGTCTTTACATGTGAACTATTTAGTTATTTTTGTAGGATTAGAATTAAGATTCTGAATGATACCCCCATCTTCTATTCCTCGCCCACATCACTCCCCAAATTTTCCTTTGCCTCTATGTTTATTTTGTAAATTTAAATAATTGCTCCTATTCATCTTCCCCTACACTTAATAATGCTAAACATATTTTTTCTAATTGTGGCAAAATATGAAGATGTGAATTAAGTATAATATTTCTGTTTCTGAATTTCTTATTCCCATATTAAAAGCTTACGTCAATGGAGAAATTAAGTGTATGTTCTTTGAAATGCCCTAAGCTCAACCCCTCTATCCTTAATAAACAGAGATGGTATTGACTCAAGTGAATTTTGTTTAACCACACTACATTTGCTTCTTAATTAGTGAATATTCATCTGTCATCAGCAGCAGCTATGACACCCCTCCCTGCTAACATGTTCTGTCATAAATAATCAATGAGGCACTATTAATATTCATGAGCTGGAATCTGTGTAGTCATGTGCACTGATGCAGAGACAGGGGGAGTGTTGCCATGAACTGACTGGAAACTCTGTGTGTGTATCCGTGAGTGCAAGATACTTAGAGAAAGCGAAGAAGAGCATGCTGCTACACAGCACCCTGGCTTGTGCTTCCAGCTAACAGCGGTTTGTCTGTGTTTCTGGACTGAAGTGACTGATGAAAAACAGTAGTCAAGTCTGGAGGGTGATTCCCTTTCAGTTCACTTGCCTTTCAGTTCTGGGGAAATTAGAAGATTTGCTCTCTCTCTCTGCTTCTTAGAATGGGCTGCAATTTGTGCACTTTTCAGAAAAGAGAGGAACACTACAAACTGCTGTATGAAGTTTCCCAGGTGAGTGCAGGGTCTGTTACCAGCAACTAAGCAGCCAGGCTTTGTGTTTGTCTGAAAAATGGTCAATGAACTATGGCTAGCTTTATTTTTTCTTTCTGTATATTTAAGAATTAAGGGCAGACTTGCTAGCTGGGGCTTTTTATTTTGGTTTGGGGTGGCAGTTTTCAGCTTCCTTGCCACTCCCCCTTCAGATGACTTCCTGTGGGATTCTTTTTAACATTTTTTTGTATCTACTGCCAAGATGTCAATCAAGTAAAAGGAGTAACACTGAGATCCATGTCTGTAATATTTTGAAACCCCTCTTATATTTTGGAATAATGTTGACATTTGAAAATCAAATGTATCATTGTCTGCATAAATATTGGGATTTAATAGGTCTGTGAGCTCAGTTATTTTGAATAGACAGGAAAAGTTTCTTGCCAAATCTTGTTAGTCAGAGGAATTATTTGATTAATTTGGAATTTGTGCTTTGGTTTAAGAGGAAGACCTGGTATATTTGTATTTTATGCAAAAAGTACTTGCTCTGTCTTGGCTTAAAAAAAGGAGATAAAGGAATTTTATCACTTGTACTTGGATTCTTTTTTATAATTTTGTGTCTGTTTTAGCACCAAAAATTAATTTCAAAAGCTTATTACAATATTTGTATTGTAATAAAAGGGGAAAAACTGTGTCCCTTTTCAGATATCTCTTTAATGTATATCTGAGGGCTTTTTAGAATAAAAATAAGAAAATGATATTCCAAGCCTTCAGAGTTTTCACAGAATTCTATTAATTCACCATTTTATTTAGGCAGGATTCTCTGGGGGTATATGAAGTCCAAATTTCTTGTCTGGCAAAATAAAGTTTATTTCTCCCTTCTGGTTTGTCCCAGATGTGACATGCTACTACTTTTGTTTTCAGATGATATTGCTGATGAAAGACAATGTTTGGAATGTTGGCGGTCTATGGGCACAGCAGTAGCCAAGTGCCCACTGCCTACTGGTTCCCTCAGACTTCCCCCTGACGTGATTCATTTCACAGTGGGCTAATTACAAAGTGGATTTGCTACACATGAAACAGCCTCCTCAGTTGCAATGTTAATGCACATTTTCATGGTAATGTGATCAGAGGCTCATTAGCCAGTTTCCAAAATGATCCTCTGCATTAATTAAATATAAAAATGATTCCTTTATCACCGTAGAGAGGAAAAAGAAGATTAACATTGTTAATTACACCAGGGGCAATACCTTTTGCTTCGTTTTTTTCTTTTTAAACTATAAACTTGCAAACCCAGGCTGAAATCATCTTCATTCCTAGATAAGCTTTTATTTGCTTCGACTCATGAAAACAGACTCTAGGTGGAACACTTCGCTTTAGTTTGGTTTGTTGGAGTTTGAGTTCTACTATTGTTTTTCTTTAGGTGGTGGAGGAGCAGGGGAGTGGATTAATCAATCTATTATTTCTCTGAATTACTAAATTGACATAAAAGTATAATATGAAGGAAGTGGTAGGTGGCATCCTCCCTGATTATGCCTCGGTTAAGCTATTTATCTTCCGCTAAGAAATCAAGCCAGATTTCTGCATCCAGAAAGGATGACTGTGTTTGTTAAGGAGCCTTTGTTATAGGATTTTAAAGTGCTTGTCTGTGAGTTTTGCTTTTAAGTGCTTCCTAAATCTTGGGAAAATAGATAAGTCATACTCTCTATTGCCTCCACCGTATTCCTTCACATATTTATTTTATTTTCTCTTCTCCTGAGTTGCAGTACTTATGATCTTTAATAAAGGGGGTGAAAATGAAGTATTAGCTTCCATTTAACTGGCTTTTATTAGATAAGTTAAAACTCCAGCTTAAAGATCTTGTGTGTGTTTTCCAAGGGGAGCCCTCCTACAGTTTGTCCCTAGCTTTGTGCTCTATTTTATTGAGTTAATGGAATAGATAAGCTATCAAAGGAAACCAGTGATAGGCTCATATAATACACTGGAGCCCCGTGTGGTGCTGCAAACTAGTTTCTATTTTTATTTGGAGTAGTGGCAGCCCAGAGCACACGTGAGAGTGAATATGTTCTTAACCAGGTGTTCACAAGGGTACACATGGCTGCCCCCAGAATAGAGGATACTATTTACAAAAGTGACTGCGGATTGGAAACCTGTGTATTTCTAAGTGGTATAGTAAAAGCAGATTAGCTCACACAAATATCAACACCTGATGGTCCAAATCATATGTATTTATTTATAGACTTGTAATTCTTAAATCACCTGATTTTATTGTTCCTTTTGTTATTATTTCTTAAAAGCTAAGTAAGGCAAATTAAAGTTTATCAGGGGTGTGAAGATTCAAGACTAGCCATGAATACTACATATATGAACAGAATTATTATTTCTCTGTTATAGAGTCATTATGACATTGAACTTTTCCCCATTTTCTCTCTATAATTCTAGATTTTGCTGTCTGATAACATGGGCCACATAGAATTCAGTTTCAGATTTGTAACCACAATAAACAAAAATAAATGTGCTCACTGAGGAGTCTAGTGAAACAATCAGAACAATGTACATAGGTGTGAAGTGCAGTCAAGTTTAAATTTGGCTAATGTTTTTTGCTCATACAGAGAAGCTAGGACTTTCAGCAGACGGAAGAAAGAAAATGTTGCCTCAAGAAAATTATTTTCATCTGAAGTTGGGCCAGTCCGGCTTCAGTATGAAAACAGATGCAAGAAACTAGGGTTTGTGTAGATCTAGTAACCTTCACACCAAGTAATTTTCATGCGTCTATTAACTTTATATGTGTCAGGGATACAATTGTTATCTGCAGTGATTTATTCAAAGTAGGTTATTTATTAACCTATTAAGAATTAATAAATGGCCAATTTGAACAATGCCATTCTATTGACACAGATTAAATTGCCTGTTTTGTATTAATCTGATTGAATAGCCAGTTGGACCAAGAGAGCTACAGTAGCTTGTTAGGCATTTATGACCTAAAAACAGATTTATCTCTGAGGGAGATTTTATGGTAATACCTAACTTTGTTGAGTTCTTGGTTTAACTTTTCATACATAAATTGAATGTAACTTTTTGATTGATTAAATAATGCAAATTATCAATGGAATGTTTATTGGTGTTGAATAATGTGAACATGGGAACAAATATTGACTGGTTTGGCACAACTAGAAGGCCTCCCCCATGCACCCATGAATTACTCTCATAAGCTGAAACAGAGGCTGCATTGACAGTTACAGTGCTGACAGCAGCTTGAGCTCTTCCTTTATTCTAGGCACTGTGCTGGGCACTCTTTCCCTAAGCATTTTCTTATTTAATCCTCACAGTATCCCAACAAGAAGTTATAGGATAGCATCCCCTAACTTTTAAATATGTTTGTCTCATTTATTCTACAGTGAGTTCTTTAACCTTGTATAATCCCCCTTCTCTAGTGACTGTCCCATATTCCTCAGAAATTTATTTTGTTTCATACCATGTAAACCCAACTTATAATGTTAACCTCTTTACCCATATATCATCCTTTCCCCCATATTCCTTAGTGCTAGTGAAAGTCTCACCATACTTCTTGCAATCAGTTAAACTCAAAAATTCTGAATTAAAATAAGGCGCTTCCTCATCCACACTGAACTTCTGGCTATTTCACTTCTACACATTCTGCTGCATCAATTCCTGCCTTCCCACAATCACAAGTCTTTTTATTAAGTGTCTGTGACATCATGGTAACAACTTTTCCACTTAGAATCTGTCAATGTGTCAGTCTACTCTGATTGTGTTGCTAAACCCATATTTCTAGAAAGTATTCAGTGGCTCCCAATTAATATACAATGAAGTAAATCTTCTCATTCCAATATATTCAGGGACCTCCTAAGTTGGCACTAGATTCCTTTCTGGCTTTCTCTTTCACTGATCTTGCCCCCAGTGCGATTTATAATCTATCTAGACCGATGATTTTACTTTTCTCTCCAAGCTGATATCCAGAATTAGACCCTTGTAACTTAGTTCTCTTCTTTCAGCCTCTATGGATGCCCTCTCCATCCCACCACTACCTATCTTCTTCCATCACAAGCTATTCAAATCCTACCCCTTTGGCTTTAATATCTCCTAGGGCAGAGAGCTTTTTGCAGTTATTATTTTTTTTAAATCTGTATCTTCCCACCTTGGAACTCTCATAGCATTTTGCTTGCACTATTTTGGGTTTCTTTCTTTTTTATATGTTCTTCTGTCTGGTATTATGGTCAAGTGTGTGTAACTGACTTGTGTGTTCCTGGAATGCAGGTTAGGGGCTTGACTGTCCTTTATCCCCCACGCTGCCAGCAGACACTCACTGAGTTCCACCATGCTGCCCTGAATGACCACAGCCTCTCCTCTCCCCATCAACAGCTTCTGGTGAAGGACCACATCACTCTTTCTTCCTCTCTGCCCCACACTTATCAGCTGACTAAGCCAGGAACAGTCACCCAGTACATGAATTTGAGGGTACAATTAGTTCAATTACATTTTTCAGTCTCAGAAATTTATTTTGGGAAACAGGCCATTATTAAAGGGATTAGAATGCAGAAGGAGAAATAGAAAGAGAGGAGGGCTTAAGTAGATTGGAGAGCTTGAGGGTCTGTGTTTCACCAGATCTACAAAGACCAAATGTGCTAAGGGAATCAGAAAAACCTGAGAAATAAAGCACGTGACTCATGAGAAAGAGAAAAGAATACACAGCAGGTCTGCAGAGTGGCCTAATTTCCACAGTTCCAGGACATTTCTATAACAGATTCCCCATTTATTTTAATTTTGAGGACACATCACAATAATGTCTTACCTTTGTCAACTACTCAGCACCTGCCTTAAACTCTAGCTGTTCAGTTCAATAAACTATGTTCAGGAAGCTTTGATTGCCTGATGTGTGCCTTGTACTCATCTTTGCCATGACGGGATTCACAGACAGATGTGGCAGTCCTTGCTTTTGAGAAGCACACAGTATGGTAGGGAAGAAAGACCCAAGCAGAGAATTTTCACACGGTGTGAGAAGTGAATATGCTGAATTACGAGAGATGTTGGCAGGCTTCTAGAGGAGTGCACAGGGACTCTACAGGGAGGATTGGAGGTTTGGAAGAGGGGGATGATAAGGGAGAGGAAATCAGAGAAATGGAAGGGTAAAGAAGTCCATGGAGGTGGCAAACAAGTGCTGGGTGTGAATGGACCTGGAGTAGGGAGCTACAAAGGATGAGTGTTACTTAAACCTCAATGGCAGGCAGGCTTCAGACCATGGCCTGAGATGTGGGCAAGACCAGACTTTGGAGAGTATCCCATGTCCCAGGATTTTGTCTGTTGGTTTGTTTTTAAAGAGGGAGAATTCACTCTGATAGGAGTTAAGAGTGTAGACTTGGCTGTGGTGTGTGTCTGCAGACATTGGGCTTGAATACTGCCACAAGACTACAAGGGAGACTAATTTGGAGGCCGTTGCAAAGAGTTAAATAGTACAAGAAATCATTTAAAAAACAAGGACAGGAATGAGGCACTGAGCAGGTAAATTAGATTTCTGGCTTGTGAGACCAGGGAAATATTCTGAAATTTATAGAAAGAATAAATAAGAGAAGGAAGTAAGTTCTGGGAAGAGGAGAGAAGGCCATTGATTTCACCATGAGCTGTCCAAGAAATGCCTGCAGACAGTGAATATTCAAAGTAAAAACTTGGTATATATGTGTTTGGTGGATGATATCAACCAAAAAGATCTGAAAAGTAAGGAGAAAAACTGAACAGTGAGGAGAGTTGTGAACCAAGGACATAAAATTGAGGAACACAAAAAGGAGAAGAAAGAAAAGATGATAAAGTGAAATTGCTATAGTTTGAGAATGAAGACCAGCAGAAAGTTGTGGGAAAAGCCAAGCAGAGAGGGTATTTTAAAAAGAGTGGTCAACATTGTCAAACTGGTCAAGAACTGCAGTGTCTTTGGATTTGAAAATATGTGGTGTGCTACCTGGGTGTCTCTTCAGGAAGGACTTGCTGTCCCAGCTGCTAAAAGTGCTGCCAACCCCTCAGGGACCATCTTATCTGCAGAGAGTCCCTCACCCAAAGTTATTCCTCTCTCAGGACTCAACCCATCCAAGGACAGATGGATGCAAGTGTACACAAGCCTGGGCATCTCGGCCTGAACTAGGACCCTCTGAAAGGCAACTCTAGTTCCAAAGCTCCCTGCAGCTGTTGTTGAGCCTGCACCCAAGCTTGGTTCACCTTCTGCCCAGTTCTGCTTCCTTTTTCTCCTCCCTTCCACAAAAGGAATGCTCCTTAGAAAGCACCTTTCCCACTAGATTCTGCTTCTTGTTAGCTTCCTGGAGAACCTAACCTGGAGAGAGGTCAGTGGTGACAATTACAGAGCATCTTAATACAGAAATGTGGACAAAATTCAGAAAGTGGATTTTGGAATTTTTCAAGAGGACTATTTCTGAATATTAATAGTGAAAAATCCTTGCACAACAGGCAATCACTATTTTGTATATTCATTTTATATGGATAGAATTTTACATAATGAATTTTCACAAGCCATTTATTAGGTTTTCAATCAATACTATTAAATGATTGGTTATGGTGGTGGTTTAGTCACTCAGTTGTGTCTGACTTGTGACCCAATGGACTGTAGCCCACTGAGCATCTCTATCCATGGGATTTCCCAGGCAAGAATACTGGCGCAGGTTGCCATTTCCTTTTCCAGGGGATCTTCCTGACCCAGGGACCAAACCCATGTCTCCTGCATTGCAAGATCATTATCATTGAGCTACCAGAAAACCATTCAATGACTAAGAAAAAAAAAAATAGTGTAGGGCCTTTTCTTGAGTACCTAGTGATTTAATTCTTTTTTATTAAATGATTAAGAAAAATGAAAAAAAAAAATCACTAGGTACTCAAAAAGAGGCCCTAAACTATGGATCTATGAAGGATTCTGTTCTTGAAAAGTTTATAATTCGTGAAGGAAAGGTGAGCAGTTTGCTCAGAACAGGCTCTGTCTCAATCACTGTTTTCTGTTAGTCCATCTTGGGCATACATCATCATCAGAATTTTAGGTATTATTCTTTTCTTAAAATTTTTATAGAGTATAGTTGATTTACAACTTCATGTTAATTTCAGGTGTGCAGCAAAGTGACTCAGTTATACATATCCATATATCCACTCTTTTCTTATATTCTTTCCCCACATAGGCCATTACAGAGAACTGAGTAGAGTTCCCTGTGCTATATAGCAGGTTCTTATTCAGTTCAGTTCAGTTCAGTTCAGTCGCTCAGTCATGTCCGACTCTTTGCAACCCCATGAATCGCAGCACTCCAGGCTTCCCTGTCCATCACCAACTCCCGGAATTCACCCAGATTCACGTCCATCGAGTCAGTGATGCCATCCAGCCATCTCATCCTCTGTCGTCCCCTTCTCCTCCTGCCCCCAATCCCTCCCAGCATCAAAGTCCTTTCCAATGAGTCAACTCTTCGCATGAGGTGGCCAAAGTTATCTGTTTTATATTTAGTACTGTGTACACATCAATCCAAGTCTCCCAATTTATCCCTTCCCATTTTATCCCCAGTAATCACGTTTGTTTTCTACATCTGTGACTCTACTTCTGTTTTGTAAATAAGTTAATTTGCATACTTTTAAAAGATTCTGCATATAAGCAATATCATACAATATTTGTCTTTCTGTGTCTGACATTTCACTAAGTATGATAATCTCTTAGCCTGTCCATGTTGCTGTAAATGGCATTATTTCATTCACTTTGGGCTGAGTAATATTCCATTGTATGTTTATAACTCATCTTCTTTATCCATTCCTCTGTCAATGGACATTAGGTTGCTTCTATGTCCTGGCTGTTGTAAATAGTGCTGCAATGAATGCTGGGGTTCATGTACCTTTTCAAATTATGGTTTTCTCTGGGCATATGCCCAGGAGTGAGATTGCTGAGTCATATGGTAACTCTATTTTTAATTTTTTAAGGAACCTCCATACTGTTTTCCATAGTGGCTATACCAATTTACATTGTTGCCAATAGTATAGGAGGGTTACCTCTTCTTATGCATTCAAGCATTTATTGTTTATCGATTTTTCGATGATGGCCATTCTGATTGGTATAGGGTGATACCTCATCATAGTTTTGATTTGGAATTAGTGGCTGAGCATCTTTTTGTGTGCTTTTTGGCCATGTGTATGTCTTCTTTGGAGAACTGTCTATTTAGATTTTCTGCCCCATTCTTTTACTGGGTTTATTTTTTATATTGAGTTGTGTTAGCTCTTTGTATATTTTAGAGATTAAGCCCTTGCCAGTTGCTTGGTTGCAAATATTTTCTCATATTCTGATGGCTTCCTTTTTGTTTTGTTTATGGTTTTCTTTGCTTTGCAAAAGCTTTCAAGTTTAATTAGATTCCATTTGTTTATTTTTATTTTTACTACTCTAGGAGGTGGGTCAAAAAAGATCTTGTTGTGAATTATGTCAAAAAGTGTTCTGCCAATATTTTTCTCTAAGAGTTTTATAGTGTCTAGCATTACACTTAAGTCTTTAATCCATTCTGAGTTTATTTTTGTGTGGTGTTAGGGAGTGTTCTGATTTCATTCTTTTACATGTACCCGTCCAGTTTTCCTAGCTTCAGTTGTTTAAGGAACTATCTTTTTTCCATTGTATATTCTTGCTTCCCTTGTCATAAAGTAGGAGTCCATAGGTTAGTGGCTTCATCTCTGGTCTATCTATCCTATTCCATTGATCTGTATTACTGATTTGATTACTGTAGTTTTGCAGTGTAGTCTCAAGTCAGGGAGCCTGATTCTTCCAGCTCCCTTTTTCTTTCTTAAGACTGCTTTGGCTAGTCATTATATTTTCATACAAATTGTAAATTTTTTTCTTCTAATTGTGCGAAAAATGCCATTGGTAATTTGGCAGTGATTACATTGGATCTGTAGATTCCTTTGAGTAGTATAGTCCAAGAACATGGTTCATCTCTCCATCTGTTTGTGTCCTCTTTCTTTTATCAGTATCTTGGTTTTCTGAGTACAGGTCTTTTGCTTCTTTAGGTAGACTTATCACAGGTGTTATTCTTAATAGATGAATTCTTGTGATTCATGAGGATTCAGGTATCACTGGGTGGTAATTTTGTTTTCAAATTTAGAATTTTAGGTAATTTAAGTGCAACAGTGGTTTTCATATACAATGCAACATTTCCCAAAGTCATCTATATAACCTGTCATGGTTCTGTCTCATTTCTAGTTGTATGCATTTCTTCTCTCCTAATTATTTCACTCCCAATGTGGAATAACAGGCTTTAAAAATTATTATAAATAGTTCATTGTTTCCTTCAACAAAAAGTTTAAAAGGGAGTAGCCCCATATTCTCCGATGTTTCAACATATAACATCCAATTGTTAATTTGTGCCATTTTGTAACAAGCTGTAAATCCTACTTCATGGTTGTTTGAGTCCTAGTGAAGAATACCACCTATTTCTCCTTTCTACAGCTTTTTAGACATACTGTAGGCAATTTTTATAAACTTGCTCTCATCTCCGTTGTTGTTGTTCAGTTGCTAAGTAGTGTCTAACTCTTTGCAACCCCATGAACTGAAGCACCCCAATTTTCCCTGTCCTTCTCTATCTCCTAAAGCTTGCTCAAATCCATGGCCATTGAGTTGATGATGTCATCCAACCATCTCATCCTCTGTTGCCCACTTCTCCTGTCCTCAGTCTTTCCCAGTGTCAGGATGATGGAAAATCATCTAATGAGTCGGCTCTTTGCATCAGGTGCTCAAAGTATTGTATTATTGAAAGTAACTCAAAGTATTGAATTATTCAATTCAGCATCACTCCTTCTAGTGAATATTCAGGGTTGATTTATTTTAGGATTGACTGATTTGATCTCCTTGCTGTCCAAAGGACTCTCAAGAGTCTTCTCCAGCACCACAGTTCAAAAGCATCAATTCTTCAGTGCTCAGCCTGCTTTATGGTCCAACTCTCATATCCGTACATGACTACAGGAAAAACCATAGCTTTGACTATATGGGCCTTTGTTAGCAAGGTGACGTCTCTGCTTTTTAATGTGCTAAGTTTGCAATAGCTTTTCTTCCAAGAAGCAAGCATCTTTTAATTTCATGGCTACAGTCACTAGCTGTGATGATTTTGGAGCCCAAGAAAGTAAAATCTGTCAGTGGTTCCACTTTTTCCCCACCTATGTACTATGAAGTGATGATACTGGATGCCGGATGCCATGATCTCAGTTTTTTGAATGTTGAGTTTGAAGCCAGTCTTTTCACTTTCCTCTTTCACCCTCATCAAGAGGCTCTTTAGTTCCTCTTTGCTTTCTGCCATTAGTGTGATATCATCTGCATATCTGAGGTTGTTGATGTTTCTCTGGGCAATCTTGATTCCAGCTTGTGATTCATCCAGCCTGGTATTTTGCATGATGCACTCGGCATATAAATTAAATAGTGTGGAAATATACATCCTTGATGTACTCCTTTCCTAATTTTGATCCAGTCCATTGTTCCATATCTGGTTCTAACTGTTGCTTCTTGTCCTGCATACAGGTTTCTCAGGAAACAGGTAAGGTGGTCTTGTAGTCCCATCTTTAGGAATTTTCCACAGTTTGTTACGATCCACACAGTCGTGGGCTTTAGTGTAGTCAATGAAGCAGAAGTAGATTTTTTTTTTTTAATTCCCCTGCTTTTTCTATGATCCAGCAGATGTTGGCAATTCAGTCTCTGGTTCCATCTCAGTGGATATTAGATTTTTCCAAACTAAGGTTTTACTTCCAAACATCTTAAGGGTCTGTACCATGTACCTTAATTTTAAAATTAAAGTTAAAAAAATTTAAACTATTTTCAAGTTTATATGAACAAAAAGAATTGTTAAGTATGGTTTAAAAATAATAAATCCACAGATTAAGGACCACTTTTTAAATCAGTGATATTAGTATTTTCCTATAATTAAATTATGGTAAAATTCAGATATTAATGCTTTTGAAGTAAAGGAAAGCTTGGGAAAGAGTGTTTCTCATTGAATAACCACAAATAATTACACTGTACTTGCTTTGTGCTCAGTAGGGTGCTAGATAGCAACAGAGAATGCAAAATAAGCATTATCTAAGAAGCCAGTCTTCAAGGTGTATTGTTGTTGTTGTTGTATTGTTGTCCTTCAGTCACTAACTTGTGTCCTACTCTTTATGACCCCATGGACTGCAGCACACCAGGCTCTCCTGTCCTCCACTATCACCGAGTCTGCTCAAATTCATATCCATTGAGTCAGTGATGCTATCTAACCACCTCATCCCTGCTGCCCTCTTCTCTTTCTATTATGAAGCAATTAGAAGACAAATGTGGAAATGTACAACCTTAACACAACCTTAACCTTATCCTATATGGGTAAGGATAATCAAAGGGTCTTCATATAGCAGCCTAACTAATGGTGCTTCTTATTTAGAATGACCTAGATCAGGAGCCTAGGATCATTTTTAAACTCAGCATAATTATTTTATATCCAGTCAGTCTATGTAGTATGTTGGTGTCCAGGATTTGCTGTAAAAGCAAAGTCATAAAATATGACTAATAGGACCCACATAGGGGAAATAGGATAAACAGTCTCACCAAAGCAGGATATGGGATGAGGATGGTTGCATATCTTGATTTCTCTGCAAAAATGAATGAACTTGGTATCATCATCACTGCAGGATTCCATAAAACTTAAATATGTGATCAAATAGAGTCTCTGAAATAAATTTAAATGATAGAATATGTGTAAGTATTGTTTGTTTGGCACTTTATTTAAAGGAGCTCTGTCATGCTAAGTTGATCCTCAATGGATAGATTTTTGCCATTCACTCCTTAAGTGTGCTCTATATTTCCTTAGAGGCTCATTTTTGTTTGTTTGTTTGTTTGTTTGTATGAAGTTGGTTCTGCCTTTGCAATTGTGAACCTCAGTGTTAAGACAACATGGAAAACAGTGAAAATGGTTTACTCTGTTTACAACTGAGGTATAATTAACTGTTTGATGAGTACTTGCTAAATGCCTAAGAAAGAATAGAAGCTTTGGAATCAAGCAGTAGCACCACTTATGTCCTCTCTGATTGTGAATTAGTTACTTAATTTCATTGAGCCTTTGTTTAATTGATGAATATCAATCTTGAAGCGTTCTATTGAGGATTAAATGAGATCATATATTTAAATTACACATTACAAGGATGCTATAAATAGTAAATTTGGTGGTTATGATCTCAAAAGTTTTAGTGACCTTGTGAGTTAGGTAATATTGTCCCCATTTTGCAAATGAGAAAGCTGAGGCACAGCGTAATCATGTGACAAATTCATATTGTCAGCAAGTAGAATACCTGAAATTCAAACCAGGATTTGCCTAATACCAAAGTCCATGTTCATTTTATTATAAATATCAAATATCCTTTACCCTTTGAGCTTTCCATATTTATCCACTGAAAAGTGAAAGTGAAAGTCAGGCCAAAATACTGGAGTGGGTAGCCTTTCCCTTCTCAAGGGGATCTTCCCAACCCAGGGATTGAACCCAGGTCTCCCACATTGCAGGAGGATTCTTTACCAGCTGAGCCACAAGGGAAGCCCTTATCCACTGAAATGATCAGTTCATACTGAGCTCCTGGTACATAGCAGGTCCTCAACAAATGTCTGATAAAAAAAGAAAGAAGAAATGGCAGGGGGGAGGAAAGGAAGAAGAAAGGGAGATAATAGATGCTATTTATATTTCTCTTCAGAAGGTTCTACAGAGATGCCCTTTTCAGTATAAGGAAAAGAAGCAGGTCCTCTGTATTACCACTCTCCCCATATGTTTTAACAGCTTAAATCAAAATGTCTCAACTATGAAGCCCACCAGCATGGGAAAGTGATTTGACACTCTGCTTTTTAGGGCTTGAAAGCCTTCCCTGAATTTTCCCATAAATCTGTGCCTAGCATGAATAATCCTTCACAATCTCCTATCTTTCTTCATACATTCCCAACAGCCCAAATTTTCACTGAACCAAACTATAATTTCCTATTTGAATGCAACATGACTTTTCTCGTCTGTTTGCTTTCAATGAAATGTCCCTTTTTGCCTAGTGTGTTTTTTATACCCTGTACACATAAAAATTCTAATCCCTTGTTACTCAATTCCAGGCTTACCATTTGGGAAGTCTTCTCTGAACCCAAGACAGGGTAGATTGCTCTTCTCAAAATTCTTCCAAAATTTGAAAGATGGTTCTGTATTTGTGTTTAGTTTTTCTTCATCTCTGCATTTCTACCATATCACACATTGCCTGGCTCAGAAGGTATTTAATACAAATCAAGTCACAGAATAGGAGTGGGGACATAGCTACAAATACATTCACAAAAGAAACCTGATTTTACTATTGTCTCCAGAATTCACTGAGGTCTCTTTCAAAATAAGATGATTTAAGAAACTACAAAATTGTGTATTTTCTTGATTTTGAAGATATCTGTTTTGTAATATTGTTACTCTCAAGGCTCATTAACAAATTTAAAGAAAACTGGGGTCATGCAGGGTTGACAAGCTACCACCTTTAATATACATATTGATTGCAAGCTAAATCCTCATTTCAGAAACAAGAAGATATTGGGGAAAACTCACATCTTAAAACTGAGTGAAAGTGGTCATTGCTTTTCTAAAAAACAAAACAAACAATAAACGCTATCAGCCCTTCTTTCACTCTGTACTGCACCCTATTCCCTGACCTCTTCCCAAGCTAAGGAATTTATTAACAAGGTGGAATCAGCATATCCGGCCCTTTTCTCAAAATTGCCAGTCATAATGGATAATGACATAACTTATTCCTCAACTGTCAAACTGGCCAATATACCTTGCTGTTGTTCTTCCTGGGTAGTTTCCCCATTGTCCTCCAGCTCACTAAGTTGTAGGCTTCCTCAGAGCCTGGGTTAGGTATCACCTCTTCTAGGAAATCTCCCTGGAGTCCCTGAACTTAAGAAGGCCCCTCTTTTCTCCTTCCAAAGTACCCAGTGCTTACCTTTGTCATGACATATACCAAATGGTATCATTTCTCAGTTTACTTGTTTATGATTTTCACTAATCTCTGAATCTCTGTAGGGCAAAAATGCCATTTTCAATCTAACTCAGTACTCACATACATATTTACTGAGTAAAGGATAAATGGCAAAAGTCTAAATGAATTCTGTGTGCAAGGCAATATGTTAAAGGCGATATAAAAGCAGAATAAGGTGGGATCCCTGCCCACAATGTGTTTAGTGTCCTGCAGTCTCCAGGAATACACACTTGTTCACCAATAACTGGGCTTCCCTGGTGGTTTAGATGGCAAAGAATTCACCTGCAATGTGGCAGGCCTGGGTTCAATCCCTAGGTAAGGAAGATCCCCTGAAGAAGGGAATGACTACCCACTCCAGTATTCTGGACTGGAGAATTCCATGGACAGAGGAGCCTACTATAATGCAAGGTACAATATTAGTTCCATGAGAGAGAGAGAGGAACAAGGTATCATGAGATGTTATAGTGATGAAGATTTACTGTATTATAGATAAAAAATAAAGTGTCTAAAATATATGTATATCATATACATTGTATAAAGCAAAATAGTGTTTTGTGTGTGATTAGATTGATTATTGATTTAGTAACTGTCATATTTCTTCATCTGCTGCCTTCCATGCTATTTTGTGTAAAATGGCTTAATACATCTTTTTATTTTACATGATTTATATCCATCATTGAAATAGTAAACTGTGGCTAAGTTATTACAGTATTCATTTTCTATATGTCTCGCCTAACTATAAAAGGATTCAAAGTGGTAATTATAAAATACATTGGAAAATGCCTGAATTTTTTCTGATGATGTAGTCTTTGGTTTCATAGTTGTCTCTAGCACCAGTAAGAGAATTTGCCCAAGTGCAACTATCCCATTAAGGTCACATAAAGCAAAGAGTAGACCTCCATAAAACATGAAAACAAATTTTAAAGATTTAAGCTCTAAATGAAACCTAGTCCAATTCAATAATATTCTAAAATTAGATTTGTTTCAATATATCCAAACCATATGTATATAAACCCTACTTATTTTGTTGTTGTTGTTTAGTCACTAAGTCATGTCTGACTCTTTGCAACCTCATAAACTATAGTCCACCAGGCTCCTCTATCCATGGGATTTCCCAGGCAAGAATACTAGAGTGGCTTGCCATTTCCTTCTGCAGAGAGTCTTCCTGACCCAGGGATTGAGCCCACATCTCTTGTGCCTCCTGCATTGGCAGGCAGATTCTTTACCACTGAGCCACCAGGGAAGCCCCTTATTATACATGACTACTTATGAAAGTGAGGATATTCTTTGAGCAATGAGGAACATAATGGGAGTAAAAATAACCCCCTTCATTTACCTAGTATCAGTGAAGTTTTGCAAGAAACTAACTCACTGACCCACAGATAACTTGAGACAGACTACTCATACAGGATAGAAGTTAAGACTCTGAATTTGAAAAAATTGTAGCTTTTAATCAAAATTAATTTTCTTTTGTCACAAAATTAGTTCTGAACTGTGACAGAGATGCATAATCTGAAGGGGCGGGGGTAAAGAAAGAGATTTTAACTGTCTTGTTTATGGTGACCATTTTAAGAACTAAATATAAGAATGGTAAATCACTGTCAAAGTCAAGAATTTTCAAAAATTGAAGTAAAAATTTTTAAGTTTTTTGGAATTGCACCATATATTTAATGTAGTTGGTAGAATTGACAGAATGAGTCAGTTATAACATTCTAGTCAATATAGTCATATTTCACTAGATGTGAAATTTAAACTAAAAAGTGTTAGAGAGTATCTCTTCCTGAACTGACATAGGTTAGATGCCTGAATTTAGTCTTTTCCATTTTCACCTTCTGAAATAAAACATCACCGGTAAAAACCAGTACCTTAGCAGATGCATAAACATCACAAATTCATTTCTATGATGCTCATCTCCACAGTAGATTATTCTCAGATATATTTCAGTGGAGCCTATGACTGCAAGTTCTTTTTCAGATGTGTGGGATCCAGATATCAAGTATTCTAAAAAGTTGTTAAAACCAAGTTAAATATTAATTTAGAAAGAAATGGCATTACAAATTTTTCATACTGTCATTTCAGTCTCTTGAAAGCAAAGTAGCTAAGTCTTAGATCTCAGGAAAGTGAAATTGTGGTTTCATAACTGATTAAAAACAACAGTGATAAAAGTGTTTAAAGCAAATGCTATACATAAATAGCCTCCCCAGCGATCATATTATGAGATGATCTCCTTGATGGATTATCATTTTCTGGCTGAGTAATTGACACCTCATCTGTGACTGCTGAACTGACCACTGGCATCATTGAGCTACCCAGTAACACTGTTAGTGCCCTAATGATTGCTCCCTAGAGCTCCTCTCTTCTTCCCCTCGCCATAAATACCTGGTTCTCACCTTCCACAGCAAACAGAAAATCATTTTAAAACTGGCCTCTCACTTTGAAGTTTGCTTTGATGGTTTTGAAGTAGTCACAGCTTTTCAGTCAGTATTATCTATGTTTCATAGATCACAAAAAATCCTGAGAGAGGGGAAAAACATTTATTAATTTGAGATGTAGAATCTTCTGTTGATATTTTTCAAATGGATTTAGTTTGAATATTAGATACCTTGTTATAAAGTGTTGCTTTTAGATAGCACTTAAGAGACAAATGTCTAACAGGACCTTAGAGAAATATCTACATACATTTTATTAATAACATCATAGTATCCACAAGTGGGAACCAATGGGTGGTCACATATATATGCCTAAATCCCTCAGAAAGGAAGCTGTCAGGACTAGCAAATGGTACCTCAGCCCCTGAGTGTATTTTAATACACTTTAATTAGTTACTGGGTTACTTAAAGATACAGAAGGATGCTAGAATCAAGCTGCACTTAAAATCATTAAATGTCATATGCTTTAACATTTTTAAGTTATATAAAAAAACATCTTTTGGTATGTATAAATCCTAGCAAAGTAACAATTACGGCACTCACCAATTGTGAAGATGAACACCTGTGGTTATTTCATTCAGCCCAGTATTTAAATTATCTTAATTTGCTACAAAGAAAAATACCTCTTTGGTTATATTTGCTGTCAAGTTACGTGGCCTGGGAAACAGGCTCTGAGGCAAAGGTTTGTACATGAGATGCTTCAGAGCTTTCCCAGGGACAGTGCTTGTGTGGGAGTGAAGGCAGTAGGACCAGGCAACAGGAAAAGAAGATTGTAGCGCAGTCCCGACAGAGAGCTCAGATAATGAAGGAGGTCGCTGTGAAGCTGGGACGACCCTTCAGAATTGTTCTCAAGTGAGGCAGAGTAACCTGGCTCTGCCCTCCTGCATCATCTCCTCTTTGGAGGTTGGCGGCTCCTAGTAAGCAGGCTTGCTTTGCACCAGGTCACTAATTCCCTTTGGCTGAGCTCAGTGCCTGGAGCAGGACAAAGCTGTGAGGCAGTAGCACCCACTGGCCCCTGGGGCTGGGCAAGTGAGTGCCTTGGTCCTGAAGGCAGAATCTCAGTGCTCAGCAAGCATCCACTGCATATACCAATTCATCTTGTAATATATGGACATCATTTCTAGCCTATAATAAAATCCCCCTTCCAAAGGAATTTTAATCACTTAGAAGACAAGGTCAGGTTGCTTAAGGTTAGAGTGTCCTTCTCCTCTTTATCCACTTTGTTGTTAGATTAAATCATTTTCTGGAATTAAGAGTGTCATTGAAAATGTATATTTCAAAGTCATATTTTGAAAATGTGACTTTGAAAGTCTGACCTGTAGAAATGTGATAAACTGTGTTTGGAGATTGATTTTGCTGAGTGCTAATACCAGATCATGGAGTGATGTAGTTTCACTTACTAAATATTGCCCAGCCCATATTGTTGAACTCTGGGCTGCCACAGTCACCTCATCAGAATGTTTTCTGTCCTGTGACTAGTGGCTTCAAATGTACTCATCCATCTTCTTGTCCCATTACATTTTGTGTGACTGATGTTCTGTACCCATTAAAATTGATGGGAAAGAACAAAGAGAAGAAAAATGTGCCCTTCAATTGATTACGTCTCTGAAAGAACAAATGAGAATTCTCTAGGACCAACAAGAGATTTAAAGTTGTAGGTTTCCTCCATTTATTAAGTGCTTTAATTAGTTAGGTTTACTAAACAGAGTCTCCTATTTATGAAAGCACATTCTTAGCATGCTTTAAAATTCAGCATCCCTCTGAAATATTTGATATTTGTAAGTTGAATTAATAGCTATTACATTGTTTATAGTCAGGAGGCATTTTGGTGGCTTCACAGTAGTAAAATCAATTAGATCAGATGCCTTCCATGTGAGATCCATCCCCACCCCACCCCTCGGATAAGCTATTATAATGGTTCATTTTACATTCTCTGATAGCCAATAGTTGAATTTACCGTTACTGTAAACTTAAGCCAAAACCACAGTAATTTTGGAAGACCCAATCTTCCTAGGCTTTTTTTTGGATATATTGAATGTTATCTTTGTTCTCAACAAATTTCAGAGCAGCAAGGTATTCTGCAGTTCTTGCAAAACATTTGTTTAATTACAACATCTAATGTGTTGAGGCGAGGGAAACCTGCCCACCAGAAGTTACCAGACTTTGGCCTCTACACCTCATTTCTCCTCATGTTCCCATGTTTGTCTTGGAGGAAACAGTGTGAACATATTTCTTAAGTGACAGAAGAAGTTCAAATTTAAAAATAAAATTAAAATGAAATAAATTTAACAAAATAATAATATGATCAAATAAATTATTATGGATTTCCCTTAAGAGAACCTCCCTGTCCAGGGATCAAGGTATCCCCCTCGATATATTTAAGTACTGTGGATAATATGGTCCAAGGAAAGTCAGGAAAATAAAAAACATTCTCCCATATCGACTTTGGCAACAGGGATGGTGGGAGCTTTTCTGAAATTTGTTCATAGAAGTATACCTGTGAACAGCTGTTAAACTGCATGTGGCCTACCTACCTGGTTTACATTTTTAGCAAAGCTGTTGATCACATGCTGTACAAATACTTGGACCAACTTTGGGTCAAATGGGACTAATCAAACTAAAGTCAGATCCTTTCATTTATGTAAAAAATGATCTCAATTAGCCTTGTCTGATAGAAATTTCAGTGCTGATGGACATATTCTGTATTTTGTTGTTGGGTAGTATGTAGCTGCTAACTACAGGTGGGTATCAGTTGATTAAAATGCAGCTAATATAACAGAGGAAATAAATCTCCAGTTTTATTAATTTTAGTTAATTTAAATTTCAGTAGCCACATGTGGTTAGTGACTACTGCACTGGATAGTGCAGGTCTAAAAATCCTTAAGGAAGCATATCCAGTGCAATAGATTTTAAGGTTTTATAACTTTAAAGTTCAGTTCAATTTTTATTCTATCCTAGCATTTTTTAAAAAAATCTCTCTGTCGGTTTCTTATGGGAGGTATTTTGTTAAAATATGTAATGCTTCTTTAAAAACTGAAATAAAATATAAGCTCTGAAAACAAGCATGTAATATATGAATCCTATGGAATAACCTACAGAAAGGTGTCTTAGAAATTGAAACACTGAAAGAAACCCGTCACAGATTCTTTGTAGTAAAATTTCGCAGAAAAAACGAACGGTCTTGACATTTCATAACTTACAGATCTTAAAAGCCTGAAATCTGGGTCACTGTACATTAGCAGTAGGAGTGAAGAATAAATTCATTTTGATCTGAATGCAAACGAGCTGCATTTCTAGACCTAAAAAAATTGCCATGTATTGGGGCATTCTAGAAAAAGAATTCCTTTCCAACTGTAACAACAAAAATAAAATAATAAAATGACAAAATAAATAATAGTATAATTAGGGATGCAGTACATTGAACCTCCTTTCGCAATCTCCCCCAGTTGTAGGATTCTGCCTATCTGTCATGTACATTGATCTGAGAAATTCTTGTGAAGTGTTTCTTCACGGCTCTCATCAATTCATTTTGACTGTATAATATTTCCTATTATGTAAGAATTGTTTTATTCTCAATGTTTACTCCAATGTGTAATAGGACTTGTCTCTTAGTAGCAAACCCATCTCCTTTGAGTACGTATTATTTTTCCCTGGTGAGCATATCAGAAGCCATTCATTCATTAAGCTGTAAGTCATTGTCGACCCAGCTGTGTCCCTCATCCTGTTCTCACAGACAGCATATTCAAATTGCCAAATTCCTTGATCTTCCTCTACCGTCCTTGTTACCGTTACTCCTCATTTCCTTTACCTTCTGGACTTATTAAGCCCTCACTTCTCTCCACTCCTAGTCTATCCCCTTGATCCTAGTCTCCGTGCTTCAAGTCATCGTCCACCTGGTGCCCATTCGTTGTCCTTCAGGATCCTTTGCTCAGACGTCTTGAGTGTCAGATTCCCCACTCTCCGCAGGACACGGTCCTGTTACACCAGTTACACACGGCTCAGAGGGCACTGGATCCTGAAGGCCTTCCACAGTCACCTCAGCTGGAACCAGTTTCTATCTGCCCATGTTAGTTGACTCTATTTCTTTCCAGAATAACTCCAAAGTGTATAAGGAAATTAATGGGATTAGTGAGGTTTATTATTTTAGAATTACAAAACATTCTCAATGCCCTGTCTTATATTTAAGTTTCCCAAGTAATTCTGGGATCCAAGTAGAGCAGGCAGGGTTATTTCCCCATTCTGTAAGTAAGGAAACCTGCTGAGATAAAGAAATGTGAAAGAATAAATCAAAATTATACTCCCAGTAAGAGATCTAATATCTGGGGTTTTTCTATATTAATAAAATAAATGTTTTAATAAAAATAATATCTTCAGCACCTACATGGGGCTTCCCTGGTAGCTCAGAGGGTCAAGAATCCATCTGCAATGCAGGAGACCTGCATTTGATCCCTGAGTCTGGAAGATCCCCTGGAGAAGGAAATGGCAACGCACTCCACTGTTCTTGCCTGGAGAATCCCATGGACAGAGGAGCCTGGCAGGCTACCGGCCATGGAATCGCAAAGAGTTGGGCACAACTGAGCAACTAATACTTTCTTTCAGCACCTAGAATAGTGCCTGGCACATAATAACCGTTAAAAAAAAATGTGTTGATTAATGAAATAAATGAGAGAATGAATGAATGACGGTGCATTGCTGAGGGTGCTAGGGGTCTTTTGAATATTGTGACTGTCATTTTGCTCTGGATTAACTAGGCAATGAGCAGGTGATCCAGGGATCATTGAGCAGGAGGGGAGCAGGTAAATATGAGAAGATAGATAGGAAGTGAGATAAGAGGTTCATTCAGTGGGAGAGTGGGAACCAAATAAAAATGGAAGAGTGAGAGACTTTTTAAAATTTTTTAATTTTTATTGGAGTATAATTACTTTATATAGGATTTCCCAGGTAGCACAGTGGTAAAAAATCCTCCTGCCAATGCAGGAGACAAGAGACATGGGTTTGATCTCTGGGTTGGGAAAATCCCTCAGAATAGGAAACGGCAACACACTCCAGTATTCTTGCCTGGAAATCTCATGGACAGAGAAACCTGACAGGTCACAGTCTATGGGGTTGCAAAATAATTGGACACAACTGAGTGACTGAGCACACACACACACACACACACACACACGCGTGCGCGCACGTAGTTGCTTTACAGAGAGGCATTTTAAAGAATGAATTAAGAATTATTACTTCTTGATACTAGCTGAATGTGCAGCCAAAGGAGAAGGCAGAGCCAAACATTCATCCATTGTGTGGCTGTCAATGATGCTCACTCCTGAGATCAGCCTGGAGGAGTCGTTGTCCTCTTTGAATGTAGATGAGCCTTTATCTGCTAAGCCTTTTGGCATCTGATTGTACTATATATTGTCTCATAATCCTTATGGATCCATGTCTAATTATTCACATGTGAAAATGTTGTTTTCCTCTATGTTTTAGTACTTTATTGTTCCCGTGGCACCTAAGCCTCTGCTAGGCAAAAGATAGACTCTCCAAGAAGTGCGGAAATTGATTAATTTGAATATGATATAAACACCACATAATTGAATTATACTGCACCCTTTATTATAATTAGGTTCAAGTTGTATAGTTGAAAGTATGGTTTTCAGAAAATGTAGCCCGTCTATAAAATACTGGTTAAATTTTTCTCAATGTGTTTTGCTACTGAAGCCTTTTGAAGTGGAATAGAAGTGCAATAAAATGCACAGACTTAACTTCCATACAGGAAAAGGTACTTGGATCTTAAAGATTATTTTCTTCAAGCTTTCTATGGAATACTAAAAAGAACATTTAAATTCCCTCAAGCTTTATAGGAGAGAAATGTTCAAGTCGTGAAGCCAAGAATGGTCTCTTACTGGCCCCCTCACCCCTGCCTCTTTTTAGCTGTAGTAAAATAAAATGGCGGCATACTGTCCCCATTTTAATCATATGATTATGACTACAATTTCTAGAGAACCAAGACTTTTTCCATCCATGGTTACTTTCATTGTGCCAATGTCAGAAACATGACATTTGTTTTCAATTAAATTAAGATAATTTAATCTATGTCTTTAAAATTTAGCTCTTAGAAATAATCAAGTGCATTAGTGACTTTTTGGTAATATGAGTAGTAAATTAACCTAGTGGTTAACACTGGCCATCTGATGAGACACAATACAGACTTGAAGTGCATTCTTGATGCATGGCTGCTAGCACAGAGGCGGCTGCAGTGGCGAAGAAGATAAGAACTGAGCCCTCCAGGAACATCCCATCCTTAGGATGTCATCGTGGTGACACAAAATGCAACTGACGACCAGGAAAAGGAGAATTGTAACTAAGGGAGCCATACACAGAAACCTTATGAAAACATATGATTCAAGCTGTTCCTGGAACATCAAACAGATGGAGGTCAGCGTTCTGGCTGTAAGGACAAAGAGAGTGAGGGATCAGGATTTGGGGAATCTAGGCTATGCTGGTGCGGAACACTGGGTCTTTGGGAAAGAAGAGCAAGTGCCCCAAAAAGGCAGGGGTAGATGTTGGGATATTGAGTACTAAGCTGAGAAGAGTGAGTTTTCTTTTACATGCAGTTAGAAAGCTTCAAACAATGTTGTTTGTTTTGAGAAAGATAGATCTATGCTTGCTAAAATGAGTGGAAGTTACTATTTGCAAGATGAGCGTCATTTTCATTTTGACTTTAGGAATCAAATCTTTTGGTTTGTCTGTTTTCCAAATGAAATAAGGAGCTTCAATATATAAAACAGAGTTGCCTGGCTGAGTCTGAGAAACTGAGGAGGATGAACTGAGCACTGTGAGCCCCAGGGTGCCCCCAAGGCTACTACAGGTAGGAATGGTGAGGAAAGCAAATGAGGAAGACCAGAGGTTAACAGAAATATCCAGAGAACCCAGAGGAGGGGCTGGCTTGCGAAGAGTGGCTGCAAGAAGCAGCCAGGCCAGAGCATCATGATTTGGTTACTGAGTCTGGTGGAGGAGGTTAGAGAGAAAAAGGAGGCAGAGACGTTTCTGATGTTTCACTTTGGAGGAACTGGTAAGAGGGCAGTGGGCCTGAGAAGAAATACAGAAGGCAGAACAGGTCTTTAGGAATAAGTGAGCACTGGGCATGGGACCTGCATTCAATGAGCCCATAGAATAGTATGTGTCAAAAATTCAGACAAATATTGTAGCTTTACTCACTGACTTGAATATGTTATATATCTGATTGCCCCAAATCATGTCAGCACAGTCTAAGTCTAAATGAGTGATATGTTTGTATTTATTACTTTTTTTCTCTTTAGTATATCCTGGAGCTTTTTTGTTCTGATTTTTCATGTTAACCTTTCAAAACAACCTGAGAAATTACTAGAGGAGAGTCTTGACACCTGGCATATGATTCAGGCTAATGTAACAAATTTTAAAATGTCTTTTCATAGGCAAGTTAAAAATGTGCAGCTTAGAGAGTCGTTGAAACTCCATATGCCTCTTTTGGCCAACACAGTAATGCAGCCTGCAGAAATAGAAATGAACATTCAGAAATTGGAAGCATGCCTTTGTCTAAAATCTGGGCCATATTTAATCTTTCCTACACATTGAAACCTTTCAATTAGCCCTTACCAGACTTAAATAAAGAAGCAAATAGCTGGTGCTGGATCCCACATCCTGTCTGTAGCTGAATCAGGTTCCCTGGCTAAAGAGATGCAATGTGTTTAACAGCCTTTATGAACAGACTGATGCACCCAGAGATTCTGTTATTTCAGGAAGCTCTTATGAACAACAAGGCTCTAAATTGTGAATGCTTATTAGACATTATAAATCACTTTCCCTTGCAATAAACATCAATTAAATGCACTTCACAAGCCACAATGCATGGTACAGATTGATTCTGAAGATAGCACAGCGCCCTAGTTACCTACAGTTGGGGTGTAGAAAAAGAATGCCCATTAAATTAACATTAGCTTAAGAAAAATGAAAACTTCTTGAACAATTACAGGTTTACTGTTTTGACTGAAGAGGGAAAAAGGAGCTTTGTTCCAAGAGATGAGACTTGAACAGTGCTATTCTGCTTGAAACTGAGAGCTTGCCAGCATTCCCAACCTGACAGATAGTGTGCGCCAGATAGTTCTGCTTCATTAGGCTCTCGTAAATAAGTGGTAGTTTCCCTATTTATACATTTTCTGTCAGGATATCCTACAAAACACATGTTTTTACTGCTGCATTTTTGTTTATATATTGGTTGCCTCATTGACAAAGAGTTTATTCCCAAATTGAATAAGTATTCTCCTTTTCAAATATTTAGATAGGTATTACGAATAGGTTAAAATATACACACATTACTTTTTATAATGTTGCACATTAACTATGCACCCTTTCAAGAATTTAATTTTTCAGTGAATGAAAATAAACATACTTAACTGGCTTCAAACTTTCTAATACCTAAATTTTAACACACTGAAAATGAAGTTTAATGGACAGGCATTTCATAAGTGAAAACATTTTTCTTGTTCAGTTTGAACAAGGCAAGTCTAGAGAAAGTGAACTGTTTACAGATGAATTCACTTGGATTTTAATTGAGAAAAAATTTAAGCAAGTTGTCTGCATGAATCTTCTTAGAGCCTCTGTGTATGCATGCTCAGTCATATCCGACTCTTTGTGATCCCGTGGACTGTAGCCCACCAGGCTCCTCTGTCTATGGGATTTTCCAGGAAGGAATATTGGAATGGGTTTCCATTTCCTACTCCAGGAGATTCTTCCTGACCCAGGGATCAAACCCACATCTCCTGCATTGGTAGGCAGATTCTTTACCCACTGTGCCACCTGGGAAGCCCTGTTAGAGCCTACTTGAATACATTTTTGAAATATCCAATATATCTTAGAAATTGTGTAGTATTTTCCAAGTAGCATGTTACTAATAATTGCATAAAGGTACTTAATGTTCACTAACCATATTTGTGTTTGTGTATGTGTGGGTATGTAGGAGGGTGGATGAGTGGATGGAGAAAAAGGGAAGGAGGGAAAGAAGTATTATCCTATAACGGCAGTGTTATTCCTTTGCATTCTGCTCTGCCTTTTTGAGTGAGAAGAGTCGAGTTCCATCTTGCTGCAAAACGCACACATAACCCTAGATGAGTGGAATCATGGAGATATGTCTATCTGTCATGAGAAGACACTACCTTCTTGCTGCTGGACTGAGGAATAACAAAGTAGATCTTGAGAGTTCAGTTTGTTCCATGTGATTCCTTCACCTACAGGGGTCTCTAGGCTGTTTAACTCACGTGCTTTCCGCAGGACAGCTGGGTAGCGCCTGCGTTACCCTGGATTATGTTCTGCAGAGTTTCTTCTGTAGTAAAGGGGCATCGTTCTTGGGCCCTAGCATTGAAGAGACCCCAATTTCAACAAGGGCTTCAGGGAGACAGTTGTCAACCAAACTAATGCCAACACAAAAGCAACAGCAAAAGCAACCACTAAGTTGCATGGGCAAACCTCCCTAAAGAGAGAAGAGAGGAGGCTCCTGACAACCATGCCTTCACGTGTTATCCCAGATGATATCTGCCTCTCAGAACATCTAACATAGACACATATTAGCTAGATTCTACCCAGATAAATGAATTGGGGAATGAGACTGAAATGTCCTTCCCTTACTTCCTTAGCTTTAAAAATCCTATCTCACACTCAAGACTCAATTTAAATGCCACTTGCTTTTCGATATCTTCTCAGAACACTACATAGAATCAATGGATTCTCCTCCAAAAATCCATAATACTACCTGAGCCTTTCTTAGGAAACTTTTATCAGGTGCTTTGTATTTTAAGTGAATTTTTTAAATTCCTGTCGTTGTTCTCCAGAGCAAAACCTTTTTCATATTTGCTTCATTCTGGTACCTGACTCCAAATCCCACAGAAAAGTGCTTTGCACATAGTGAGGTTGTGAGCAGCTGGTGTGAAAAGATTGTTGTTGGTTAGTCACTCAGTCATGTCAAATCTTTTGCAACTCCATGGACTATAGCCTATCATACTCCTCTGTCCATGGGATTTCCCAGGCTATAATACTGGAGTAGGTTGCCATTTCCTTCTCCAGAGGATCTTCCTGACTCAGGGACCAAACTCACGTCTCCTGCATTGTCAGGCGGATTCTTTACCACTGAGCCACCAGCCCTTTGCACATCGTAGATATTTGTTAAAATGTCATTCACGTTCACATTCGATGTTAACCTCACGCTGTGCTCCCAAGGGTTAGATCTGGATAATGGCTCTGGTTATGTTTAGTCTTATATGACCATACAACGTCAGTCTTTTCTGTCAGCCAGTAGGCAGCCTTCTACTGGATTTTCAAATCTGTTTAGAGTTAAAACCGAGTTTAACTTCTGTTTTGAAAGGTCCTTGAGAAAACTATCCAACTCATATATCCTTTTTGTATCTCACAGAATTGCTTACTACAGAACTTTTAACAAAATAGTTACTCAGTGTTTGTGGAATGAAATTGTTAAGTCAAGAATACCTGTAAAACTCACATAGAGTTTCTTGACTGCTGAGCATGCATTTCCTATGTATATTTTCTCATAGAAAGTTAATGTACCAGGAAGACTTCATTAAGTTTTCATTATGCTTTAACACTAAAAAGGTATTGACATGGTTTAGAAGTCATTGATCATTAGTCACAAGATGCTGCTAATCTTTCTACCTGAGTAAAACAAATGAAGCTATTCAGGTAAAAAAAAAAAAAAAGTTGTCACTTATTCCTTCAGAAGATTCCTGGACTATATTTAAGGATATACATACCCCTGCCTCAATTCCAGGCCAGCTGTGAGAAAAGGACACAGGTATTGATTGGCAAACTTTGCTTAATCAAGTAAAAATAAGCAAATTTTTCAGGGAATTCTTTTCAATAGAGTGATGAACACAATTATGTGTCAGTAATTCTGTCAACTTTTCTTTTAGA